>NC_092416.1:124903331-126107259 GCF_040894005.1 Engystomops pustulosus
TTTAAGGAGTGTTTTAAAAATGGGGCAATTTGTGGGGAGTTTCTAATAAATAGAAGTTTGAAAACTCTTATGAAGATGAAACGTCCTTTAATAAAATTGAATCTGAATTTAAAAATTTGGAAAATCGCTGTTCAAACTGAAAGCCTCCTAACATCCTAATATAATAAAATAAAATAGAGGTTACACTAACTGGATGATAAGCAGAAAATAGCAAATTTTTTGTAAATTGTCACCAAATTGTCACTAAATTGTTTTTAGTATAAAAATTTCAATATAGCATTAACCCTTTACCGATGGGTCCCGATGCAAAGAGAGGGCTCACAGGCTGAGCTCTCTCCATAGCCGGTAAGTCTTTGCTGCATATTGCAGAAAAGACCTACTGGTAACACCCATGATCAGTGCTAGCACCGATTGCGCGTGTTTTCCCACCGATCACAAAGCTATCTGGTAAAGTAACCATGTGCAAAGCCATAGTTAGCACACAGAAATAAATGTTGAAAAATATGTTTTTTCTTAATCCATAATAGACCTACTATGACAAAAGATGATGCAAATTCAGAGGTGTCTGATTATATCAGGTGCAGACACACCTCTGTCCACTCCCCGGAGGGGTCATGGGTCCCTCCTACCTGATGTCATGTCACCCCTACTCAAGGGGAAGTTGTAGGGTCATGGTTCTGGTATCATTGGATCTGGGTGAATCCCTGGATCGCATTGATACCAAACCTGACCCATTTGCTATGGTCCTATCAAGAGATATTTATATCTCTGGACCTAAGTATGCTAGAGCCTTGGGGATTGCACCACTATGATATTAAATCTAAAAATGTAGATGCCCTTGAGCTAACTGCTCTATTGGTCTTATGAGTTGTTTGGCTCTTTGTCTTCTGTTTGAAAATTAGAGGGAAAATCAGCTCAAGACTTTGGAGAGGATGTGGCTGGGGAAATGCTTTGAAGCCCACCCCCTTCCAGGCCATAGTTCCTCTACAGCCTTAGTAGTGTTAGATAGCTCCATTAGAGTAATTTAACAGAGGTTATGGGAAAGTGGGGGATTTGAGTAGTATAAGGCCTCCCTCCCCCAGGCCCTAATTATCACCCCCCCCCCCTCATTTTCATGTATTTGAGGGATAGTTGCTGGATCCTGGTAATGTGGGTGGTATAAGTGGTGAGAATATGCACAAATAGACTTTTTGTTTTCCCTCCCTCACTTGCTTTTTTTATAAAGTTTTTTCATAAACTTTTGCCAGTGGGAAGTTACACTGAGTGTTATCTGGTGTTATTTAAAAATGAATTGTTAAAAGTGTGTCTATATTCAAAATAAAGAAATGGTTAAATTATTTATGGTTCTGCAACATCCCCCACTGGGATCTAGCCTTTTCTTGGGGCCTGGAGACAGCTGGGGCCCAGAATACTGGAGTAACTGGCTATTGTGGCCTAGGGCACGCTGTGGTCACGGTGCTTGGTATGGGGACCAGAGGGCTGTCCTACAGCCTGGCAGGTCTCCAGCAGGTGGAGGGAGAGACTGGAATGATGCACCAGCCTGATGGTAAATGCAGGCTGGGATAATTGAGATGGAGCTGTGTCCAAACTGTGGAAGCTGCAGCTCTGGATTAGAGCCCTAAAGGTGTGCTCCACACTCTAAGGTGCAGATCTACTTACCCGGTCCATTCTCGATCCTCTGCGGTGGATTCGGGTCTGGCCGGGATTCACTAAGTTAGTTCCTCCAACGTCCACCAGGTGTCGCTGCTGCGCTGAAGTTCCCTGGAATGCGCTGATCTTCACCAAGCCGGACCGAGTGAAGGTAAGCGCGAGTCCCGCAACACTTTTTTTTAAAATGCGGTGTTTTTTTTCTGAATCCGTCGGGTTTTCGTTCGGGCACGCCCCCCCGATTTCCGTCGCGTGCATGCGAGCGCCGATGTGCTACAATCCGATTCAGGGGAAATCGGCGCAAATCGGAAATATTTGGGTAAAACGTCGGGGAAACGCGAATCGGGCCCTTAGTAAATGACCCCCTATGTCTTTCTTCACTCTCAGACTGGACTGAACCTGAATCCAAGATGGAGCCTCTCACTCTGACAGGAGGTCTGACTCTCTGCTCTGTGGAAAGACCATATGCTCCCACTGCACAGCGGTTTTATACTCCCCCTGGTCACATGGTAGCACCTATCCAATCACACTCCAGTTTACAATACAGCCACATAATTGGATAACATCTTACACCCATTTAACTATTGCCTTTCCAGGCAGAGGCTAAAGATGCAGATTACCTGAGATTTTCCTGCATTATCTTCTGGGTGAATTGCGCAGGCTCAGCAGATGGATCCTGCCAAGTAGAGGGCCCTCTTTACAACTACTCCCTTGCCTACATGTTGGCAGGGTTCAAAAAAACCACGAGACTCCGCAACAGTGCTTGGTTAAAAATGTTTGTCTTCCATCGAAGAGCTCTTTATTTCAGGTAAATCCATTAAAAGAATAGCAAGCATAATCCCTGCAAGTGCATGTAAGGTCACATAAGCCTACGCGTTTCTGGTGCACAACGCACCCTTAGTCATGGCTAAACTTCCATTGTGTGTGTCGGAATAAGAGCTGCTCCCCTGCCCCACCTCCGTCACATGACTAGGTTGTTGCAGGAAAACGGACCGGACTCCGGCACGTAATGCCAGTATATTGCAGGTACAACATATCACCACAATTAAAAGATATCGTGTCATGTCACTTGGTTGGCACAGAAGGGTTTTTTTAAGTGTGGAACATATCCCTGTAAGACGTACAATTTTGTGTCACCTACCAAGCACTTTTTTAATTCTGATGGAGATCATAGGTTTACCATTAATAGCTATGTAAGCTGTAACAGCGATTATGTAGTATACCTAGTGGGTTGCACTTTATGCCATAAGATATACGTGGGATGTACCATTCGCAGATTTAAACTGAGATTTTTGGAACATCTAAGGGATATTAACAATTGGTATAAATTGAGTATGTTGGAACAAAGTGAAAAAAGGAAGAGTTTATCGGGGTAGCGCGACACTTTATTGAGGTACACAAGGGAAAAATAGCATCTTTATATGGGGCTGTAATTGAGCAGATAAAGCCTTTGGTGAGAGGAGGAGATAGAGCTAGGGTCCTACGAGATCGTGAGGCTTATTGGATCTTTTGTTTCGACACAAGGTTTCCAAAAGGTCTAAACCACAAACATGAAATTATGTTCCATTATTAGTCTGTATTTGAAATACTGTTATGTTTTTTGCCCATAACATCCCTTTCTTTTTCCAATTATCTTCTCATTTATCTGACTTGAATTAACTATGAGTGTCACTGGAGTCCAGTCACGATTGGGTGTGCATATTGTCTTTCTTTTTACTACAGAAAAATGAGAAGTATAATGTTGCACGAGAGGATATATTATGTATCATCTTCCGCACTTGTTTGTTAGATGCATATATTTGGTCTCTTTCTTAAATACACAGCATGCACAAACCAATCGAAATACCAAACCTCGGACTGGAATATCTGTTGTATCGGGACATGTCAATATAGTGATTATCATTATTGGACATATATATATATATATATATATATATATATATATAAAGTCGAATGCATCCACTTGTGAACATGTAGAATATGTATACTTTTCTTGAATTTCTGTTTTTAACATTTCCATTATATCTTTTAATTGTGGTGATATGTTCTACCTGCAATATACTGGCATTACGAGCCGGAGTCCGACCCGTTTTCCTGCAACAACCTAGTCATGTGACGGAGGTGGGGCAGGGGAGCGGCTCTTATTCCAACACACACAATGGAAGTTTAGCCATGACTAAGGGTGCGTTGTGCACCAGAAACGCTTAGGCTTATGTGACCTTACATGCACTTGCGGGATTATGCTTGCTATTCTTTTAATGGATTTACCTCCGGGTTAATAAGTATTTATTATTTGAGCAGTCATACTCGCTTAGTATTTTCACTAGTAATGTCATGAACTGCTTGTAAGTTGCTACCTACTGCTTGAGATTTCTCCTATTCATTGCACAGTCTCTTGGGATCAATCTGCTGGGGTGTCCTTTTCTAGAAGATTGTCTTATTTTTAAATGTTTTCCACTTCAGAGTATTCTTTCTCACACTCAGATGATGTACTGTACAGCAGCTGGATGTGACTTTCTGATCTTGTAGACCTGCCCAGGTGCATGTACTGATATTGATAACGTTCATGGTGTGTTCTTCTGTGTTATGCTGCCATCTACTGACTAAAAGAAAATCTACCCTCAAAATTAACTAGTGACACACATTGATCCAGGCACCTTGACTGTGGTAATCATCTTTTTGAAATTATGTTAATGAGTTCTTCCATGTTGTAGCTTTACAGGCTGCTACACCGTCTCCCCCTCTGCTCCCTCAGCACTGCTCCCTCCCACTGACTGATGTAATCTCAATGCAACAGAAGTTTCAGCCAGGGGCGTAACTAGGAGAGGCAGGGCCCCATTGCAGTCTTAGCACTTTAAAAAATATATACATACAATAAATACACACCATTTATATATACAGAGACATACAGAATATTCACGCCCAATACCCCAGATACAGGGGCCCCCTGACACTGTGGGCCCCATAGCAGCTGCTATGGCTGCTACTCCTGTAGTTACGCCCCTGGTTTCAGCGCATGGTGGGATATGGGAAGTGCTCCTGCACACTATAACAGACTGTGAAGCTGCAGCACAGAGGGGCTCTGGTAACACTCCCATGAACCCTACAGGCTAACTAGCATGATTGTTAAAGGAAGCCATGGATAACAAATATGAGAAGATTACCACAGTCACAGTGCCTGGATCTATAAATTATTGTATCAATTTTGTTATGATTATATGTTATCATATTTATCAGCTGAGCAGAGACAGTGAGGCTGAAAGAGAGATGGAGATGGTCTGTTATTTGCCAGCTCAGCAGACCTTCCTAGAAAAGGTTGGAGCAAAAGTAATAAAATTGCTGGACCTAGCCAATGCTTTCCATTATACCTATATAGAAGCAGGGCTGGATTATAGGCGGGGCTCCCGGGGCTCGAGCCCCGGGGCCCCCACCATATTGCCCCCCCAGGGGGCCCCCACCAGATGCCACCCCCTGCGCCTCCCCTCCTGAGCCGACATCTCCCTGAAGCCGGGCCGCATCCCCGGCACAGGAGACTGCTAGTGCCACCTTTCCGCCCCCCGGCACAGGTCACAGCCTCCCCACCCTCCCATCTGCTTGCATATTCAAGCCTACCGCCCCACGCCAGCCCTCTGCCTATTCCCCTGCAAGGCTGAGCCACACGCCCCCCCGGAAAAGTTGACCGCCTCCACGCCCGCCCACACGCATGGCCATCCAAGCAGCCCCGCTAGTACTCGCGCCACCCCCGCCCTCCGCAACTCTCCCCCGCCGGAAAAAGCACCTGGATGAAGAACACCGCTCCCCTCCCCCGGCCGAATACGCAACTCCCGCCGCCCCCCGCCCGAAAAATCACCCACCCTCAGCCACTCCACCCACCCGAACACGGTCCCCCCGCCCCCTCCTCCCCCGCCAAACACGCGACCCCCCTCCCCCCCCGCGCGCCCTTACAGGCAACAGTCCGGTCCGCGCCCCTATCTCCCGCCCCCCGCCCCCCCCCCCCCCCCCCCCCCCCCGTACAAGCAGAAGTACAGCTGGGATAGTGGAAACTGAGCAGGAGGACGTGTATGCACGCTACACTCAATGGGGGCCTCCACCAGACTTTGCGCCCAGGGGCCCCCGCCAACCTTAATCCGGCCCTGTATAGAAGCCATACTCTGACAGTAAACCTAGCAGCGGGCTCCATGACACTGACATGAGACAGTCCTTAGGAAGCTTTCTGTAGGCTTAGCTATCTGAGCCTTAGGCTGGCCAATGCAATCATAAATAGCAGCCGTGTATGCGTAAGAGTGTGAAAGAAGTGCTATTGATTGATGTGCCTACCCCACCCCTAGTGAAACCAGCTGACATCTGTCTGCTATCTACTGCCTAAAAAAGTTCCTGACTTGCAGCCTGTAATCCCTTTATCCCTGTACTTTATGGGAATCAACCACCTTCTCAAATAACACCGACCAGGGACCACAAGAGGGACTCTCAGGGGACAATACCAGCTACCACACTGCGGCCTCCCCAAATATCACTGTTGCCGCTGGACATGACCAACCCTCTTGGGCTCTGTCACTCCCACTTACCATCTCTCTCTGACTCCTGGTTGCTGCAGCCTTCCTTTTATCCTATTTCATTATCTGCTTTTCTGTTTTTTACTTCCAGCCATAACTTTTGTTTCCTATTTACATAATTTTTGTGACCCCATTTTATATTCCATAGCATGCCGTTTGGAAGCCGAAAATTGCAGTAAAAATGACCAAAAAACCCCAGTTTTACAGTTTACAGTGTCCTAATGACACCTGTCCTTTATTCTGGGCTGGAGTGGGGGGGGGGGGGTTACAACTTTTTACCTTTTTATAAAGTTATTCTTTTTTAAATTGCCAAAAAGATGTCTCTGTATCTCCATTTCCTGACACAAATGACTTATTCTCCTTCCATCACATAAAGGTGTGTGACGTGTATCTAGTAGTTATGGCGTGGTGCAGCCAGTATGGCTTATTGATAGATACAAACTCAAGACTTTCCTTTTCTAGCCGTTAACAATGAAGAAAAGGAAAACAAAAGAACCCCTACAGTGTTAAAGGGTTTACGGTAAATGGAAAAAATATTGTTAGCATGCGACACCATTTCATGTTCCTTTCAGCAGATTTTCTTTACAGATCAAAGTTCTAAATCTGACTTCCGTTTTGATAGTTTACAGTATTTCAGAAGCAGTACAATATTTGGTTATTTTGAACACTATCAGGATTATGTGGTGTGTCTGTCCTTACTCTAGATGGCAGCAAATGCTGCATAGAAATAAGCCTTGCCTTTGAAGTGCCCAAATGCTGTTACAACAATTACATTCCCTATTGATATGCAAGATCTGAACTGCTGTCCCTGACCTTCTGACCTGAGTTCAGGGATCAAGGGTTGGGGGAAGGTGGATCAGAACAGCAATTATCTTATGCATGAATGGCGTATATGGCCTGGACATCAGGTGCCTGAATAGCTAAAGACAAAAGTACTTAACCCTTTTACAAGACCATGGACCAATCATCTGAAAGTAAGCAGTCAGAATACAGAGCAAACACAAAATTTAAAAATGCAGCTCCATTAGCTAATCCCCTAGTACCACACCTATACAGATACAGGCCCATATAAGAACATGTAGTTTTTATCCCGTAAACTAGTCCAAAGTCATAGGCAGACTTTTTGCAAGTGTCCAACCACTGAAGACAGTGACCAAGTACTTTCACAGTGCGGTTAATAGAGAAAGTTCAAACATGTGTGGGAAACAGACCTTGGATATGAAAACAAGAGATTGGTTAGTGCCTTTCCATCTTCCTTCACTTCCTGAAGCATGATAACTTGCCCACAAAGGGATATTTTATTTTATTGATCCCCCATCCCCTTTTGGACCAACATTGTGTCCTCTTTACTCCTCATAGTGGTTATACTTGGTATTGCTGCTCAGCTTCATGTAATGGAGCTGACCTACAAACAGGTCATGTGACAGAAGAATGCGATAATGTAGTGTAGTTCAGAAATAGGCAATGTCTCTTTAGGAAAATGACTCAACTAATATGTGGTTTCATAAGAAAATGGAGGAAGTGCTCTGCATCCTGAGCATCCATATGTTGAAACAAATTGTGGCCGTGGTGGAGAAGAAACTTAATGTAATGCTGCTTTTTGGAAACAGACAATAAGATGGAAAAGAAAAGAACAGACACGGCAGTGAGCCTTAAAGCTAGACCCAGCCGACTATCCCTACCTCCTTGTCCAACCTACCCTACACAGTAGTTGACAAGTAGTCAATGTTCACTTACTGGGCAAAGTAAAATCACAGAAACAAAGAACAGAATTTATACTTAATTTATATGAAAATGGAAATTACAGTGCACCATTGGCATGGCAATGAGGTTACATGCATCCTCTTTTGCCCAAAGTCCAAGTAGTAGGGACTGAGAAGTTAAACTGGGCAAATTAGGAACAACTTCGCTTCGTGGCAACATCTCTGTTAAACTAATTTTCTATTAAAAAATGTCTACTCGTGTTACAGGATACTTCACCTATAGTACATGGTCATAGGATAAGTCTTCACCTGATCATATGGCTCAGTGATATATTTATATATATATATATATTTTTTTTTTTTTTTTGTTGCATTCTTAACCCCTTATCACCGACACTAGTTTTCAGCTCAATGACCAGACTTGATTTTTCAAATCTGACATGTATCATGATAATTGGTTATAACTTCGGAACGCTTTAACATATCCAGGTGATTTTGAGACTGTTTTCTCGTGACACATTGTATTTCATGTTAGTTATAAAATTTAAGTGATAAGTTTTGCGTTTAGTTCTGAAAAAAAGTGAAAATTTGGCAAAAGTTTGTAAAAATTCTTCATCTTCCAAGTTTGAAATGTTCTGCTTACCAGACAGGAAGTAAAACTACCCAAAAAGCTTGATAATTAACATTTATGGAATGTCTGCTTTATGTTGAGATGATATTTTATGCTTCCGGTCATTTTTCTAGGATGTTATGAGGCGCAGAACTTTAGGTGCCATTTTTCTCATTTTCATGAAAATTGCCAAAACTCACATTTTAAGGGACAACTCAGCTTCCAAGTAACTTTGAAAGGCCTAAATAACAGTAAAACCCCATAAATTACCCCACTATGGAAACATGACCCCTCAACGTATGTAAAGCAACTTCTATTAAGTCTATTAACCCTTTAAGTGTTTCACATGGGTTAAAACAATATGGACCTGTGATTTAGAAACTTTCGAATTTTTTTGGAAAATACATTCATTTAGGCCAAAACTGACAGTTTCAGAATAAATTAAATGATGAAACGCACTGGAAAATTTGATGCCCAATTCCTCCCGAGTGTACTGATACCCCATATGTGGTGGTAAACTTCGGTACGGGCGCACGGCCGAGTATAGAATGAATGCAGCGCTATTCACAGCAGATTTGTATTGTCACATTGTACAACGTATAAATTTTAATTTTTTTTGGTAATGCAAACATATGAGGGCTTATTATTTACGGGATGATATACAATGTATATATAATTCATTTTGGGAGTCTAAAGCTTATTCATGAGATTTTATTAACTATTTCAAGGGGGACACAAACAAAATCATCAATTTTTATTTTGGATTTTTAGCATTTTTTCCCCCCCGCTCACCGTAATGTAAAAATAATATTTTATCTTTATTCTCTGGTTCACCAGGATTATGGTGATACCTCATTTATATAGTTTTTCTCATCTTTGCTCAATTTTCCTGAGCAAAACCAATATTGGAGAAAATCGCATCGTTTTTACTATTGACAACTTTTTAGGGCCATAACTTCTGTATTTTTCTGTTGCAGATCTGGTTAAGGGCTTATTTTTTGCGAAAAGAGTTGTTCTTTTCAGTCGTATCATATTAGGGAACTAAACTTTTTTTGATCACTTTTAAGAACACTTTTAGTGTTTAGTGTTTGATGAAAAATTGTATATTCCGGGAATTTTTTCAAGTTTTTTTTTACGTAGTTCACCGAGCAGGTTCAATATTGATTTAGATTTATTGTACAGATTAATACCAACGCGGTGATACCAAATATGTATGTGTTTTTGTGTTTTATATACTTTATTTGCATTTTATGTGTAACTGGGGAGATTATGGGACTCTTATTTTATTTATTTATTTAATTATATTCTAAAATGACTAAATATATATTTTTTTTTTAACGTTTTTACATTATCTACTTCTTGGCTTGATCGAGCGATCATCCGATCACTTGTTCAAGCCTTTACACTGCAATACACTTGTATTGCATTGTATTGTGTTAGTAACTGAGCATGCTGAGCATGCTCAGTGACACACAGCCGGGTCCTGGAGGCGGAACACGGCACAGAGGGGAGCCGACAGCCCCAGGTCACTCGTCGGAACCCGGGGCTGAGGCAGGAGGGATCGGATTCCCCGGTAAGCTCACCGGGGGGGTCCGATCCACGGGGGACACACTTGCATGACCGCGGCGTGTAAGGGGTTAAACACCCGGGATCGGAGTTTTTCTAATCCCGGGCGTTAGTGCCGGGTCTGGGCTGTAATATCACAGCCCGACACCGGCACTTGCAGGACCCGGTGTCCCGAAATCTTCTTCTGACGCGCCTCTGTAGAAAGGTGTACGCGTCAGAAGAAGTACCCTTAATGACCGCCGTAAAAAGCTGATACGGCGGTCATTAAGGGGTTAAAGATACTTGAAAGCTTATTTCTTGTGAAAAGAGTTGTATTTTATAATGCCTGCACTTTATAGATTGCATTAAAATGAATGATAAAAACATTTTGCATTGAATTTTTACTATATTTTTTAACTAACTTTTATATCCTTTTGGTGCTTTACTCATTTTACATATTATAAACATTGTATTTTAGCTTTTATTTGGGGTGTTTAACACATTAAACAATTTATTATTTTTCTAGTACTGGTCACCATGTCTGCATTGATATTAAATTAGGCATGTTTTTAATTTATTTACTTCTCAAGCAAGAGAACATTTTTGTCTTCTCTTATTATACTCTATTATTTAGAGGCACTATGAAGACATATTACATTTTAGGAGCATTTATGAAATGGCAGTATAAGTGCACTTTCCACATTTTAAAGGGGTTGGCCACTTTTCAATAAATCTCTTCTGTTAGACATGTCTCTACATGCATATGTACCTTTGCCTCATTGGAAAACTTCAACCTTTCTCTTTTCTTACCATGCTTCAATCTGCATATACACACAGCAGCCTTTTCTCTCAATGCTCTAGACCAGTGGTGGCGAACCTATGGCACGGGTGCCAGAGGTGGCACTCTGAGCCCTTTCTGTGGGCACTCAGACCATCACCACATGACAGAGTTCACCAAACAGGACCGAATCCACCAAATCTTCCTGCAGTCCCAGGCAACTTAAGACATGCTGCAGTCAGCGCTATTTTAAAGTGACACTTTATTGGCTGTTTGGAACTGCAATATCTTTGTAGGTCATCCTGCTGGACCCAACATTCTTCCTGTACTGAGAGACCCTGGAGAGAAGCTATGTGCCCTTTTTCTTTCAACTGTATTGGTAGCCTTAGGAGGAAGAACACGTAGCAATAAGTTACTGCTTAAAATGCCATGTTGGCACTTCATGGTAAATAAGTCGATTTTGGTTGTAGTTTGGGCACTCAGTCTCTGAAAGGTTCGCCATCACTGCTCTAGACCGTCCTTATGGTGTCACTCATTGTATCTCTCTCCTCATAGTACATCCACACTGATAGAGGGAAACTATTGAACTATGAATTACTAGTTATTAATGTGTATTATAGGGTGTTCCATAGCTCAGTGCATCAGAACTTAACATAATACAGCAAAGTATACCATTTCCAACCTGTAGGCCGCCTCATCTGATTCTGTTCCCTTTGATATCACCAGTGCTATCGCTGTCTTCTTCTGCACTTTTTCTTCACTGCTCTTATAAACTTGCGGAGGTGCACTGTTGATAATCAGACAGGGAACAGTTATGATATCAAAAGTGAGGCATCAGAGGAGTTGATGGTCATGGTAGAAGCGCTGCGAAGAGTGTGGTTTAGGCAATTAAGCTGGCACGAGAGAGTTTCTGCCTATTCATTTAATTGATTTTAATTGGATTCTCAATAAAGAATATGGAAGTTTTAAGGATGCCGGAATTCCCATATTTTTTCATCTTGTCTATATGGTAATCAGTTCATTCCAAGCAGCCTGTGATAGTCTCTAGGTGAACATCTTTGAAATAAAGATAACTGTGCACCTTCCTTTTCACTTTGGTTTCCTACCATGTTGATCAGCATCTGATTCATTTTTTCACATAATCCATTTTGCAGGTATGGCTGTAGTGCATTTCTCAATACTATTTTTCAATGTTGCCAGTTGATCCAAGAGAATCTCCTCCTAATTATGTCTTCAGTTTTGATGGACAGCAAAGTGACATGATCTATTGTGGTACACCTCCAACATAATCCCTGCATCTCTTGTAGGACTACCATATACAAATTATACTTATCCGTGGTAAGTTGGACTATTAAATATTCTCTGCAATTAACTGGGAAGAGGAAAACAAATACCATGCATTGATATTGACAAGAGAAAAACTTAGTGGATAGCACTACAGCCTTGCAACGCTGGGGTCCTGGGTTGAAGTCCTACCCAGGAGTCTGTATGTTCTCTCAGTGTTTGTGTGGGTTTCCTCCCACACTCCAATAACATACTGGTACTGATTAGTTTGTGAGCCCTGGAGGGGCGGCGGGGCTACAATATGCCAGCGCACAAGCTAAATAACCCCCAGTTTGTGTATGTCTTATTCTCATGCATTCTAAGGAAAGGTGGTGATATTATTTCCTCTATATTTAGCAATTTTAGTTTTTTCCTTCTTTTATCTTTTTAGATATTGAATTTTCCACCCTGTCAGAGCCAAGATAGTGCCATAGCTGTTTAGAAATCTAACAGGCTAACAACCCATTGAACAGCAATTGCAGCTTTTGGCACAAATGTCTGATTTATTTTACTGAAGGCCACTACCTTGTTTTAAAAGGGCTCAGCTGGTGAATGCATAATATACATTATATGATGTACTAGGTGTATCAGCTATGCCAACCATATGTGTATGTTTAGATTGTGTTGGAAACCATTAGATCTCTGTGTAATGGAGAACTAAAGTAGCCAGCATGTCCTTTTTTATGCAAGCCAGTTATATTCACCTTGACTCTTATTTAGCATTTTCTCAGCACATTATTTCTGCTGTCATTGAAATTCTATGCACAACAACAGCAACAAAAAATGCATTTGTGTTTCCTAACATCTTGCGGAGCTGACAAGTCCCATAAAATCTATTAATGCATTTAATGAAATCCCCATTCTGAATAGCACACATGAATGAGTGCCGAATGGGAATTGAAAATGAAAATGTTTTTGTAAGCAATGTGCTGAGAGATACACATTCTACTCTTCTGTCTTTTTCTGGTGGAAGCTGCAGAGCACCTGACAAATGTGATGATGCACAAGTAGATGTCAGTCACACAGAGGTGTTCAATGCTGACTTGTTCTGCAGCCAAACTCAGTCTTCAACTCATTTTCAGACCAAAGAATTGGGGAAACATGCATTTCATAAACAGAGACCTTTGTTCATTTTATGCAACTGAATTTGGGTGCGTCTTATCATCCAGAGATTTCTTGTTCACAGTAAAACCTCAAACATTAACAAGCAGGCATCTCTTTATGTTTTAACATTTTTCTTTATGCTTTTACAATTTTCTTATACAGGTGGACCCCGACTTAAGGACAGCAAACTTACAGACGACCCCTAGTTATAGAAGGACCTCTCTGCCCACTATGCTCTCTGGATACTTTACTATAGGCCCAGGCCGCAATGATCAGCTGTAAAGTGTAATGAAGCTTTATTGATTATCTTTGTTCCTATGACAGCACAAAATTTTGAATATCCAATTGTTATAGGGTCAAAAAAAATATTTCTCTGGAGCTACAAGTATAAAATACTGTATGTACTAGAGTAAGTCAAGTTTTTCAGGACAAAAAATGTGCTGAAAAACCTAGGCAAAAAAAACTCAAGGCAAAAACATCAATACTCACCTTTCCGACACCCCTCGCCGGTCCTCTTCTTATTTCCGGCAGCAGACCTGCGGGAGGCATTAGAAATGTGAGTATGGAATTTATTGCACACAGACCTGCCACTGCCAGAAGTAAGAAGACGACCTGTGGGGGGCGTTGGAAAGGTGAGTATTGACTTTATTTTTATGTGCTGGGAATACTGGGGGGTTGCTAGTTTGCTATATACATGGTTGGATATATATCGCAGCTGACTCTACAGTATACTGAGGAAGGGGTTGACTATATACTGGGGGTTATTGGATAGAAAGTAAAAAAGGAACACAGCGCATCAGAGTATCAAAGGAAATATACGGTATAGATCATGATCGAAGTAGCAAATGGTGAGTTGACTGAGACTTAGCCGCGTGGTCCTGTTACCCGATCTGGTTGGGTCGGGAATGGGAATGTACAGTCGTAGGAAAAAAATCAGGGCCAATAGCCGCGCTTCTCAGTGTAGAAAAGGCTTTTATTTAATTGCATGCGAGGACGACGCGTTTCGGGAGCGTACCGTTCCCTTCTTCAGGTCCGTATGATTTTTTTACACAATGTTCTATTATACAAAAAATATATATATATATAAGATAGACAGTAAAAAATGTACATCAGGAATACATGGAATAAAAATCATACATAAAGGTAGTTAAGACATGGATGAATAATCACAAAAGAAATTCATAAATAAAAAGTTCATAAGAAAAATAGGTAAAATAAGTAAAATAGTTCATAAATAATCACAACTATTTTACTTATTTTACCTATTTTTCTTATGAACTTTTTATTTATGAATTTCCTTTGTGATTATTCATCCATGTCTTAACTACCTTTATGTATGATTTTTATTCCATGTATTCCTGATGTACATTTTTTACTGTCTATCTTATATATATATATTTTTTTTATAATAGAACATTGTGTAAAAAAATCATACGGACCTGAAGAAGGGAACGGTACGCTCCCGAAACGCGCCGTCCTCGCATGCAATTAAATAAAAGCCTTTTCTACACTGAGAAGCGCGGCTATTGGCCCTGATTTTTTTCCTACGACTGTATATACTGGGGGGGCAGGCTAGCTATATACTGGGGGGCAAGAACTGACACCAATGCAATTCCAACTCTAGGCTTATACTCAAAAGTCAATAGGTTTTCCCAGTTTTTTCCTGGTTAAATTTGATACCTCAGCTTATATTTGGGTTGGCTTTTACTTAAGTATATACAGTATACCAATTCTGACTTACAAATTTAACTTAAGGACACACCTAAAGAACCCAGGGACTGCCTGTGCATCATTGTCACCCTGTGTCTTTGATATCACTGTTGAAATGAAATGTTGAGTGCTGAGGCAAAATTGCTGCAATATATCTACCAGAAACCATCCTAGTTTGACTGCGGATTTCTGCTGGGGTAAATCACCAATCACTCAATTCTTCTGTGTGTAGATCCCCTAATATTTCTTCTAGGGGATCATCCTAACACTACAAATCGTCCCACATTTATTAAGTAATCTATGCCAGATTTCTGGCGTAGATTGCACATTAATATATGTGCAAACTGGTTAAACATGCGCGCTATGCACACCGCAACACAATGGGGCAGATTTACTTACACCGGTCACCATTAAACTGAGTGACCAGGAAAAAAATGGTGCTCTCAGCTCATGCACTTTGGGCACCTGCAGGCTGCGCCATATTTATGAAGTCCATTCTTCAGTCTTCATAAATTGAGCCCACTCTGCACGATTGTTAGGCAAACTGCATTTAGTTAAGTTTGGCTCACTAATAATAAATGTGGGCCACAGTGCAAACCACAGCTGTATTGTTCACTGCACTACATAAAATGAGGTTTCTTTTGGACCGTACACAGATTATAAATGTAAAGTTGATCTGATCCTTGTTATGCAAAGATGTATCCATAGTTCAGGAAGAATTTTCCAATTGTGACAAATTACACTTTTTCTTCTCTCAGCTTCTCAGAGAGGGGAGGGAAGGCCATATCTATAAAGAGGGGTGAACGTGATGTGACAGAGCACCCTGGATCAGAAAAACCTTTATACTATAGCTTAAAGGGAACTTGTCATCAGGGACCTCATTTTTCACTAAAGACAGATTGTAAAAGCCCATGACAGCAGCAGTGCAAATATGTATTTCTGCCTTTTCTAAGCATTTGCATTACAAATGCATGGGGTAGTCACTGAGGCTGGACTTTGGTTTGGATGCATTTCAAAAAACAACATGTGGCTTGTCTGAGCTGCAGGCTGTCTCCATGTTTGTGCTCCTGTACAGCTTGTCCCTCCCCCATTGATGTCAGGCTGACCAGGCTGTGAACTCTGAGAAGAAGCAGGAGGTGGAGCTAGACAGGAGAACAAACGTGGGGGCCAAGCTCTGAGGAGTGAGTAACACAGACAAGCCACATGTTGTTTTTTTAAATGCATCCAAACCAATGTCCAGCCCCTGTGACTACCCCGGGATTTTGTCAGGATGCAAGGTAAGTTGTAACACACAATTATATTGTAATGCAAATGCTTAGAAAAGGCAGAAAGGCAGATTTGCACTGCTGGTGTCATGGGTTTTTACAATCTGTCTTTAGTGAAAAACGAGGTCCCTGGTGACAGGTTTCCTTTAAACCCCTTAGTGACTATGACATCTCCAGTATATATTAACAGATACTTAAAAATTTAAATAAAACCCCTATATAATAAGCAATATTATCAAGATTGATAATATTGATACTGTACCATGAGTAAATTTACTACAATATATTGATTAGTACTACTGCCATACAGTTACTTAACAAACACCAAGATGCAATTCATAATAATAGTAGCAGAACAGCTACTTCCCACATAATACAAAGTAAAAAACTGAATATATAAATGGCACACAGACGCTCTGCGGCCAATACCAATTGATTACAGTATAATTTTATCTCATAAGTTATGGTTAACAATTCTTGTTCACTATTCATGGCCTTTTTCAATCGACTCAGATGATATCGTAGCATTTATCACACCCCCCTGCAGCATGGTGCCGCTTGTAGAATAGTCTCAGCTGTGAGGGTTTTGCTGCAGAACCTAAGGACTGGATGTCTTTGGTTTATGCAGAACATCTCCACATTGCGCACCCCTGAAAATACCACCAATAATACCAGCAATAATATGCACCCTAAACAAATGACCCCACTGTGTGCACCCAGATGTCAGAAATACCCCACACCTTCACAGTTGACAATGCTGTGCCACCTGCATATAAAACACTGACCCCCATAATTCATATAATCAAAATTATATATATTCATTATACTAAAGCGACCTAATATATCTATAAACAGTGTCTATATCTATATGAATAAATAGTTTACATACAGCCCAAACGGTGTACCATTTTCCAAGTTCTTTAGGTACAGTGCCCCTTCCCCTGCGGACACACTGAACCCCCCCTCCCCTGCGGACACACTGAACCCCCCCTCCCCTGCGGACACACTGAACCCCCCCTCCCCTGCGGACACACGGAACCCCCCCCTGCGGACACATTGAACCCCCCTCCCCTGCGGACACACTGAACCCCTCCCCCTCCCCTGCAGACACACTGAACCCCCCCCTGCTGACATAATGATCCCCTCCAGACACATTGAACCCCCCTCTCCCCCTGTGGACACAATGACTCCCCCCCCCCCCCCCCCCCCGCGGACACACTGACTCCCCTCCGGAAAAGAAAAAAATAATTTACCTTTCCTGGTTCCCCCGGAGCAGCGCCTGCAGCTGTCTTCGGCCTGGGCCTCCCGTACGCGCCGGCTCTGAAGCCGGCACACGTGATCCGATGACGTCATCATGTGCGCCGGCTTCAGAGCGGTCGCATACCCTGCGGGGCGCCGCATTGTGGGACAGGTGAGTTTTAGATTCTGCCTTTATGCTGCGCTTCCGACCAGCGCAGCATAGAGGCAGAAAAGTGATCGATCTGGATGGTGATCAATTGTACCAGTGTCTTATAGCGACACTGGTACAATTGATCCGGGGGCCCGAGTGGGCCCCTCCAGTACCCCGGGGCCCCGGCACTTGCCCAGGTTGGCCGGGTGCTGGCGCCGGGCCTGAGTACTAATCCCATGAGCTAGGGGAACATTCCTGATCTGGCCTGTTAATAAATTCACAGCAGGAGGTAGAATTCTATTTAGGAAAAGGCAATAGTCTAAACAGGGGAAATTCTAGCCCTATTTCTAGTTGGATGTCTTTGGTCATTAAAACAATAATACCCCTGGGTTACATACAAGATAGGTCCTGTAGGTTTGTTCTTTAGTTGAATTTGTATGTTAGTCTGAACTGTATATTTTATAGATGTAGCTAAAGACAACATTTTTTTGGTCTCTATGACAATTAGATTTTAAAAATGTTCGATTGGCATATAACCAGGATTAATAATAAAGCTTAATTGCAGACACCTTTAATAACTATTATAGCTGTTTATTGTAGTCTAGGGCTAAAGTACAGTAAATTACTAATATCCAGTGGTCTGTTTATAACTAGGGGACGTCTGTAAGTCGGGTGTTCTTAACTAGGGGACTGCCTGTAATATTGTCTGAGGATGAAGATCCAGTTTCATATGCTCAGTTGTAAAGCAAGGAGATATCAGTTAACCGTTCCACAAAATCACAAACCAAAGAATTGCCCAAGTCAGCTTGGCTTTAGAGGCTGTTACACTTTCTTACCCTCCCCCTGCTCCCTCAGGACTTCCTCACTCCTGCTAACGGCACAACTATGCTTAATTTGGTTGGTAGATTAATAATCTTAATCTTTGCATTCCCTCAGTCCAGCACTTCTACCATGATACATAATAGGACGAATATTCCCTGGTGGGTACCACAATGGAGGTCTTTATATATCATGTAGATACAATGGGGGGCATTTTACTATGTAGTGGTCCCAATGGGGGTATTTTACAATGGAGGCTGTCACAGAGTGACATTGTTACACATGGAAGCCAAATTGGGCAAAACACCTTTATTAAATCATGTCTTCACCAGTATCACTACATGATGATTCAGGGGTACTTATGGATTGGTTTAGGGTCTGCTATTGGCACACTCTGTAGAGCATTAATGCTGTAGGGGCACAATGAGCAAGACTACTAAGCATTACTACAGCTACATCTGAGGGTGTTATGTGTGACACCAGGGCACACTATTTATGTTTCAGGAGTATCTGTATGGCAGTATAACAGTGTTTGTGGGCACAGTAAAGGAATAGCAGAAGGTGATAACTCTTGTGAGAAGGGCCCTCACTCCTGTTCTATATGAATATGTTATTACTCTGCAATGTCTTATTTTGTTTGTATTTGTACTCCACAATTTGTAAAGCACTGTGGAATTTGATGGTGCTACATAAATAAAGATTTATTATTAGACAATTCATGGTGGAACTTATGGAGAAGCTAAGGAAAGAGGACAACTACAGTACTTTCCAAAGAAACCTCTAGTCACCATGTAGCTGCATATGTTTAGAATTATTAAGAGGCCAATGAAAAGTTGTAGAATTACAACTTAAATTAGCCCCCAAAGGAAAAAAAAGTGCTACCATGCAAACAACTACTTCACAGCCCTCCTGCATGCACCCTGAGAGAGAGCAATGGAAATGTATTCTCTTAAAGAGAACCTGCTATGGTTCCTTTACATGGCTGGAATGTAAAAAAAATCAGTTTTTAAACTTATATGCAACTCACCTGATGTGAGGCCAATGATAGGAATGGAGTCCAGTATATGCAGTGTTCACTGCATTGCTCTGTCTCCTTGTTCTTGATTGATAATTCTCATTGCTAGATCAATGATGCTATGTGAAACATTGAGAGAGAACTCTGTTACATCATTGGCCACTTCATGTCATGGGACCAAACCACTATAATTTAAGGTCTTTTTACATTTGCAATGCATGTATCTGATCACATGAAATCACAGCATGTCTCTATGGAGAATGGGGAGGAGTTGAAGTCCATGGAAGCATGCTCTGATTTCATGTGCCCAAATACACTAAAATGAGGTCACCATGAAGTGGTTAGTGGGCTTATGCAATTTGATCAATATGTAACTAAGAACCTCAAGTCCGTTTTGCTAATGTAGCCCAGCGGCATTAGATCATTGTATAACATGTGAGTATGAGGTTTAGTTCTTTTTCTTCTCTCCAAATGTCGGCTAAGGCCTCATTCACATGGACCGCTGTGTAGACGTACGGCACAATGTGTGCTCACCATACCACTCTGTTGACGCAAAAAAGTAGTGGTTAGTGCACTTATACAATTTGATCAAAATTTAACGCTCACCCCTTCTGCTCTCCAGTGCGCAAGCTCACGTTTATCTGAATGTACCCTAACTCAGGTAATAATTGCATTTTCTCTTATAGTGGCTGCATAGAACAACACTAGCACCAAGTGGTGGAAATGTCTATATACCTGTGAAATGCTTTTGTGTGTTCTGCTATGAGGCTCAAAGGTTAATAAAGGGGTTATCCGGGTATAAAAAGTTACTTAGGGCCAGGCTGGGGTGGGCTTTTTTAAAATAATAAACGTGTACTTACCTCCTCCAGCGCCGCTGATGTCCGCGCAACGGTTTGTCTGATCCGTGCCCCTGTTTGTTTACAGGGGCACAGAAGCCGCACACAGGGAGCTTCCGGCGGCGAGGTGGTGCGGCTCCTCCCATATGTCCCTATCTCTCAGTATTGTAAGTGTTGGGAGATGGTGTCGGATGGGAGCCTTGTAAAAAAAAACGGCGCACAGATCAGACGGACCATGACATGGGACATCAGTAGCGTGGAGGAGCTAAGTACATGTTTATTATTTTTAAATAATGTTTTCATTATTTTTAATAAAAGAAGAACAAAAGGAGAAAACAACAGTAACACTGTCATAATTCATGCTAATGTAAAATTTACACCATAAAGCATAACTCTACAAGAAGCTTGGAATGGACAATAAAGTTGTATATCAGAAGTTTCTAAACTTATATTTTGCCTTCTGCAGTTGTCCTTGCCTCATTGTTTCTCCACCTGGGACATGTAAAGATGTGCTCAATGCCAGATAACTCTCATAGGCTAATTAGCTAATAAGTGTTGTCACTTGTATTGTCCCCTCTTGTAGAACAGCAGCAGTATGGCTAATATTGGACTTGGAGGAGTAACATGGATGATCGCTTTCACAGAGAAGTAGAAGTTTACAGACCTTTCTCTCAGCCTGGCTAATTAAAGGAGCCACGATTCCCTGACAGAAGTTTAGCAGATTATCTTCATGCCATATGTTCCCAGGAGTGGCAGTGCTCACTATAATACTACTGTCTTCATCAGCAAGGAGCTAAATAATCCCCCTTGTTCATCTCAATGTGTGAAGAGCAATGAATAACTTTTCTCTATTACTTCCTCTGGTACCAAACTCTGCCAGATGACCCTAAGAGGTGAGATCCAGCTCAACTATACTGCTCCCTTATAAAGAATGGCGGGACCATTATACAAGCTCTAATTCCTCTTGTGACACCCCTTTCATCTTCATAGACTGTAAGCTCTTGTGACCAGGGCCCTCACTACTATTGTTCTATATGACTGTTTGTAATTTGTAATGTAGTATTTTATTTGCATATGTCCCCCATGATTTCTAGATTATAAGACTTGGATTTGGATTTGTGTTAAAGTCTTAAAGGGTTTACTTTTACTGGACCAGAATTGCGCAAAATAATAAATTATACTATACCTTGTTTTCCCCAGCCAATCTGACGATACTACTTCTACATGGTTCCCAATCTTGGCAATTTTGCTGAGTAGTACCCCAGGAAATCTACCACTAGATAAACAGCATTTTCAACCAGACAAACCTTAAAGCGGTTGTCCACATTCAGCAAATAATTGATATTCTTTGTATACGGAAAAGTTATACAACATTCTAATATAATAATAATAATAATTCTTTATAATATACTTTCTGTTTCAATCCTCGTGGCTTTCTAGATCTCTGCTTGCTGTCTTTCTATAGAAAACTGTTTACTTTCACTGGATAGAAATCTGTCCACGGTCATGTGATGGACATGCAGGTGCATGAGCTGTTAGTTTCATAGAAAATAATCAGAGCTTGTGCACCCACATAGCATCATAGTATTTTAGTTTATAGGGTTGAAAAAAACACATGTTCATCAAGTTCAACCTAGGAAGGGAAGGGATTGGATGAGGAAGGGATTTAGGTGAAACAATTCTATATAACATACCTGTCAATGTTATTTAGGTGTAAAAAGTCATCTAGATGCTTGTTGAAGCTCACTGCTGTCCCTACTGTGAACAACGACCGAGGCAGGCTATTCCACAGATTGACAGTTCTTATAGTAAAGAAGCTTTGTCGCATCCGGTGATTAAACCTTGCTTTTTTCCAGACGCAAACAGTGTCCCCTCATCTTTTCATTTGATTTAATGTGGAACAACTTTTCACCATATTTTTTGTATGGACCATTCATATATTTATATAAATTAATCTCCTCGTAGTCGTCTCTTTTCCAGACTAAATAAATCTAGTTGTTTTAATCTTTCCTCATAACTGAGACCGTCCATACCCCTTATCATTTTTGTGGCTCTTCGTTGAACCGATGCCCAGAACTGGATGGCATATTCCAGGTGAGTCCGAACCCATGCCTTGTACAGTGGTAATATTACATTCCTATCCCAAGAGTCCATACCACTTTCGATACATGACAAGATCCTACTAGCTTTAGAGGCAGCTGATTGACATTGCATGCTGTTATTTAATTTATGATCTACTAATACTCCCTGGTCCTTCTCAACAAGGGACTCTCCCAGACTTATTCCCCCAAGGACATATGTTGCATGTGGATTATTAACCCGAAGGTGCATAACCTTGCATTTATCTATATCGGACCTCATTTCCCAAGTGGATGACCACTTGTCCAAGTCACCCTGTAGCCTACAAACATCCTCCTTTAACTGTATTACACTACACAGCATGGTGTCATGTGCAAAAATAGACACAGTGCTATTAATTCCTACTTCTATATCATTAGTAAATATATTAAATAGTAGTGGGCCAAGCACAGAACCCTGGTGTACACCACTCATAACTGGAAACCATTCTTAGTGGGAATCACTGACCACTTCTCTCTGGATATGATCCTTCAGCCAGTTTGCAATCCAATTGCAAATGATTCCTTCTTAACCACTAGACCTTATTTTACCCATCAGGCGTCTATGAGGAAAAGTGTCAAATGCCTTTGCAAAATCCAAGAACACAATATCCACAGCGACTCCTCCGTCTAGGCATTTGCTCACCTCTGCATAGAAGCAGATCAGGTTAGTCTGACAACTTCTATTCTTAGTAAACCCATGCTGGCTGTCACTTATTATACTATTTGATGTCACGTACTTCTGTAAGTAGTCTTTCAGCAGCCCTTCCAATATTTTCCCCACAATTGCAGTTATGCCTACAGGCCTGTAATTGCCTGCTGAGGTTATAGAGCCTTTTAAAATATTGCCACCACGTTTGCCGTGCGCCAGTCACTTGGCACCATACCAGTCATTAGGAAATCTCAGAAGATTTTATACAGTGCCACAGCAATAACAGAACTGAGTCCTTTAAGAACTCTGGGGTGCAACCCATCTGGTCCAGGAGCCTTGTACACATTGATTTTATTGAGCATAGATTAGATCATGTCCACATTTATCAAGATAAGTATATTACAGGATGCATCACCCACACTGGTACCACCCACACCAGAAGTTTTTGCTTCTATAGTATAAACTGAGTTAAAAAAAACCCACTTAGTATCTCCGCCTTGGTCTCCAGTCACCAATTCCCCATTTTCAGAATAAAGGCGTCCAACCTCGCATTGCTATACTTCAGAAATTTCTTAGGATTTGTTCTGCTATCTTTGGCCTTCAATTAGTATTTTGGACAAGTTTATTTCCTTCTTACAGATTTTGGTAAGTGTTTTGTAAATATTGAAAGATTCAGGTGACCTATCAGATTTATATTTTTGAATGCCCTCTTTTTCTCAATAATTGTCCTTTTAACTGTAGCTATAAGCCACGTGGGGTGTAATCTAGCCTGTCTATACTTGTAACCTATAGGAATAAATTTAGAAGTATAATGACGCAGGATAGATTTGGGAAATTAGCCTTTTTAAAATTCAATGATTTTCCCACATGTTTTTGCTTTTTACAGTTTAAGGTTTCATTCACATACGGTATGCGCGCCATGTGGGCATACCGCCGTGTGCTGGAGAGGAGGAGGAGGGGGCCCCTCAAAAATTTGCGGCCGCATGTACGTCCCTGCAGACGGCCATATGAATAAGTCCTAAGAGGAAATTAATTAGTGACAGACGTAGAGAAAAATAGGAAAAAATATCTCACGTTCCCTTATATCCAGAAACTTGCTTTGAGGACAGTGGAGGCTTGTTTGGAGTGCCCACGTGTTGCTGGCTTGTATGTCCAAAAATAGTCTAAGTAAGAAAGAGTATATGTGGCACATCCCATAAAACTTCAAAACTTTATTCTTCTTACATTAAAAGGTGCAGAAAAGGTGGCATGTAGGTAATCCACCTACGCGTTTCAGCATGCTCTCAAGCCTTAGTCCAACAATAGGTGATGCATTGTTGGACCTTGTGATTTCTAACAATGCAATCAATTGTCCAAAATGTCAGTGTCCGGGAAACCCTTGGGAACAGCGGTCACAACATAATTAATTTCCTAAAATAGTACAAGTAAGAAAGAGTATACATGGCACATCCTATAAAACTAGGTGCAGAAAAGGTAGCATGTAGGTAATCCACCTACGCGTTTCAGCTTGCTCTCAAGCCTTAGACATGGTGATTCCCCAAGCAATCACTGTATACAGCTCCCCCAGCAATCACTATATACAGCTCCCCCAGCAATCACTATATACAACTATATGACAACTACATACAGTCCCCCTATAATAACTACATACAGACCTGCTATAATAACTACATACAGTCCTGCTATAATAACTACATACAGCCCCTATAATAAATACATATAGCCCCCTATAATAACTATATATACCCGCATAATAACTATATAGAGACCCCCTATAATTATATACAGTCCCCTATAATAATTATATACAGTACAACTATAATAATTATATACAGTCCCTCTATAAAAACTAGATACAGTCCCCAAATAACAACTATATACACCCCCCCTCTAACAACTATATACACCACCCTCTAACAACTATATACACCCCCCTCTAACAACTATATACAACCCCCCTCTAACAGCTATATACACCCCTCTCTAACAACTATATACACCTCCCTCTATAATAACTATTTGCAGATTGCTATTATTGCTATATACACCCCCCCACACACACACACACACACACACACATAACAAATATATACAATCCCCCAATAATAAATATATACAGACCTAGATAAAATACTGAAATTGTTCCTACGATGCACGCTATCCTCATACTCCCTCCCGGTGTCGGGTGGATGTAAACAAAGATGGCGGCGCCCTGCTACAGGCATAGACTAAAGGCAGAGACATCGGAGGGAGATATCAAGGAGCCCGGCGCCAAATACATTGTTGGCCATTCGCCCCAGTTTGGTGGGGGCCCTTTTAAAGGCGAAGTGGTGGGGGCCCCGGGCCTCGCACCCCGGGAGCCCCCCCTGTGGTCCTGCCGTGGGTGCACGGACCATAGAGATTGCAGAGCTGGAGGCCGGGAAGTAAGTACATGTTTAGTTTTTTTTTTAACTCACCCGATCCTGGCAACCAATAGGGTTTTTTATATCCTTGGATAACTACTTTAAGAGCTTGAGCTATTCTATTACAATCCAGCGCTGCAATAAACTTATGCCACAACTTAATCCCTGAGCTGTCTGGTGCATTCCTTTGTTTTCATGATGCTGTTTGTTCACTAATGTTCTGTTACAAACTACATACTGAATTAGGTGACATCTAAAGGCAATTGGCCATGTTAAATTCTATTTATTGGAGTAAGGGGGGTGAATACATAGACACACAACAATTTTAATTTAGAAAACATTGGAAAAGCATATATCATTTTCTGTACACTTCACACATACCTGATACTTTATGACAATCTATCTCTTGAAATATCAATAAAATACATTTTAAAAATATAAAATAAGTGCAAAGGGTATGAATACTTTTGCAACCCACTGTGGTTAAGAACAGCATAGGGTCTTACAATCTTATTTAATTATTTATAAAATATTTAAAAAAATAATAATGATTTAATGGGGTGTTTTTTGGAATGTAAAAAATTTTATTATATTCACCTGTCAAATTTTCCACAGCTCCAGAATCATCATGGTTTGGATGGATCAGCATGGTCTTTATTTGCTACCCTACAGTGATGTTGGGTCATTTGTTCAAGTGACTACTACAGTCAATTAATGCTCTTAGTTATTACTGCAGGACAACTAATAAGTATTGCATTTTTTTCTGGCATTGTTCCTACTGTTACAATAATTTTTGCATTGGAAAAACAAGAAAAAAAAAGAAAATAGTAAAATCAATAACTTATGGATACATTAATTAAAGGTGATTATATGGGGCTATAATCTATGCTCTCCTCCTGGATTTGCTCTTTGACCCATTTACCTAGTTTACATGCATATATAAAAGATAAGCTAGAGATTGCTTAGGGAAGCGCACAGTGAACTTAATTTATAAGCTCCCATAATGAGACTGAATTGTACCAGTAAGAACACAGGCATCCTGCAGATAAAGGTCTGTACATCATACACTGAACAGGGGGCCATGGGTGACTGTTGCTTGCCAGTGTGACAATTCCTTGCTGGTCACAGGCCACACACAATAGGTGAAGGTTTTTTAGATAAAATAGCACAGAACAATATTACTAAAAGGGCTGGAAATTAGTTTCTGGGCCCTGAGCGTCTGTCGGACGGGACTTGGGAGCAGCATCCTGATCCAGGAGACTAGATTCAATTAAGAGACAACATTATCCGAAATCTCCCAGCTCTACATTGCACTGGTCACGTACAGATGCTGTGGTACCTGTGCTGCTGCGCTTCATTGTTTTGCCGCTGAAGCAAGCTCTTCCGAAGTGACTTTTATCTACTCCTCTTCAGCTCCATGTTTTATACATAACAATTCATAAAATATGGTCATTCTTTTAAAAGGTCATTGGCTAAGGTTTGTTAACTCTCCTTATTAGAGATGAGCGAACACTAAAATGCTCGGGTACTCGTTATTCGAGACGAACTTTTCCCGATGCTCGAGTGCTCGTCTCGAATAACGAACCCCATTGAAGTCAATGGGAGACTCGAGCATTTTTCAAGGGGACCAAGGCTCTGCACAGGGAAGCTTGGCCAAACACCTGGGAACCTCAGAAAAGGATGGAAACACCACGGAAATGGACAGGAAACAGCAGGGGCAGCATGCATGGATGCCTCTGAGGCTGCTTAAACGCACCATTATGCCAAAATTATGGGCAACAGCATGGCCATGACAGAGTGACAGAATGAAGCTAGATAGCATCTAAAACATGCAATAATTGACCCTGACACTATAGGGGACGGCATGCAGAGGCAGCGGCAGCAGGCTAGAGAGTGTCATGGCGACATACCCTAAATGGACTCAGGCTTCAAACCAATGGGTGGCAGAGAGGAACCAAAGGAGGTGAGCAAGAAGTGCTCAAATAATATCGGTACATGATAAAAGTTTGCCAGTATATTTTGTGGATTACACAGCAGGGTGGCGACAAAGTTAACATGGAAGCCATGAAAACAACCCAAAATTCTGCCTGACACAGCTCGTTTGATAAGGGGACCATGTATGGAGGCAGTGAACTAGTAGTAGATTAAAGGTGCTGCAGTTAAAACTATGTTAGTTGGATCTTGGCATGGAGCTGGCGCTCCGCTGCCAGGCGAGCTTTCGCCAATCCAAGCCCCTGTCTCTAGGCTACTCCCCAAACAGCACTTCTAAGAACCTTTTGTATAAGATCAAGTGTAGTAGCGTTCTTATAAGTTTAGGATATGCCGGGTGAGGGGAATGTAAACAGATGCGCAAGAAGCGCATGATGCGCATGGAGCTGGCGCTCCGCTGCCAGGCGAGCTTTCGCAAATCCAAGCCCCTGTCTCTAGGCTACTCCCCAAACAGCACTTTTGTATAAGATCAAGTGTAGTAGCGTTCTTATAAGTTTAGGATATGGCGGGTGAGGGGAATGTAAACAGATGCGCAAGAAGCGCTGAAATAATATCCCTAAATGGTAAAAGTTTGCAAGTATATTTTGTGGATTACACAGCAGGGTGGCGACAAAGTTAACAACTTTGATGTGGAATCCATGAAAACAACCCAAATTTCTGCCTGACACACCTCGTTTGATAAAGGGACGATGTATGGAGGCAGCTATATGGACGACTTTTGGAGGTAGGAATGGAGACAACGTGTGGAGGCTGCTATGGAGACAATTTAATTTGGATAGTGCCTGTATGTGGCAGTCCCAAACATTTTTCAAACCAGAGGAGCAGGTAGGTGGCCCTCCAGTAAAATGGGATAGATTGAGTGCCTGTATGTGGCAGTCCCAAAAATTGTTCAAACCAGAGGAGCAGGTAGGTGGCCCTCCAGTAAAATGGAATAGATTGAGTGCCTGTATGTGGCAGTCCCAAAAATTGTTCAAACCAGAGGAGCAGGTAGGTGGCCCTGCAGTAAAATGGAATAGATTGAGTGCCTGTATGTGGCAGTCCCAAAAATGTTTCAAACCAGAGGAGCAGGTAGGTGGCCCTCCAGTAAAATGGGATAGATTGAGTGCCTGTATGTGGCAGTCCCAAAAATGTTTCAAACCAGAGGAGCAGGTAGGTGGCCCTCCAGTAAAATGGGATAGATTGAGTGCCTGTATGTGGCAGTCCCAAAAATGTTTCAAACCAGAGGAGCAGGTAGGTGGCCCTCCAGTAAAATGGAATAGATTGAGTGCCTGTATGTGGCAGTCCCAAAAATTCTTCAAACCAGAGGAGCAGGTAGGTGGCCCTCCAGTAAAATGGGATAGATTGAGTGCCTGTATGTGGCAGTCCCAAAAATGTTTCAAACCAGAGGAGCAGGTAGGTGGCCCTCCAGTAAAATGGAATAGATTGAGTGCCTGTATGTGGCAGTCCCAAAAATTCTTCAAACCAGAGGAGCAGGTAGGTGGCCCTCCAGTAAAATGGAATAGATTGAGTGCCTGTATGTGGCAGTCCCAAAAATTGTTCAAACCAGAGGACCGGGTAGGTGGCCCTCCAGAAAAATGGAATAGATTGAGTGCCTGTATGTGGCACTCACAAAAATTGTTTCAAACAGAGGACCGGGTAGGTGGCCCTCCAGAAAAATTAAATGCATGAAGTATAGCAAGAGCCAGTGGGCCCTGTCAAAAAATAGCCATTTTCCTCTGCTTTACTGTACAAAGAGGAGGAGAAGGAGGAAAATGAGGAGGAGGAGGAGGAGTGGATCAATTATTCAGGTTGAGCTTCCTTCACCTGGTGGAGATTGGAAATTCTGAGAAATCCAGCCTTTATTCATTTTAATAAGCGTCAGCCTGTCAGCGCTGTCAGTCGACAGGCGTGTACGCTTATCGGTGATGATGCCACCAGCTGCACTGAAAACCCGCTCGGACAAGACGCTAGCGGCAGGGCAGGCAAGAACCTCCAAGGCGTACAGCGCCAGTTCGTGCCACATGTCCAGCTTTGAAACCCAGTAGTTGTAGGGAGCTGTGTGATCATTTAGGACGATGGTATGGTCAGCTACGTACTCCCTCACCATCTTTCTGTAAAGATCAGCCCTACTCTGCCGAGACTGGGGACAGGTGACAGTGTCTTGCTGGGGTGACATAAAGCTGGCAAAAGCCTTGTAAAGCGTACCCTTGCCAGTGCTGGACAAGCTGCCTGCTCGCCTACTCTCCCTCGCTACTTGTCCCGCAGAACTACGCACTCTGCCGCTAGCGCTGTCAGAAGGGAAATACTGTTTCAGCTTGTGCACCAGGGCCTGCTGGTATTCATGCATTCTCACACTCCTTTCCTCTGCAGGGATGAGAGTGGCAAGATTTTGCTTGTACCGTGG
This sequence comes from Engystomops pustulosus, assembly GCF_040894005.1. Taxonomy (NCBI): domain Eukaryota; kingdom Metazoa; phylum Chordata; class Amphibia; order Anura; family Leptodactylidae; genus Engystomops; species Engystomops pustulosus. The sequence continues at coordinate 124,933,173 of NC_092416.1, forward strand.
GTCCAGGAGAGTGAACACCCAGTAATCGGTGCTGGAATAAATTCTTTGAACGCGAGGGTCACGGGATAGGCAGCCTAGCATGAAATCTGCCATATGCGCCAGAGTACCAACGCGTAAGAATTCACTCCCCTCACTGGCCTGACTGTCCATTTCCTCCTCCTCCAACTCCTCCAACTCCTCTTCTTCTGCCCATACACGCTGAACAGTGAAGGACTCAACAATGGTCCCCTCTTGTGTCTCGCCAACATTCTCCTCCTCTTCCTCCTCATCCTCCTCCACCTCCACCTCCTCCGATATGCGCTGAGAAACAGACCTCAGGGTGCTTTGGCTATCAACAAGGGAATATTCTTCCCCCGTCTCTTGTGACGAGCGCAAAGCTTCCGACTTCATGCTGACCAGAGAGTTTTTCAACAGGCCAAGCAGCGGGATGGTGAGGCTGATGATGGCGGCATCGCCACTGACCATCTGTGTTGACTCCTCAAAGTTACTCAGCACCTGACAGATATCAGACATCCACGTCCACTCCTCATTGTAGACTTGAGGAAGCTGACTGACCTGACTACCAGTTCTGGTGGAAGTTGACATCTGGCAGTCTACAATCGCTCTGCGCTGCTGGTAAACTCTGGATAACATGGTCAGTGTTGAATTCCACCTCGTGGGCACGCCGCACAACAGTCGGTGAGCGGGCAGTTGGAGGCGGCGCTGCGCTGCCCTGAGAGTGGCAGCATCTGGGCTGGACTTCCTGAAATGCGCACAGATGCGGCGCACCTTCGTGAGCAAATCAGACAGATTGGGGTATGTCTTGAGGAAACGCTGCACTATCAGATTTAACACATGGGCCAGGCATGGCTCATGTGTCAGTCTGCCGAGTTGCAGAGCCGCCACCAGGTTACGGCCGTTGTCACACACAACCATTCCCGGCTTGAGGTTCAGCGGTGCCAGCCACAGATCAGTCTGCGCCGTGATGCCCTGTAATAGCTCTTGGGCGGTGTGCCTTTTGTCGCCTAGGCTCAGCAGTTTGAGCACCGCCTGCTGTCGCTTAGCGACGGCACTGCTGCTGTGCCTAGAGCTACCGACTGATGGCGCCGTGCCCACGGATGGTAGTTCGGAGGAGGAGGTGGAGGAGGGGTGGGAGGAGGAGGAGGCATAGTAGGCCTGAAACACCTGGACCGAGGTAGGCCCCGCAATCCTCGGCGTCGGCAGTATATGAGCAGCCCCAGGGTCAGTCTCGGTCCCAGCCTCCACCAAGTTAACCCAATGTGCCGTCAGCGATATATAGTGGCCCTGCCCGGCAGCACTCGTCCACGTGTCCGTGGTCAGGTGGACCTTGTCAGAAACGGCGTTGGTCAGGGCACGGATGATGTTGTCTGACACGTGCTGGTGCAGGGCTGGGACGGCACATCGGGAAAAGTAGTGGCGGCTGGGGACCGAATACCGAGGGGCGGCCGCCGCCATGAGGTTGCGAAAGGCCTCGGTCTCTACTAGCCTATAGGGCAGCATCTCCAGGCTAAGCAATCTGGAGATGTGCACATTAAGGGCTTGGGCGTGCGGGTGGGTTGCACTATATTTGCGTTTCCGCTCCAGCGTCTGGGGTATGGAGAGCTGAACGCTGGTGGATGCTGTGGAGGATCGTGGAGGCGACGATGGGGTTTTTGGGCCAGGGTCCTGGGCAGGGGGCTGACTAGCAGCTGACACAGGGGAAGGAGCAGTGGTGTGCACGGCCGGAGGTGAACGGGCTTGTTGCCACTGAGTGGGGTGCTTAGCATTCATATGCCTGCGCATACTGGTGGTAGTTAAGCTAGTAGTGGTGGAACCCCTGCTGAGCCTGGTTTGGCAAATGTTGCACACCACAGTCCGTCGGTCATCCGGTGTTTCCTTAAAGAACCTCCACACTTCTGAAGATCTAGCCCTCGCCGCAAGAGCCCTCACCACGGGAGCTTCACTAGTTGACAGTGGCGCTGATGCACCAGCTCTGGCCCTGCCTCTCCGTCTGGCCCCACCACTGCCTCTTCCAACCTGTTCAGGTCGAGGACTCTCCTCCGTCTCAGAAGCACTGTGTTCACCCGGCCTCTCAACCCAGCTTGGGTCTGTCACCTCATCATCCTCCGATCCCTCAGTCTGCTCCCCCCTCGGACTTCCTGCCCTGACAACAACTTCCCCACTGTCTGACAACCGTGTCTCCTCATCGTCGGACACCTCTTTACACACTTCCACTACGTCAAGAAGGTCATCATCACCCACAGACTGTGACTGGTGGAAAACCTGGGCATCGGAAAATTGCTCAGCAGCAACCGGACAAGTGGTTTGTGACTGTGGGAAGGGTCCAGAAAACAGTTCCTCAGAGTATGCCGGTTCAAATGGCAAATTTTCCTGGGAGGGGGCAGACTGGGGGGGAGGAGGCTGAGGTGCAGGAGCTGGAGGAGTGGGGATTTCGGTGACATGGGTGGACTGCGTGGAAGACTGACTGGTGGTGGACAAATTGCTCGAAGCATTGTCAGCAATCCACGACATCACCTGTTCGCACTGTTCTGGCCTCAACAGTGCTCTACCACGAGTCCCAGTAACTTCAGACATGAACCTAGGGAGTGTAGCTCTGCGGCGTTCCCCTGCTCCCTCATCAGCAGGTGGTGTCTCACCCCGCCCAGGACCACGGCCTCTGACCCCTGCAGTAGTTGGACGCCCACGTCCCCGCCCTCGTCCTCTACCCCTAGCCCTGGGGTTAAACATTTTTAAAATGAGAGTTATAACTTTTTTTTTTTTTTTACTTTTTTTTTTTTTTTTTGTGTGTTTTTTTTGTGTTTTTTGTTTTTTTTTGTGTTTTTTGTTTTTTTTTGAGTTTTTAGAACCAAACAATCCTATCCTATTGCTATGGCTATTTTCTAGCCAAGTATCAAAGGAAGCACACTACTATGCCAGATGAGATGACACTGAGTTATTGCCTAATAGAAATCCAACCCCTACTGAATTTTGCCACTTCAGCCTTTGCTATGGATATGTGCGCCACTAAGCGCAGAACACAGCGGTCGCAAGTCTCACTACAAATTGCTCAGAATTGGCAAGTACATGCACTGCAGAAACTACAGCCACCAGCAGATCAACCAGAAATCAAATATATAGAACGCTACTGTAGGCTTCAAGAAGCTATTTGTATTCTCCTATGGCTATTTTCTAGCCAAGTATCAAAGGAAGCACACTACTATGCCAGATGAGATGACACTGAGTTATTGCCTAATAGAAATCCAACCCCTACTGAATTTTCCCACTTCAGCCTTTGCTATGGATATGTGCGCCACTAAGCGCAGAACACAGCGGTCGCAAGTCTCACTACAAATTGCTCAGAATTGGCAAGTACATGCACTGCAGAAACTACAGCCACCAGCAGATCAACCAGAAATCAAATATATAGAACGCTACTGTAGGCTTCAAGAAGCTATTTGTATTCTCCTATGGCTATTTTCTAGCCAAGTATCAAAGGAAGCACACTACTATGCCAGATGAGATGACACTGAGTTATTGCCTAATAGAAATCCAACCCCTACTGAATTTTCCCACTTCAGCCTTTGCTATGGATATGTGCGCCACTAAGCGCAGAACACAGCGGTCGCAAGTCTCACTACAAATTGCTCAGAATTGGCAAGTACATGCACTGCAGAAACTACAGCCACCAGCAGATCAACCAGAAATCAAATATATAGAACGCTACTGTAGGCTTCAAGAAGCTATTTGTATTCTCCTATGGCTATTTTCTAGCCAAGTATCAAAGGAAGCACACTACTATGCCAGATGAGATGACACTGAGTTATTGCCTAATAGAAATCCAACCCCTACTGAATTTTCCCACTTCAGCCTTTGCTATGGATATGTGCGCCACTAAGCGCAGAACACAGCGGTCGCAAGTCTCACTACAAATTGCTCAGAATTGGCAAGTACATGCACTGCAGAAACTACAGCCACCAGCAGATCAACCAGAAATCAAATATATAGAACGCTACTGTAGGCTTCAAGAAGCTATTTGTATTCTCCTATGGCTATTTTCTAGCCAAGTATCAAAGGAAGCACACTACTATGCCAGATGAGATGACACTGAGTTATTGCCTAATAGAAATCCAACCCCTACTGAATTTTCCCACTTCGGTCTTTGCTATGGATATGTGTGCCACTAAGAGCTAAACACAACGGTAGCAAGTCCCCCTGCTAATTCCTCACAAAATGGTAAAAGATGCAAATTAAAATAAAAAAAGTAGAACGTTATTGTAGCCCTAAGAAGGGCTGTTGGGTTCTTTGAGAATCACTCCTGCCTAACAGTAAGCTAATAGAACACCCTAACGCTTTCCCTGACCAGCAGCAGCTCTCTCCCTAGCGGCATCCAGAGACAGAATGATCCGAGCAGCGCGGCCAGCGGCTAGTCTATCCCAGGGTCACCTGATCTGGCCAGCCAACCACTGCTATCGACGTGTAAGGGTACCACGTCATGCTGGGTGGAGTGCAGAGTCTCCTGGCTTGTGATTGGCTCTGTTTCTGGCCGCCAAAAAGCAAAACGGCGGGAGCTGCCATTTTCTCGAGCGGGCAAAGTATTCGTCCGAGCAACGAGCAGTTTCGAGTACCCTAATGCTCGACCGAGCATCAAGCTCGGACGAGCATGTTCGCTCATCTCTACTCCTTATTCATCTGCAGGTTGTATCTTTATATTTTGTCTTTTCACTTCTTCTCATTTTCTCAGACCTCTACTTGCTGACAATGGAAGGAAACATGCTATTGAAAACCTGTATATACCGCTACTTTAGATTTATATATTTTTTCCTACACGGATACATTGAAGTAAACTGTGAGGTTATAAGACAAACTAAGTTAATTTATTTAGCTTACATACTGTCACGGGGTGCTCCTGTGACCCATGTTTTGGGTCGCAGGTGCACCCGTTTGCCCCCTCTCCCCCACACCAGCAGGCTCGCTCATCTACCCGCACTCCAGGGACGGTCTCTGCGCTTCAGTGAGCGTGTCCCTGGCTCCTAGATTCCGATTCTGTTTCCGTTCCTGACTCCGATCCTGTGCTGCCTGTCCTGACCTATTGCTACGTCCCCGACTCTGATCCCGTGCTGCCTGTCTTGACCTCCTGCCTTTTCATGACCACGAGTTTGTCTTACCATTCTGCACTACACCTGGGTTGCGACCGCAGACAAAGTCGCGCCACAACAAGTCCAACCTGCTTTGCGGAGGGCTCTGGTGAAAACCGGGTACCACTTAGACTCCGCTCCCAGGTGTCGGCTTACATCATCGACCGCAATGGTACAGAGGATGCACCACCTCTGATCCTGACAGTAAGATCTGGCCATGGATCCAGCCGAGGTTCTGCCACCTGTTCTGGTTGATCTTACCACCATAGTGGCCCAGCAGTCCTGGCAGATTGCCGCGCAAGGTCAGCAACTCGAACAAGTTGCCGCCATGCTACAGCAATTGATGGCCACTCAGCATCAGCATCCTGCAGTTTCTTCTACTACTCTGGTCTGTCTGCCCCCCGCAGAACTGAAGCTGAGACTCTCCATGCCATCTAAATATGATGGGGATCCTAAGTTGTGCAGGGGCTTTATCACTCAGTGCTCCCTGCACATTGAACTTATGCCTATGCAGTTCATCACAGAATGGTCTAAAGTGGCTTTCATTATCGGCCTCCTCTCCAGGAAGGCCCTGGCATGGGTTACCCCCTCTGGGACAGGAAAGACCCAGTCACTGCTAATTTTACCACTTTCTTTGCCTCTGCCCTGCTGTCAAGGGGACTCATCTGTCAGAGACTATGTGGTTCAGTTCCATACCCTGGCTTCTGAGCTAGCCTGGAATGAACGTGCCTTGGTTGCAACCTTTAAGAAGGGGCTTTCAGGACAAATTAAAGACACACTGTCTGTACGGCATTAGACCTGCCATCTAATCTGAGTAGTCTCATCTCTCTGGCCACTTGAACGAGTGCAACCCAAGGTACGTCTTCTGCCTCGCTTGGCTCCGGTCTTTCAAAGTCCACTTCTGCCGCCCTCCAGGCCTGATGCTGAGGAACCCATGCAGGTGGATAAAGCTCATCTGACACCACAAGAACGCTCTCGACGAAGACAAAAGAATCTTTGCCTCTATTGTGCCAGCCAGGAACACTTTCTTGAGTCTTGTCCAGTCCTTCCTCAAGTGTCCAGGAGATGCACATACCTAGGGTTCTTGGGAGGAGCATCCCTAGGAGCTGAGAGCAAACCTTCACCACCATTGAACCTGCCTGTTTCACTCAGATCCGGAAGAGGTACTCAGTTTCAGGCCACAGCCTTCTTGGATTCTGGTTGTGTGGGACATTTCATGGATGCTGCCTTAGTCTCCCAGTATCACCTTCCTCCGTCAGTGGACAGGTGCTCAGCGATCCAGCATATTACCGCACCAAGCTTCTGTCTCTGCAAATTGGGGCTATGGACAAGGAGAGACTGTTGTTTTATGTGCTTCCCCGATCTACCTCTGCCATTCTGTTGGGTCTCCCGTGGTTACAGCAACATGCTCCAGTGCTCGACTGGCAGACAGCGGAGATTCTTCGCTGGGGTCCACAGTGCTAGTTTTGCTGCGCCTCGGTTCTTCCCCCGGTGTCCACCATGTCTGGTTCGGTATTCTCCAAGCCCCTGCTGTTTATACGGACTTTGCCAACATCTACTTGGAGAAGCAAGCAGAGACTCTGCCACCACACCGTCCTTATGACTGCCCTATAGACTTGCTGCCGGGCATGTCTCCGCCATGAGGTCGGGTATACCCACAGTCCGTTCCCGAGACCTATGGCTATGTCAACCTATATTAAAGAGAATCTGCAGAAAGGATTCATCCCCAAGTCTTCATCTCATGCTGGATTCTTTTTTGTGGCCTTTTTTTGTGAACTTGAAAACCGATTTAACATATTTTCATTGAATGTGATCATATATGTATTATATAGTAATTCTCATTTACATTGCTGTGATTTTTCTTGTGTCCATGACTGCTGTTTCACTCACAACCGGAAATGATGTAACATCTCTTTAATTAGTCAGGTGTAGCTGTTTGCTATATAGTAACGTTTTCACTTTGATTTTATTATACCATGAATAATGCATAAGACATAGCCAAAAAGCATAGGTTTCTTACCTACACCCACAATTCACACTGTCCAGTGTGTTTTAATGGATGTTAAATAAAGAAGTTTGATTTTACTAGGAAGTGCCTCGACAATATACTTTGATCTATTTATATGCAATGGCAGACGTCGGTGAGCACTCCCACAGAGATTCCATCTTCACAGAGAAACCAGGGTATGTGAGACTCCTCCACTTCACATTTATGTAATATTGAAGTATTGCAGCTGTAAAGGTACACAGACACTGGAAGGTACCTGGGAGGAAAGTCTCTGTAGAAAGTATCCGGAAGGAAGAGTCTGTGGACCAGTGGACCCTCTGGACCACCACTGGAGTTGATGCTTGCCGCAACCTGGGACCAGAGTCTAAGTGGCACCTGGTCTTCGCAAAGCAGCCACAAAGCAGGATGGACTTGCTGCGGAAGGGTGTCACCAGGTCCTTCCGCAGGTGCAACTAGTCCTGCGGTGGCAGTCAAGGTAGGATGCAGGACACAGTAACGTAGGGATGCTGGAGACACCAGAGGAGCATAGCAACACTGGAGAAACTGCTGGACTGGAACCCTGGAAGGTACAGCAGGAAGCACGGAGGCAGACGGAAGACTTGACGGAGGAACACTGGTAACGCTGGAGACAGGAATACAGAAGAACACTGCTAATGCTGAAGACAGGACGACCAGGAGCGTATGGGAACGCTGGAGACACAGGAGCATATGAGAATGCTGGAGACACCAGGAGCGTATGGGAATGCTGGAGACACCAGGAGCATATGGGAATGCTAGAGACACAGGAGACACCGGGACCGTATGGGAACGCTGGAGACACAGGAGACAGCAGGAGTGTATGGGACCGCTGGAGACACAGGAGACACCAGGAGGCAATGGGAACCCTGGAGACAGGACCACAGGAGCGTATGGGAATGCTGGAGACAGGAACACAGGAGCATATGGGAACGCTGGATGGCATTAGGGAAGCCTGGCATGGAAACCATAGAAGATCCTAGGAGAAGATCCGGCGGGGAGTGAAGGGAAATGCCGGATTATAAGGTGGTGCTGGATTAGCCAGCGGCAATCAGAAGACGGCTTGCTGTTTAAACGCTGAGAAGTCGGACCGCACGCGGTCTAGCAGCGGGCCTGGAAGGAAGGAGGTATCTGGTCTACACGCCGGGACCCAAGCAGGGCCAGGAGAGGTGAGTACGGGCAGGGGGGACACATAGGAGGGCACAGGTGTCCCCGCGATCCATACTAAGGATCATGGGTACGGCCGTGAAAGCAGCAACCAACCCCCAAGTGGGATGCATAAATAAATGATTTTACATTACATAAAAAACACAATCATTATATGGCTAAACTGACATACAAAGCATGGTAATTCAGAGGGAAAAGGACAAAGAAGGCCATATTCTGAATGTGTTTAGTGTTCCTCGATGCACATAAGTTTTATGCATATAGAAATGGTAAGTAACTTTTCAGCAAACTTTGCATAAATCAGGTGACTAAAAGAAGCCCTGTAAAGCCCTGTTTTAGCTTAATTTCTATGAAATTGGCTTTACAAACAGCAAGACCATGTGAATAAAAAATTGTAGTGTGTGATATAAAGTGTAATCCAAGTAAAGAACTGCAGAAAAAGTTAGCACTGCTTCTACTACATCTCTATAGATGAGGATATGTTGAGTGTCGTCCTCCTGATTCTAGAGATTGCTGCATAGGGGTTACCCCTGCCCCCTCTTCTTGCTACATTCACTCACTTCCCTTCTGCAGGGTCTATAGGAAGCTGTTCAAACAGCCTATTGTATGAAGTAAATAAATTAGTCTCTGTGCTCTCAGCCTGGCCCTCTGGCAGCTGCCCGCATTGTTGGTTCAGACAAGGGGTGTGGGGGTTTTGGCTTTACCCCTTTTCCTTGTCCCTGCACACTCCTAGGTCAATCAGGGTCAGCATTCCCTTCTCCTCGCACTTTCTTTAGCTTTTCTTCATGGGTGATATATTATTTTACCACTGTTTTAGAGTCATGCATATCTTGTCCATGGTAAATATAGGTTGACCAGCTCACATGCTTTCCCTGTTCCAGGGATCAATACTCAATTTCCTCAACTATCTGATCCCTATAGTGTAATCATGAAACCGGTTTATTGCTGGAGAAGAGGGCAGAAGCTTGGGGTAGTTTTATAAATTTGTCTTATTTGACTATTTAAAGGAAACTTACCATCAGGAATCTGCCTATTAAGGTACATCTGATGGTAGGTTTCTTCTAATTTGTAATGTCCTAAACTACCTGTTGCTAATTCTATAACACTTTCTAACTTGAACTACACTTTATATAACTAATATGCTAATTTTTGGGAGAGGCTACTGGGGTGTGGAGTAGCCTCTCTGTGATGTGTGAGCACAGAGCAGTAGCCTCTGCCAAAAATTAGCATATTAGTTATATAAAGTGTAGTTCAGGTTAGAAAGTGTTATAGAATTAGAAACAGGTACCTGCATTGCTCTGCACATGCGCATAAAGTAGCAGCCGGAGGGGTTACTGCAAATGTGTAGAACTTAAAGAAGCCAATGGTGAGAAGGAGCATGCCAGGGAACAATGAGGATGTGCAGCTAGGAGGGATGGCAGAAGCTACTGGGGCGTCAAGTACTATTTTCTCCCATAGACTAAAAAGGCTACTCTAAGCCCCAGTAGCGTCTCTTAAAAAGTAGCATATTAATTATATAAAGTGTAAATCAGGTTAGAAAGTGTTATAGAATTGGCATAAGATCGTTTAGCACTAAGCATGTTAGTAGAAACCTTCCATCAGATCTACTGTAATAGGTAGATTCCTGATGGTAGGTTTTCTGATGGTAAGTTGATGGCCATAAATAAACTTTGTACTTTGTACCCATATTGTACTTGCCCTGGTAACGTTTGTCTGTAGCTGCTAGGGGCTATGGTTAACACGACCCCAGGGAACGGGGCTTGAGACCTCTAGTAATGTACTGTGTCCTGCTGGCTTCAGGTAGATGGAGGGGGCTAACCAGTCATTACTATTTGCACCATATGAGTGGTTGAAGGGATGAGTCAAGGACATCCACATGTCCCTCCAACCACTGATATGGAAGCGTTATCCTGTGTATAGGCAGTAGGACTCACAATAAATCTCGAGTAAAAGCCAACCCCTTTAGCCACTAGTTTTCGAAATCCCAGCTCATTGGCCTTCTTCTACTTTCAAATGACCTATCTATCTTTCTCTAGAGAAGCTGGATAAGGGCAAGTATTATGGCCCTTGCATCTCAATCACATTTTGTGGTTGGCTTGGCAGTAGTATGGGGCTTAGTTATCTAGGAAAGCTGAGTGACAAGCCCTGCAGGAGTTTGAACTGTCCCCAACTTTACTACATTCCTAAATTACTTATTCGTGAAGATGTATTTTTCTGCCCTGTTTATTACATGCTGCAAGTAAACAAACATGGAGGCAATCAGTAAAAGCTGCAGACAGTTTTTTTACCATAACTTTTCCCTTAGTATCCATTACACAGTTTTTTTGTTTCTCACTGTACAACTGGACAATAGTTTAGAAACTTGTGCTGAAGGTAGCAAATCAGATTGTAGTTTTCATTTTCCAGGGGCTCTTTGGAATCAAAAGCAGCGACCTGCCATAGGCTCCATTATTCTCTGCTGCTCATTTTAATAAATCTTCCTAAAAGATTCCCTGATCATTCCCTATAAATGTATTGTGTTAATAAATGAAAACTGCTACAATTCTCACAATCTGACATACAGGTAAAGATGTTCATGGAATGTTTTACGTATAACACACCTGCAGATATTAAGCTATTCCCGTGGAATTATTACAGTTTTATTCTACATTATTCATGATAGTTCTCCTCAGAAGTCTTGAGAACCTGGTAAAACTGTCCGTTATGGCTTCTTATAGTCTTTTCCCCCTAAATGTCCTTGCATCATGTCATGTGATACACAGGGGGTCATTTATCTTAAGTTCAAAAAGCAAAGAAAGACAGGCACAGATGTCCTGACTTGTTCAATTTATCTTAGAAGTAGATATATAAGGCAGCTGAATCTCTGCAGTATTTGTACATTTTTATGAAAAAGTCTAACAAAAGTTGCATACGTCTACATTTGGATTTTAAAGATATATCAGGTGCTAAACAAGTGACAAATTTAGACGCAAATATATAAATGTGACAAAATAAGTGTCAAATATAAAATAGAAAAAGAGAAAATCCGAAGATAAATGACCCCCATAAACTGTACTTTTTTGTCCCGCAAATCCATCAAAATCAATAGAAGTCACTTAACCCCTTAATGACCAACCTCGTAAATTTACTGAAACTGATTGAATACATTTTATTAACTATTTCTGAAGAGAAATGTGAAAAAAATGAAAAAAAAAATACTAATTCAATTACAGCAATGAAACAAATATTTCTGTGTAAGATCTGTGTAATCATACCTTTACATGTGTTGATAGTAGCAGCAATGCTATGAAAAAGTAATTTATATTCCAGGTTTGTAGCTGGACTTGGAGCACTTTAGTGAACTGATGTGTGAAATATCACTGCTAAATATTGATTGGTCACTTTGAAGGGGATGGACATACTTTTCAGTTCTTTTCGTACTTTGCCATTCAATGTTCATGACGTTGTTCAAGGAAGACACAATGCAATGATCTAACAACTAACTAATATACATCCATTTCTTACATTTTGTAAGAAAATGATTTGTATGAAGATAGAAACAGAAAAAAATAGAAAGTTTATAAAGATCTCTACAAATTGTTAATTTTACTTGATTTGAGAACAGGAAAACACCATTTGACATCGGAAGAAACTCATGTTTTTACTCAAATTTATCCAACTCTTAGGATCCATATATCTATCTAGTTAGGCAATGATATCTAAGTGCTCTGTCATTTGTGAAGAGTTGGGTGACAGTCCCTAAGGGTCCTGTCTATAGCAGAACTCTGTCCATGGTTTTATCTCTGATTATTCAGACGGCCATTTCTTCCCTCATTGTACATCTGAATAGAGATTTTTTGTGTTCCCCTTCTAAAACCTATTATAAATTCACTGACATTTAAATGGCGGCCTCAGGTATCTCCATGGGCAGAGACTATTCCTGCTCCAGCCTACATCCGAGGACATACTTCATGTTACAGATACCAAGCTGTCATCCCACTGTACAGCCCTGGCTGTGCTCCCTGCAAATGTCAACTGTTTTATAATACCTCAAGACACCATCTGTGAACAATAGTCGAAATCCTTCACACATAACATAAGCAGAGAATGGTCCAGATTCAGCTTAGGAAATAGTTAATTAGAAATAGGACACATCACTAAGCCAGAAAGCTGGGCATATCATTTGCAACCTGACTCTGCAACCCCATATGGACAAATTTCATTGCCCATACCACACATTACCACTGTGCACCCAATGACACCATTGTCACACACAATCGAAGCTTAGTCAGATACTACAGTACTGATCAGACAAAGATAAAAGTGTCAACTAGTAACTTATAGGTGACAATTCTGTTCCTTTGGGTACAGAACTGCATGAATACTTCTACAAGCTATGATTTATTACAGCTTAAAGGAAATGTACCAGAATGCTACAGTATTTTTATCCTGCGCACACTTAGGCTACATTTACACTGCCGTTGCCCGCCGTACTGTAGCACCGCGGGCACACGGCAGTTCCGGGGAAGAGACGCCGCTCACCCCCACCCCTCTCCATAGGAATATATGGCACACGGCGCTGTATTCTGTAGAAAGATAGGACGTACGGGGTAGGAAGCGGTACGTTGCCGAATGTGTATGGGGACGTAAATCGGCCGTATATACGTCGGCTGCATATATGTCCCCGATACGTTCGTGTGAATATAGCTATACATGCTTGTGCATTTAGCAGGTAATGGCACAGTTTCAGGTAAAACTGAATTTTTCAAACATGTAATTGGGCGTCACGGGCTCCTGTGTATATACAGGAGCCCATTCTGGTTTTGTCAGCTGCCAACTCTACACTTCATGCTTGTATCTGCCCTCCCCTCCGCAGCTAGAGAGACAGTGATCTCAAATGGCTCTCTGCAAATCATGCGCATGTTTGGTCTTCTCATCATTGTGCAACCGGCCGCTGACTGTGCTCCTGAAATATATATACCTATATAACTAAACAACTGACAACACTGTGCATTTAACCCTTTGCTGCAAACCAACATAACAGTACATCGGCAAGCCGCAAGGGCTGTATGGAGAGGGCTCATGGGTCGAACCCACTCCATACATACCGGTTATTTTCTGCACATTGCATTAAACACCCATCGTTAACACTTGAGACTGGTGCTGGCACCGATTGCCTGTGTTAACCCTTTGCATGCTGTGGGGAAAAAATGTAACCCTTAGTGACCACACATACGGATTTCTCCGTCGGCCACTAAGGAGTCTTAGGCTAGGCCAATGGGTTTCTCCATTGGCCTAACCTAAGGTCTGCAGGGGTCCGTGTGGAGAGAAGAGTAGTGAATTGGCTGTCTTATTACAGTCGGGACCCTGTTCTAACAGTGCGGATCTCGTGGTCAATGCGTTGACTGCTGGTTCTACGTACCTTCATAGGGAGGAGGCTCTCTCCATCTCTGCCCGCATCACATGGTGCTATCTTCACTGCCGGAAAGGCCATGTGCCAGGGGCTGGACAGAGTAGCTGCCTGTCAGCTTATGAAAGTGCGTAGGCTGACACTTCTAATGCACTGTAATACATGGATATTTCAGTGCATTAGTATTAACTAGTGATCACATGATCACTAGTTTATAAGCTCGTATTCAAAAAAAAAAAAAAATTAAAAATAAATAAAAATTTAATTAATTAAAATGTCCAAAAAGCCCCTAACACAAATAAAACAATAAATAATTTAAAAAAAAGACAACATAACACACAAAATAATAGATATCACCGCGTCCCAAAATCTATACAAATATAAAAACTATTATTCCCGCCGGTGACACTCGTAATAGAAAAATGCACTCAAATGTCTAAATCGACACTTTTTGCCATTTTGCAACACATAAAACTTAATAAAAAGCTATGAAAACACCAGCTTGTCCCGGAAAAAATTACACCTTAGCCAACTCTGTACTCCTAAGTATGAAAAAGTTATTGGAGTCAGAATACTCCAATTCTTTGGTACAAAAGGTTTTAATTTTTTGTAAAATCTATTAACACCTAATGAAACCTATATAAATTTGGTATCCCTGTGATTGTACTGAACCAAAGAATATATTAGAGATGGCATTTGGAATGTACAGTGAAATACGTAAAAACAGAGCCCACAAGAAAATGGCACAAATGCAGTTTCCTGTCAATGTACAAGAAAAAATGTCTGTACATGGACAAATGAAAAAGTTATTGATTTTTGAAAGTGGGGAGCGATAAACAAAGTAAAATGGAAAAAGCCCATTAGGGGCAAGGGGTGAAGATGCCCCCTATACCACATGATAAAAAGTTTACAAATTTTCTGGGATAAAGGTTTGTGGTACCTGGGGCTACGTTCACACGTGGCATTTTGATTGCATTTGGAAACGCAATCCAAAGGCTCCACTTGTGATCACATCTTTTGGTAACATTGTGTTTCCAATACATTAACTAAACGCGAAGTAAATTCAATCATACCTCAACATGTGATCGCAAGTGGAGCTTTAAAAACGCAACCAAAATGCCACGTGTGCATGCGGTCTCAGAGGCTTTACACACACGTCATGGCACCTGAAAACTATTCTGTCCTACGAAAGTCCAATGACGTTCCTTTCCTTCTGTGTCCCGCCATGTGCCCTGACAGTGGGTTACATCCACATATGGGGGGTCCTCTTACTCCAAAGAAACAATACAAGCTTTCTACATGCTGTTTTGAATAGTTTGAGGGGTGAAGTTAATAAAAATTAAAAACATTCAAAACACCTATAAAAATTAAATGGTCAATAATATAAAATAATTGCTTCTAATATGAATTAACACATGTGGAATTATATACTTAACAAAAAAGTGTGAACACAAAGTGATCAGATGGTTTTACAGTCCTCAAAATGGTAGCAATGAAAATGTCATCACTAAAAAGAAGAATTCAACAAGCCCTAAACCAGCTCTGTCAACCAAAAGATATTAAAGTTATGTCTCCGAAAATATTGTGATATGAAAACAAAAGAAATTATGAAAAACGATATAAATTACATATCATAATTGTAGTGATCTACAGAATAAAGATAACATTATTTTTATGGTACGGTGAAAGGCCTCCAAAAGGATGCAAAAAGTCTGAAACCAGAGTTAATACAATCTCATCAATAAGCCAAATACCCACTAAATAAAAACTATTTGTGAAGTACATCTAATATCACAGAAAATAAACCCCCTATCCAGAGGTGTCCTGAGGTGATAAGAATGTCTGGACCAGGGAACAACATGTAGTAAGTATGAGTTGTGGCTGAGACTTCTCCTGTGTCTCAGGAGTGAAAAAATGTACTAAAGTGAACTGTGGACACGCCAGGGGTCTATGTACTATAGTGAACAGGCAGACTGCCTCTGTAATGGAAAGTGAAAGTGGCCTTATTCTTATCTTTACTATGATGCCAAATGGTACTAGGTAGTGTAGAGTCCAAAATAGGGGCATCTGAAGTGACACACTTGTTACAGCCTCTGAAAGTGACTTATCTTAGGAAATATAGTAACTTCTCAGCTCAGGAGGCGAACAGGTGAATTATAAACTAAAAGAGGAAATACTAAAAATGATATATCATCCCCTACCTGAGAGTGCAGGCAGTTTAGAGGGGTAGTGTTTAATAAAAACATTTCATATTTTAAGTACTATTATCAGTATTACTTTGGTAAAAGCTTTCTTGCGTATGTTTGGAGTGTGTGTACTTCCGGCAGCTGCAGAGGACACACGCGCTACACCTGAGGTTCATGTAAACACCTGTCGACAGGTGTCAGCGCCCCCCTCCATTGTCTAGCTGTGTACAGGAGCTGCTGTTTGATGCTAAACTGATTAGAGAATGGAGGAAATATTCCCTCCTTTCAGGGATTTGTTGGATGATGCTTATATTTAGGATGAGAACAATAGGATTTGTTTAAGGTATTGCAGGTGGACAAAAGGCAGCTTGTGAGGCAAGTCTGGATGACAGCTGTCCCAGCAAAACTTTGCAAGATAACCTGAAGGCATCAAATCACTAGAGATTTAACAAGCAGCTGGACACTTGTTATTGAAAGTGCATCCATCACTTAAAGAGTGCCCCTTTAAGTGTACAAAGGCTGGCATCTATTAATGTGTAACCTATCAGGGCATACATAGGCCTGATGACAAATCAATGATGGCTCTTATATGTTTGCGGTAGAAGGATCATGACATAGGGCAGAATATACTGAATGCACCAACCTATGAGTAACACTGCACAATGCATTCACTTGTCTGCTCCAGCTAAGGGCCACCCACATGACAGAGAGCCCTTGGGATAGGCTCTCTACAATGTGCTAACTAAGCTCTCCTGTGTCAGAAATCCAAAAATGTATGCTTCGGAATTGTGAGGACTAGAGAAAAATTGGACCAGAATCAGTGGAACAATGCCTATTAAAGGACATAAAGGATATCTACCACCAGGTTTAAGGATTGTAAGCACACTTACATGGCAGGATGTGCCTTTATTTTCGCTTCTTGTGTATTTGTTTTTACATTAAAAAAGGTTTTTAAAGGGAACCTGTCACCAGGAGACCCATTTTTAGCACTCCCCCAGTCCCCACAGAGCATAGTACATACACTGCAAAAGTGTTTTTATGTAAAAAGAATTTTGTCCCCAGGGAGTTGCTATAGAGGAGCAGTTTATCCCCCACCCTTGGGAAATCGCTCCTACATGTGTCCTTTTCAAATATATGAAAGCGCCCATCACTTGGCTTGGCAACGCCTCCTGCTCCTCGATAGCCAGGGCCAGCTCCAGGTTTTAATAGGCCCCTGGGCGACAGAGCCTTAGTGGACCCCACTCCAGTAGCCACATTGTCTCCACCCTACATAGCCACACTGTCCTACCCCACGTAGCCTATTAATGCACACTGCCCCCCTCCCAATTTAGCCACATTGCCCTACCTCCCCCTGTAGTCAAACTGCCCCTTCTCCCCCTGTAGCCACAATGCCCCCTCCCCCTGTAGCCACACTGTCAACCCTCCCCCTGTAGCCACACTCTCCCTCCTCTCCCCCTGTAGCTACACTGCCCCCCTCCCCCTGTAGCCACACTGAAAAAAAAAAAATGGTACTTTTTTGGTTGTGGAGTTTGCATAATTCCAACACTTTTGTTTTCCATCTCAATTTTGTTCTGTTAAAGAAAAGGAAAATAATTTGGCATCATCCAAGAACTTCCATTGGAAAGCTTGCACAGTAATAATGCACAACAATTAGTACAAATTTCACACAAATAGCCATAACATGAAAACACATGTATGCACACATTACATAAATATATGGACCTAAATTACACTAACACATTGTTGTGGTAAAGCCATGAAATGACAGAAAAACATGCAACACCACATGAGTATACTATGCTCACAGAATTTGAACCTGATTAACCCTTCGGAGATACAGTAGTTAAACTGAGGTAAATTCCAAACAAGATTATGTACTGCAAAATTTTATTAATATGCCTGGAATCCATTGTTGTTATCTCATATCTCCTGCTTGTGATCACACATGGAAATAAATGTAACAATGATGTGACAACAGCCTGTACAGTATGACTAATCCAAGATAATGGACCAATCCAAAGACAACAGAACAACGCAGGTGCCTGTGGTGACTGCATATTCTCATCTGCGGAAAAGCATTTCCATCACTGAATTTTTCCCATTTCTCTTTTTATGGATTTTACCATATCTATCGCACATGCAGAGGAGTGGACTTGCATAAGTTGGTGAGCTGATTTCTTTGCCTGTCAATAGCAAGTTTAAGAACTCACTTTTCCTTATGCAACTTTTCATGTGGTTCTTTGATATTTAGTGCCTTTTAAAGAAAATCTACCATTTGATTTCATGCATTATGAACCGAACATACCTTGAGAATGTTGTAGCTACACTGATGCAGAATCATATCTTGTATAATCCCTGAGCTGAGTGGTTTTGCAGAAAAAACTATTCAGGACCTTGGAAAAGTTGGATCCACATTACACACAAGCTTTCTGAACAGACAGGACTAATCAACCAGAGCTGGATCACTCACACACAGCAGCTGGGGGATGGTGCAAAAATTAATTATTCTGCCTGGCAGGGAGAACAGTGAATGCAGTTGTCTGACCACTCCAGCCACACACTGCAGTACCACTATATTACAGCTTGTGGCAGTATTTTACATGTTCTCTATTATTACACGTCTATGTTAACCCTATGTTAAAGGGGTATTCCAGAATATAATTGCAGGTATTCCAGGTTATTCCAGGTATAAGCTAATATGTAATTAGTTGTTATTAAACATTTTCCTCCCCTTTTGCACAGAAAAATGCTGGTGACATACACTGTAATGAGTGGCCCTTTAATCAGTCCGTTGATTTCCTCCGTGCGGAGAAGACACAGGACAGAAGATCACGTGTCCTGCACCTGCCTGGGCAGGTCATGTGATCACCACTATGTTTGGCTGTAGTTGGTGTTGTGGTGAGACGTCATCTCAGTGATGTAATGTGCAGCGATGGCAGATACACACATCATTACTATGGTAACAGAGCAAGACAGTGGGGCAGATTTACTTACCCGGTCCTGTCGCAATCCCCCGGTGCGATGTCCGATGAGGGTTTGGGTCCGGCGCGATTCACTAACATTGTGCGTCCGAGTTCCTGCAAGTGTCACTGCTGCGCCGAGGTTCGCCGGAGTTCACCTGCTTCTTCCTGGTGCATGTGAGTGCTGATCTTGCAACACAAATCCTTTTTTTAGATGCCGCTGTTTGTCCGAATCCGTTGGGTTGTCCTACGGCCACGCCCCCCTATTTCTGTTTTGTGCAAGCCGGCGTCGATGCGCCAAAATCCGATTGCGTGTGCCAAAATCGCGGGGCAATTCTGCGCAAAACGGAAATATTCGGGAAACCCAACAAAAGTGCGGCGTTCGGACCCTTAGTAAATGAGCCCCAGTCTCTTGCATCATCACTGGGAACAGAGCATAAAAGGGAGTAGGAGTTTCTGAGAACTAAAGGATCATGGGACTTGTAGTTTTCAGTGGTGGCCATCTTGGTGATAACTCTGCATACTTTAGAGAGGCCATAAAACTTTGTGAATCAATAAAACAAACTATTCAAGCTCCATTTTGTGACTAATGACATTGGGGCACATTTACATACCTTTCTGAGGAGTTCACTCAAATTACATTCACTAAGATCGTGCGCCCGATATCCTGCATGTGTCGCTTCCCCACTCAGGTCTGCCGAATTTCACCTTCTTCTTCCTGGTGCATGTAAGTGCTTGATCTTGTGACACAATTTGAAAGTAAAATCCCGCACTCAGTCCGAATCGGTCGGATCTTCCGATGGCACGCCCCCCCTCCCCCAATTTCTGTCGCATGAAAGCCAGCACAGGCCCGCCACAATCCAATCACGTGCGACACAATCCACAGTTAAATACCTGTCACAGCAATGCAAATCCCGAAAATATTGGAAAACCCAACAAAAGTTATGCTGTGGGACCCTAGTAAATAAGCCCCATTGACTTTTGTTACATTCATTTATTCATAGCATCATGGGTTTTTGTATCAGATGTTCATATTCCCTGAAAACCCCTTTAATATTAAAGGTGGTCTAATATTAAAGGTGACATAGATCAGAAGATACAGACGTGGGCCACTGCTATGGCATCTATACATGTGCTATCTGCATGCTTTGTAGCTACTTGGCAGTCATAAAGTGGTTAAAATACCATTTTTCTGTGCAAATTTAGGAGGTCTACTTAATGAGGTTTCACTGTATAACAGATTATACAATAAAATCTGAACCTCTGCGCTTTTGAATTGCAACAGGGCATGATGTGTTCTCTTTAGAATGTAGAATTTTCATGCTGAACATTAAAATGCAGTGTGGGCAGTGCCAACCCCCTGCCCGTTGTTTACAGAACTGGAAAGACAAGCTGTCAGGGATCACTCAAAACTTGGGTTTATAAATATGTAATTCTGTTAGAATGTAAATGATTCTTTTGTTATCCACAGCAGCCAGTATCTGCTGGCCAGAGGTGAGAAATGCGCCATTGTTTAATATCATAATAATTGTCTCTTTGTGACAAATCATAATAGTAGTAAAGACATTGTTGTAGATTTATCAAAAGTATTGCAAAGTAATCCTTTCCCCGATGGTCCCTGCAGGATTTATGGACTCTCACCAGTTTTCTAGCATGAAGGCCTGCAACAATTGGCTGCAGTTTACAACATTGCTGATTCCTTCCAGAAAGGATGGAACACTTGTACAGTAGATGTTGCCTAGCACCACAACTCAACCCCACTGATTTAAATATATGGTAGACAATTACAAATACACATAGATAAATCCAGTGGCATAACTTGAAGCTGATGGGCCCCAGTGCAAAGTGTTTGCCAGGTCCCAAGCTATAATCCATGGTTTATAGCACTAGTCTTTTCATATGGGAAAGTTACACCATATGGGCCCCCAAAGCCTCCTGGACCACCCTCTGCACTCTCTCAAGTTATACCACTGGACAAAACTACACATAGACCAACATACACATACAGGTGGAGATTCATCATTAGTCCTATATAGCTTCTTGGAGTATAGTTGTCACAATTTTTTTGCACAAACATTGTTTTTTGCAGGGTTTTTTTAGCGAGAAAAAACTGCAACTCTAAAGTCACGCAATGGCAGAAAAAATACACTACAGAGTGTACAACACCACATTTATCAACTGAGAATTTTTCAAAAGAACGCAAATTTAAGTCAAGGCAAAGGAAAAGTTTCCAACATTTTGCCAACCATGATGAAACTTTTGTCTAATTTTCTTGAAAAGCCTGCTTATAAAAGTGTCCATCAGAACCACCAGAGGAGGTAGCAGTCTTGCAATCTCTTAGCAGTATAATCAAGAACACTGTATAGCACTTAAAGAGTGAAAACCAGAGAGGTCCAGGAATAACACCCTCAGTGTGTGGTCCAGGAGTAAGAGAGGGTAGTCTGGTGCTTTGAGACTGGCATCTCCTTTATATATCATGTCCTTCATCAGGCACCTACTAATGGTACCCAGTCATGCTTAATCAACCGTCAGGTAGTTTTTTCTGGGTTTTTAGACTTTTTTTGGCGCCTTGCAATTTTTCCCCTTTTTGGGGACATTTTGAAATGTCCGCCAGATGTTTGTTTTTCGTCAGTAAGACACATTTATCTTCTATTCCAGATGTGTTAAATGTCATTTATCATTTCAAATTGTCGAAAATTTACGTCATTTTTTAGGTGCTAAACCTCCAGACAAAACCAAACTTAGAAAATGGAAAGAAGTGACTTAAGACATTTTTGAGACATTTGTACCAAATGTCTCAAAAAGAGATCTGAAAAAAAACACATTTAACACAAGGAAAAAGTGAGACTGATAAATTACCAAAGAAGAAGACATAAAAACGACAAAGCACCAGATGTATCACTGTTCTGCGCTTAAGTCTCATTGTTGCACCTTAATTCTGGCGCATTGTTGCACCAGAATTGTCACTAGCTACAACCATCTATGATGGTATGATTTGTATTGGTATGATTGGTGATTGGATTGGTATGATAAATGAGGGAAACATGGATATTTTTGCTGCGTGGCTAGTTTGGTGTTTAGTCACAAAACAGTGCGACAGAATGAAAAAGTACAAAAACAACAAAAAAAACAAGTGATACATCTGGCCCAAAATTACAAAAACTAGCCAAAACAAAATAAGAGACCCCCATAGACTCACTTGATGAATTCAGATAAAACAAAATGGAATTGAAGATAGACAACCAAGTCAAAGACAAATTGATAATGATAAATTCCACCCGGTGTTTTAGTACTTATGTTCTTGTACATAGGGGCAGTATATTAGTAGTTATATTTTATACATAGTATGTAGCCTTTTAATACTATAACTATTTTATTTTACATAGGGGACATTGTTATAGTAGTCATGGTTTATAGGTGGCAGTACTATAGTAGCTATAGTATTTTACATAAAAACAGATATTATGTATACTGCCAGTAAAAACAAAGAAATTTACTACTGAAAGTGATTCATTCATATTCAACATGCGTTATCAGCCCTATAAGACTGAATTATTTGTTTTTATTTACTTAGTAGTTACTTTTCATTATAGGAAAGAAGGAAGTTTTGTTGAAAAAGAGACCACTTATTCACATACAATATAGACACTGTCCCTCCAATTCAAAAGTTTGTAACTATGGGGAGGAAGAAGTAACTTTAATCTAGTCTTACACCACAATCTTTGTCTTCTCTGTCAATGAATGCTCTACACTGATCTCACAGGGAGGGGGAAGCAGGTGCGGAGAACTTACTCCAAAGCAATGCTTATGAATGAAACTGTAGAAGACATCTTCAGAAACTGCAATGCTGTAGTCATCCAAAAGGGACACCTTTCACTTATTCTATTACTCTTAAAATGAGACAGCCTTTGTTCAGATAGTACTGTACTAATGAAACTCATGTATGCACGAGGCAACCCCATTATTACACAGAGAGGACAGAGGTGAAGGGGGGCTGTGTAGTGACAACCTAGAGAATAGCTCTAGAGAGGGCATCCCCCCACCAGATCTGACTCATTACCATCTCTAATTGTTTCAAGAAAGTGTCCACTCTTATGCAAACCATGATCCCTGATGCTGCTAATGGCTGGGCCATGCATGATTGCTGTAATTTGTGCCTCCATTCTCTGTTTTGTACCCACAATGTGCGTTTTTGTTAAAAAATAAAAAGGAAAAAAAAAGAAAATAAAGGAGTCGCTATTAGAAAAAATAATAACTTTGTTCTTGAAAGTCCATTAAAGATATGTACAAAGGACAGCATTTTGTTCCAGACATCCTCCTCTCCTCCCCCACCCGCCATGGAGTTTATATGATTACAGTAATCTAAAGCCCTCTGACAGAATATGTATGCTGGGAATTTAGCTTTAAATCATGGGAACCCCAATAACTTAGGGTCTAGCAATAAAAAAGGTTTTGTGGAGTGAAAATGACTTTGTAGAAAAGAAGATGATTGGATGAAGGGTGATTATTAAATTGCACCTGTCGCACCCAAACATTACAGCAGAGGGGCTGAACCAAGATGTGCAAAGATGCAGCTGATCAGACACTGAGACCCATCGCTAAGTTAAGGAAATCAGTTTGATGCCTAATATGAATAAGGATGCATCCTGCAACCTATCAAGTATCAGGAAAGAGTGAATGTATGCAGTGGTGGCTGCCATTTTATAAGATGAATATGCATGTTGTTAAAGTCTTGGTCTAACCAAGCCATAAACAATTAAATACATAAGGAAAGTAAGGAAGGAAGGATGTATAAACTACTATTTGAAAGATAAAACACACCCTAAATATGAGGGGCTATAAACTGTATCTGCTATTAAAAAGCTTTCTTTACACCAGGGAAAACTTTACATCCTCTCTTTTAGTGCCCTTAAAGGGGTATTTCCACTGTGGTAAATTAATGTTATTGTTTGTATAATGAAAAATAATACAATTTTCTGTATCAATTCCTCAATGTTTTCTACATCTCTGCTTGCTGTCATTCCATAGAAAGTTTTCTATGTTACAGAAATCTGACCATGGTCAGATCATTAGCATCATAGAGAGTAATCAGAGCTATGTGCTGTGTGCGTCTGTGTGACCACGGTCAGATTTACGTCCACTGGAAAAAAACATAGGAGCTTTCTATGGGATGACAGCAAGCAGTGATCTAGAAAACCTTGAGAAATTGCTACAGAAAATATATTCGAAATTTGAAATTTGTAACTTTTCATTATTCAAACAATATCAATTACTTGTTGAAATGGAAATACCCCTTTAAGTACAACTTAACAGTACTGTTATTCTTGCGGCTTAATCCAACCCAGCTAGGAAGATGCTCTCTTTGTGGTGCGCAGTATAAACTGTTGAATAAAGTAGCATCTTATATGGTACCTACCTACAAGAATACCAACACTAAAAAACCTAAAAATTTGGGTTATACTAGAGCTAGGCTTGTATCCAATCCCTCATAGTCTAGGAAGCAAAGATATAAGAAATTTTCAAACTGGATTGAAAATGTAAAAGATTCTCCCATCAGGGAATATGGATGTCATAAAGGGAGATATCAGGAATATACACATACAGTTAAATCAATCCTTTACTGTATTAACCAGCTTACATTGTCTCTACTTCCCGGACCACCACATAAAACTAGTAGAAATCTTCTTGTCCTCTTCCTGCCCTTAGCACTAACACAGTCTCTCAGTAGCTGCTTGAAGGCAGATCAGTGCAATCTTGTCACCCACCTACATTCCTTTTACAAGTGAGCTTCATTTACATACAGATGCTCTGGTAAAGGGCAAGTCAGGAATGTAGCGATTGGATGAGAGGAGGAGCATTGCAGTTTTAGGTTGATGAGAGGGTAACGTGACCACCCAAATTTCCCTTGCTATACTCAAAGTCCAAGCTGGAAGACCCCAGGTGGTCAGACAATGCCTGTTCAAACAGACCATTATTCCAAAAAATCTTTCCCCCCACACTTTCACAACATATGTGGGCAGCACTTTAGTCGTCACCTCTATTTACTTTGAGTAAGGTTAGTTCAGGAAACATTAGTGCCCTTATTTTTTCCTTTCTTTTCCTTTGTTGTGACATTTCATTTCAACATATTTGAAATGCATTTTTATTTATTTCTACCTCTGTATTGCTGATCATAAATTACATTTCTAAAAAAAATGGTTGCAAAGCCATCACCCTAAGCCAAGGAGGCGTCAGGCAATGTTCATAGTTACTGAGTAAATGAGGGTCATTAATTCCTGTAATGTGATGATGTACGCTAGCAAATGTGATCTGACTTTTCTGTGATGTATTATATTAAAAAAAAGAGGGGGCAGGTGTTGCCATGGAAACACACGACTGGAAAAAAAATATATGATAATTTTAAAATACCCTCTGTTTGAATAAGAAAACATTCAGAAAGCAATATTCGCCTAATCTCGACACAATAAGCAAACACGAGATTAGAACACAGCTCAAATCTGATTTTCCATCTGGTGTAGGAAAGTTGCACGCATTTGCCAAGGGATTGTCAAGAGGAATAATAAAACAATATAATATAAGTTTATATCTTGCAGATGCCTTACTCTAACAGGAATGGACACATTGTATTATATATTTTTCCCAGATTTTTGTGTTCATGGTTTGATTTATACCCGGTTCCCCCACCATACAGGCCTGGATGATTATCTTTTGTGTTCCTTTAATTACGCTCTACTTTTTCCAGGCAGGCTTTTCCCAATTTTTTTTTTACTTTAGTGACAGCTGGGACAACCAGCCTTGCAGACCCCGCACAAAGCTTATTACTAGTACTCTTTTCCACTTAATGAGGCCTGCATCCCAGGATGCAGGCCCCTCCTATAAGTGTGGCGTGCCTTTGTTACTAGTGAGGTAGACCCTGTGCCTGATGACAGATCGGCATCCGTCTGTACTTTGAATTGTACTGCAGACTCATGACAAAGGAACAAGAAAGTCTGAAAAATCTCACTGTACTAAAAAGTAATTAAAGCATATCACTTAATAAGTTATTTGATGCACACTTTAAAGATAAAACAACTTTAGTATTTTAGCATGAAACGATAAACATTCCTTGTTTTCTACATTTCCTTTACGTTTTTATTTTTTGTTATATTCATGGATTATTTAACTTTGGTAAAATGTTTACCGTAACTATTTTTACTAGACTGTTAAATACAACATTAAAGTTGCTATATTTTAATATGGAAAAAGTTAATTTTCCAGAACTGCAACTTGACAAAAACTTAACAAAAACAAACAAAATAGCAAAAAGATTTATTTACTTTTTTTTAAAGAAAAAATAAAATATTTTTAATAAAATTTGATCCAATTACTTATTAATCTTTAAGTAATCTATAATAAATAAAAACTTTATGAATGTGTTACATTTTAAAAATTGTTTTCCATTTCAGTACTGTGACGTAACACAAGCACCCTAATTGTTGCTAACATGCATCTGAGGTCTAACGTACAGTTTTAAGGTAAGTAAAATAAATATGATCCTTATATTATGTTCTGCTTTAAAGCATAATTTAAGTCAGTGGAGAAGGGCTACAATTTCAGTACCAGAAGGTAACATAATCCTTCCTTCTCTGTAATGGGCAGAGGCTGGAATCAAGACAGGGAAAATATTGAGTAACAAAATTTCATACTTACTAATGATTTTAATTATTCATTAAGACAGCATTGGTAAACTTCTTAAATTTCTATACATCAACAATATTTTGTTACCGTAAGACAAAGGGTGATTTTTTACAATAATAAATTACTTTAAAAATAACTTTTCAAAATGGATTTCTTTTTTGTTAAAAAAAGATTTAATCTTTTTTATTGACCTATATATAACGAATTACTATATTTCTATATTTGTTTTTTTTTTGTATTTTTTTGTTTTGGAAAAGTTAGATCCTAACATTTTTTTGTCATTGAACCCACTTAATCAAACACTTAAAGCTGTTTTTAATTTTGTTGCTATGAAAAAAAAGTTTGGATAAACTTAGTTGTTTTTAGATGACCCTGTGAGCTTGTTGTGTCTTGGAATAATTGGTGGTCTTTCTGTCTCTACCTCTTTTGTGTGGGTACTGCTGGGTGCCAAAACTTTCTGTATTATCTGCAATGACTGTCAGCCTCTGTGGGAAACTGAGGAAGACCACCTGCCATATAATGGCTGTAGGTTCAAGGGAATTAGGACAGAAAAAACTTTGAGGATAGAGGCAATGAGACATCTGAAAAGAAGTCAGAAGTCTTCATTAAGATTTTCTCCCACCCCCTTAATGAGCAGATGTGTAGTAACACAAATCCACTTGTGTTGTCCGAGAATCATTGATGATGCAACATGTGTAATGTAATAAGTAAACAGATCCTTTCCATTCTTGAATACACTAAGGATACATTATCCTCAAATTTCAGGCTCTAGACATTTCCCTAAATAGTTTCCACCATAGACAGTGATATCCAGATTTCTTTAGTAGAAACTAACTTCCCAGTCAATAATGAATTGTTGTTATGGCTCTGTTTTGCTGGACATTTTTGGAACTTAGCAAACAAGTCGGTAAATTCACCAATGTACATGTAAAGACCACCAGAAGTCTACTTTTAGAATTTGCCAGAGTAGTGTTTATTATACTGTATGTGTATCTTCTTTGCTAATATGAAATGATAGTGAGATTGCACCACCAAATGCTGTCTAAATTCTTGTTGAACTATGGGCTAGGTAGTTGTTTACACCGGATACATTAAAGTGTGCTTACAACTGCTAGTAGCATCAGCATAGACATTTACCAGGTCAAACATTTGCACAGTAACATATGATTTTTTTTTTAAAGCAGAAGTAAAAAATAACTTCCAACATTTAAAAGCATACAGTTTCATGTTGGGAAATCAGTGACCTTAATTCTTCAGACACAGTTGGTCCAAAGAAAGACATATGTCTATTATTGACTTTCAGGCCAGTCATAAATGTATATGAATAAAACCTTTCTGCATATGTCTGAGCTTTTTTTATTGTTCATGCCTGGCAAAGTATTCTTAGTTGTATATTTTCAGGTTCAATATTTCAGACCAGTGTTAAATGAAACTGCTGAAGAAAGTGAAAGCAGTGGCCATAACTTCCTGACTTCTACAAAAGTTATCTTCATACAGTCTGCATTATATCCCAAAAGGAACCCAAAAGCACACAATTCCTTTAAGTAGCATAGCCTGAACGCAGCAGAATCTGTGCATTGTGCATTCACCACAGCCCACAGCATTCATCCAGCCATATGAACATCATAGCATCAATTTACGAGGAAAATGTTTGAGCATGTGATGTTTGATACAAAGTCTCAGTTGAGTATTTTGGGTTAAAACAAAAGCATTTTGCAGATGGTGTAGCTCCCACATGACAATCTGTGGTTATACCTGCCTAGCCAAGATAACGCTATCTATGCAGCAAGGAGGGGCGACTTTTTGTGTTTTTTTTTCTCTTGTTTTGATTTTTTTTTAACAGCATTCATTCTCAAAGCACAGAAGAGTCAACAAATTTAATAAGCAGAATCCATTTCAGCCCTGCGGCCTTCCATGGCAACAGGACATGATGAGTGAAAAAGAGGAGGGGGAGGGATCCTGTCTCCATTGCTCAACCATCATTATCTGCAAAGCCATCTGCTGGGGAAAAGGACAATTCCACGCTCATTTCAATGAAGACAAGCCTTGAAATATGCTGCTTCCATACCCCAGGCGTTTACATATAGAACTTCCATTAGATACCTTCTTACCATGGCACACCACATCTTTAATAGTTACTTAGTTAACTTGGGACTATACAGAAAATTAACTTCACTATTGCTAAACAACAGAGATGGATATTTAGCTTAAAATACAAGTCTTTAGCAATCCTATTAAACTTTCCTGCAATCAAAAACTTTAAGCCTCTGTCTGAATACATGTTACTGTCACTTGAATATGTTTTACAATTTTGACACAACTTTAGTCAACTGAATATCAACCTAAGTCACTTATTCCTATAATTATAGGAATTGAGGCACAGGTGGTCAGCCAGACATTTAGCTGTCCATAGACCTCCTGTTTGCTACTCTATTAGGGCAATTTGGGTCACTGCAGAGAGATTTTCCCACAGGTTGAACTGTGTTATTGAGTTTGGCAGTTGTTGGAAGCTCTCTGCTTCATGGCCTCATTCTCATGTAATCGCCAGATCAGACTGAAAGATCAGACAGTGGATACCAGCTTAAGGCATAACTCTTCTTACACTGTTTACCTTCAGATAGAAAAGTTGAGCACATTTACATAAACGTTACTCTCCTGTTTATATTTTGGGGTTTTTTTTATCACTTTTTGACCATATGACCAACAGCTCATCTCTCAAGATGTCCATACACATAGATATTTCCAAGTTTAAGGCATGGGACAATCCAAGCATATACAACTTTATGCATTCTTTGGGGTAAAGATTTATTGCTTGTTTCAATCTATGAACTATGTAACATATTAATGTTCATGGTAGGATGAGAGCAGTTGACAGGCAGAAAAAAAATCTGAAAAGACCAAAGTTATTTACATTTTTAAAATTCAGTACACCTACACTTCTATCAGATCCTGACAAAATTCTAATGCTGATACACACTTAAAAACAATTGCAGATTAGAAAAACATCTTGCATCTTTCTTCTAGAAACAGTGCTGCAGCTGTCCACGGGTTGTTTCTGATACCTGATATAGAGAAAGGTGTGTTCCTGATTTTGAAATATGTTTCTACTCCTATATGGTACTTTCACATGCTATGCACTGCCAATAAGCTATATATTGTAGTCTTGTCCTATGTGTTTTTTTTTAATCCTTTGTGTTGTGCGGTACACATAGAGTTAAGGGCCAAGGTGAGTCATAGAACCATTTACGTGCCAGTTAATGTTTGGTGTTGATGGTATTTGCATGCTGAATATCAGTTCTTAATGTGTTAAGGCTGCTGTAGTATCAAAACAGGTGCTGAGCTTAGGGTTAGGCCTCATTTCCATGTCAATTTGCATGGGCTGCTCGCTTTTGCAGAGATGCTTACAGCTTCCAGAGCAAGCAGTTTTCAGTATCAATCATCTTTCACAAGGGTTCTATCCGGTAGCGGATGACAAGGGGCTGTAAAGCCCAATATGAAAGGGGTACACGCATGTTAAGACTGTAGGACAGAACCTCACAGCAGGTAAGGTCTTCTTGTCTGCCTGGCCTTTTCATGCTCACATTAAGTCCCACAGCTCCAGTTGACTTCTGACCTTATCTTTTCATGGCTTAACCGTATGTCCATCCCAACTGTTTCTGAAGCTCTTTATTACATTATTCTGTGCTATCCTTACTGAGAGATTGTATCCGAATGCCCTCTTCATATAGGGACTGTCAGATCCTGTCTTGGGTTTTAATGGTAACCAAGTATAGATTTCTCAGCAATGTGTACAGGATTTCTTTAAATCGGGAATGAGTTCCACAGCACAGTCATGGATGAGCTAAAATCACATACCAAAATAAAAATAGTTTCACTCGTCATAAGCTACGGCAGGGCCTTCCCGTTTCCATTTTCTGCAGAAGAAAAGTGTTACTGGCAAGAATGGTCCCTCCTTTATAAAATTGTGGGGCGGGGGGTCTGTAGCTTGGGTCCAATATCTAAAACAAAGATTTTATTAAAACAGTTCAAACTAAATGTTATTTATTTTCATTATTAATATTATTTATAAAACACCATTTATTCCATGGTTCACGTAAATTAAGATGAAAACAACTAAAAAAAAGATTGAATGCTACAATGAACTAGAAAAAGTGGAAGTAGTTTATTTCTTTAAAATTAGCGAACACAACATTTTAAAAAGAAGATTGAAAAAATGTAATCTTAAGACGGTGTGATTTTAAGGTTGTCACAGATGTAACTATTAACCGATAACAACCAAAATAAAGGCAATAACTCAATCAAAGATTGATAGGATACTTTGATATAGATATATACAGTATATTATATATTTCTATATTACTAAGAACAATTGGTTCTGGCTTACGAAAAACTGATCTGGTTGGGACACTTATCATTCGTGTTTTCATTGTTTTCATTATAATTGTAATAACATTTTGGTTGTCTAAATGAGGATGATTTGAAATGCACATTACTGTATATGATTTGATATGCACACTATTGGTGCATGTCCCTATCCTAGAAAGTACTGTGACTTACAAAAACTGGAATACTCATGACCGAATCTTTAGGTTTATGGCCAGTTTTACATATGAATGAGGCATTCGCCTGATGTTCTGTTTATCTCTTTTTGTTTTGCCACTGATTTGGCAGTGACGATCTTGTCATGGTCTCTCCATTCACATATCTGCAGCAGCTGTTGCTTCCATTTTGTAAATAGTTGTCAAGACTGCTGACTGTGAGGGCTTGGGTTGGGCTCCATGTTACAGCCTGCGGCCAAGAGATAAGCAGGATATATTCTATAGAGGTGTAGCATTGGTTAGTGGATATCCTCTATGTGACTAGATGTAAGTTCACTCAGGGTTTTGTGTAATGGTAGATATCTCAATTATCATCTAGTTCCCATCTCAGATAAAGGTCTCTGTTGGTCCCAATCAGTCTCATCTTTCTTTTAACCACTTTTCTTTGCTGCCTCCTCTCTAGGGTTTTCTGTGTGAACAAACTCCATCAGATAAGGGGATAGTTGTTTTTTAGAAAGGCATCACTGTGTGTCACCGCCAAGCTGCACCTGCTGCTTCAGGCTGGGGCCTCCGCACAGGACATAAGCATCTCCCCTCGGCTGCTAGGAAGGAAATTTTGGCCTCCGGACAGTTCTGAAAGCATTTTGCATAATTTAGCCTTGGCTAGACCCTCCACCCCTTTCTTCTACCCAGACTCTACTATGTCTTGGTCAATGCCTCTTTTCATTCACTCATTTTTATCTGAGGTGTCTGTGGCAAGTTAAAAAAAAAAGATCTTTATACTTGGGCCACTTCTCTGTGTTTGGAGGAAAGAAGCGGGCACATAACTTTACAGAGAGAACTTCCTTAGCTTCTGTGTGGGCTTTTAACCTGTTCAAAGAAGTCATTCTTCTAGTGTCTCTCCCAAGCAAGCCTAGTGATTTCCTTCTCTCTTTTTACACTGTAGTTTGCTTGTTGGTCAAAGTTCATGAGGGACTGACAAAGTATCGCATTCAGGATATTTGTATACATGAACAGAAAATTTCACTGCTTAGTAACTTATTCACAACTTTTCAAAGCTGTTTCCAAAAGAACTCCAGTAATATTTTTCTTCATTATTGTAAAAATATTTAGACTGTTACTTACAAACTTAAATACACATAGGCACTAAATTAACCAGTTAACTGAAAATGTTTTACAGCTCTCATTGCTTAAAAGGAACCTGTAATCAGGAATAGGCCTTATAAACCACAACCATTATGTTGTCAAGCAGCTCAACAGCTTCTAGATCATGTGTGCTTCATGGCCCAGCTTGGTGGCATCATCCAAAAAATCTACTTTGAAGTGAGAGATTAATTGGTTGTATAAAGTCAGGGAAGCAGAGAGTTTAACACTGAAGTCACACTCTTCTGCCTCTGAACACCTCCACCTATATGATTGACAACATGCGCCGGACTCCAGGATGCAGGACTATCTATCAATTACAGTGAAGGGGGCATTTTAAGGCAGGGAGAGCTTGACTTCAATGTTAAACTCTCTGCCTCCTTGACTTCATAAAACCAAGTAACATTTTCAAAGTTGATTTTCTGGATGATGCCACCACACCAGGCCATGAAAGAAACATAATATAGAAGCTGCCAATCTACTTGACAAGATACTTCTAGAGTTTTATAAGGCCAATTTCTGATGACAGGTTCCCTTTAAAAGTGGCAAAGAAATTCTATGGATTTTATGAGGAATAAGAGAAGCCAACAATATTCTGACAAATGTATTATGTTTTAAGCTATTTAATGGAAGCACATCTTCCTATTGCAGATATAAATTACATTTTCTATCTTAAAGACAGATGCACTGATTTCATTAAGTAGTGTTGCCTCTTCATATACTGTACTGCCACATTGTACTCCAGAGAACTTCAGCATATGAAATGTTGTTCTTAATAAGTTTCCTCACAATTCTTTTATCATCGTACATACTGGTCCACATTTATGAAAAACAAATTGCAGTAGGTACAGTTTGCCTGTGAGGTGCAGAGTGCGGTAGATTCATGAATTGTGGCACACGTACTTCATGAATCTGGTGCCCCCTGCAATGCTCTGGTAGAGTGCACCAACTTTTTCTTGGTGCACCTTTAAAATAGAGTGCACAACAGAATTCTGTCGAACACTGCATGATAAATGTGGCGCATGGTCCGACTGTGCACAGGAACGCCCATTTATGTGCAGAATTTTGTGTCGCATTGGGCATAGTGCAGCCGCGATACAAAAAGAACATGAAAAGTCAGACAAAAAACTTTAATAAATGTGGGCAACTGAATGAATCATTACCATTGATCTCTCAATTAACATAATTCACATCTCTTTTTCAGTTTCAGTCGAATGTTTGATTTGATTCCTACTGAAATCAGTGAAACTGAAATAAGTGATCCAGCTCAGGTAGATTAGTCCTGCCTGGATAGTTCAGGAAGCTCTGTGTGTAATGTGTTTATGTAGGCATCCAGCTTTCCCAAGGTCCTGAATGTTATAATTGTTTTTTTCAGCAAAACCACTCAGCTCACTGACTGCATCAGTGTAGCTACAGCATTCTCAAGGTATGTTTGATTCATAATGCATGCAATCAAATTTCCTTTAAGGAAAAAGGGGGAAAAGGGAATGCCAACAGCTCACCTAGGTTTCTGTACGATATGTCCACATAGTCGTCTGTAGTGTGAACTGTTCCGAGTTTGGAGTCAAAAAGTTGTGCTGACTCCGGTAATAGTGAAGCAAATGTTAAATCCAGCACACGTCCAGGAAAGTGCATATAAAATTAGTCTTTTATTCCATTAGATTAAAAAAGTATACAAAGTGTACTTTAAAAGCTAAAAGCTGAGCAAATTAGCTACATGTTTCGGACAATAATATTTCTGTCCTTACTCATGGTCTCTCTCTCTAATATTTTTTATCCATTGCCTCCTTCCTTCTAAAATCAACATTTAAATGTATGTTAATGAGGCTGAGGGGCTACCCTATATCCTCTGTGATCTGGCTTTACAGACTGTCACACTCACCCTCCACCCTGCTTCCTAAGCACTTGTGCAGTGAGCAGGAACTGCTGTATTCTCAGTGCTGAAGGAGCAGGGTAGAGGGTGGGACAGTGTGACAGCCTGAAAAACCAGATCACAGAAGGGCTAGGATAAAAGCTGATTTAGGAAGGAGGCCATGGATAGTAAATATATGAAGATTATCACAGTCACAGTGTATGGATCTATGAGTAAGTGTCCCTGGTTTATCAGGCTTCATTTTGATGGTAGATTTCCTTTATTAGAAGTTCCCCTGATCATCAAGTACAATGAATTGACAGCAAAGACTGGTTGATTTTTCAGAACAGCTATGTCCAGGAGTACCATAGAAGTAAGAAAATGATTAACAATACTTTACCCACATGGTAAACTTCAGTTCTAAATCCATTCTGTATGTTCAAGAATATAACTGCTAAAATACTACTATCCCTTTATACAAGTACACATACCTACTGTAACTATGTAACTGTGTGCTATATTACTACCCCTGAGTGAAAAACACAAATATTTGAAGCACATCCTTGAAAAAAAAAAATGTTACAAATCAATCACTCTTAGGATGTAGGATATCTTTGGCTATTACTTTCATTATCTATGCCCAGCTGTTTCTTTGCTATTTTCTTCCGTTCAGCCTGTCCCTGCAGTAGCTGTCTCATCTGACTATGTTCCATAGAGTATTTACACAAGAAACTGGACAGATTCTAACTGCTGAACGGGAGTGGCTATTGCTTCCTTCTCACTCTGAAGGGAGGGGGAGGTCATGTGACGCTGCTTGTGTAGCTAGCAGTCCCTCTATCCCACTCTATGATCCGGCATAACTCTCTGTCATAGACTCTTCACTCCTCCACCCTGCCTCTGCTCTCATCAGTGTGCGTAGCATGTGAGGTCTCCTTACACGCCAAGTAAAAGACCACCTGAGCCACAAACTTGGGCAGGAATAATACCTGCACTAAAATTTGTGGCATGGTTAGTAGCCTTGCTCACGATACCATGGAAAACATGACCGTGGACATGAGCCCATAGAAAAATATGAGGACATGTGCTAGCCACCAAAATACCTACAAGCACACTTTCCCAATATAAGTTTGTGTGAATGGAATCTTAGACATGCTCATTGTACCCCTTGGCTTTGCACATACACATTCATCTTAGATAGAACCTGACCGCGGAGAGAAATCACAAAGTTTCCTCGAGAATTAATGTAAATGGAGAATGTAAATTTTTGTAAGATATAATAAGTATTAGTGACAAAATAGTTTGCAAATACATCAAGGCAATCGGGAAGATTTATCATTGGGCTCCTTGGGACAGTTCTATGTGTGTCCTTGGAGCTCCGCTGCTCATCAGATTCATTAAAGTGGCTTTGGCCCTTTAAACAATATTCTCATGCTCTAAATGTTTATTCTTCAAAAAGGCCTAAAAAAGGTGCAAGATGCACCAAAAGGTGCAGCACATACTCCAGCAGGGGGCTGGAGTGACTTTGCGACTTCTTTGTGATCTTTTAAAAAAGGCTCAAGTCATGAATCTGACTTTGCACGGCATTGCACTAGCAGTAGTTCTATGTTTATGCCAGTATAGGGAAGTGGCAGGAAAGTCCTGTGCAACTTTTTTTTGCGACTTTTATATGCCAAAAAAGCCAAGCAAAACCATCTCCCCCAATATGTCTAAAAACAGGCCAAAGTGCTATACGCATGGCAAACAAAAAAATATGAAGTAGTCTGCATTAACAAACAAGATCTTAAACATGGTGAGAGAAATTTTGATACAGGCAATCCCTGGGTTACGTACAAGATAGGTTCCATAGGTTTGTTCTTAAGTTGAATTTGTATGTAAGGCGGAACTGTATATTTTATAATTGTAGCTCAGGACAAATTTTTTTTTGCCCCAGCGACAATTGGAGTTTCAAGAATTATCAATAAAGCTTCATTACAGACACCTTACAGCTGATCAGTGTAGCCTGGGACTAAAGTAACATCCAGAGAGCTTCACCAGAGGTCACAGTGTGCAGAGGGGTCAGTCTGTAACTAGGGGTCGTCTGTTAGTTGGGTGTCCTTAAGTAGTTGACTGCCTGCACTCATATTACAGATTCAAATACTATTTGCAAGACACTGCTAGGCAAAAAACAACTTTTTAACTCTCATGGTATAGATAAAACCCTGTGAATTTGTTAAGGTTAAATAATTTAAACTACAATGGCCATTTCATTCAGATCTTCTTTTAGATATGTGTGTTCTTTTTTTTTTTTCAAAATGTCCATGTTAATTAACATCTATATTTAAAGAAAACTTCAATAATGCAGTTTTCACTCTGACCTCTAAGAACAGCTTCACACAAGTGCGTTTGCTCAGTTACTTTCACTGCTTGGGTTGCAGCTTTGCTCTGCTGTACACACTGCATTCCTTAATAGACTCCTATAGCTGTGTCATTGCTTTGTGTAGCTTGGGACTGGACAATCCACATGAGGTTCTTTTCTTCTGATGTGTAAGTTCTTCTTCATCTTGGATACACAGCTACGTCTACATGGTACTTATTATCTCCCATAGCTGGCAGTGTAATTAGCCCTCTGTGAAGTTCCAAATACACCACATGAAACACTCCAGGGGAACTTTTTAGAAAAAAGTGTTAAAGTCCAACTGAGAAACCAAATGACTAACAGCTTCTAACGGCTGCTCTTCACGTCTTCTATGCGTCATTACGGAAATTTCTCTGGTACAAGGAGAATGACTTATTTGAAGAGTGAATATGTGGCACAGAGGACATGATTTCTCCAATGGAAAAAATAAGTAGAAAGCTAAAGAAATTAATACATAGAACACATGGAGGAAGATCAAACAGATTTAGTGTACAAATAGAATGCTATATCTGTTTTGTCATATACAACAATTAGCTAAAACCATTTGTTTTCATCTAAAAACATCTTTTTGTCCTATACAAAAATTAGCTACGCCAAAGTGCCTCATAGTTCAAGTCAGATGGAAGTCACACAGTGGTTATATCAGTAATCTCGGTGTCAGTGGATTTCTAGCGGAGCACTTCCTTTCACTAGTGGGTGATGCCCGTAGCAGCCAATCAGATTTTACATTAAAATTAGAAAATACAAGCAATTTCATTGGCAGATATGGACAGTAGTATTTGTTTTACTACATATGGTGATAGTAGGCAGCTATAAGGTTGAGGGTTACCACTGCAGAGACAGTATTTTTCCAGTATTATCTTTCTACTTCCCCACAATGTGGGCTTTACGTTGTATACGCAATCTAATCTATAGTATTCCTCTACTATTCATCTTCAGTAACGGTGGTTGTATTGCACTGGAGTAGCCCTACCATTAAAGTAAACCCTAAATAACAGATGGGGTGACCACATTCCACTGAGTCCTGATGGTAGGGATGAACTTCAATACGCGGAAACTCCATGTTGATATTGTAATGATATAATAAAGTTCATGGAATTAAAGAAAAAGATGAAATGTAGTCCTCATCATAAAAAAGTGCAAAGAAAATCCCAACTGTCTGTTTCCTTTCATCCTCTGTGCTGCTGACCCAGCTGTAATGTTTTTTTTTAAGTTTTGTGTATTAAATGTTATTGCTGAAGATGGAAGCTTCTAAATACTATGTACAGTAACAAGGCCAGGCATTTCTGCAGAAGGATGTCAGACCCTGTAGTGAAGAAGTTTTGCTTAAATTGCATCTTACAAATACATCTTCCCTGAGCTTGATACTGGACATGGGTATAAAGCTGGCCTGTAAGTTTCCATGGAACTCCACAGTATTTTGTGGTCTCTGTGTTGTCTGTTTCCTCTTTTGCATATTAGTATTCTGTGAAGAGAGGTTGGACATGGACTCCGTGCTTACTTCCGTAAGTTTCTGACCCTCCACTCTCTAGTTCTGATGCTTTCACTGTTTTTGCTTCCAGTAAGTCCTTCTAGGGAGTCCATGACCATGTTATACAATGCCCATTCATGTGAATTTATGGAAAGAAGAGCAATTGTTCACTGATTAGTTTTAAATGGAGGTCTTCTAAACACTTAAATTAATGGGGGAACATTTATCATCAGTTTTTAGTGGCTTTTTGGCGGGAAAAAGTCACATTGACCCACATTAACTAAAGACCTTGCACCAGTTTTCTGTCAGACTTGCACATGTACACTCACCGGCCACTTTATTAGGTACACCTGTCCAACTGCTCGTTAACACTTAATTTCTAATCAGCCAATCACAGGGCGGCAACTCAGTGCATTTAGGCATGTAGACATGGTCAAGACAATCTCCTGCAGTTCAAACCGAGCATCAGTATGGGGAAGAAAGGTGATTTGAGTGCCTTTGAACGTGGCATGGTTGTTGGTGCCAGAAGGGCTGGTCTGAGTATTTCAGAAACTGCTTATCTACTGGGATTTTCACGCACAACCATCTCTAGGGTTTACAGAGAATGGTCCGAAAAAGAAAAAACATCCAGTAAGCGGCAGTTCTGTGGGCGGAAATGCCTTGTTGATGCCAGAGGTCAGAGGAGAATGGGCAGACTGGTTCGAGCTGATAGAAAGGCAACAGTGACTCAAATCGCCACCCGTTACAACCAAGGTAGGTAGAAGAGCATCTCTGAACGCACAGTACGTCGAACTTTGAGGCAGATGGGCTACAGCAGCAGAAGACCACACCGTGTGCCACTCCTTTCAGCTAAGAACTGGAAACTGAGTGTCACGGGCACCCCCGCGATCCATACCACGGATCGCGGGTGCACCCGTGCCTCCGTTGCGGGCACCCCCGCGATCCATATCGCAGGTGCACCCGTGCCTCTCTCCGCTGCCCCGGTCCCGCTCCGGTGCACTCACCTCTCCTGGCTCCCGCTCCCGTCCGGACTAGGTCTCGCACGCGGCCCCGCTCCCTAGGGCGCGCCCGCGGCACTGTCTCAAGATTTAAAGGACCAGCGCACAGGTGATTGGTACTGGTCATTTCCTGTCTTGTATTTAACCCTTTGTTTCCCATCATTCCCTGCCGGATCTTTGTGCCTCTTAGCCTTAGAGAAAGCTTCCAAGCGAGTATTCCTGTGTTCCTGCGTATTCCTGTATTCCTGCGTTCCAGTGTATTCCTGTGTGTTCCCGTTCCTGTGTCCTGTGTTGCCGTGTTACCTGAGTTCCTCCCTGTTGCTGTGTGCCTGTGTTCCCGTTCCCACCTGCCTGGACCTCCTGTTGCTGACCCTGGACTTGAAACTGACGTTGCATCTCTGCCGCCTGCCCTGACCCTGTGCCTGGACCTGACTACGAGATTGTCATCCGCTAAGGTACCTCGACCTCAGCTACCACCGTGGGCTAGTCACACCTGGGAACGACCTAGTGGTATCCTGCCGCAGCAAGTCCAACCCGCTTTGCGGCGGGATCTGGTGAATACCAGGTGCCGCTAGGCTCCGGTTCTGGGTGTTGGCTAGTTACATCTCCCGCGGTGGTCCAGAGGATCCACTGATCCTAATAGTAAGATCCGGCCATGGATCCCGCCGAGGCTCCTTCTCCCAGTCAGCCTGATCTCGCCACCATCGTGATCCACCAGTCCCGGCAGATTGCAGCACAGCGGAATCAGCTAGAGCAAGTCACCGCCATGCTACAACAACTACTTGCTACCCAACATCAGCAACAGTCTCCTGAAGCGGCCACTGCGACCCCTGCTACCCCGGCTTTTCTTCCTGCTGCTGAACCCAGGCTACGCCTCTCTCTGCCCGGCAAGTATGATGGAGATCCAAAGATGTGCACGGGCTTCATAACCCAGTGCTCCTTGCACATAGAACTCATGCCATCGCAATTTGCCACAGAGCGGTCCAAGGTGGCATTTGTCCTCAGCCTTCTTTCCGGGAAAGCCCTGGCCTGGGCTACTCCGCTTTGGGACAGAGATGACCCGGTTGTGTCTAGCCTCACTGCGTTTCTGTCAGAGTTCCGGTCAGTCTTCAAGGAACCTGCACGAGCCTCCTCTGCGGAGTCTGCATTGTTGAACTTGCGTCAGGGCAACTCATCGGTGGGAGAGTACGCAGTTCAATTCCGCACCCTGGCTTCTGAACTTGCTTGGAACGATGCAGCCCTCATCGCTACATTTAAGAAAGGGCTCTCTGCGCAGGTCAAGGACGCACTGGCAGCTCGGGATCTTCCATCTACCCTGAGTGACCTTATCATCTTGGCCACTCGAATTGATGTTCAGTTTAAGGAGCGAGCTGAGGAACTGCGCTCCGAGTATCCCCAAGGCCGTGTTAGACGCATTCCTCGCCTGGCGCCAGTCTTCCAAAGGCCGCTCCAGGTCCCGCC
Source organism: Engystomops pustulosus (assembly GCF_040894005.1). Taxonomy (NCBI): domain Eukaryota; kingdom Metazoa; phylum Chordata; class Amphibia; order Anura; family Leptodactylidae; genus Engystomops; species Engystomops pustulosus. Next base: position 124,973,547 of record NC_092416.1, read on the forward strand.
TGAATCTTCTGCTGAGGATCCCATGCAGGTTGACCGAACCCGGCTCACTATACAAGAGCGTTCAAGACACTGACAGGAGAACCTCTGTCTGTACTGTGCCAGCCCAGAGCACTTCATCGGTTCCTGTCCTGTCTGTCCTCAACATCCGGGAAACGCCAGCACCTAGGCTTCTTGGGAGAAGCGTCCCTAGGAGTAAGTACAGCTTCTCCACATCTGACTATTCCTGTGCTCCTCAGCATTGGCACCGGTACCCAGATCCAGGTTACTGCCTTCCTGGACTCGGGCTCTACAGCGAACTTCGTGGATGCAGCCTTGGTCTCTCAGCATCACTTCCCGGTGGTTCGTCTTGAGAAGCCATTGTCTATTGCCTCGGTCAATGGTCAGATTCTCTCCGTGCCCATCTGGTTTCGCACGGAGCCCCTGCTTCTGCAAGTTGGTGCCCTACATCAAGAGAGACTTTCTTTTTTTGTGCTGCCCCAGAGCACATCTGCTCTACTGCTGGGTCTCCCCTGGTTGCAGCTTCATGCCCCTGTACTGGACTGGTCCTCCGGGCAAATCCTCCGTTGGGGACCGAACTGTGCTTCACGTTGTATGCAGATTCCCCGTCCGCTACCTGTGAGGACTTCGACTCTGGCTCCCAAGTCTCTGGAGGGTCTGCCAGCTTGTTATCGGGACTTTTCGGATGTTTTCTCCAAGAAGCAGGCGGAGACTCTACCACCACATCGTCCCTATGATTGCCCTGTGGATCTTCTTCCTGGCGCCACTCCTCCCAGAGGTCGTGTCTATCCTCTTTCTGTACCTGAGTCTTGAGCCATGTCCGACTACATCAAGGAGAATCTGCAGAGGGGTTTTATACGCAAGTCCTCCTCTCCGGCTGGCGCAGGTTTCTTCTTCGTTACCAAGAAGGACGGCTCCCTACGTCCCTGTATAGACTATCGTGGGCTGAATAAGATCACGGTAAAAAAACGTTACCCCCTGCCGTTGATTACAGAACTTTTTGATCGCCTACGTGGTTCCAAGGTGTTCTCCAAGCTGGACCTCTGTGGTGCTTACGGGACCTGTCGTGGTCTACCTCGATGACATCTTGGTGTACTCTCCAGACCTTGAGTCCCACCAGGCACACGTACGACAAGTTCTAGGTTGACTTCGTGCCAATCACCTCTATGCCAAGTTAGAAAAATGCCTGTTTCACCAGCACTGCCTTCCTTTCCTCGGTTACATAATTTCCGACAGAGGCCTCCAGATGGACCCCGCGAAGCTGTCTGCAGTTCTTCAGTGGCCACGTCCAGAGGGTCTCCGAGCCATACAGAGGTTCCTGGGGTTTGCGAACTATTACCGTCAGTTTATTCCCCATTTCTCCACTCTGGTGTCCCCCATCGTGGCACTCACCAAGAAGGGTGCCAATCCACGTGCCTGGTCTCCAGCTGCTGAAATGGCCTTCTCCAAGTTAAAGTCTGCTTTTTCCTTGGCTCCCGTACTCTCTAGGCCAGATACGGACAAACCCTTTCTTCTGGAGGTGGACGCATTCTCCATAGGAGCTGGAGCGGTGCTCACTCAGAAAGCGCCCAAGGGCCGAACTTTGACTTGCGGTTTCTTTTCTAAGACTTTTTCCCCAGCTGAGAGAAATTATTCCGTTGGAGACAGAGAACTATTAGCCATCAAACTTGCTCTTGAAGAATGGCGGTATCTTCTGGAGGGAGCTCTCCATCCTGTTTGTGTGTACACTGACCACAAGAATCTTCTGTACCTCCAGACAGCCCAGCGCCTGAATCCCAGGCAAGCCCGGTGGTCTTTGTTCTTCTCCCGCTTTGACTTGCTGATTCATTTTCGTCCAGCAGACAAGAATGTCAAGGCTGATGCTCTGTCCCGTTCTTCAGATGTTGTTGGAGATGAACCAGTTCCTCGGCACATGATTTCTCCTGATCAGCTTGTTGTTGCAGCTCTGGTGGACCTTCGGCAGCTGCCTCCTGGCAAGACGTATGTTAGACCTGCTCTCAGGAAGAGGATTCTGTCTTGGGGACATTCTTCTCGTCTGGCTGGGCACCCTGGGGTGCAACGCTCCTTGGCCCTCATCTCCCGCTATTACTGGTGGCCAGACCTGGTCAAAGATGTTCAGAGTTTGTGGGATCCTGCTCCTCCTGTGCCCGCAATAAAGCCTCTCGTCTCAAGCCGGCTGGACTGTTACTCCCGTTGCCGATACCCAGTCGTCCGTGGTCTCACGTGGCAATGGACTTTGTTACTGATCTGCCTGTCTCCTCGGGCAATACTGTCATCTGGGTGGTGACGGACCGGTTTTCCAAAATGTCCCATTTTGTTCCCCTTCCAGGTCTTCCGTCTTCACCACAGCTTGCCAGTTTGTTCTTCAAACATATCTTCCGTCTGCATGGCCTTCCGCTTCACATTGTGTCCGATCGAGGAGTCCAGTTCGTGTCAAAATTCTGGCGTTCTTTATGTAACCAACTGCAGGTCATCCTTGACTTTTCTTCTGCTTACCACCCTCAGTCGAATGGTCAAGTAGAGAGGGTGAACCAGACTTTGGGCTGCTACTTGCGCCACTTCGTCTCAGCCCATCAAGACAATTGGACTGACCTTCTACCTTGGGCTGAGTTCTCTTACAATTCACTGGACTCGGGATCTACTGGTTCGGCTCCGTTCTTTGTGGACGTATTCCCCGCCTACCTCTCCCGCTGTCTACTCCCTCTGTTGTCCCTGCGGTGGAGGATCTGGTGCAGGATCTCAAGGCTGTTTGGGACCAGACCCGCCAGTCCCTTCGACGAGCTACAGACCGTACCAAGACCCAGGCTGATAAAAGACGTCGAGCTCCTCCTGTCTTCTCTCCTGGTGACAAAGTATGGCTATCCTCCAGATACGTCCGGCTTAAGATACCCAGCTATAAACTTGGGCCCTGGTTCCTTGGCCCCTTTGAGGTAATCAAGCGCATTAATCAAGTGGCATACAAGCTCCGCCTTCCTCCATCTATGCGCATCCCGAACTCCTTTCATGTATCCCTCCTGAAGCCAGTCGTCTTGAACCGCTTCACCCAGCAATCCCCTCCTCCGGCTCCTGAGGCTGATTCTCCAGATGTATATGAAGTCAAGGAGGTTCTGGACATGAAGTTCGTAAGGGGTAAGCGGTTCTTCCTTGTAGATTGGAAGGGGTTCGGGCCTGAGGAGAGATCCTGGGAGCCTGAAGAGAATGTTTTTGATCGGACTCTCCTCCAGAGGCTTCTTGGGACCAAGAAGAAGAGGGGGAGGCCGAAGGGGGGGAGGGTACTGTCACGGGAACCCCCGCGATCCATACCACGGATCGCGTGTGCACCCGTGCCTCCGTTGCGGGCACCCCCGCGATCCATATCGCGGATCGCGGGTGCACCCGTGCCTCTCTCCGCTGCCCTGGTCCCGCTCCGGTGCACTCACCTCTCCTGGCTCCCGCTCCTGTCCGGACTAGGTCTCGCGCACGGCCCCGCTCCCTAGGGCGCGCGCGCGGCACTGTCTCAAGATTTAAAGGGCCAGCGCACAGGTGATTGGTACTGGTCATTTCCTGTCTTGTATTTAACCGTTTGTTTCCCATCATTCCCTGCCAGATCTTTGTGCCTCTTAGCCTTAGAGAAAGCTTCCAAGCGAGTATTCCTGTGTTCCTGCGTATTCCTGTATTCCTGCGTTCCAGTGTATTCCTGTGTGTTCCCGTTCCTGTGTCCTGTGTTGCCGTGTTACCTGAGTTCCTCCCTGTTGCTGTGTGCCTGTGTTCCCGTTCCCACCTGCCTGGACCTCCTGTTGCTGACCCCGGACTTGAACCTGACGTTGCATCTCTGCCGCCTGCCCTGACCCTGTGCCTGGACCTGACTACGAGATTGTCATTCGCTAAGGTACCTCGACCTTGGCTGCCACCGTGGGCTAGTCACACCTGGGAACGACCTAGTGGTATCCTGCCGCAGCAAGTCCAACCCGCTTTGCATCGGGCCCTGGTGAATACCAGGTGCCGCCCGCTAGGCTCCGGTTCTGGGTGTTGGCTAGTTACATCTCCCGCGGTGGTCCAGAGGATCCACTGATCCTAACACTGAGGCTACAAAATGCACAAGCTCATCGAAATTGGACAGTAGAAGATTGGAAAAACGTTGCCTGGTCTGATGAGTCTTGATTTCTGCTGCGACACTCAGATGGTAGGGTCAGAATTTGGCGTCAACAACATGAAAGCATGGATCGATCCTGCCTTGTATCAACGGTTCAGGCTGGTGGTGGTGGTGTCATGGTGTGGGGAATATTTTCTTGGCACTCTTTGGGCCCCTTGGTACCAATTGAGCATCGTTGCAACGCCACAGCCTACCTGAGTATTGTTGCTGACCATGTCCATCCCTTTATGACCACAATGTACCCAACATCTGATGGCTACTTTCAGCAGGATAATGTGCCATGTCATAAAGCTGGAATTATCTCAGACTGGTTTCTTGAACATGACAATGAGTTCACTGTACTCAAATGGCCTCCACAGTTACCAGATCTCAATCCAATAGAGCATCTTTGGGATGTGGTGGAATGGGAGATTCGCATCATGGATGTGCAGCCGACAACTGTGTGATGCCATCATGTCAATATGGACCAAAATATCTGAGGAATGCTTCCAGCACCTTGTTGAATCTATGCCACGAAGAATTGAGGCAGTTCTGAAGGCAAAAGGGGGTCCAACCCGTTACTAGCATGGTGTACCTAATAAAGTGGCTGGTGAGTGTATTTAAGAAGTGTCCACGACATACTTCTGGTGCACACAACACTTTAAGGCACATTTACCTACCTGTCTGGAGGAGTTCACAGAAAGTGCATTGTCCGACGATAAAGCACGGTGCCGCAATTCACTAAAATTGTGCGCCCAATATCCTGTCGCTTCCCCCCTCAGGTCCCATGGAGTTCACCTTTTTCTTCCTGGTGCATGTAAGTGCTGGATCTTGCAACACAATTTGAAAGCTAAATCCCGCGCTCAGTCTGAATCCGTCGGAACGTCCGGCGGCCTGCCTCCCAATTACTGCCGCATGAAAGCCAGCGCAGCTGCGCCACAATCCGATGGCATGCACCACAATCCCCTGTTAAATACCTGTCACTGCCGTGCAAAACCCAAAAAGGCCAGTGTGGTGCACGCTGCCCTGTTGTTCATGCGACACAAATTTCTGCATTGAAATGGGCGTTCCGGTCCTCATTCGGACTGTGCGCTTCATTAATCATGCAAAAGTGGACAGAATTGTGTTAAAGATGCACCAAAAAAAGTTGCTGCATTCTGTGGAGGAAGTGCAAAGGGAGCCAGATTCATGAAGAACATGCACCACAATCCCACAAACTGGCGCCCTCTGTACACTACACTGGCAGACTGCACATAGTGCAGTTTGCAATGCTCTTAGCAAATGTGCCCCATTGTGTTTAGTGCGACTTTTCATTGTTAAAAAGTTGCAAGGGGAAATCTCACACTAGTACATAAAAGCACTAACTGAGAGAGTTATCATTCTATAAGCTAGTGTAAAGCCACATTCACATGGATATTTGCCAGATGGGCATACGGCAGCGCTCTGGAGAGGAGAGGGGTGATCCCTCCCCATAGAAAATAATGGTTTGTTCTCATGGCCAAAGCCCGGGCACCATAGCCGTCTATGGGGGGGATTATGGAAGACAGTCATTTGAATGCTCCCTAAGGCTTTATGAACTGCAACCTTTTTTTTGAAAGACCCTTGAGTTCTCCCCTAGAGTTTGTGAAACTGTCCAACATTTTCTGTGTTTTGGGACTTTTTATGCAACTTTTTAGAAGTACACTGCAGACAGGTTTATTAAAAAGCCAAAACCATTTTAATGCAGTGGACCTCCAAAGAAAGCCATAGGACTGTTGCAAAGATCCTGCCTAATGATTAATGACTCCCCATCTATGTATATAAGGCCCCATTTACAGAACTATACTGGGGGCCCCATAAAGTCCATGACACCCAGTCATAGTGCTCTGCTTTCTATGGAGACAGAAGGAGTGCTCACCCCCCCCCCTTCTCCAACCGGCCAGGTGAGCACATAGTCGTGTACATGTAGCTTAACAGTAGCCTTTTAAAATTAGGGTCACAGCTTAAGGACAATATGAATGTCTACAATTCTTAGTAAAATTTGAGCTCCACTTTATTATAGTATGGTATAAAACGGTACTGTTATTGTAGTTTTATCCAATAGAGATATACTCTGTAGCTACATTACATTGAAAATAGAAGATTGGGCCTGTTGTTAGAAAAAATTATTTTCATGAAAACCATTGGATTCCCCATTCTTCAAAATGGTCAGAAAACATAGTTATTCAGTAGCTAACAGTAGTTTAGCTTATTTTAGAAATGTCTACAGAGGTGATAGAAAAGAAAGGGTAGGGCTCTAATCCAGAAATGTTGGGGGAAGTACTGGCTCGGTTTATTTTGAAGGATGGACAGCAGAACACCCACAATGTCTGACGCTGTGACCATAAGTTGGCTGTGCTCAGAGGGCTCCTCCTTGTCAAGCCCATTTTTCATGGTGAGAGCTTTAAAACTCGCTTGCAGCAGATTGCATTAAAAGGTTTAAAGTGGCTGAGATTCCTGTGATAGGCAAGGGAGTGACTAGATTCACAGGCCACTACTCCACACACCATCTGCTGCAGTTATCACTTGCCCCGTCCTCCTTTCTTATTGCCAGTATTTCCCCAGGGTCCAGATCAGTCATAGATTGTCCCTCTAAATTATATTGTTAGCAAGAGGCTCAGACTGAATCGCTTCATGTAAGCTCTGGTCTACAAGCCACGGTGACCTTTGGACTGTGAAAAAACTTATACAGGAATGAAGTTCAGAATATTAAGTAGGTTATCGCAGAAATATCTAAACCTAAACATACATACTTGTTTATTAGAAAACTGTACACTTTTCCATTCTATTAATAAATAAAAATAATAATAATAATTATAATAGAAATAGAAATAGTTTTAGACAAATGATTGAGAACAATCAGTTTCAGGTTCAAAAATCTGTTTCAGCCCTGTCAGTATTAAGTAAATACTTTTACTTTACCACGGACTCATGGGTCATCCATAGGCACTGCAGAGGGTTCACTTGGGCAGCCTGTGAAGTCAGGTTTTTCTGCAACATGATACAACATTAGGTCTATAAGAAGATTGTGCATTAGCATATGATACACAATGATAACTGTGGTGCAATTTAAAATGGTAACTTTACATGGATAAATATTATATGATGGCATCATACAGCAGTACCAACTGCAGCTTGCAGCTTTTGCCTAGAATCCTCACAATCTTCCTGAAATATGATTGTTTTGGATTGCACACTAAAACCTGTGTGCCACAATGAATGCACTGGTCATCTGTTCCACATCAGATAACTACAAAGATATCCATGGATAGAAAGAACCACACAGACACCCAAGGTCTCTAAATAAGGAATCTATACAACTATTTATTGAGATTAGGAGGAAGAAGCCCTACCCCAAAGTACTACAGCTTAGCTTTTTATTCACTTAATTTGGTCATATGTCGACAACTGCACAGGATAACATTAACAGTAGATAACGTGTCACATGAGAGATACACCCATCTTCTTTTCCTGGTGCTTAGTCTAAGAAGATACAAGATTCAAGGTCATATTGATGTATCCTCCATGGTCATAGACATAAATACCATACTTCTTCTTGAATAACTTCACTAATGGAGTTATAACCATGACATGATCATAAACATTTTCTTTTTACAATATTTTTTTTCAATGTATTATTCAAAAAAACATATAATACCAAAACATTGGGTATGTATAAGTATCTGGTGGAGAAAAAAGGATAATTAATAAAAGGTAGAAAACTGAAGGGGACTGAATATATATGATCACAAACTTTACATTAGCTTATGACATCACTAGATCTTTGTTGCTAGGTCTAGATTAGTACCAAAGCATAGAATTATTAAATCTACACTACACCTGTATGCCAGTCCTGAGGAACCCCATTACAATGGCATCCAGCCACCCCCCCCCCTTTTGTTTTATAAAGAATTATCTAATTGTCAAATGCTGTCAAAAAGCCTTATTACACATCCCATGTGTTGTCATCCCATCTAGATATGAGCTGAAGTTAGGAAAAAATTCTACGTAGTATTATGTGGAGAGAGCTCATGGAGAATATAGCAATCCTTATTGCTCCTGAAGTTACACCACGGTAGGTTGCAGAGATTTCTTTTGTCAGTATGAAGATCAGAATGCAAGAAAATACCCTGATCTTTGTAAAGTATCTTAATTTTTACCCTTAAGAATACATCACCCAGAACGACTAAACCATTGATACCAAGGACAAGAGGAATTAAGAGAGGGCTTATCAGACCTCCACAAACTTAGAATCCCACCCCAGACATGCCCACTGCCCTATTATCTCTTGATCGTCTTTTCAACCCCAGGCCTGCTGAGCCAAATGACTGCGTTTTCCATTCTTGCATTAATAGCTCAGCTTTGTTCCAGCCAGCCATTACTTCAGCCACCTGTCTCCCCCTACAAAAACTTTCTTTCTGCCTTTTTTCCCCTATTTTACAAGAACAGGCAAGCAATCTGCAGAAATTGTTCGCTGCTCTCTTTACCGAAACTGCAAGAGAGTAAATTTAGCATAAAGCATTAATTGGCGCAAAAGTCTCTTTTTTAAACTTCTCTACTAATTATTTCAGAGTCTATATTCTTAGTTTATAAATCACAGAAATTTCATGTAATGTTCTAGAATTTCATGTTCTATGCAACATCTAATAGAGTAACAAGCAACGTTTTATAAAGATTCGATAATATAAAATTATAAACATTATTAACGTCAAGTATATCTGTTTAATAATTTACTATGTAGATAAAGGTTTCAGTTTCATAAACTGTTACAAAGCACATGGTCCTTAATATGAAGTGTTACCTCAATGTTCCAATTTTTAGAGTGGAAACAAATAGGTATAAAAATAAGAAGTAAAAATTAAAGAAATAATGCATCAAATTTTCGGAATGATTTTTAGTGAAAGAAACAAACGGTTTTTATAGAACACTGATTTAACAACATCTGTTCAAGGAAGATATTGGACTCTTAAATTAGTAATAAGCTCGATAAATTGGACAAGTTTTCTTCCTTTCAATTGTACCAAGTTAAAGTCTTTGTTCCATACATTCCTCGGTAACCCAGCCCCCCATCTCACTCCATATGGGAGGCTGGTGAAAGTGGTTCTCACAGAATTTTAGTCAGTTCACCCCAGCTGTGATCGAGATTTGGCAATGCATCCATCTGCCCTCTCAATTCAAAGGCCAAGCCCGACTGCTGCTTTTGATTCTCACCCCATAGATATATTTTCATTTCATTTTGTTTAGTTTTTTTTGTTTTTTGCCTCTTAGTGCCTTCTACCACAGCGGCGTGAGACTGCACTTACAATTCTGATCTTTGACATGCCTCTGTAAATAGTGGGGGATTTGAGGGACAGTCTGCTGGTTATTGTGAATTTACAGTTCAGTTAAAATAAAGTTTTTGAGATCCTTCCCCCCTCCCAGCTGTCCCCTACTTTTGTATTTTTGAATCAATAAATGATTGTTTACCAGAATAAATGTTTCTTAATACCTACATTTAAAGTCACCTGTACCTCCACTTGTAAAACTCATAAAAATGATTCCTGTATGCTAGCCTGAATTTCCATGCATATTCATTTGTGTTTAAGTAAAAATGGAATTATCCTCCCATAAATATGTATTTCTGGATAGTTTCAGTGCTAGGTTATCTTGAAATACATGGGCCCACATTAATTAAAGCATTTGCACCAATTTTCTGTCTGACTTTGCACTGAAAAGAAACAGGGCAGTAAAAGGCAGCAATGAAAACTAATTTATAGCTCATCTAAAAGGGATGCTTAAAGGTGGTCCGACTATTAACATGAACAATGGTTAGATCAAATCTTCATTTGGAGACAACCCCAACCCATACCTATAGGTCTTCAGTGTGATATACCCATTCCATATCTCTCTTATTCTCATGTTAGAGCTGCAGACATTTTATAAACATATACCTGCTCATCATTCAGTCTACCTTCCAGTACACCCAGGGAACAGGAAGAAAAAAAAACATGAAAAACAAGGAAAAGAAACTATATAAAGTGATTTCCCCACAAAAGATTTTACAGGCACATCAGCTAGATGAGCCATGACAACTGACTGGTTGAGATTCAGCTGCCTGGTTCCTGTTCTTAATGGTGGTTTCTATACCAAAGTCATAGAGAGAGGCAGGAACCCCTTAGTGAGCATGATTAATGGATTGCTTAGCTCACATAGACTTTAAAAAAGAGTGACCACAACCTTGGTTACTTCCTAGATAGAAGTGCCAGCAGGCATGCTCACACTTGTGCTCGATTATGCTTGATACCAATACTGTCCACATATATGCTCACTTTATGTCTTTGGTCTGGACATTTGTAAATTTGTTTGATTCATCTTAGAGGGAGATATACCAGGCATGTAAGTCTGTAGGTTATTTTAAATTTTTGCACCAAGACCATCAGACGCATTTCGAGCATCAAATGCTGTTAGTCATAGCAATGACTACAACCGAGAGGATTTGTTCCTCCAAACGCATCAGCTGGTTTTGTTGGTGTGATATTGAAGATTTTTTAAATATGTGTTAATAAAGAACATAGCATTGTACTAGGAGTTAACTTTTCTAGTTGGAGAACCAACACAGCTCTCCAGACTGATTCAACTGTCTGCTGCAAAGTGGAGTAAGGACAGACCCGTGGATATTATTTGACTTGTGGAGATGAGTGAGCTGTAAGGAGCATCATTTTCTTTATAAATTCTAAAGACATATTGGTGCAACACTGAAGAACTGGGTGTTACATATATCATAAAGGACATCTACCATCAGTTTACCAAGTTTCACTGTTCTTCATGACCTCTTTTATTATAAATTAAAATACTAGGCCCCCTGAGTCGCTCGGGTGATGTAGCCTGAGCGCCCCAGAGTAATTTGCTTAACTTTATAACTCTATATTTCAGCAATCACGGCATATAGAGGTATAATAAAAGAAGTCCTGAGGAACATCATTCTTCAGAAACTTCTTAATAGGGTGTTCTTTAAGTCTGGTTTTGTGCGTCTGACTATTAGATGTTTCTTAGTGGATTTTCCTTATTAATACATTTGGCATTTAAGGAGTGAACATCTTTACCGAATAGGCATCTTTTTTTAAACAAAAATTGCTAAAAAGGTCTCCAAAAATTCTCAAACAGCTCTACCCCTGGTAAGTGTCAGGTGTAGATTTGTACGATGTTCACATCTGGAATTTGGTGATAACTCAGGGTACACTGCAGAAAACTGGTGAAACCATTGTGAACTTTGAAGGGAGATTGCATTAGGCTCTGAAAACAGGAGCAGAAGTTACAAATAAAGGGGAAAAGCCAAGTCAAAAGTTAGATTCATGTGTCCAAACTTAGCTATATGAATAGAAAAGTCAAAAATTTTGGCGCAAACATGCAAATGCACCAAAAGAGTTGCAAATACTGTATAAGCGAAAAGAAAAGACTAAGATAAATGACCCCCAGTGAGACAATTCCAACTCTTTGCCTTTAATAGACTCTGCTCCACTGATTCCAGTGCACTAGGAATATTTTCTCTTGTACCACAATTCCCAATTAATTATTGTTATTAGTTTCAGCACCCAGAATGTGAATAATGATATTTCCAAGTGCACCAGAGTCAGTGGAGAGAAACCTATTAAAGCATTCTTGTCATGTCATCTATTCATGGTCATGTGATGTCACACAGTAGCTCAGCTAATCAGAGCTGTGCAATATAAAGAGCCTGCACCTGTGTGACATCACCTGACCATGGGTAGATTTCTACCCACTGGAAATAAACATTGAAGCTTTTAATAGACTCACAGCAAGCAGAGATCTAGAAAACTTAAAAGAACTGATACATAACGTACAATTACAAAAATGTGTAACTTAACATCATACAATCAATAATTAGCTTTAACTGGGCAATCCCTTTAATCCATTTAACAGGGTTATACCCTAAAATAAAACATACCCTTACTGGTTTATTCCAGACTGTCGTGGCCTATCATACACCTGCCCTAACAGTTCCTAATTTGAACATGTGCTTTCCATAATCCAGGAAAGCAAACATTGATTAAATTCTCATGACAGTGGAAAAAAATTGAAACAATGTATCTAATGTGAGCTTCTGATGACACAGGACAGAAGCCCTCTGAGACTATTACTGTGCATCTGCAGAGTGTCTCCAGTAATGACATCTCTGGCCAGTGTCACATCCCTGCACCCCCACAGCTGCCATGCAACTTTTCCGTTCATCCCTCAGAAGTTTCTTGTCACAAAACAGATTGTTTGAGCAGTATGGCCGGGCCATGCACACTGTAGCCACAGCAGCCCTGTATTTAACAAAGCGACAACTGGATATTTATATCTAATGATATACTCTGGAGGATGGCCCCTCACATCTGCTGGTGGGAATCTACAAGACCTTCTGTAGAAACAGAATCCTCATGTAGCAGGTGTGGAACCTCCCAACCTACAACAACCTGTTACAGCATTTACATGTCTCAAGCTTGTTAGTACTAATATGTGCTCTCCAGATGGAAAAAGTTTATATTTGCCACAATAAAACCATAGACTGAAAAGATTTATAGGGATCCTGTCATCAGGAGCTCTTTTTCTGACTTCCCATGTCCCCATACAGAATAGTGTACACATTGCCAAAGTTTTTTTTATAATAAAATTGGCTTTTTTCCAAAAAAAAGTAAAGTTAGATGAAAGTTTACCTTTCCTTCTACAGAGCAGTGTCCTGTGTCCCGTAGGAGTGGCCAGCATGAATCAGTTCCCCCACCCTCGGGAAACCGCTCCGTTATGGGTCTATTTCAAATTTTACTTATATAAAAAACTTCTACTACCTACTATTTGATATAGACGCATGAAGGAGTTGTTTCCCGAGGGTGAGGGGGGAGGGGACAACTCACTGGTCACACCCATGGGAAATGGACACTACTCTGCAGAGAGAAAAGTAAACTTTCATCTGACTTTTCTGTTTATCGGAAAAAGCCAACTTTATTATAAAAACACTTTGGCAATGTTCACACCATTCTCTATGGGGACATGGGGGATCCAAAAGGTGGGCTCCTGATGACAGGTTCCCTTTAACCCCAATCAGGTGGTCAATACTATATTTATCCATTCATGAAACATCCATGGAAAAATTCCCAATGAAATCACAAAGCTAGATGTATCCATGCTGCAATGATTTCTAGTGGGCCGATATACATTTCCTATCATAGGAGGTTTTATTGGTTTTAGCAGTGTGACATATCAAGGTATACTGGCCATAGTCATTGGGAGTGAGTGGAGGAGTATTCTTGAAAATATACAGTGATGATCTCATACAAAACCCATTAAACATATATTTATTTATATACTGTAAGTGGAGGGATAATTCCCTGGTGAAAACTTTGTATCGTACTATCTTTCAGGACCATATACAGTATTATATAAACTTTATCAAATGGAAGTTTTTAAACTGTTTTCAGGTGTTTAGATTCTATTCTAAAAAATGCACTAAATAATACATGACCATGTGCTTTCTTAAAGGGGTTTTCCCACAAACACAAGTTAGGCCCTATCCGCTGCGCTCACTGATCTCCGTCAGCTCCATAGAGATTAATGGAGCAGAACAGTCATGTGCGGCCGTCTGCTCTATTAGTCTGAGGGGCGGCGAGGGGTCTGATGGACCCCTCGTTTTCAAGATCTTTGGGGGTCTCAGCACCCAACCCGTGGATGGGCCCTAACTTTAAGCAATATATTATTTTAGAGAAAATTTAGTTTTTATCTGTATGTAAATTATTTGTGCACCAAGAACAGGGCTTGTATGAAGGCAGGTACTACAAGATAAAAATGTGGGGACAAGTGCTCTTAGGACAACTTCTCTAAGTTTGTATATATGTAAGTGGCTTGGTGGGCAGTGTGGGTGTGTTCTTACCTTGCTCGGTTATGACGAGCGCACAGCTTGTAGTTAGCGTTGAGGTGATCGAAACTTCATTGGAAGTTTAGAGCCAGCTCAACCTCTCCTCCCCTACAGTTAATGCCAGCAGCATTTAAGCAGTTAACACCTGCGACCAGTGCCAGCGCTGTTCAAGTGTGCTACTTTTTGGGATCTGGGTTTGATACCAGGATCCAAACAGATTTTTAAAATTCTTAAAAAGTCCACTCATCACGTTTAGCGGTTACATATGTTCATAGGATGCTATGTACTCTGCACATATGTATCCTAAAGAAGGGGTAAGTCCTCTAATAAATGTTTGAACTCATTGAACGTATTAATTATTTTTGAATTATTATGCCCCTAGATTTCTGTTCCCCCATTTTGAAGCGCGGCACCCCTAAAGTCCAGTTTTCTTATTCCCCCCACTGATTCTATAAAGATGTGCTACTGGTTTATGTTGGGCAGACTAGAAAGCAGAAAAAGGTACACCAGCAGACAAGGCACCAATCACATGACAGATCATAGGAACGCAGGACATATATTTCTGGAGAATTTATACAGTTCACTATGCAATGCTTATTTTATTTATAGGAGAGGTTGGGAGGTTGTAGACTCACATTAAAGATGTAGTCTAGTATAAAGAAAAAGTTTTTAAATACTCTTGTAGGTGATCAGCTTATTTTACTTCTAACCATATGGCATCATCCAAAGCTTAAAACTCCTTAATCTAATCCTGAGACTTCCAGAACAAGGGTAGAACTTCCCTATAGGTCCTAGATATTTCTAGGTTCTAGATAGATATTTCTTCATCTCAAACCTGTGATTATTAATGATATCAAGCCTCTTAATTGTTGTTGATTATTGCTTAAAAATTATTCAGATGTGATGCTATATTCCATCATTAATTTATTTTATTATTCCTTATTATTATTTTTTTATTCATCATTTGGGGACATTTACAAAACATTTCCATAAAGAAATCTGGTTTGGATGAAAAATGAATTCATAGAAATTGTAAATGCCTGAATCTATTTGTGAATCTTTGGACACGTTTGTTCTATTTGTCCATTTAAAAGTAGAAACTATTTTCTACCCCCTCCAACTTTTATATAGGTATACTTTTCTACAAAGTATTTCTACATAGTAAGGTTGTCTGATTATGTTCCCCAAGGCAGGGGGGTATATGGGTCTTCTAGGTTACTACTGAATAGCCCTTAGAAGGAGGGGAGAATAGTAAAAGCAGCAGCAGCAGCTTGTCATTGTCCTTCTGGTCTATAGCAATTGTATGTGTACACAGAAGTTGGATTGGCTGCCTGCACGGGCTATTGTTCTGTAATTATCCCAGGCCGCCTGTGATTGGAGCGGACAAGTCCTGGGCTAGGCTCCTGGGCACATAAGCATTTGGTACTTGCTGCAACTTTTCAGGAATGAAGTAACTTCTGACTTGAGCTGTGGATCCTGGGATAAAGATAACAAGCCAAGATGACGTTGTGTGAAACTTTTCTAGGTTGGTCAGTTCTTTGCAAACTTTCTGTGAGTGTTTTGGTAGGGGTTCAGTGACAATTTAAGTTTTTATTGTAACCGGGTCTTGGTTTGGATAATCTACTTTATTCGCAGTTCAATTATACTTTCTGTTTAGTCTTGATGGGGTTGTGTTGTATGTGCTTAAGACTTGATTTACAGATGTAATATTATTATGCGCCATGCAGATATACTGTGTTAGAACATTTGCTATGTTTAATTGGTGTTAGAAGTATATGTCATTAGGAAATTGTTGTTGGTTCTTTTAAAGATAAATACATATAAATATGTATTTAATATATACATGAATGTGTGTGTATCTGTATTTATGTGTGTATATGTAAATCAGACACTTGGCATTTTTATTGCATGAAATATCTCGTGTCTATTGCTTGCTTTATAATAAAGTGATAGGGTTTGACTTAAAAAGGAAACTTTTAGGAACTTTAGTAATTTTTTGTGTTGCTATGTGTAGGTCTATAACACAATTGAGAAAGCAGAGGGGCTGAATGACCACTAAGTGATACTATACACTAACACAGCTTCAGCATTTGTGTAGAAAAAAAAAGTTGAATGCAAATCTGTCGTCCCATTGAGAAAGAAAACTTTAGACTTGTACTTTCTTTACAGACAAAGCTATTGTATGTCCTGAGGGGTGGGATATAGGGGGGGGGGAGGGGTGTCATTATGACAATGTTAGCCTCAGGCCATATTAAAACTTTTTTTTTGTTTTCTCCATCTGCCAGGGGTCTCCCTTTGCTGGTATATCCAGCCCTTCAGCTGTTCTATATACAATATTAATGCAGGCCCATTTAAATTCATCAAATACAACAGCATTAATTGTAGTCTGTGGTATTAAGGACGTCCATCTGCATAGGAACATAGAATAAGGGGTAGGCAAATCTTCACCCAGCTGCTATCCAGGAAGATTGGTGCCAATTAGACATAGTGTAGCCTAAAGTTGGCTGCCTGTTAGGATCTTTTTTTTTTTTAACAGTTGTTGCTGCAATCTCAAGTTAAGTCTATTCACAAAATGCTGTCTCATCTTTATAATCACTGGATAGCAATTATTTATTATACATTCATATATTTAGCGAAATAATACTACAATGCTTAAAAATGTGAACTTTTAATAAACACTGCAACAGATGTGTACACACAAATATGAACACATATAAACATGTTAATTTGTATATACATTTATAAACAAATAAAAAGATATTTCAACACACAAATAGATATGTATGCACATATAAAACACATATAAAATATACATGTATATAGACTTCCAAACTTACATATGTGCATATATACATACACACATAAATACACATATGTATATAATCTTCCAAGCCTACATATGTGCATACATATACACACATAAATACACATGTATTTAAACACAAGTGTAAAGTAACACATACAAACAAAAGTATGTAAGCAGTAACGCATACACAGAAAAACACACATAAGTACACATACAAAAACATAAAAAAGTATAAAGTCCCAAACACTCAGGAACATTTAGATACATAAATACACATACAAACAAACAAACTTAAACATATATATATAGAAGACTATGCAATGATATGCAGATACTCTATTTACACACTTATGAACACGTAAATAAATTGTTATACACACAAAATACCTACCTACAAAGATATGGATACACATTCATAAAAAACAGATAAATGCATACACTTGTACACACAGATACAGATATATGGGCGTGTAAGGACAGGCAGCCCTCACACATCTAGAGCTGGATTTCTTGTCTCTCCATCCAGCACATGACATGTGAGGGCAGTGTGAGTGGAGCTGTCCTGAGTGCTGGTGCTGAATCCCCTGCACACAGAGTCTGTAGCCTCATCATACATCATGTATACCCTCCACACTACAGATAGCACCATATGGCTTGTACTTGTCTCTTCAGTTGTATTTTATAGTAACAACAATGACTTTAGGTCTCCCTGTTGTTGCTATTGCTGTATTTATATTTATAATACAATAATATGCTTCTACTACAATAACGTGTGTATATACAGCATGATAAGTGCACACCTGTGTACATACATGTGAGTGATCTGTAAGTGTATAGCAGGTGCATATGTCCATTATTGATGTGTATACAGGCGGTCCCCTACTTAAGAACACTCGACTTACATACGACCCCTAGTTACAACCTCTGGATATTGGTAATTTATTGTACTTTAGTTCTAGGCTGCAATGATCAGCTGTAACAGTTATCACAGGCGTCTGTAATTAAGCTTTAGTGATAATATTTATTCTTATGACAACCCAACATTTTTAAAATCCAATTTTCACAGAGACCAACAAAGTTCTGTCTGTGATTACAAAGATAAAATATACAGTTCCGACTTACATACAAATTCAATTTAAGAACAAACCTACAGACCCTATCTTGTATGTAACCCGGGGACTGCCTGTATATATACACCATGATAAGTGCACACCTGTGTACATACATGTGAGTGATCTGTACGTGTATAGCAGGTGCATATGTCCATTATTGATGTGTATACAGTGTATATACACCATGATAAGTGCACACCTGTGTACATACATGTGAGTGATCTGTACGTGTATAGCAGGTGCATATGTCCATTATTGATGTGTATACAGTGTATATACACCATGATAAGTGCACACCTGTGTACATACATGTGAGTGAGCTGTATGTGTATAGCAGGTGCGTATGTCCAGTATTGCTGTGTATAGGGGAGCAGGGGCTATAGCTATGCTCCATGCTGGCCTGTCCAGCACTTCTGCCGCATTTGCTTGGAAATGACTGAATGAAAGTGTAAGACGGAAGCTTTCTACAAGTGACTGGTCCCTGGAGGAGGTCGCACTGACCCCTGTGACTTATTTCCTCATAGGGTCTTCCTGGTTGCAGGGCTGCGGCCAGGACGGAGTTAAATACTCCATTTTCTCGCTGCTGCCGCTGCTGCTGACATGTGTAGTTGTTTACGGTGCTGCCAGGACTTTGCGGAGCTGCTGGGGAGGCTGCGGGCTGCACCGGGGAACAGGGGGAACTTGCGGGTGGGATCAGGGGGGAGGTGCCCCCTGCCCAGTACATATGGACCCGGAACAGAACTTTCCCTGAGCCGCGGCACACAGCAGGCATCTATCATCCGCTGAGGCTTTCTATTAGAAATTATTGGACTATACCAAAGCTGTCATTGCATAGGGGTGGTGACCATGACAGTTGTAGCATGCACACACCCCCTTGTGCCCTCCCCACTGAAGAAGCTCCAACGATCTTGCATATTAATTATTAATCAGCTTGCTCGGGCCGGGCACCTTCTGTTGGCTGGAGCACGGGTAATAATAGGTTGATGTAGAGAGCTGGGCCTGCCCACTCTGTCCCCGGAGGAAGTGAGCCGCTCCATCTTTTTTGATGCTGTACTGTAAATTTCCTTCACCTCGGAGAGTAAACAGATACATAGCAAGGCTGGAGTTGTGGAGCCCCCCAGCCCGCTCCATAGAGGAATGAGCCCCCAGGACTGGTCTCCATCGCAGCCCTTTAACCATGCGCCCCGTGATGTCATTGTGAGAAGGTAAGTGACATTGTAGGGTGTGCGCCACGCGATCAGCACCAGGGACAGCTCCTGTGCCGCTGGGATCCCCTCCACACCCCTCTGCTGGGACCGGTGCTGGACAACTCTATGCAGGAGTTAGGGTTAGGGCTGCATATTGACTTGGGGCCCTGAGTCATTTCTGGGTCAGGCAAATCCTGATGTAACTAATAGAGATGTTTAGAGAAACAACACTTCCAGGGAGACAAAGCCTCCTCCCCGGCCTCTCACATCCCGGCTTTGTATTTTCTTCCATTGCCTCTACTCACCTGCCCCTGTCCTCCTCCAGCAGAGTTCACAGATAGACACATATAGACTTATTTTTCTGCTATAAAGTTTCAGTAACACGGATCAGCTGAATGGGGACAATATGACTGAGGTTACATCGGGGGTCATAAGACCAGGAAGTGTTATAAAGCGTGGAAGTGATCAATGCTGATGTAACCTTTCTTATTACAAATATAAAGTTATGGAGAAGCTTGAGATGTCGGGTGAAGTTGTGGTGTATTTTGGTTTATTGTGAATATAGTAAGAATATCTCACAGATATTATTTCTTACATAAATCCGATTTCCTAAGCAGTAGTAATAGTATTTGCCTAGCTCGGCTCATGAGAGCGCCTGCGTGTTGTCATTTGTGTGATTCCCCCTAGTACAATATCTGACATCTATTGTCAAGCCCCCCCCCCCCCCCTCCTAGCTATTTAAATCTGCATAGAGCTACAAGATCTTTTTTCGGCCAGTTTTCCTGCTCAAAATTCATTTTTCCCCTCTCTTCTGGATCATCTGCTGCTATTATCAGCTTGCTCCATATGGTCACTTTAATTAATGGCAAACAAAGAACCTGGAATCCGAGAATCAGAGGTTTGCACTCTGAGCCTTCTATGCTGTCATAGAAACCAAAGCTGGGAGCAGCCTCCCTGCCCCATAATGCTTTGTATCCTGTGATTATTGTGGGATGAGAGGCAAGCACTACAAGCAACAAGGCCACCATTTGCCTGCGCGCGTGTGTGTGTGTGTGTGTGGGTAAAGGACACAATGGCTGGTCCCCTGCAGTACTATATCCTATTAAGTTCATCAGACTATACAACAATGCATTAGTAACGATATTACATGATAGGATTCTGCATTATTTCCTATATAACAAGGAGTTCTGCTCTTACAGATGTCATTTTGCAAGTCCTTGTGTTGTAGATTGTATAAGTTTATACATTTTAAAGTATATTTTATTTTGGACAAGATTTTTTTCTGATAACTTTTTGCCTGATTTTGCAATAAAAATCCTTTCTCCACCCACATATAAATGCATGCATTGTTACGTATACTTCTTGCTTAATACTGAATTTTACTTGTTACTTCTTAAGTTTTAGCAGACTATGTGACACATAACGGTGTTATTTTTTAGCCTGTAGAACTATTTAATGCAGTTTAAATACACAGTTTATGCTGAGAATCCAGAGAGATGCATTGATATTGATGCAATGCTTACTTTTTGGCCTCGCATAGTGTGAAGATTAAAGTGTAACCTTTCTTATCTTACATGTGGGGCATTCCATAAAATGCTATGTATGAATTATCTACGCCACACTGCCTAGGGCAAAAAAGGGTCCTGTCACCCTCCCACCTACATGTTCAAAGCCTCAGGCTAAAGCTTTAACTTTGCCTGACCAATCAGAGCAGCTCCCTTGGGAGAGCTGCATCGCAGCTTTATAGGGATTGCAAACCTCATTAAAATACTATAAAATGTTTAGTGATATTGTCAGTGGAATCCCAGATCATGTACACGCAAATAATGAGCCCAGAATACCATGGAATCTGGAATATTCTATCTGCCCCATGATTGATTCTTTGTGTCATATCAGCAGGGCACGGGGCTATTCTTCTACATTTCCTACCAACTATTGATGAACTGGGCCTGATTTGGTTGATTTTACTTAATATGCTTTGTATTTGCTACCTTAGAAGAGAATATTTCATATGTTGAAGACTTAGAGGTGTGGCTTTGCAGGCAGGGTGGAATTTATGTTTTCGGTTGTATCTTGTTTGATATAGTCCCATAGTCATCTACCTACTTACAAAGTCACGCAGTTACTCAGCACCTTAGTCATTTGCTTACTCACATACCTAATCTTGTAATTATAACACAATGGATTATAATTTAATTACTTGTTTTCTTATGAACTTCATATTGCTGCCACCATCTGGTGTATTTTCTTAGATGTTCTTTCTTGTATGTTATTAGCAGATATAAGTATAATGGTAACTTAGATATTATACATTACTTTACAACATAAAATTACTCTTAGCATTATATGTGGATGGGAGCTCCACCCGAACATTTCACATAATGATTCCCCAGATTCTGTATTTAGTTGCATGGATTGTTGAAAGGCTAAACTAAATAAAAAACAGATCAGATTTGCTCTAGAAAAAATGAACAAGGTGCATAAGCACCAGAACAGTTATTGGGACACTTCTTTTTTTATTTTTTGCACATATTAATTGCTAAGCAATGGTATAAGAATGTGAAACTTGGATTGATATGAGCTCAGTGTGAAGTAATCATTCTTTCAGCTTGTTCATATCGCTAATATACAAGAGAGTACATGAAAACTCTGAAGCACCGCTGTGGGTTAAGTGTCTTTCTTTGGAGCTTTACTTGTGTCTTCATTATGTTGGCGTAAAGGACAAACGCCTGACAATCTCAATCTCCCTTTGTTGCCTGATACATTCATAAGCTTTTTATAGTTGTTCCAGGCTCTGCTTTCCATTGTTTTACAAATGAACTCGCCAGGAGCTGATTTTCACAGCTCATCACTCGAAGCGAGGTTATAGGGGGCTAGGAGGTGGCTTGTAGGACCAGGTGACTTTTCGCCAGACGTTTCAGGCTATCCATAATTACTGGGAATTAAACAGCTGAGACTTCATCAGAGACCAATAAAGTGAAAGCAGCAAGAGAAGAAGAGGGCTGGAATTTCAGAGAAAGAACAGTCTTTGATGGAACCATGAGGTTTGAGCCTCCATGGAAAGTAGAATCCATTGATATTCACTTCCTAAAAAAAAGGCCTTTTTCCTTTGTAACCATTTCATGTAGTTGAAGTGAAAACATGTGAAAGTTGTAATATTTGCTAAAGGACACCATAAATGTATGTTTAATATACAAACTCTTAAGTGACAAATAAGACATTGCAGAATCCATTGTAATGTCATAGAGATACATCTATGCAGCTAGCTTGTTTTGACCACTTATATTTGTACATTGACTCATCAGCAATGACCCCCAAAGTGCATTGCGTCCTATCAGATCTATTATCCTGGCTGAATTGTATCAACTCTAGATTGACACTGGAGCTATCTGTAAAGTGAATGTCTCGGAAACATTGCACTAAATTGAAATTACTTTTTTCATTATGTTGTTATGACATGGAGAGACATTTCCATCTTTGTCCTAATATATAGCATTAAGTTATTGTTGTGTCACCTAGAGGTAAACTACAGCTCCCAGCATGCCATGCCAACTGCTGCAATAACATCTATGCAAATCTCCCTGTTATAGATGATATTATTATCATTGGTGACAGACAAGCCCATATATAGCTAAGAGCTTTATGTAGAAAAAAGCGCTGAATCAGCTAGAATGCATTTTCCAGATTAAGGACCAGAGAACTTTGCTTCCTGCTAGAAATATCTGCCAAGCAATGGTTTGCTGAATATCTTCTGGATGAAAAAAAAAATCAATTTTCCTCCTCCGTCATTTCAATTCAGCCTTTTAATGCTGGTTTGAAAAGAAAAAAACCCAATGGTTGCTGTGTTACTAGATGGGGGTGAATTAGTCCAAGATGCTTTTGAATTATTGCTGGAAGTCACGTGATCTACAGAGGTAGCTGAGTCTGCAGAATCCCGCCCCTAACTCGGTGCACACACTCTCCGCCTTTACACATCTTCCATGCTTAACCCTTTTTTCCTTTTGATCCCTCCACTGTAATTTATTTAAAAGCCAGCGTTTACTGGATCAACAGCCCCTCTCCTGCCTCAATTGCCATTACATTTCTAATCAGCTTGTCCAGATTGGACAATGAGGACAGCTGCTTTTCATTTCCTGCTGGCTTTTGCTCTTCCGGCCCCCGTTGTCCGAAAGAAAACAAATCTGTCCCCCAACTAAAGTTTTGAAGTAACTAGATTATGTGTACATTTGAAGCAGCACAGAGTATTTCAGGGAAACAAGATATGGGCACTGAAGTACAAGATTGCAAGATTTTAGTTCCACACATATTTAAAGTCTATAGTTTACCACCACTTCTGATCTTTGGACACCTAAATTTGCCTAAATAACCTGCTCTACAGATTGGATCCCATTGTTTCTGGAAAGTTATATTGCAATTTTCGACTCAATGGCATTTATCTTTTCTTAGAAATATTTAGCTTGTTAGTTAATGTTTATGCAAGACCTCTCCATGAAAGTATTGCCACCTGCCCCCTACATTATATCTCCTCCTATGAAATATTTAAAGCACATTAATGTCTAGTGAGTCTCCACATTGAATATCATTTCCATATCATTTCTACAGTATGTTTAATATGTTCTGCCTATGGCTGTATACATATCATTTTCTATATACATACATCTCTCTGTGATGAGGAAGTGATCAAATCTTAATGTTATTATCATCTCATCATGTGAATGAAGACCCAACAGAGGCTGAATTCCCCAAAAATTCACACTAGTTATGTTTAAAACAGAAGAATCTTCATTAAAATACAGACACAATTGTAACTGGTAGAAATCCATAATAGAATTAGGATGGAAACGTAGAATAATATGATTGGGAAGGAACAAATGGCTATGACAGTCAATTCCGATCTTACACACATGACATGATCTTAGACATATTGGGGCACATTCAAGGACGTGGGACAGTTTTCTGTCTGATTTAGCAAGTACTTTAAGCTGCAAACTGCTTGCACAGGTATTTGAGAAGTGCCTGCACCACATTTGTGTTGCACATGGCCGTTTTGTGGAGAGGCTGCACTCATGCGATACAAATTTCTGCACTGAAGGGGGCGTTTCGGTGCTCAGTCAGACATGCAACATCAAAGTCCGACAGAATTGTGTCGCTCGCCCCTTGTTAAAGTTGTTAAAAAAATGGTGCACTCTGTCTGGGTAGTGCAGAGGGCGTCAGATTCATGCAGAATGTGCACCTGAAATCTTGAATCTGGCGCACCCTGCACACTACACAGGCAAACTGCTCATAGTACAGACTGCACTGTTCTTTATAAGTGTGCTCCATTATCAGAATATCCTTTTTAATGATCAAGACAATTATATTCATAAAAATTGAAGAAATAAAGTAGATGGAGACAACAACACGATCATAAGAAACCAACAAAGCCTAAAGTCCCAAAAAGAACATGGTGATATTATAGGTTGTCAAATGGAGTCAAAGATGACTTACCATATGATTAATAAATTATGAGAAAAAGTCATGCAAGAAAAGCCTTGATAGGGACAGTCATTGTAAATGAGAGCAGCTCCTTTAGGGAACACCTTTATGGAGAAATGTCCATTAGGATCTAGTGACAATAATGTGGATATATTCTCATAAATAATAAATAATAATAATAAATTATCTTCGATAAATGAGGTCTAGTTACATGTAAGTATTTGTACCCAGGTTATTGACTTAATATTCAAGACTGAGGTTCTTCTCAAACCTCCTTTACATTTGTAAAGGGTCACTACATTACACTGTGCAGGAATTGTCATGGATGGATATCAATCAAAATATATGGATTTGCAGGCTCTTAAATCTATATGTCATCAGTGAGGGAGAAGTCTTCTTTATTCCTGATCCCATTGAAAAGCACCACATTTACCTCCTCCCCACTTGGATGGCAGAAGTTTTTGGTTTAGCCTCTCTTTAAATTGTGACAAATATATAAAGACATCCTCATGGAGGGAGAGAGATGACGTTTTATCTAGAAAGTGACAGTAGTAGGGACAGATACAGTATAATCTACTCTGGCCTATACATCTGTCATTTGTGGGATTAGCAGACCTCCTAAATTGTATGACAGGTCAGTGTCCTGGTTCCTGGCCGCAGGGCGCTGCACACAAATCATTTTCTATTTCATTTACCTTTTACTTGTTGTCACTCTGGGAAGAGCTGACATTTGAAGGCTGCGGACTGTGACTTACAATTACACAGTGCTGGAGAGACGTCATTCTCAGTATTGCAATTAACAACAGGGGAGTTTCTAAGGGCCGGTAATCTCTAATGGACGGAGATTGTAACTGAGTGGGAAGCATTTGGTTCAGACTGTCATATTCAGGAGTGTACTGTATAGTAAGTGAAATCCCCAGCAATAAGAGCTTCCATTTACACTATGAGACAAGTAATGTGCCTCTCTACTCATCATGCATATGCTCTGTTGGGCTAGTATTGGGACAATTACTGTTACTGTTGATAAATTTCCTATGAGGAAATGGAACTGCAATTACAATTGCGGAGAAGCTTCCTAAAATGCCCACCAAAGGGCAAAAAATACTGGAGTCTCCCAAATAAGTATTCAAGCACTGTGGGGGTTGGGCCACAACATGTGCAGGTAGGTATGCACTTTATACAACACACACACACACACACATATATATATATATATATATATACCTTACAGAAAGTGCTGCAGTCACCTCACCCTATGTCATGTTACCAAAAACACCATAACGATAGATATGTGTGGACTCCGAGCAGCTTAATAAACAAAAGACAAAATCCGCTATTGATGTGACTACAATAAACCCTTCTCTATTACAAACTTCTTTATGAAGGGCCACTGCTGTTTATGGCGCTGCACCAATGGTTATTATTAAAACCAACACAAATATTAAAACCAGCCGGTCCATTACCTAGAAATAAAACTGGACAGAGCACTCTCCCCACTCCAGCAGCTCCATAACTAATACACAGAAGGCCATACAGCTGAAAGCGCCTCTCTCTCGATGCTGGGATTCATAAAAATAATTATTGCTGCCATCTACGCTTAGCCCTGCGTAAGAAAAAAAAAGATAAAACATTGGAGGAGGGTAAAATGACTGCAAGCTTTTATTTGCATTTTTAGGAAAATTCTTCGTGTAGCCAGCTGGGGTGAAAGGTCAGCATTTGCATATAAATGGAAAAGGATGGGGGCATGCAATGCCAGGGAGCGGAGTGTGTATGATTTTCACAGCAGTGCGCCTGTGTTTGGAAGATTAAAGTACACAGCTTGCATTTGGTTATTACTAAATGTGAAAGGGTTCAGATGCTAAATCAGAGACAAAGTAATGAAGGAGAGTGCTAGGGGAGAAAAATAACTAAACAGTAGCAGCAAAGGGACGGATAATGACCCATGATGTGGCGATGGGGCGGTTATCTTTGCATCTCAAGAGTGGGCAGGTACACAGAGATATGGCTGCAAAGGGAGCGTCGTCTGATAATCAAATGATTATTTCACTTGCGTCTCTGCAAGTCATTACCAATCTGGTTGCATATGGGAAGGCCTCTTAGATCGTTCATTTAACAAAATTATAACAGGACACTGAACATTTATGGAGAAGTTTACAGATTTCAGACCAAATGGAAGATTCTTATTAGTTAAAAGCAAGTGTTTGATACTAAGTAATCCTGGTCCTTCCAATTGGTCGCCCTCATTTTCCACAGCCATATTGCAAAGTGTCTTGGTGGACTTTAGTTTTATATCAATATTGTTCCACCTCTGTCTCTAGTGCTAAATGGGCCCATAAAATCTGCCCCTCTGTAATCAGTTTTATTCCCTTCGATATTAGCCAAGGGTTTTGTGATATATGGTATCACAATATCTAGTGGAGCAGTACTATTTTGTACATCCATTTGTACCACTTGTCCCAGCCATGTTAGTAGCACTTAGAGTACGACAGTAACATCCTCCATTACATAAACAGCATGTGATGAATGGATATAGGTGACAGCTAATGGAAAAAGAACGTAAAAACAAGAAATTTTGGAATATTTATTTAAGACAGGTGCCCTTTAAGACAGGAACTAGTGTAACTCATTTCCAGGTGGCAGGTTCTCCACTTGTGTCTGCATTTTGTGCCTAATGTTTGATCAGCCTGAAATCTGTCCCATTCTTAATGCATCATGCTTTATTTCCACCTCCTGTGGGATGACAGATGGACGGACGATTCTCCGGGGAGCTGGGGCCAGGCAGGTAGGGTAGGTGTGGCTCCAGTCTGGGAGTTTCTTTGTCATCCCAGAAGTAAGTGCTTTCCCCTTGTCACCTTACTTTGTCATCAGGGGACAGATGGATGGTTGATGTCTGTTGTCTGTTCCCTGGTAACAGAGGCATAAAGTGACAGGAGATAAAGACCACTTGACCCACCTGCCTGTTCCTCAATTCCCAACCTGCTGTCAGAGGCTGTGCTGCTCCTCATGTCCCACACTCCCTCCCCCCTGAGCAGATAACATATTTCTTGTGCCATGTATTCCCAGTGACAATAAAAGAGAGACATTTACAGGCTGAATATACACCCGAAGGTGACCTGTTATTTATTTTCATTACAACATAAACTTCAGCTCCAGCGCTTGCTTCACAAATACGACACAAAAAAAGAAAAAAATATTCCTAAATTTACAGCCTAATTTGTAATGTTTTCTATCCACAGATTGCATGTGGTCATAGATTATAGTCTTACAATGCTGTGTGATTTTGACATGATACAATACAAATACAATATAAAAAAATAATAAAAGCAACTTTATTCGTCAGCTCATCAGAAAACTTTGGCGATAATTACCTTACCCAGAATTATCTGACCTGACCAAGAGAGCTATTCTGCACTCTATACATTCACCAGAGCTTTTGTATATCCTTCTATGTGTTAAACTTATATCATATTATACATAAACTATTTTAATCAAATGTTACTATTAACTCAACCACAACACACATCCACTCTCTGAGCCCTAGTAATAGGGTAACTCATCCTTTCTCTGAGTCCTAGTAACAGGGGTAACACATCCCCTCCCTGACCACTAGTAACAGGGTAACACATCCACTCTCTGACCCCTAGTAATAGGGTTAACTCATCTTCTCCCTGACCCCTATTAACAGGGGTAACACATCCACTCCCTGACCACTAGTAATAGGGGTAACACATCCACTTCCTGACCCCTAGTAATAGAGGTAACACATCCACTCCCTGGTCACTAGTAATAGAGGTAACAGAACCACTCCCTGACGCCTAGTAATTGGGGTAACACATCCACTCCCTGACCCCTAGTAACAGGGTAACAGATGCACTCCCTGACCCCTATTAACAGGGTAGCACATCCACTCTCTGACCCCTAGTAATAGGGTTAACTCATCTTCTCCCTGACCCCTATTAACAGGGGTAACACATACACTCCCTGACCACTAGTAATAGGGGTAACACATCCACTCTCTGACCCCTAGTAATAGAGGTAACACATCCACTCCCTGGCCACTAGTAATAGAGGTAACAGAACTACTCCCTGACCCCTAGTAATTGGGGTAACACATCAACTCCCTGACCACTAGTAACAAGGGTAACACATCCACTCACTAACCAGATGTTACTACATGTTGCTGTTATAGACTGGAATACCTGCACGTAAAGAGAAATAATCATATTTTTGTGGATCAGATATGAAGAACGGTTTCTGGAAGGACATTTTTTCAATAACTACAAACATAATATGGAGAAACCTCTTTATTCTCTCCCCCATCTGCATGCTAACAATGCATTTCTACCTAATTTGCCTGCAGGCCACAAATATAAGCGGAGAAGTGGGTAGAGGAATATGGAGTAATAATTTATTGTTACAATGCGCTAGATTGTAAGGCGCCCCCTCCTATTGGTGCTTTTACGCCTTCCTGCATCAATTTTTTTCCCTTTTTTCTACTGCATGCAGAATAATAATAGAACAAGCAAGTGTGGAAAATATATTCCAGGGAAGGATGGATGTGCGCACACGGAGAGTGACTGAGAAAATCTATTTCTGCACTTTGATGATTAATATTATGGCCTCTCGAGGTTTGATTCGCTCCTGCATAAAGCACACATTGATGCATGACTTCAGCATTTAGCTGAAAGGCTAAATTGATACACTGTTCTTTTAGTAGTGATCGGGGCCTATTGTATCCTATGGATGTCAGGGTACTAAAAAGTATCGCTCAATAAGTTCCACATTCAGGTAGTCTACTGTAATGTAGATTGGTCAGGTGAAGGCACCATTGCTGTATATCTAGTGGTCTTTTATCTTTATATTATGGTATGGACATTGTCACTAAGTATCTCCAATCTTCTTCCTGTGCATATAATGGGGGGAAACGTTATCAAAACTAGTTCAATTGAAGAGTAAGGCAGATTCTGTTTCGATTTTAGGTACCAGTATTGAATATAGTGTCTGAATCCCTCATCCTCCTTGTAACATTTCTAGTATCAGGTGAATTGGTCTATCTACGATCTATCCTTCAAGATTATACATATCTATATATCTATACATATACATTTTTATATCTATCTTTTTGTCTATCTCTGTAGCAATCTATTAATCCATCCAGATATCTCATAGCTTTCAACATATCTACATATATCTTATCCATGTATCAGCCTATTATCTATCTATCTATCTATCTATCTATCTATCTATCTATCTATCTATCTATCTATCTATCTATCATCTGTCTATCTAGTATAAATGTAGTGAAACAATGTGGCTTCAGTCACCCATGCAGCTACGTTTCGGCTGATCCATACAACCTTTATCAAGCAATATTCAAATGTTACATGAAGGTTTATATATGAAGGTTCCTCTACCTATGTCTATTTATTTATCTATCTATTGTACTCAGACTATGGCTTCACATCCAGCAGAGTACAAGGTTCTCTGCACCTAATTTCTGCAGGTCAAAGGAAAGGAGATATCATTTATGTAATTGAATATCTGCATCTTGCTTTACATTGACAGTCGCTGTCCACTTTTAACCCCCTCTATGCAGTACATTTAAACTTCTCTCTAATGCTGAAGATCAATTATCCTTGACACCTGAAGACCTATTCTATCTTTGTTTCTAGCAGAAATTATACAAGTAACTATATATAAGTGCAGTATTTACTCCATCTACTCTGAGAGATTGGGTTATTGAAGATATACTGAGTGTGTCTTCATTTTCTATTTTAATGTCACCCTGTAAATGGGGTGGTGAACATTTAGATATCTATACCTAGGATTGGTAGAGTGCTATAGGTTCATGCCAAAAATACTGGTGGTTAAAAACTTTGTGGCTACTTCCGGAATACAGTGAGTGTTGTATAGAAGTGGTCCTTAAACCATGTTATTCTGTGCATATCACAAAATTCAGTGAAGAGTGTTGGGGGAAAAAAATCACATGTACAATATCCAATATTGATAAAATCTGTGTATTTCAAATAATCTGGTAATATAAAACCAGGTTTTCTTCAATCTCTGACCTTTCTCAAACTACATCTAGAATGAGGAAGAACTGTGTAATGAGGCAAAGGTGCCTCAGGATGGTGGAAGACTTGCAAAGTGGCCGAGATGGGTCATTTCACTTCAAGATGGGACACTCAATTCATGAACTGCACAAATATTAGCTTAGTTACATTGTGGTTTACCTGTTACTTCATCATAATGAATGGAATATACCACACTACACAGAGTATGGGTATTGGACAATGGATGATCTGAAAAGATTTTAGTTGTTTAGGCAATAATACACATAACATGGAAGGAAAGCTGAACCCACTTCTGAGCAATCGCACTTTATCGATTTCCTCTGACACGTATATCAGTGACTGTAGCTATGGTCCACAGGAGATTGTCACACTCGGATTCCCCATATGAATGAAGCTTTACCACAGAAGAAGGATGTCAACATTACTACTAATTTCTACGAGTAGGAAGTCATTGTAAATATTTCATTTACACATCCACGCGCCCACCCACAGGCTGATGCACAATACTGTTATCTGCAGGATTCGGCTTTATGATCAATTCATCATCATGCTCTGGGTAGATGTATTGTAAAGCATAATGTGGGGAAGCATGAGGACAGGAGCAAAGAAGACATGAACAGCATTTCCCTCTGTGTTGCCTGAATAGTTGTAGATGTAGAATTCTTACTGTTTTGTTAAAATGATACCTGGCTGAGAGCAGGATACCATAGAGGGAATATGAGGGAGAACAGAATTTCTACGTATGTAAAGGGAAGAAAAAAATACAAACTCCTGCCTACCTCACCTACACACAGTGATTAACAATTAGCAGCCTTCCCTATACGCACCCTGCAACACAGTAAGCTGTTAATCACGGTGTAGGAGGAGTGACTGTCAATCACTGTATGTGGGTGGGGTTAGCAGGACTCTCAATTTTTAATCACTATTTGTGGGTGGGGTGAGCAGGACTCTCACTATCATTCACTGTATGTGGGTGAGGTTAGCAGGACTCCCACTATCAATTACTGTATGTGGGTGGGGTGAGCAGGACTCTCACTGTCAATCACTGTATGTGGGTGGGGTAAGCAGGACTCTCACGATCAATCACTGTATGTGGGTGGGGTGAGCAGGACTCTCACTGTCAATCACTGTACGTGGGTGGGGTGAGCAGGACTCTCAAGATCAATCAATGTATGTGGGTGAGGTTAGCAGGACTCTCACGATCAATCACTGTATGTGGGTGAGGCCAGAAGGACTCTCACGATCAATCACTGTATGTGGGTGAGGTTAGCAGGACTCTCACTGTCAATCACTATTTGTGGGTGGCGTAAGCAGGACTCTCATGATCAATCACTGTATGTGGGTAGGGTAAGCAGGACTCTCACTGTCAATCACTGTATGTGGGTGGGGTGAGCAGGACTCTCACTGTCAATTACTGTATGTGGGTGGGGTAAGAAGGACTCTCACTGTCAATCACTGTATGTGGGTGGGGTGAGCAGGACTCTCACTGTCAATCACTGTATGTGGGTGGGGTGAGCAGGACTCTCACTGTCAATTACTGTATGTGGGTAGGGTAAGCAGGACTCTCACTGTCAATCACTGTATGTGGGTGGGGTGAGCAGGACTCTCACTGTCAATTACTGTATGTGGGTGGGGTAAGAAGGACTCTCACTGTCAATAAGTAAATGTGGGTGGGGTAAGCAGGATTCCAAATGTCTATGACTGTATGTGGTTTGGGACTCTGCCACCTCCCACAGCTTATCGACAAGTCTTTGCCAGCTGGATTTTGATTGATACACTTCACATGCTCAGAACCATTTTTGGCTGGATTACAGCCCTGAAGACTTGTATGTAGATATGTGGGTGGGGTAGTAAGGAGTCTCACTTTCAATCACTGTATGTTGGACAGGTAATCAGGACACTCACCATCAATCGCTGTGTGTGGGTGGGGTAATCAGAACTCCCGCTGTCAATCACTGTATGTGGGTAGGATTATTGGGATTCTTACTATCAATCACTGTATGTGGGTGAGATAATCAGGACTTTCAGTGTCAATCACTAAATGTGGGTGGGGTAATCACTACTCTCAATGTCAATCACTGTATGTGGGTGGGGTTTTTTGCAACTCTTACTATCAATCACTGTATGTGGGAGAGGTAATCATAACTTTCAGTGTCAATCACTGAATGTGGGTGGAGTAATCAAGACTTCCACTGTCCATCACTGTATGTGGGTGGGGTAATCAGGACTCTGTGTGTCAACCACTGTATTTGGGTGTGGTAAACAGGATTAGAAAAAATAATAAATTTTGACTTCATTTAGACTTCAGTTATAACTCTTTCTGGGTAGAACATCTATCCTAGTGGCTGACATATTAAATAGTTTATTTCTGTTGATTATTGGCCATTGTTAAATTTGCACCCCATTTCCATCCTTTATTAACTAGAATTAGTTAGGATTTTTTCTCTAGCCTTCACCATTCCAAATAAGTCAGTTACTAGTTGGTTTGGTAGTTGTTTCTCTAAAGTCGAAAGGTTCTTCAGGGTTGGAACACACAAATATTTTCAGTTATGAAACCTTCATAAAATAGGAAATTCAAGACTCAACGTTTCTTTATAGACTATTACTTCAGAGACCCATATCTCTGCATGCAAACTGTATACATAAAACAAATCCATTTACAAAGATGCATTGAAGCAACAAAGCTGATTTCCTAAATTATTGTAGCCTTGAAACCACATTACCAGCTAATACATTTATTACCTTTGTCACGTATATTGCAGTAAGCTTGTCACCTCCCTGTCCCTTTGACTAGCATTACAGAATAGCAATAAAATTCCAGATCTGTAACAATATATGCATAACGCCAGGCAAAATATTCCTTATGAAAGAGGTATAGAAAGTGACTCATCTATCATCAGCTCCATGTAAAATTACAGGCACAGAAGAAAAATACACGATAACAAGAGCAGGAGACAAGTTAGCGTTTGATACTAGTATAGAGATTTGAACATCACATGCAGTCGCT
Source organism: Engystomops pustulosus (assembly GCF_040894005.1). Lineage (NCBI taxonomy): Eukaryota > Metazoa > Chordata > Amphibia > Anura > Leptodactylidae > Engystomops > Engystomops pustulosus. Next base: position 125,007,223 of record NC_092416.1, read on the forward strand.
GATACATTTCCGACTGGCATTAGCCGAGACTTGCCAGCGCCCGTCAAGCAGAAGAGCTGTCAATCACGGGCACTTTCTGTTTGTCAGCAGTGAAAATTCACAATTAGCATTTAAAACCTGCAAGATTCCCTTTCCTGGGTGACTGGCGTGTTGTGATATCTCATCACCCAACAAAACACTTGATGTTGTGAGAGGAGGGGAGAGGCTGCCTGGTACTCAGGGACCAGAGAGAAGAAAATACCATTTTACTGCAGGCAAGATTCATTACAGCGAATGCAGAAGAAGGGAATGAAGAGCAGAATAATAGCAGAGCCCCCACCCTACCCCCAGCTGCACTATGATCCATCAGGTCTTATAAATGCAGCTGGGGAAAGATTTGTGTGCAAGAAAATCACTGTGCATAACTCAGTATTCGTTCTAAGCAACCCCCAACCACAGCAGTGATGTCACTTTACAGCATTATTCTGTCCTTTTAGCCTTTATAAATAACTGGCAGCGGATGAGAATGGCTGATGTTTACAGCTCTCTCGCTCGCACCTGACTGTGTTCCATTTTGTAATGGAAACAGGAGATTGATGGCCATGTAGCTCGCCATTAGTTCTCCTGCTTGTGGGATTATGGGGATGTTAAGGCTCTAGGCACAGCAGGAGGTGTTGTGGCATCCTATGTGAGGATGTGTTTTTACCAAATCTGCTGTTTTTTGAAAAACAGAACTTCACTTGCTTTTTATAACAATTGGAGGTTGGTTGTAGATATCCACAAAATATATGATCTGAGTTGGATAGATGCATATGAGATAGAAATATAGATAATAATAATAAATGATTATTTTTATGCTTTTGCGCCATCATATTCCACAGCACATCATAGGTTATATTTAAAAATAAAGCAAGATATGACAAGTGCAATAACATCAATAGCATTGTCAGATGAAACAATAGGAATGAGGGCCCTGCTCGCAAGAGCTTGAAGTCTAGGAATAGATAGATGGATATGAACTAGATAGAAGTTACTTGTAGGTTGTTATTTAGATCAATAAATAGATAGTCAGGCGAGGTAGTAGGTCATTTGCCTTCTCCCCTTTCATTCTAACTTTGTGTTTCTTTGATTTTATTAGAAAATGAGTTCCGAGGTGAGCTGCTGAACCAAAGGTGGACCCGTGGTGAGAAAATTAACAGCTGTCCCACAAAACAAAGATTAACCAGCAGAAACTCCAAGGTAAGAGGAATATGGGTCCGTGTGTATTTCAAGGGATGGTGGGGTGTTGTATTCATTTCTGACTATTGATAAAAATTAAGAATGTATAGAATGAGGAAAAAACTATGATGGTGTCCAAACACCCCCAATAAGCTATTGGCTAAACACCAATGTAGCTCATCTAACAGCTATTCTGTTGACTCCTACTTAGACATGCATTTTTGCTTTAGTGTGCATGTTTTCAATGGGAAATGGGGAGTAACCTAATGCTATAGGGAATGAAATGTAGTATCAGCCATGATAAAATCCATTGAGGTTTCAAAACACATAATGAGCTTATCATACCAAAAACATCAGGTTCTGCTGACTATTCTGATGTGTGTATGAGGCCTTTTAACTACTATTGGTGGCTGTTAGGGATTTTTATGCAGGGCCCCAACAGCCCTCTTGACTTTTGTAAGGTGAGTCCTAATTAACCCTTTCATGATTGAACATAAAGACTAAGCCACACACGTCAATCTCTTAGTCAAGATCTTCTACCGTTTAATAATCAAAATGCATAATATATATCAGACAGAAGAGTCATCAAAGGGGCGTGAATAGTATACTGCAAAGCTATTGGTCATCAGCACATTCTGGGAAAAAAGTGAATTAATTGTGCTCAGTTCTCAGAGACCTTGTACACAGATATTGTTTATACTAGTTTGCTGAGAAGGAGATGATAAGTGGCTCCAGAATCATATTATTATGCATCTTCGAGGACAGACTGGCTTCTCATTAAATGTCAAAGGCTATTAGCTGACAGGCCAGCAACCAGGTTACATAAAATGAAGTTTGAATCATGACATTAACTTGACAATGGTCAGGGAACATGGCCGCTGTATCTAAGATGGCGGACAGTAGTCAAGATGGCGTCCGAAACCAGTGCGACCTCCTTAACAGTGGCCCAGAGAATGCACTGTCACTGTGTCTGGTAATGGGCATCAATAACCTGGGCATTTGGGGTTATAACAACCAGCAGAATTCATTTTCCACAGGAAAATGCACTGAGCAATAGTGACCGCACTCTGTTGGTAGGTGGTGCTCAATGTAGGACTCCATATAGAGAACATGGCACACACCAAAATGAATTTTAGGATTTTATTTCAGTGAATATTTCACATAACATAGCCTTCACCGTAGTATATGATCAAAGAGATATAAGTTACACAGATCAAAGTGATATACGACTTTTTGGTCATTTGTAAGTAAGATCTGGCTAATACAATGGTGAGACACATGTGTGTCTTTAGTAGCTGCCTAAGAAATGTCTTTTAATATTTCTATTTCTGTATGTGTATTCTAGATGAAGTTCTATAATCTATTAGAGACATATTATTGAATATATATACACACACACACTTGAGTGTCACGTGAAGTGAGCAGCTATCCTTTGTGCCGGCTGATCAGGATGTAACTCTTGTTTATTTGTCTACTGAAGTCGGAGCTAACAATGGCCTCGCTGTCAGGGGTATTTAAATCAAGCAGCAGGGAGGACACCCCCAGAGGGAATACAGACAAAACAAGCCATGGTTACAGCTGTCAGATACTTGGTGCCACTAGATTTACAACATCAAAATCAGAAAAATGGTAAAATAGATAGGTTTAAAGTGATGATTAAATCCAGATTCCACAGTGTCCTCATGTATTTACCAAAAATTAAGTAGCTTGTAGAATCCCCAATAATAGCTGTAACTTGCAGTTTGTGTATGAATTCATCAGACTTTCATTGATGGAGGAATTCTGTCTTCTTTACACCATTGCTTCAGGTCCTTGAGGTTTTTGCCACATTCCCCTCACAGTATTTCACAGTTTAGTTTTTGCCAAAATAGGTTCTGTAGAAGCTTTTTGAATTTTTCAAAACAATTTGTTCAGGTCCAAATCAAATCATTCCACACTGATGTTGATCCAATAGTCCCGGAAGAAGGTATATAACCCCATCTAGTCCTCAAAAACAAATATTTTTCATAAAAATGCCTCAATTTGTTAATCTTTTATGGGTTTTTAATTAAAATTTGACCATGTCCATACACCCTCCCGAGCTTTGTGGTGTATGATCATATTAGCTAGCTGCCATTTTGAAAGATTATCCCAAAGTGTATTAGAAAACATTTTGATTCGGTGCCTGAAAAATGCCTTGTTCATAACAAATCTACGAACCAACTAATAGATTCACTCATTTCTTACTATGATATGGTAAAATAGGAAATTTAATATAAGAGGATCACTCAAAGATATCTATTTCTCAACATAAATGCTTAACAACCATCACAAATATTCATTATAGAAGTTGCACAGTCCTATGTAAAAATATTCTTCATACCCAGATGCCCAGTAGGAAAATGCCAAGGCCACAAGCTCTGTAACTGCAGCTCAATATATCTTCCTAGGCCAAAATTAATGACCAATGAACTAAGCAGCGTAGGAATAATTAAATGAAGGCTGTAGACTTAATGCTTAGACAGTAGGAGGCTTACAGAGGTGACTGATCCTTGCCCATGGACCACCAACATATAATGAATCACATTCCAATTCTAATTGGCTGCAATGACCCAATATCTTATAAGTGAATGTAAGATGCAGGGGCTGTGAGCCTTCTACATCCTCCCTCCTTGTAACTACATTTACTGATAGCAGGCGGTGGTAATGTAGAGCAGAGGATGCATCTCTGCCACGCAGCGTATACACAATAATTAGAAAGCAGATCTCTCCAAAGACTTTTTTTCCCCAGGAAATGGAAGAGCCCAGTGAGCATCCAAGTAGAATAAATTGAATATGCTCTGCAAACACATATAAAGCAGAACTTCAGTGACTGCACCATGAAGAGCGCAATTAGGAAATATAAGCAACATAAATTCCCTCTTAAAAAGAAAATTTTGATATGAAATATTATCATATTTTTGTTACATCTTGGTCAGCAGATAGGGTAGGGCTGGGTGATTAATCACATTTATTTGAGTAATTCATTCATATGAGCATAATTCAGATTTTTCTCAGAATTGGGAAACCTATGTTAGATCCACCCCCAGGGCAGAGGTTTCAGCAGAGAGTAGTAGCCTTAGAGATTTGAGGAGCATAGGGGGATAGTTAAGGGGTAACAATGAAATGGGAGCATACAGAATCGAGCAGTGGGGAACAAGATAGATAGAGGGATGCAACATAGAGATGAGGGACACAGAGGCAAAGTAGGGGGCAACAAAGAGAAAGAGGAGCAAAAAGAGTGGTGTAGATAAGCAGATAATACACCTGCACCACCTCCTAAAGCCCTCCACTCACCTCTCCATTCTCCCTAGATGTTCTCCTTTCTCAAGATTTAGGTAGATTTAAAAACAAAAATTGATTTTATTCCCTGGGAAAGTCAATGATGACTTGTTGCCCCTTTACAAATATTAACCAAACGGAGTGAGGAGAAGGAGAGAGGCAACTAGTTCTTCCCCCCTCGCTTTCCATCACACTTTTGGTGCCTTTTGTTATAATGTATGTGCATGCAGAGAGCCACACTTCTTCTGGGGAGTCGGTAGATAACATATGAGTTGGCCACTTTATACATTGATCTTATGGCAAATGCATGTGTAAATTTTATGTCAGGACATAACAGAAGCTAGTTTCTTTATTGCAAGGGTTCTTTAACGCTTCCTTGAATTTTCTTTTGCTTTAGATGAATGTAGAAAATGATGACAAAAGGACCCGCACAAGATCCAAAATCCGAGGTGAGACCTTGCCCCTTCTTGTTCCATCTCCATGACATCAGACAACGGCAGCTCCATTCACAAAATGTGCCAATGCTGATTTATAATTAACATTATCTATGTGAACTTTAGAAAGCTCTTAATTACTTACAAATGTACTGAGTCAAGGCAGCTGAGAGAGCAGTGTAGGAAGGGGGTCTCTGGGGGCCGCTGCTAACAGCGTAACTAGTATGAGATACAGGCACACACACATGCTGCTGGGAGGAGAACAGACATCAGATCTGTGCAATATTAGCACATCTTATAGGAGGGCAAGAAAGAACAGCATTGTTATCAGGTAGTCTTCATATCTCATCAAGACAGGAAACATTTTTGGATTACTTTCTCCCCGTTAAGCTTTGATTTTAGGAATATTTGAGATTTACAATCTTCCTTCAAGTAAATGGTGAGGACCTTCTCATATAAAGTGTTTGAATAAGCATTTACAACCTTTTTTGAGAATGATGGTTATACTAAAATGAGTACATTGCATTTATATATATACTATGGACCTAGGGGAGGAATAAGAGTGCCACAGGTCCTGGGCTGTAAATATTTTAATGTCCCTAAAGGCTTGGAATTTAGTTCCTACATACAATACTAGAATTATGCTTCTTGGGAAATGGGGGATTCGTCCCTTCTGCCTACTTTTATTCTGTGGTTTCAGGACCTGTGGAGGACCTTCTAAGGTCTTGAAATGGCTCTTGTGTACATGTGTATTGAGAGCAGAAACAGATGTATGAGGGTGAAGGTTCCTCTCAGTATAAAAATTTGGTGGGGGGTTTTGGTGGCCATCGGCCCCCTAGAAGACTTGGGCCCCGGGCTACTGCCCAAACCACCTATATTCACACAGGTCACCCCATTCACAACTATCATTGGTCTGTCTGCAGGTATCCCAGTCGAGCTCATCGGACAGGAAATGAGGTAGGTTCTCAGGAACTAATCTAATAAACTGTATTCTTATTATCTAAAAGGTACTAGTACTCCACAACCACAGCAACAGGATGAGCCACATGTAAAATCTCAGGCTCAGACCCACCCTTAGCATAAGGGTTATATTTCTTTGATAAGCCATTGTGATGAAGCAGTAAAGGTTTTGTATTCATGGTGCCTTCATAGCAGCTTAAAAATAGGAAACATAGAACAATGCAAAATTGCACAGCAATGGAGACATTATACTGAGGGTTTTTTTTAATGTTTTTTTCTTCCGTTCCTCCTCCTTACTAAATTATTATATACAGCTACTTTTAGAAATCAGAGAATCCGTAGGCTCTGTTCTCTTAACTATAAGTTCAGCCTGTAATTGGCAGCTTCCACTGTGTTCCAAACATATGCACTTAAAGGAAAAATTATATATTAGCACAGGTTTTTTTTTAAATAGCTATAATGTCCCTGCTTCTAACACATATTGCCAATACTACCATCACAAGCAATTATCTTGCTCCATTTACAGTCTTTTATAATGAACTGCCTGGTTTGATTGATGTCTAAGGTCTTGCAAATACTGAAGGCGTTTGATTATACGAAACATTGATGCTTTCAGCTCCAGTGTCACAACACCATGGCTTCAGCATCTCAGATCAGAAACATGGATAACACAGGCCGCACTGTGTACTATGCTGTACTTATATCTTCAGTGCATGTAGCAATCCTCTCTGACCAGTGTTTTGTTTTTTTGTGAAGTCGCACAGTTAATGTAGAAAGTGAAGGAGTCTCGCTCTGTAGCCGTGCACATACAAATCTTTAATTAAGCATATGCTATAAAACTATAATGAAGCACTCAATTAATTACGGGAGGTGAAGTGTTTCATTAGTTTTGAAGCACTTCGAAACCAGGTTATATGGTACATCATCCCAGAGAGATTCAGAATGAGTAGAATCAGAAAAAAAGAAATAGATAGATAAAAAGATAGGTAGATAGATAGATAGATAAAAACTTCCAAAAGGGTAAATTTTAAGCCACTTCAGCAGTGAAAAACACCAAAAACAAACTAATAAATAAGCAAATAAACAAACAAACATATTATACTATTTACACAATACAAAAACAATAAACACACAACACCCTCATCTGCCTGGGATCAACAGACATTGGCAAGCTCTTTGTTATACAATACAATTGAAGAAGGTACAAAGGATCTTCTATATCATTCTTTACAGATCTTCATCTGAATAAATCTTGCACTAAAATGACTTTTCCTAGCCATGAGTAACACAAATAGGGGGTGGTCAGGATTATTTATCATACTTCGGAATTTTGCCTTAATTCTACCTTTATTAAAGCATTCCAGCTTACCCACAATTACTCCTCTAGCATTTATAGTCAGTTTGTCCATTTTATTAATATCTCTAGCACAAATATGAGAAAGACTTAAAATTTATTACATCACAGATGTAGTAAAAGCGTTTTGTATCTCTTTTGTGCCCTATAAAGCTGTCCCACCCCAGGCTGTATTGGCTCAGGACACATCAGTGGAAAGTATGCAAGACATAGAAGGTAATTTACTAAAGTTCTTTGAATATGTTAATCTTCCATTTGGCATATTAAGTATACAGGCTATTGAAATGCAATAGGGAAAATGTGACATGTTATGTTATCCTTTTGCAGTTTACAAAATTGCCCTGTGGCCCGTAAACGCAAGGCACATGATACAGAGACTGAACACCCAGCATCAAAAAGAAAGTCTCATCCCCTTAAACTGGCCCTGGATGAGGGCTACAACATGGACAGTGATGGCAGTGAAGACACAGAGGTGAAAGATGAAGAGTCTGGTACTGAGGACTCTGAAGGCACCTTGGTGGAGACAGAAGAAGAATCTGAGAACCCTGGACTTAAGGAGTCTCTAAGCCCAGAATCCAGAGAAGGTATGTCATTGTTTCTTAATAAGAATATGGATACTTATAACAGCATGTGTTTAGTGAAAATTGACAAATGTCAGGCTTAAAGCAGAACTCATTTCTATCCTACACACTTACAAATCACCCACTTTTATCCTTTTTAAAGTAGTTGAGTTTTTTCCCACTGAAAATGTTAAGGTTGTTATTGTTATTGTTATTTCCTATCCACAAAAATGGGAATAACATTCTGATCAGTGAAGGTCTGACTTTTGAGAATGTGGGTCTGGTTCTCTCTAATTGATGGAATCATTCAATACTATAGACAAATCAGAAACAATTTCAAGCTAAAAAATGATGATATTTATGTCACAGAATAATAACTCCAGGCAAAAATAAGATACATTTTTCACTTTTATCCCCTTAGTCACAACTGAAAGCTCTCCTGCTAAAACATCCTATGAAGTAGAACTACCAACCAGTGATGAGACTCCTACAAAAGCCACTTACAGCAGTTATCAAGAAATCATTGCCAATTCTCTTTTAAACTTGGGCCAAATAGCGAAAGAAACATTGGTTTCAGAGGGACATTTGCCAGAAAGTGAACTAGAGACCCCTAAACCAAGCTCTAGTGTAGCGCAAATAGTCCAACCAGAAGTCGAGGAAGCGGCAGTGGAAGAGGTGTGTGACAAGGAGATCATCATACAGACAGAAGATGCTGAAGAAGTCATAGAAGTTACCAGTGAGCCAAGCAGTGAATCATGTCTTGAACATCGAGATGACATGCACTGTGAGGAGGCCTGCAAGAAGGATATAGAAGATGAAGATGACGATGAAGAGGATGATGATGATGTTGATGAAGATGATGAAGACGATGATGATCTGGATGATGATGAGGATGTAGAGGAACACCATTCTGAAATGATGAGCCAAGATGCCCCCCATGCTTCTCAGGAGTCCCATAAAATCCACTGTGAAGGACAATTTAGCCCAAAACCCGAATATTCTGTCATTGTTGAGGTCAGGTCAGATGATGATAAAGATGATGATAACCATTCTCAAAAATCGGCTGTAACAGATGAGTCTGAAATGTATGACATGATGACGCGGGGAAACCTCGGGCTGCTAGAACAAGCAATAGCTCTGAAAGCTGAACAGGTTAAAGTTGTTCGGGAGCAAAGCAGAACAACAGCAGATAACATCAAGAATTATCAAACTGAGGAGAAGCAAAATCGGTCAATAGACACAATGAGGAAAAGCTTTTACGGTAAAAAAGTGTTTCCTTGCCATATTTCCCTAATAGGCTTAAACATAATTATTATTATAGAGAAATACCTACTGGTTGTTGTAGGTCTAGATTGTAATAACAAAATGGGGACATATATTTTGTTAAAGGAACCTCCAATATAATACAATAGAGGGATTATAGCTCAGCATGTTTAGACATGATGGTATAGAAGGATTACTTCTTCATGTAGAAGACAGTAGTTGTCACTTAAGAAAAACCTGGGTGAGAATGTAAAAGTTCTGCAAGGATGAACAAAGACAGCAGTAGAGAAAATACTTCATTTTGGATGAAGTTACTTAAATCTGGAAGTGAATATCTAGTGCAGACTCGAAAATAAGAACATTCTAATTGAATGCTTCAACTGGAACAGCTTGGAACCAACATTACAAAATCTATCCTAGGAAATCAGGTTTGCTATCTGTAGATGTTAACTCAAAAAAAGAAAAAGTACTCTGCGTATTTCTGCAGATTGAAGTTCATTATGCTGTTGCCAAGGGTGATAAGCAAAATTTTCTGCTTCATAAGCAATTTACAAGCTAGTTCTCCCTCTCTGCTTCCTCTCCTTTATCCATCTGAAAGCTTTAAGAATATGACTCTCCCAGCAGTGTTGCGACAGTGTAAAATAATCTCTTTGTGGCTGTCTGCTGGTTTACCGGAAACAGATTAGCCCAACGTGAAAGGGAAAATGATCTCAGCCATTGATTCCCTGTGTCATTTTCAGCTTTGTCCTGAAATTTTTCTATATCTTAGTATAGCAAATGTGCTATTTGACTCTCCTTGTCAGGAAGGTAGAAGGAGGTCATTTTGCTAAAACATAATGAATAGAACTTTAATAAAATTATTATAACACTATATTAAATTATTTTTTCAGCAGGATGACAGCCACTTAAGGGAAACTCATACAAAGCTTTGCCTCACACCTTTACAAGGTGGAAGTGAGAACAAAAGAACTATTGATAGAATTATTCACTTATTTAACAAAACTTGTAATATCTTTAACTACATTCCATCAACTTATTCCAGAAAGCACCAACATTTTCTTAATAATGTAGTTAATTGTAACAAACAGTAATAAAATATTTTCACAAATGTTATAAAAATATGTAATTCATATAAAATGAGTAGAGTTATATATACATTTTGTAATAAATAACTATGTATAAGGGTGTTGCCTACTGTGTCAGCTTTCAAGGTCATATGGAGGACTTGTGATTTATACAAAAACAGCATTTACTGTACATTGGAGCCATTATCTAATAGCAATATTTTTGGTAATTCCTATTAAAAGATGCAGCAAGACCTGAAAAAAGGGAGATCAAATGTCCAACTCCTGGCTGTGATGGCACCGGACATGTAACAGGACTTTATCCTCATCACAGGAGCCTCTCAGGATGCCCACACAAGGACAGGATCCCTCCAGAGAGTAAGACGCATCTTTATCTCCTTGAAACCCAGGATTGTCTGTTTTGCCATTTGCTTCCCATGGCTTTCCCACAAAAAAGATCCAGTCTAGTGGTGGTTGTATTTGATCCACAAAAGGGGGTACAAAAGAAAAGGGTTGGATCAGTCTTACAGTTATATTTTCATACTTCATTGGAGCCACTACTGGTTTCACTAACCTATGTTACAGAAATTGCCACAAAGCTTAAATAAGTCATCCATGCCCTAAAGAAATGTACAATATGTTAAGAAGGGTTGGGGAAAAGGGAGTAACAACTATATGAACTGATTGCTGACTTCTCTAAAAAGTGGCTGTCACGTGTTGCACTGTACGCTACTGCCATACGTAATATGAAAAAAAATATCTTGAAGAAATGAGACACAATAATTAAGCCTATGACAGCAAACTTTATTAGAAGGGTTAATTTTATTATTTCTCTTTACTTTACAGTTCTGGCCATGCACGAGAATGTACTCAAGTGTCCAACCCCTGGCTGCACAGGACAGGGCCATGTTAACAGCAATAGGAACACACACAGGAGGTACTACACCACCATAAGCTGCTCAGTCATTCATTCCCATTCTATAAGAAATGTTCTTAAGAAAAGTTTTTGCATCCATTTGTAGCTTATCTGGATGCCCCATTGCTGCCGCTGAAAAATTGGCTAGATCCCATGAGAAACAGCAACAGCCTGGAGATCTCACCAAAAATAATACAAACTCCGACAGGATACTCAGGTAAGATTAGGCATCCACCTGCCTGTTCATATGCATCCTGAAGGACCACACAGTACAAGTCTAGGATAGCAGAGGACCATATATGATATTCATTCCTCTACATTTCAAAATAGTGTAGAATAATAATGTCACAAATGACTTGGATATTGCAAATATGTGAAAACCCAGGAAATTCATTAATTCGAAGAATTCATTTTTGTATGGAGTGTTGGATGCTCTCCCATTTTCATAAGTACAGCACTAACCAAATTTGCAGATTTACCCACATTCTGATCAGAGAAAGGTACTATCCCTTTGACCACCTCTTTTTCCTCAATTGTATATTATTTATGGGGAAATGTGTTCACTTTTTTGTACTGTGCAGAAATGAAACATATAACAAACACATTTATCTTTACTACATCTATTCTCCTTTATATGAATGGTTATTTCTCATCAAACCATACTTTTATTTGTAGGCCCATGTGCTTTGTGAAGCAGCTGGAGATTCCCCAGTATGGCAGCTATAGGCCCAACATGGTTCCTGCAACGCCAAGAGCCAATTTAGCCAAGGAGCTGGAGAAATACTCCAAGGTTACCTTTGATTATGCAAGTTTTGATGCTCAGGTTTTCGGCAAACGCTTGCTTGCCCCAAAGATTCAGACAAGCGAAACCTCACCCAAAGCCTTTAAATGTAAGTATGGGTCACTGTGTGATACAGATGAACCTGAGATTGTGTACAGAAGTTAGAAATATATCTGCTACGATATGTGATCCATTACTTTAGAAAAAAAATGTTGATCTGCTCTGTTGGAGCTGTATTGGTGGCCATATTGGTTGTCACCAGAAACTTGTGTAACATAAAAACAACAAAATAGTTCATGACAACTAGGCATAAGAAGAATTGAAAAGTGCATGGGCCATTTATGTAATCTTCTAGCAGAATCTCTTAGTGGTCCACTGCAAAGAATATGAGGAATTTAGGAAAACTGCTTGTAGATCTCAGTAGCCTCGAGAGGGTTTTCCCTCATAACTAATCCTACTTTCCAAGATCCTTGTGTAATCCTGACACAGCTGCTCAGTAAAAGCGTTCATGCTTCAGAGACGACTCAGCTATTGCAGCACAATGGGACTTACTTCTTTATTGCTGAACCCACACTGCAAACAGAGTGATGACGTTGGCTACAGGCCAAATTGGAGAAGTGGCGCTGACAGCCTGGGTTAGGACTGACGGAAAAGTCATTTGTCTCGCAGCAAAAATAATTCTCTCGCTGAATGAGATCGCCTCATTTGCAATATTTGCAGAACATTTTTCTGGGTAATTGTACTGACAAAATAAATTCCTGCAAAGCAGCGAGGACGGCGAACCGTCCCAGCACTGCTCTTCTACTCTAATGCACTGACTGAAAATCCATCTGAGCAGGGAAGATTTATTAAATGTAAAACTTCATGGAGGAGGTAGAAGCAAATTGAAGATGAATCTTTTCACTGTTAAAATTTCCCACAGGAGGAGATTTAAACTGGATACGTAGAAGCCTCTGTAGCTCTTAATGCAATTCATTAGGTATTTGCAGGAGTTCCTTGGTGGGGATATGTTGTATTTAGTGGACTATTTCTTTGTGAAAAATTTAATGCAAAAAATAAAATTACAATCTTTGGACTATATATTTACAACATGGCTACCTGTTTATTCCCTTACAGCTAAATCATTTCCAAAGGCCTCATCCCCAAATCACAGTCCATCCAGCAGCTATGTTAAAAGCACTTCATCTTCCTCCTCTGGCTTTGATTACACCCATGATGCCGAGGCTGCACACATGGCAGCGACTGCCATCTTAAATCTTTCCACCCGATGCTGGGAGATGCCGGAGAATCTCAGTACAAAGCAGCAGGACTTGCCAAGTAAAGTAAGTGACTGCTTTATCATGCGATGTACCCACACCACTGTCGTATTAATGGCACATAATTTAAAGTTAACATTGTACCTTGAGTTGTTACACATATCCAGCAAAATTTCCCCAAAATGGTCTGTGGAGATCATTGTTACATGGTTACCACCTCCCAAATTACCCTACCAGTAAAATCATTGGGGCACATTTACTAAGACTAGTGTAAAATGCAGTATCCAGGATTTCTGGCACCCGTTCATCATGAATCTTCATGTGTTGCATGAAGCATAGTGCAGACATGCCACAAAAAGGTTGTGTGCCACACAAATGTGGTGCCACACATATTCATTTTCAAGTCATCAGTAATTTTAGAAAAATTCAGTTTTTTATTGTTATGCAAAATAGATTCTCTGTGCATTAGGGATGAGTCATGTTTGCTGATGCATCCCCATTTTATTATTTTTACTCCTTCTGTCAGTCATTAGAAATTCAGAAAATGCACTAAAAGTGTTATTTCCGTGTATAATGCTGCGTGCGGCGATTCACTAATATTGTGTGCCAGAAATCATGAATCTGTTGCTTCCCCATACTGGCCCGACAGAGTTCACCACCTTTAACATAGGACGTGTGACACAATTTGCAAGTTAAATACGGCGCTCAGTGCGGATCAGTCGGACTGAAAGCACACCCCCTAATTTGTGTCGCATGGAGACACAATATTAGACACTATGGGGCAGATTTATCAAGCAGTCTGAAAGTCAGAATATTTCCAGTTTCCCATGGCAACCAATCACAGCTCAGCTTTCATTTCACCAATGCTCATGAATATTTTAAAGGGGAGCTGTGATTGGTTGCCATGGGCAATTGGAAATATTCTGACTTTCAGACTGCTTGATAAATCTGCCCCTATATTGGCGCCAACATTTCTTAAATACTTGTGCAAGCCGTTTTAGCCTAGAACAAGGCGCACAGTCCGAGAAAAGTGCAGGGCAAAGCACTTAGTAAATGTGCTCCATTGTGTTAAGAGAGCATGCTGAGTGGTGCTAGACAGCATAGAAATAAGAAATAAGCATACATGGCCCCACTCTTGAAAAAGCTAATTTGCATAAAAATAAAAAGTGTCTGACAGGGAAACAGGAAATGTGTCTCTACACAATGCTATTTTTAATTGTGGCAAATGTAGGAGCTGCTACACTTTCTTAGACTTCAGTTGGTACCTCCATAATGTGTGGTCTAACATATTATCAAGGGCAATCATAGAGACCATCAGGTGGTGCTATGAAAACACTGCTATAACACATACCCGCTAGCTTAGCATCAATTACAATGTACCTTTCACATTTCTTATACCAGTATTGTACTATATTTGTCCCAGATTGCACACTATGGTGTAAATTTTCTTTTTGACCACACACTATAGTAGCACCAATTGTTCTTCCATCATGGTTGCTATCCTTACTCATAAGAGTTTCATTTGTTCTTGTCTGTGGTTGCAGTCTATGGATATTGAAGTAGATGAAAATGGCACTTTGGACTTGAGTATGAACAAGCATCGGAAAAGGGAGAACACATTCCCTAGCAGCAGTAGTTGCAGCAGTAGCCCCAGTATGAAGTCTCCAGATCAGTCCCAACGCCAAAACTGTACCAGTGCCACAAGTAGCACTATGACCTCACCCCAGTCCAGCCAGACTTCCCGGCAAGATGAATGGGATGGGCCTATCGACTATACCAAGCCAAATCGCCAACGAGAAGAGGAGCCTGAAGAAGTAGGTTATTAGTGAATGACAACCCATATAAGCATGTGGCTAAAGGTTTTGCTGGTACAGATAAGTAAACTTGGTTGGGGCTTCCTGCAGGTCCTAAAATTGGACAATGTATTTTAAGTTTTACTGGGTGAGGACCACAAGTTATAGATTAAGCATTATACTACTGATCATAAAAAAAATAATGAAATCTATTGTGTCACACCATGGAGCATTACTATTAAATCCAGCCTAGCTTCTTTCATTTCTTTTGAACATTAAAATGCATTTTTTAAGAATTAAAACATGAACTCTACTTCTCTTCAAAGTCCGAACCTGCGGGAGCTTCTTTTGCTTCATCAGAAGCAGACGACCAAGAGATGCAGGAGGAGAACTTTGAAGACCGTAAATACCCTGGAGATGTGACGCTCAGCAATTTCAAATTGAAGTTTCTCTCCAAGGACAGCAAGAAAGAACTGCTGACGTAAGTAAAATGGAATATAATGTGAATTATTAACGTATAAAAGACACAATAGTTTAGTTTGAGCGTCATACACACTTTGGCAGGTAGGGAATTCTGTATAACTTTACTGAAGGAGCCAGAATAACATGGCATACTCTTGTTATGAGGACAGGTAAGTGGGTGGACAGGCAACACTGGCGTTCCACTCATTATATAAGATGCCACAACAGTTGTGTATATGAGATCAGGTGATATTTAGAGGCAAACACATTTATGCAGTCTACCGCAGAGTTAACATACAGTCATTGAGGCTACAGTATAATGTGTTTTCTTTCAAGAATACCATGTTAAAGACTCTGGGCTGGAGAGCGGAGCTGAGAAAATCCTATTTCCTTAGATCCCTTCTCCAGCCTAGAGCTCTATACAGGTAAGTCAGTATGTTTGTGTCACTGAGATGCATAAAAAGTCCCCATTTGCCCAGATGTACCCCTGCATTAAGATGTGCCCATTGCCTACACACTGCATAGGCAGCCATCTTGTGTACTGAATAAATATATAATACTCTGGCAATTGCATGAATATTAGTTTAGTCTACAAAATTGCTGCTTCGTGTGTAGACAAAGTGTACATTTTAAGTCTGGCAGAACATGGCCCTCCCGTTGGACTTACTTGAAACCAATATTTTCCCAGATATTTTGCTGCACAACGGGATATTCGGCCAATACGTGATGGGGGGTGCCCCAGTCCAAAAGGGGGCGATGGAGGAAAAAAAGCAGGAACCCTCCTGAATGAGTAAGTTCTATATTAAGCCTTCACTTAGCTATGCTGGGAATATATCTTCAGACCTGGAGAATCCCTGAATTTTAGCTTGACAATGGTATAACATTTTTAACTATTCTTAAAGTATGCAGATGCTTTTGGTTTGTTGGAACATTCCTCAAAAATGTATGACTTGCAGTTCTCCTTGAATTCAGAAGTCTCAAATGAGTGTGTTGTTTGATATTTTTTTAGTTTACTTTTAGATCTTGTAGCTTTAGGTAAAGTAAGGGGAAACTTTTGGCTGAAGCGGCTATGTGAACACTGAAATAACAAAAATCACATCCTCACCCTGAGCCCAGGATAACTCAGGACTGGGAAAGATCAGGCTAAACATGCTAAAGTATCTTGCTAAACTTGGGATGCCTACAAGAAAAGTGGAAGTGGTCACCTGCAATGTCGCTTGCTTCCTTAGAAACTTGGCCTTGTATTGATTTTATTTGGTTGTGTTATCAGAAAACAATGTTTGGAAACCACAAACCTGTATTTCATTGTCTAAATTTTGATTATGATATCCCCCTTTATTTATATTGCCAAATTGGCACAAGTTTCAACAAAATGAAATACCACCCGAAATGACTTCCTTTCGGCTTTTGTTCTAAGCTCTGGAAAACTCCATGTTTGCTTTATGGACTACTGATATTTTTTGTTCCATCTACCTTATCCTCAATGGAAAGGGACTGTACTTCTCGTTGAGTGTCCAGAACTTTACCATAATTAATATGTATATATGACAGTAAATAGACCAGTTTCTGACTTGTTTAGTTGCTAGTTTTTTGGGACCCAAGAGACCTTACAACATTATAGTCTCTATGGTAACTGAAGTTCCTATTCTTTAAACACCAGCTGCCTTGCTCTCCTCCCATGAGTAGAGTAAAGACGTCCATATGTGTTTGTCGGTGTCATATTGCCCTTGTGGGCTGATAACCAGCATCTATTGTCTTGCTTTCTAGTGTTGTATCCTACAATTAGTTGACATCTAATGATTGTGTGGCTGTAAGCTCATAGACCTGGTATCCTTGCATTGATGATATTTATGTATTTATATGCTGGGCAGCATAGCAAAAATTATTTAGGGCAGTACAATGCTCTTCTTCATTCGGAAAATGATGAATGCAAATTAATGGCCCGGGTTGGCCTTCTACTGCAACTTTAAATTCTCAGTATCCCACAAAGGGATCATCCTACATATTGAAACACTTTTTGTGTGGTTCTAGAATTCACCTTCCCCTTATTGCTTCCAGTGATGTTTGCATAGGCATAATTTTCTGGTGGAATCTCTAGTACTTTTTAGTTACATTGCATTTTCTTTGCACGCAGCTGTCCTACCCCGGGATGTGATGGAAGCGGACACATTACTGGAAATTATGCCTCTCACCGCAGGTTAGACCTCTCTAGACTGATCCTTCGTGCTTTGGCTTGCAGGCTGTTTAGTACTATCCCGCACACCTCCTTTTTTTTATTTTGGCTTATCCGGTTATCTATCTGTTCTCTTTCAGTCTTTCTGGTTGCCCTCTTGCTGACAAGAGTCTCAGAAACCTCATGGCTGCACACTCTGCTGATCTCAAGTATGTTTGCGCTGGGCTGAACTGCTACTACTGCCTTTTCTACTTAACCCTCTTCTTTCCCTCCTGCTTGCCAAAATCTGCTGAGACTGAGCAAATGATGTAGTAGTTAATTCAAACCAGAGCTAACAAAATTCAACATAGAGACATTTGATGTCATTTGAGCTCTGAGCAGATTTTGTTTCTTCAGGGCTAATTTCTGTACCCCTTGCAATCCCTTGCTTTCCTTATTTGCTACAGAATGAATGCTGAGTATGTAATAAACCATGTACAGTATAAACTGGCTAGTTAGATTAGCTATCTGGCTGTTCCCCTGCTGGCTGGAGTGCAAAGCTGACAACTGTACTAAAGTAAACCTGTTCCACACACATAAAGAATCAATTTTTTGGGTAAAATGCAGAAGTAGATATTCACTTGTCATAGTATCATTAAAGACTGTGACGTCTATTTTTTCCCCCCATCTCCTCGATATCCTCCATGTCTATAAATATCCCTGTGAAACTGACTACTTTGCACCTTGGTAGTGCTCATTATCACCCCAGATATAAAGCCCTTATTAAATTGGGGAGTTTTATCATTATCATCTCAGGTAAAACTGTTCTAGTTGCCCATGGAAACCAATCAGAGCTCAGCTTTAATTTTATAAACAGATGTGGGAAAATGAAAGCTGTCCTCTGATTGGTTGCCTTGGACAACTAGAACAGTTCTGTTCTAAGAGACGTATGATAAATCTCCCCAATGTTGTGCTCTTATGTAAATTGAGAACAGCCCACAATGTGCTTCCATTATGAGCACAGAACAGGTGCACCTTAAAACAGATGTCAGCTTAAGGGATTCTGTCTGCAGTTGTGTAAGTACTATACAGAGAATGGAGAGAGCATGACCGTCATGAAGTGGTGGTCATGCAGGCATTGCCCAAGTGTTGGACTCCTTATATCCAGTGAATTCTTCCCTATTCCAAATAGATGCTATAGCAGGGGACACAACAGCCACCATTTATAGTAGCTCTGATCAGTGTACGTGAGGGGCCCACGCTGGGACATAACAAGTGGATTTCTTGTCCATGCAGCCTGTATAACCTGCAAGACTAATCAGGTGTATACAGGTTTTGCTGCAATTGTTTACAATTATCTTTTAGTTTCACAGATATAATATGATTATTGGATTTATTACATGTATTTCACAATTTCCTTAATTTTATTCAGATGCCACCAATCCAGCACAGGCATCATACTACAACTTCTCTGATTCTGGTGCTTTCTTCCTTCTGCTCTCCAGGTGCCCTACCCCAGGATGTGATGGCTCTGGACACATTACAGGGAATTATGCCTCTCATCGGAGGTGAGGACCTATGGGAATTAATTATTAGGGCTTTTTGTATCTTGTATTTTATTCCTAAGGCCCATGTTTATTTTAAGTAAGCAAATCACACAGGGCAAAGTATTTCTGTGACTTGCATCATGGTCCCTATATGTGAAATGTGATGCTTCAAATCTTAAAGGAAATGTGTCCTTGTCTTATTAAAATGTTATCCAAATGGCTCACATTTGGTTAAAAACTGCCCAGGCCCTGACAGTCTTTGTACATAGTGAAAATTTCCTTTCAGCCAAAGTCTCTACATAAGTGAATTAGGCTACAGTTTTTGTCATGTCATTTGTCATGTCACTGTAAGATGCGCCTTATTTCATGCAGTCTAGAAAGCCTAAGAAATCAAACGCTTCCAAGAAGCATCTTCAAGAATTGATGTTGTTCTTAGAAAATAGCGTAATTCTCAGCATAATTGTTTTCCATAGAGTGATTTGTATAATTGCCCTGGGGACACGGTAGTGCCTCATTCTCTGGGTTTGTTTGCTATCATGCTCTCAATATAGCTTCATAGAGGCCAGGCAGGTGAACAGTCTGGGAATAGGTTGTACTGTGTATCTGCACTGAGCATATGGCAATAATTACATCCTCTTCTATGAATTTATAGCTTGTCAGGCTGTCCTCGTGCCAAGAAAAGCGGAATGAAAGTTACACCCACTAAGGATGACAAGGACGACCCAGAGCTAATGAAGTGAGTAGAAGCAGAGCATGTGATGAGAAGAATCTGGGAATCTATATAAGAAAAAACATGTACAATGATTGCAGCTGAAAAGTGTAATAGTGTTACGTGCACTTCACCGAGAAGCCCTAAGGGCAGCCATTGTCTCAGCAGCATCAAACAACATGCGCATTACTAAAATACATTACAGGGAAAGGATGAAAGAGTCTTATGAGATAAAATATAACTGAATGAAGATTTTACTGTGCACCACTAACATGTACCAGTAGTGCCCCCATAATGAAGGAAGAATAGAGTCCATATATACTGTAAATTATAACCTTGTACTTATGTTCTAATGCCATAGATGGCTAGATAAAAAAAAACTGCGCTCAAATGTGACCAAGTTTACACCGCTTTAAATATTGCATTTAATTTCTGCCACTTCAACAAAATGCTATGATAAATGTCCTCCATTGAAGGGATGCAAGACAGAAAGATATATAGATATATATAGATAGATACTACTGCTTTATAGAAAGATATTAGAGATAGAGTTGAGATAGATAATAGATAGTTAGGGGATTATAGACAAATAACCCCTGAGTTTCTAGATAATATATATGTAGAAATATATATAAGATAGATACTGATTTATAGAAATAGCAGTGAGATATATAGATAGTTGGAAGAGAGGAGATATATCCATAGACAAAAGATATATATGAGATGATAGATACATAATGCTTTATAGAAAGTTATAAAAGATAGATAAGAGATATGAGATAGATGATAGATATGACATGTTAGATAGATAGATAGATAGATAGATATGAGATAATGGATAGATAACCCCTGAGTTCCTTAGAATAATTGTAGTGGATTTTTATGAGCCACTCACAGTTTTTTATAAAAGCCACATACAGTACTCGGTTTATCCATAACTTCTTGGCCGATGCTAAGTGGGGGTGTCATCTTCCAAGAATTGTGCACACCAAGGGCGATCAGAGACGGAAATGAAAAATAAAACGCATCTAAATCCCCGCTCCCATCGGCAGCGAGCAGCAGTCACTATGGTAAAAGTGTTGCGCAACAGCGACATATTTTTAATCTCCCGTGGCTGCAAAGTGCATATTGTCCCTGGGTGGTAGGCAACTGGTCTTCTATCAATAGTTACCCCCAGCGGTTGGGCTAAGCATTCTGGAATGGAAGCTATTCTGTCGCTCTGTCAGAATATTATCGGCTGCTTGGAACAAGGCTGAGCTCTGCTGCCCCCCACTGAGGGAAGAGCAATTCAGGATCCATCACTGTGTTAATCATTCTTCAAATAAACGACGGCAGATGTTAAACCAAATTTCACTCTTTACAATTATCACAAATGGGATGAAGCAGCAACAAACAGCCTTTCCATTGTCATTCACACGTCTAAAGGGTTAACACGAAGCAGACAGATGTTTGACACTGTTTAATACTAATTCCAAGATGTAATGAAAGTTATATTAGTCACATAAGGCAGGTAGCATAAGTGCCATAAAGGTGTGATAGAGAGGCAGGCTCTCCCTCCAGAGGATTCACTAATTTGCTCCTCCATGTAGCAACACACAGTTTTCTTATAAATTTTCGGAGGTTCCTGCTGCCAAGGATAGTAGGAGAAAATTGTGCTGCATTTACAGACAATTAAAATCAAGATCAGTTTTTTTCCAGATAAAAATGACATCAACCCAGTTCTTAAGCTTTAGAGAAGAGTCTTTATAAATGACACAGTCTTGTACAGAAAAGTAGATACGGAAAAGAGGATACATCCATGACAGGGGACCTCTATTGTGCCAAAAGTCATTGAAATAGATGCCTGGGCTGGGTCTTCCAATGATTGGTATTGGTGTTAACTCATGCTGCAGAAATTTCACCAACCATGTTTTTTACTTATTATTTCCTGAGCAAGTGTGCAGAAAAGCCAGTAGCAATTCTGGATATCACATTCTGTACAAATAAAACATTTGGGGGTAACAGTGACTGCACAAAGAACTGTAAAGAAAACACATACGAACATCTATCAAAGTGCACTGCACCAGTAGATGTCTGAATGCAGCTCTGGATGAGAATGGAGTACATGACCTAACTTAAAGGAGTAGCCAAGCCACAATTTTGTGGGTGGCCCACTCTTCATTTCCCAGAAGTGGATCTTCTATTGTAAGTTATAATGTTCTGACACAGGGTCCCCCCACCTGTGTGTGCGCAGCATCTGACTGGCAGGCAGACCCGTTCTCCATCAGGCTTGTTGGAAGGATAATGATACAGAGAATTGCACCAAAATCTACACCTTTTATTTTTCTATACAAGCAATATGTTTGTAATATATCTTTTATTCTCTCTCCAGGTGCCCAGTTCCAGGTTGTGATGGACTTGGACACATAAGTGGAAAATATGCTTCTCATCGCAGTGCATCTGGTTGTCCCCTGGCTGCTCGGAGACAGAAGGAAGGAACTCTGAATGGATCTGCCTTCTCCTGGAAATCCCTCAAAAATGAAGGTCCTACATGCCCAACCCCAGGCTGCGACGGTTCAGGTCACGCCAATGGAAGCTTCTTAACTCACAGGAGGTAAAAACATGTCATTTTTCCCTGTGTTTGGGCTATTTCAATGGTCCATTCATAATCCAACTTGCTGAATCTTGACTGATAAAAGATTGGTACTAAAATAACTTCTATCTTTTTCTTAGCTTGTCAGGTTGTCCACGAGCCTCTTTTGTTGGGAAAAAGGGAAAACTCTCAGGGGATGAGCTTCTTGGAACAAAATTCAAGACCAGTGATGGTAAGTTTGAATAATTTCAGCTTTTTACCTGCCAGGTTTAGTTTTCCTGTAGTAATAGAGTAAAAATCACTATAGGGGGATATACAAACCACTTGTGAAAAACAAAGATGTGACCCAGAGATATTACCTTATTGCTCGCCCAATCAGATCTTTTGTTTTGTGTCAATGACATCTAGTATACTCTTACGATAAAGTCTATGGGAGGGAAAAGTTGAACAGTGGCAAAAGAAAATTAACCTCCCCCCAAAACCCAATGGGGCATGTATTTACATACTTAGCTCCAGGATTTTGGTGGTATTGCAGCACAAAGCACCCGGGCACTTAGACCTTTTCCAACTTGTCCAACTAAGGACATGGCCTTTGAAAAATTATGGTCTTACTATAGGGGCATGGCTTCTGGGAAATCGCACACAGTTTAGACCCACTAAAAGTAGGTCTAAAGTAGGAAACGATAGTCTTATGCTGCAAAAGATTTCGTCATCACAGTGAATCTGGCACTGCAAAAGTTATTTCCAGCTACAGACTGGCCGAACCTGAGACACATTACTAAATTCCCCCCAATGAGTCTTTTACAATATAAGCAACAATATTTTCTCCTGTGATCTGGCCTCTTGATAAGTGATGGGAATTACAGAAGATTCAGTCACTAACAAATATTAGCAGGTCACTGCAGAAAGTAACGCCCGTTCTATGCACCAATCCAACATCTTTGTTTTTTTTTTAGTCTTAGAAAATGATGAGGAAATCAAGCAGCTGAACAAGGAAATAAATGAACTCACAGAATCCAACTCGGAGATGGAGGCTGACATGGTGAACCTACAATCTCAGGTCAGTGCTGCGACCTATTATTTTGGTTCCCACAGACATTGTAATGCTTCTTATAATCAATGTTAGTGGTCCCAGGTAAACTATCACACTTTACCTGGCTCCCTGACAGCTACCTTAAGCAAGTCCCAACAGCCCCTGTCTTCATAGCTATATGTGAATAATAAACAGAAGGAGCTGACTGCGCAAGCGTGAGATTTGCTTGCTGCGTTCAGCTTGCGGAGGGAAAAGGAGGGAGGATGAGTAAGGAGTAGGAACATTCACTACAGGAGACAGGGACTTGGCCATTGGAGCAGTCGTCCCCAGGACTTGCTCGTTGTAAAGTTTGATATATGTTTATACTTTTGCATTGTCTGTGGGAACCTGTCATCACCTTCTGGTGACAGGTTCCTTTTAACAAACTATACAAGGGAGCATAATGTGAGATCTTTCCGGAGACACATACCACATAAAGAGCATGCAGACCATATTCTCTTTAATTATGTGCCTATAACAGATCTGCTCCTTGAAAATACTGAGTACAGTACTTTCTCATTAAAACAGATAACAACAATGGAGAAGAACCTGAAGAACATTGAAGATGAGAATAAGGTTATCGAGGAACAGAATGAGGCCCTGTTTGTAGAACTTTCTGGGCTAAGCCAAGCACTCATACGCAGTTTTACCAATATCCGCCTTCCACACATGGTGAGTGATATACCAGCGCTATGTATCTTCTGAGGTGGTCTAGGGGCCTGTGGTTAAAGATAAGAAAAGCTGTACTCTATTATCACACACACAATATAGAAATAAGCAGCATTGTTTGTACAATTGTTTGAGGAATTCAAAAAGTGTTGGCTTATAAATCAGAATAGTCTTATCTTATATTTTCAATCTATTAATTAATTTATGTAATTTTTACAAAGACATTTAATTGCATTGTTCTTTTATTCATTTATGCTACAGGAACCAATCAGTGAACAGAACTTTGATGCCTATGTGACAACCTTGACTGATATGTACAGTAACCAAGAGTGTTACCAAAACCCAGAGAACAAAGCATTGCTTGAGAGTATCAAACAAGCAGTGAAAGGTATCCAGGTGTAATGAGGAGAAATGAGGACACTCACATCTAGTATTCAGGTTCAAAAGCCTTGTGCCCTGTGCATTGAAACACAAACTTAATGGACCAAAATAAATGAAGAAATTAAATCCAAAAAAAGCTGGACAAAGACTGAACTTAAAAATGCATATGGAAGTCAGAGAGGAAGTTCAGGCGCATCCAAAAAAAAAAACAGAGACGTTACCTACCTGTAATTGGCAGTGGCAAATGACTGTGAATGGCCCCAAGTTGTCTAAAACAACAGAGGGTTCAACTCTCTGTAGCAAATCCCTGAGGTTTGACCATGGACCAAATTAAACCAGAAGCCAAAACGGAAGCTTTATACCTGCTGACTCTCTGTCTGGACCATTCACTCCTTGCGTCTTTTGAAAAACCACCTTGCAGGGGAGGATAAAAGACAAGTATTATGAGAAGAGCCGTAACTATTTTTATTTTCATTTTTTGTTTTTCACAAGAAACATTTAAAGAGCAGTTCTTTAATTCCAACAGAAGCGCAAAGGATTAAAGGTTCTCAGGGAAAGCTTTTGGAGTTACCAACTGCATAGTCCAATTTTGTTTCTTTTTGTGTCTTAACCCTAGTGTAAGCAGTTGGAGGTCAGGAACTCACTATAAAACGCATGAGAACTAACTATGAAACGCGTAGTGTGCTGACCAAACTGGCAGTAAAGGTGGGATGGCCAGCTTGTGTCATGTTACTGTGTCTATAAGTTTTTGGAATTGTGTTATGTCTTCGTCCCTAGTGTGCTGCAGTGCAAGAAATGTACAGTGCAAAGATTTATACACCATTCTGGAATAGTGGTGAGATGAGTGGGGTCGGTGTTTGGTTGATCCACTCCAAATTCGCATGACCATTATTCATGACCAACTTGAGCATCTGGCTGTATACATTTTTGCTGCACTTGACGTTTTGAAGTCTCACATGCTGAAATATATATTTATTTTTGGGAACATTTTTATTGTGGACGCAGGGAATATTTTATGTCTTTTTTAGTTTATCACCTTAGGGGAAAAATATGGTTACAGATTATTTTTTAAAACCCTACAGTAGATCTATAAAGCAACTGTAAGAAGCCCCATCAATAACTATAAGAACAGATCTATCCAGGCAACCACACAGATCAAAGTAATTATATTATAAGTTATTAGGGATCAAAGTTCTTATACGTAATGAATTTTCTAAACACAACTCAAGCTTTTTTGATTTACTTTTTATTTTTTTATAAATTAGTGCTTGAGAAAACAGTAAACTAGAGCAAGGCATAGCTGGGAAACAACAGTAAACCGCAGAGAAAACATATTTTTTCTTAATTTTTAATGAATTATTTTACTAATGTGCACTATCCCACAGTAAGCATAATATATAATGGAGTAAGTTTTATACTCCAGCCATACATTTTATCCCTTTACTAGTTCCCTCCTCTTATGGGATTCTTTTGAATTATCAGTTGCATGAAAGGTTCAGCAAACTATTTACTTATCACTGTGCACTTTAAGACCTTTGTGGATTCCAAGTAGTAGCCAGTGAAAAAAAATCAACTAGTGCACTGAGTCTTTCCGTGGAAATTCTGTCACAGTTGCATTTTACAGTGCAAAATATTAGCAGGGACTACTTAGTATCAATCACACAGGACTCTTAAATTCTGCAGAAATTATCTCTAGATTTGAGGCGTTAAGGATTAAGTGTATTTTGCAAATTTCTACTACAGCCTTGCATCTGTAAATATACCCCGCCCTGTTTGTGAATGCATAACAGTTTAGGATATTACCTATAGAACAGCTGCACTTCCACGGAAACACTATAGATGTAGGTTTTTAAATAATGTGTAAATTATTTAATTTTGCAAGTTATGTTGTAATTTATTCATTTAAACCATATGTTAACATTTGATATTTATTTAAAGTTTATGTTAATTTATTATTGTTTTTTTTTGTTACTGGACATCACTGGGTAATAAGGGGAAAGAGCAAAGAAAAAATAAAGAAAAAAAAGAAAAATGTGAAAACAAATAGATAAAAACTTTTGACAAATTATATTCAATGGGTAAATAATAAGAAATAAAAAAACGCTATCTACAGCTAATAGTTTTGATGAAACTTACTTATTTTTTATATATTTTGTTATTTATTCTTTTAAACAATGGGAATTTTTTAAAAAATATTTTATAAAACAGGAGTTTTGATATTTTTGTTTAATTTCATTTTATTGGGCAAAGGGAAGAAATAGATTTTTTTTGTTTTGTTTAATACTTGCTTTTGTTTAATTTATGTAACACCTTTCATGCTGGGGGAGACTTCATAGAGACATAGCTTGCAGTCTTCTCTAGCATGAAAAGGCCACAATATTGCAGGCACTGACAACAGTATATGAGATGCTGTATTTATTTATTATTTAAGTAAAAAAGTAAATGAACATGTGAACTTGTTGTATATTTATTTTGTCATGTTTGTGAGTCTGTTATGTGATTGTTTATGTGCAGAAATTCCTGTTAATATTTAAAGTAAAATAACAAAAAAGAATAATAATATTAATAATAATAATAATGATAATAATAATAAAAGGTTGCATTGAAGGCTGATGCAGACTAGCTGTTGTTCTGTGATAATCTTTCAAATACTGTGAATCCGGCCTCAGGGAACTTTCAAAAACCAACCTGACTTCACTTCACAAATAAAACTCACGTTCTACTTGTGGATACCTGTCTTT
Source organism: Engystomops pustulosus (assembly GCF_040894005.1). Classification (NCBI taxonomy): domain Eukaryota; kingdom Metazoa; phylum Chordata; class Amphibia; order Anura; family Leptodactylidae; genus Engystomops; species Engystomops pustulosus. The sequence goes on from NC_092416.1 coordinate 125,034,406, forward strand.
TTTATTGTTCTTTCTTATACTTTATATTGGTTTTATCTGTGGAAGCAATGACCATATTCACAGGATACTGAAAAAGCGTTTACAGAATTCACAGATTATAACAAACGGCCATAATGCAAACTGGGTTTTAGCATCTGTATTACAGCTACAACACCAGGACCACCTTTGGTTTTACTAAATGCCACAAAGCACACATAACCATATCCTTTTATGGTGATTTCATGGAAATAGTTGGCGTTCTGCTCTTATGTTTGGAATCGAAACACCAAAATGCAGCTGAATGACAACAGCTTGAAACCAGTCATGTGGCTAAAGATGTGGGCTTCTTGAATTAAATAATAAAAGCAATGATAAAGTTCTACACAAGGTGATAGTGACAGTAATTGAGTTAAATCCCATTGCAGGCAGTTCATTACATGTGTCTGGAAAGCTGGAGTGTTAAAAGTGGACCCAGAAAAAGAAAACACACACTATTGTATCTCCTCTACTGTTGCATCTACACTCATGTTGGGTTCAAAACAGATACATCTTTCCTTTGGTATGTAGATATTGAGCACATGGTCTTTTTTTAAAGATTACAATAAAAGGTCCTGTTGTGGGGAGTCCATGAATTAGAGCCCCATTCATCCAATATGAATGGCTTATCCTAAGGATAGTAGAATATGGAAAACCATTTAAAGGGAGTCCACCACGTGAAGCTCACACACAAGTAAAAACCAGCATTGTGTGGCGTGATATATAATCTTACAATACATATCTTTCCTGTTCGCCAGAAAAGAAAATGATCTTTTAATGTTTATATACATCCCAGCCGCTGCACCTGATTTATTCTTTTTATGCTGCTCAACACCAACCAAAACCATCCCTTTGCGTAATGACTAACAATGCAGTGCAGAAAGAAGTAACCAATAAGGTAATCTGCATAAAATAAATAGGGAATTTACTTTTACATGACAGATTCTGGCAAACAGGAAATGTATTCACAGAGCCTGACATTCAAACCGTCAGCAGGGAAAAATAAGGATGTTTCCGAAACATAGAAAAAAAATCACAGAAAAGTAGAAACATCTAAAAAATTAATTAAATTAATAAATTCCTTTTAAAAAAGGGGACAGGCTGTCTCCACATAGGCAACCAACATACACGTAACAACGCTAGTTAAGTCCTGGTACCTGTTAATTATTATTTAAGAAAAGGTCTCCATGCCAGGACATAACATGCTCAATTACACTATTTTCGGTATCCTATGGTATTGTTGCCACAATAGGATACATAAACTACTGGACCCACTTAACCCTGCGCGTTTCGCCGTTCTTGTGATGCCGAATGTGATGCCCTACTGTTTGACCTAGTGCTTGCGGCGAATCCTCCAGAGTCCACCTGGACTGCTAAAGGTGAAGTCAGGTGCTCTCTGGATTGTTTCTGTCCCAATCACATCTTGGTCTTTTGAGGGTATACACATAATTAAAGAGTATCAACAGAAGGACCGTGAAACAATGGTTCTAATAGACGTTCCTTATCACCTCTAATGCATAATTCTACTAAGGACTACGTTAACCTAGTCGAAATACATACATGATGGTGGGTGCGCCCTCTAGGGTCAGGACTGTGTATTTGCGCCCTCTGCTAAAAACGGCAAGTGCACATAATACCTACCCAGAATAATTATCTGAGTTTTTCTACTCTGACGTACGCACAGTAATTTATGTGCCTAGATTTCATTTTTCGGCGCGTGCGCCGTAATGTATGCGCCTAAATAGCATTTTTTGGCGTACGCGCCACTAATATCCTTTACCCGGAAGTTATTATCATGCACTGGCGGAATCGCGCCGTATTGGACTGGCGCAGGCGCGGTAACCCTGAAAGGACGCCAGCAGGCCACATAAAAGCACCACAGGTGAGAAGTAAAGGTACGTCCATAGCTAGGCGGTCTGGGCGTCAGGATGGTCCTCATACACTCAAGCTAAGTCTCCCTAATTTGGGCTGGTTATGCATATATTGTTTTAGCTTTGTAGCCTATTGTGTACTTCGTCTCTCATATGGTGCTACTGGCTAAGGGTGATGTGCAATAATTTGTATGGCTCAGTATAAGACTTGGGCAAGTGCAATATTTCCATTGATTAATCATGCTATTTTCTACTGTATGAATTTTTATCTGCATTAGGCCTGGGGATATATGCAATCTAGAATACTCCCTGTTACCACAGAACAACATAATCTGATTGGGCAAGTGCAATATGTATATATGCTTATACCGGCTGGAGCACTTGAAGTATATTTAGAGGATACCACATGGGACTTACGCCCACACATATATCTGCCAGAACAGACTTATCCTTCTGCTGATATGCTTAGTCACACTATAGATATCCGGTCTTAATGCAAATGTGAAAAAGGTACATTGCATAAGAAAAGTAGGAACTCATAAGACTGTAATATAACTAAACTGTTGTCTGTTGAGTATCTAGATAGATATATATCATATGTGACTATTTGGACTTGTAATCGGATTTGATTCAATTTATCTTAATTATCTTTCTTGTATACACCATTAGTGTGTGTGAGGACCCGTTTTTTTGGTTCTACCTCCCCACATTTAGACCCCTGAGGAGCCGCTATGTGAGAACGGCGAAACGCGTAGGGTTAAATGGGTCCAGTAGTTTATGTATCCTATTGTGGCAACAATACCATAGGATACCGAAAATAGTGTAATTGAGCATGTTACCGTATTTTCCGGACTATAAGGCGCACTTAAAAGCATTGGATTTCCGTGGAAATCCAAAGTGCGCCTTATAGTCCGGTGCGCCCTATGTATGGCGCTGGGCACAGGGCAGCGGACCATACTTACATAGGTCCCCGCTACCGGAGACCGGAGACAGCAGATCTCCAGCGGGAACTGCAGACCACGCGGCACGAACAACTTCTGCCGCGTGGTCTGCAGTTCCCGCTGGAGATCTGCTGTCTCCGGTCTCCGGTAGCGGGGACCTATGTAAGTATGGTCCGCTGCCCTCCTCCACCTCCCCCTCACCTTCCCCGCGTTCCCCGTCGCGTCTCGGCGTCGCGTCCCGGCGCCGCGTCCCGGCGCCGCGTCACGTCGGGTCCCCGCCACGCCCCCGGACCTCCGCCACGCCCCCGGACCCCGAGCCTTATAGTCCGATGCGCCTTATATATGTAATTATTACATATATAAGGCGCATCGGACTAATGCGCCTTATAGTCCGGTGCGCCCTATAGGGCAAAAAATACGGTATGTCCTGGCATGGAGACCTTTTCATAAATAATAATTAACAGGTACCAGGACTTAACTAGCGTTGTTACGTGTATGTTGGTTGCCTATTTGGAGACAGTCTGTCTCCTTTTCTAAAAGGGATTTATTAAAAGTTATTATTTTTTAGATGCTTCTACTTTTCTGTGATTTTTTTTTTTTTTTAAACAGGAAATGTATGTCTGGAAATCTTATAAAGTGCCCTACACAATGCTGTTTTTACTTGTGGACGAGTTTGGAGATGCTAGACTTACTTTAATCTTCTCTCAGTGTATCTTGTTCTGGTTCTTGGTTCTGGTGCTATTTTTAAGCTGTTTAAATCTAGGAAGAGGGTAGATATGTACCAACAGTGCACCCTCAAAGAGTAGGTAAGAGAAGGTACAGAAAGAAGACAAAAAAGGAAGTGCTCTCCTCCTGCATTAAATGATGACCAGGTTATCTCTCATATGCATATATAAGAAAGACTCTCACCTGGTCCTGTTGTAGACCAAAGCATGTAGTGTATTGTATATAGCCTGGCAGCTTCTCAAGGACTGGGCTCTCCTCCGTGTTCGAGGGCAACCAGTGGATGGTTTCAAACGTAAATTCCAACTGATATTAGGTACTTATAAAGCCAGCACTCAAGCCATACACTCGGACCAAAGTTGAAAAATCCAACAAGGGACTAATGTATTGATAGATGCAATGCATTTCGGTCCAGGACTAGGGCCTTCATTAGGCAATACATGACTGTATTGCCTGATGAAGGTCCTAGTCCTGGACCGAAACGTGTACCATCGTTCTACTGATTGGTGACTGTTGTAACCTTCAGAAAATGTAGTTAGAATCTTTCTCTGTGCGACAGTCATTGCTTTTCTCTAATTATGATCATCACGTTTTTTGCCAAATAAAGGTTTTATGTTAATATACTTTGGTCATTTTCTAAAACACTGTTCTAGTGTTATGGTGTACCCCTTAAAAAATCCATCAAATGTTGATAAATAGAGATTATATTATTTCTGAAAAAAAAAATCCCGACCCCTAGATCCTGCCATCCATGTAGGAGATCCCAGCACATCAGCAGCTACTGCTCCTACCATTTGTGGTTGGAGCATAGAAAAAGTTGGAGCCTGAAGAGTTAAGAAACAACCAAACATGCACTGAATGCCGAAATGTGCCCAATAATTTACGTAGACCAGCAGTGAAGGTCTCTTTAAAGAAACCTTTAGCAGGTCCTTTCCAATTTGTATACAGAGAATAATTGAAAGACATATCAATCAAACTGGACTAGCAGGGAGATGCCATTGGGAAGCTGCTTCACATGCTTGCCTATGTTTATTATGAGGAGCCTATATGTTTTATATTCTTTCTCTAAAGCACCATAAATATAGGGACAGATTCTCTTTGACCACTTCTCTACCTATGACAAACTTACTAATAACAAGATTACACATTTCCTAAAATGACTATTATTTTTTAAGCTTGTACCAGGAAGTGTGTAGGCACAGGGATTATGTACATAGGGTTGTGCTGTATTTCTGGTCTGGGCATTCCTCTACTGGAATGATCACTATTGTCGTGCTATATTTATGGTATGATTACTGTTCTGATGCTGGTATATATTTCCTGTTTGGCATGATTTTGGTTCTGTAATAATGGTCTTGGACTTTATTCATTTTAAAACTGACTCCAGTACTGTATTTGTGTACTAAGCTTTGTTGTGGAGCTGTATTTATGTACATGGCTTTTGCCTCTATAAAGTGTAAAAAATCACACTTTAAGAAGTGAAAAATCCCATAACTCCATTTTTAAAACTGGAATACAGCAGTTTAACACTCTTTTCTTTACTAAAGCCCTGTTCACATTGCTAAATGATGTAGATATCTTTAGATAATAGAGAAAGTAGCAGCACTCTGTCTTCCTAGTTCAGGATATATTTATTCGCATGTGGATACAAAGCTACGTTTCGGCTAGCTCAATGTAGCCATTTTCAAGCAGTGTAGATATTTTTAAATATCAAAAATAAAAAGTCCTGTACACATAACTTTTTCATCCATAAAAATTAAAAATACACTAAAAGCGGCAGCCAGCGTGTGACGGCGTGATGTGAGGAAGCACGTCACAGCCGCATCCTCCGTGAACCTCCCCGCCCCCCCTCGCACGTGTGCACATGCGGTGAGCGATGATCTGACCACAGGAGGTACAACCTCTCCTCCGGGCTCGGGAGCGAAGGCGTACGGGAGCGGAGTAGAAGAATGCCGACTGGCTGGAGGAAGGAGACAGAGTGTTGCGAGCAGAGAGGAGCGCCCTGCTGATCCCCTCCCCCTTACCCTCGGTGAGAAAGAGGACGGCGGAGTAGGTGGTTGTGGGTGCAGAGGGAAGACTTCCGCTGCCCAGCTGGTGTCTCGGGAGGTCCGTCCAGGGAGACTTGCCCCGTCTGGTGAGAGCAGAGGAGGCGAGATTATTGCCGCGGTACAGCTCGGTGAGGCCCAAACGGTCACCTTCAGTGAGAGAGGAGGTGGGCCGCGATCGGAGCGGATCATGGCGCCTGGCTCCCTCCCTCCCCTGTGAGAGAGGTTGGAGGAGGGAGCAGCGGAGAGCTGAAGCACGAAAGCCCCCCAGTTGTATGGCTGTTGGCTGTTGGCGAGCACCTAGGGGCATCGTCACTTTTGGACCTCCGGACAGTGAAGAACAAGGCCTAGAGAAATAACCCAGCCTCGAATCACTATCACTCGTCATCAATGCCCCGGGTCCTGTTTGAACGGCTCGATGGACTCCTGCGACCGCTATAGAGACGAACAAAAGGCGGTGAGAAAACTCTAACTTATTTGGCTACTTTCTTCTCTCCTACTTATATACTCTGAACAGACTCGGTGAGGCAAAGAAAACTGACTGTTGTATACGCTTGAACAGAGCTTCTGATAGGGTCGTTAGACTCTTATGTTGCAGTGTGTACACGGCCTGAACTTTTTGCTTTTTTTTTTTTGGTTATGTAGCAGAGATAACTTAGAGCCCTTTTTTTTTTTTGTGCTGTGTTGGTTGGCAAGAAGAAACACTGCTAAGGAACTGATGTATATACTCGAATAGAGCATCTAACAGGGCCGTTAGTCTCTCACGCTACAGTATATACCTTGTCTGAGATAGAAAGCCGGTTTGTAAGGAGAAATACCGCTAAGTGATTGTTGTACATATTTGAAAACTGAAAACTGTCTGCCGTATATGCTTGTACAGAGTTCCTGATAGTGCCGTCAGACTCTTATGTTACAGTGTGTACCGTGCCTGAGACGGAATATTCATCCGACTATAACACACGGGGCAATTCTGAGATCCTCCTTTGGGCAAAGTCGGTCTGTAAGGAGATATAGTGCTAAGTGGTTTCGACTGTATAAAGCTCGAGTAAATATTTGGGGGTGTTTGCAGTAGTCTACCTTCTCAAAAAGGAATATAAAAAAATAGAAGATGGGGCCAAAAAACGCAGCGCGAAAATCTACTGGTCTAGACAAAATGTGGAAATCTTCCCCAGTCAGACCCAAACACACAGCGAAGGAAAAAGATAGAGAGGAAGAAGGTATGGGAGAGGGGGAACAAAGTGGGTCTCGATACTCCCCGCTGCAAAATGAGGAACCCATGACAGGGAATCCCCCAATTCTCTCAGAAATACTAGAGGTGGTCCGTGAAACCAAGGCCTCAATAGAGTCTATTAGTACCCAAATGGGAGAAGTGAAAACCGATATTTCATCAATTAAACATGAAATTAACAGGTTGAGACAAGAGTGTAAAGAGGCGGAAGCCTCTGTAAAGCAATTGGCGGGGGAAATGCAGATAGTTAGACAGGAGCTAACAGATTTGAAAACTGCTAACAAATGTCTCAAGGACAAGGTTAATGATTTAGAAAACAGATCCAGAAGATCCAATATAAGAGTAGTAGGCTACCCCGAGAAAGGAGAGAATAATGATTTATCGGGGGAGATACAAAAATGGCTGGTTGAGATTTTTGGTTCAGAGGGGTTTTCAGAATTTTTTGGGGTTGAACGGGCCCATCGGGTCCCCTTCAAAAAACCTCCGCAGGGGGCTAGACCCAGAGCTATCCTGGTAAAACTACTCTGTTCTCGAGATAAGGATTACATTTTGAGGCACAGCAGGGATTTAGACCCTATCTTGGTAAATGGCCATAAGGTTTTTTTTTTCCCTGACTATGCGAGAGAGACGCAGAAAGTAAGGATGAGTTTTATAGGCATAAAAAAGAGGCTTCTTGAAGCTAAAATACAGTACTCACTGCTTTTTCCAGCAAGACTGCGGGTTGTGCATAAGAATAAGACCTGGTTTTTTGACTCTCCAGAGGAAGCCTCAGAATGGTTGGAAGGGGAAGGCTCCTAAAGGAAGCATACCCCACTATGTTGGCTAGGGTAACTGGATGTGCATAGGAAAGTTACAGATATTCGATAACCGATATTAAAAGTAGGGGGGGTGGAGTTGGTGAGACGGAGGGATGGCGCGGGAGGAAGGTCGAGATCTACGGAGAATTACTACTGTAGATCAAGGTGTTGGGGGGGGATTGCTATGATAGATTAAGGTGTTGGAATAGGAGGGGGAGAGGGAGGGGATGGGGGAGGGGTTACCGACAGGGGTTCCTTTTTTTTTTTTTTTTTTTTTTCTCCTCTTAAACATAAATGGGTTCCAGAGTAAGAATTTTTGCTTGGAATGTGAGGGGCCTAAGCGATAGATTGAGAAGGTGTATGATCTTTGATCGGATTAAGAGACACCTACCAGCAATTGTATGTCTAACCGAGACTCACCTCGTAGCAGAACATCAAGACCGGATGAGGAAAAAGTGGTCTGGAAAAGAGTACCACTCATACGGGAGCATATATTCACGAGGAGTATCAGTCCTTATACATTCAGATATCGATTTTAAGTTACATAGTAAACAGATAGATAAGGAAGGAAGATACGTATTTTTATGTGGAAAAATAGCTGGACACCAAATCTTGATGGCGTTTATGTATATTCCCCCACCTTTCTCCCTAGGCATATTCGGAGAACTCTTGAAATTTAGGCAAGGGAGGGAACAATATCCAGTTTTAATAATTGGAGACCTAAACGCAGTATTTAATATTGAACTAGACAGGATGAGTTTGGGGAAACGGGAGGAAGGATCTGCTACTGTTAGAAGTTCGAAGCTGACCACTCTGTGTAAAGAACTGGGTTTGGTAGATGTATGGCGTAGTAAACATGGCACTAAGAAAGCGTTTTCCTATTTGAGTAAGACACATAATATTCTGACACGTATCGATCATTGTCTAGCACATCAATCCCTTATCCCTAACATTATGAAGATGCGATATGAACCAATAACTATCTCGGATCACGGTCCAGTGATAGTAGAGATAGGATCGGGAGTAAATAAAAATAAAAATAAAAACTTTAAGCTGAATCCATACTGGCTCACTATATTGGGGGATACACTGGAGGTGAAAAGATCAGTAGCTGAGTGCTGGGAGGCAAACAAAAACTTTAAAGATAGATGGACTATATGGGACACCATTAAGGCTCACTTGAGAGGAGAGTTTAAAAAAGGCATAATAGAGGCTAAACGTACATTTATTCAAGAAGAACGACAGCTGGAAACTAAGTACAAGGAAGCGAGTCACAACATACGGGACCGACAGGATACAGAGACGGGCAAAGCATTGTTAACTGCTAAAGACAAGTATGAAAGATTTTTGGAGGGTAAAGCACAACACAAAATGTTTTTTAATGGGCAGAGATATTTTACGGAGGGTGGAAAAGCGGGGAAAATTCTAGCCCAAATGATTCAACCGTCAAACAAAAACAGCTATATCTCAGCAATTCGGGGTGATCGGGGTGTGATTGTAAAGGACCCGGAGAAGATAACAAAACAATTTGAAATTTTTTTTAGAGATCTGTACACCTCAGGGGTGACCCATTCAAAAGAAGATCTTGAGGGATATTTGAGTAAAATAAAATTCCCCACAATTTCTGATCAATATAGAGAGAAACTCGAGGCACCAATCACTATAGCAGAGCTACTCGGGACCGTAAAGGGATGTACAAAAGACACGTCCCCTGGGACAGATGGCTTACCTTTCGCTTTATATAGGAAATATGGGCCAGAATTAATGTCGATGTTCCTGGACATCTTGGAGGATCCAGGTGCAAAAGGTCGAGTTTCGGGGTCAATGTCAGAAGCAAATATTATAGTAATTAAAAAAAAAGACAAAGATTTATTGGAGGTGGGATCTTATAGACCCATCTCATTATTGAACACAGATGTAAAGATCTTAGCTAGACTGTTAGCGAATAGACTCCAGGAGGTTATTACCACTATTATACATACAGACCAGAAAGGATTTATGCCAGGACGTAGAATGAATGAATGTATCCATAGACTGTATTCGGCCATAGAGATGGGGGAGGGGGGGCTCCGCTCCATCCTGTCATTAGATGCCGTTAAGGCGTTTGACAGGGTGGAGTGGGGCTTCCTTTGGTCCGTACTGGAGCATTTTGGGTTTGGTCCTAATTTTATTGGACGGATCCAGAGCCTGTATGCGGCCCCAAGGGCAAAAGTAGTGGTAAATGGAATTCAGTCGGATTCTTTCCCACTGTCTAGAGGGACACGACAGGGGTGCCCCCTGTCCCCGTTACTCTATGCCATATACATCGAACCATTGGCAATTCTGTTGAGGCAGGATGGACGGGTTGTGGGTGGGGGGAGCGGAGGGCATTCCGATAAACTCTGTCTTTATGCCGATGACTTAATCTTATACCTACAGGACACCCCGAATACGGTCCCCAGAGTAGTGGAGATGATTGATGAATACGGGAAATGGTCCGGATTACAGATTAATTGGGAAAAATCCCTCTTGATGCCTCTAGATGTGGGAGTAAGGGAGAAAATGCAGAATAAGAAGATTTCGATATGTGAGGGCAACTTTAGGTACCTCGGAATCCAGGTTTCTAGCAAACTAGATAGGTTTGTAGAATTAAATCTAATACCCCTTTTGGGAGCTATTAGGAATAGAATCCATTGCTGGGATAGATTTCCCCTCTCTAGAGCAGATAGAATCGGGCTGATTAAAATGATTCTGCTACCCCAAATTCTGTTTGTAATCTCTGCCAGCCCAGTTTGGATAGAGGAATCATATTTTAAAGTCATAGAAGCAATGTTGAATGACCTAATATGGGGGCGCAAAAAAGTCTGCATGAAACTGGGGTATTTATACCGCCCCATGGAAGATGGGGGACTTGGGATACCATTCTTTTTTGGTTATTACATATCTGCACAGATTACCAGAATAGTGAGCTGGAGGGATAACCCAGTATATCAAAGGTTAATACTAGCTACAAAAGGTCTAAAGACCTCGATCTTTGAGGTACTGGAGAGTGGTGTCCTTAATACGGGAGATTTTATACAGTGGGAAATCTCCAAGGTGTTATTTAACGGGTGGGCAAGCTTTAAAAAACTATTGGGTATTCACGGGTTTTTGGACACGACACCTCTAAGGGGCAACTATTCGATACCGGAACTAATGAAGGTACCAGACTTAAAGTTTTGGGAACAAAAGGGGATTAGGTATATAGCACAATTTTTTGAAGAAGGCAGGTTTAAATATTTTGACCAACTCGCAGGAGAATACAAGCTGGATCGAGGAGACTTCCTAAGATATGGTCAAGTAGTACACGCTGTAGGGGATTTTAGGAAAAGGAAAGGGCATGGACTGAGGGTAGTTACACATGACTGTTTAGAGATTATAAAGAAGGGCAAAAGTGGAAGGAAAATGATTTCTAAGATTTATAAGTATATGGTAAAGAGCATGACATTCAACATTAGGCACAAATCACAAGATAAATGGGAGAATTTAGTAGCAAAAGAGGACAATGCTCCTATAATATGGAATAATATATATAGAAACATAAGACACTGTTCGTTGGGCTGGAATCACAGGCTAATTCAACATAGCATTTTACACATGATCTATTTTTCACCGGCACTGTTATATAGAATGAAGATGAGGACGGAAGATAGTTGTCTGAGATGTGGTGGACAAGAAGCGGATTTTGCCCATGTCAGCTGGTTTTGCCCAAAAATGGGAGAGTTTTGGACTAAGGTTTTTTCTTACATTTCGAATCTATTAAGTATAACAGTCACCCCAACAATTAGGGCGGCGATTTTGGGAGATATAGACAGAAGTGGAGTACATCAAGGGGAGCAGCTACTGGTGCAGAGAGTTACGCATTTAGGAAGGGTCTTAATTGCAAGAAATTGGGGGAGTGCAGTGGATATTCCCATAGAAAGTTGGTTCAATTTGGTGGAAAAAACTAAGAAATATGAAAGAGTATGGTTTAAAAAACAAGGACCGGGGGGAATAAAAAAATGGGAGAAAATATGGGGGAAATGGAAACAAGGACCTTAGGGAACTGTGGCATGGGTTGTTTTTTTTTTTTTTTTTTCCCTGTCGGTAACGGGGAGAGGGTGAAGAGGGGGTTGCAGGTTGTATACCTATATGTAATGTATATACATTACTGGAGATATTACACTGTGTGATTTAGCAGGGGCATCTAAAAAGCTTGATATTGGGGAGGGGGAGATTGGGGGGAGGGGGGAGGGAGGGGGTGGTGGGGTTCTAGGTTGAGTATCTATATATGTATATACACTATTGGAAACATCTTCAATGTCTGACTTTGTGTGGGTATTTAAAAAGACTGATAATAGGGAGGGGGGGATTAGGGGAGGGGGGTTGAGTATTTATAGTCTATGCATATATACCAGCGGAGATAGCCTATGTTGGCGACCCGTGTGGTTGGAGTACTTGTATGTAACATAGAAATAACACTTGTATTAACAAAATATTGTTTTTTGTAAGGGGGGGGGGTAGGGGAAGGGGGAGGAAGGTTTATGGTGGGGTTCTCATATATGCGGTTAGATAAGTATTTACACGCAATGTATATGTATTAATGAGCTGCTGTACTATGTAATTTTGTGTACAATTAAAATTTTTTCAAAAAAAAAAAAAAATACACTAAAAGCTAAATGGACGCCTTATAGTTAGTGGAATAATTTGGCATTAATTGTCATTTGTTATGTTCACTTTTCCATTTCTTCAGTTACTTTTGTTTTTCTGCTCTTAAACGGAGCAGAAAAATTTAAATACGTACAGGCAGTCTCCAGGCAATGTACAAGATTCTTTAGATTTGTACTTAAGTTTTGGATTATCAAGAATTATCAATAAAGCTTCATTACAACTTAGAGATGATCAACACAACCTGGGACTAAAGTAACACATTCAGAGAGCTTCACCAGAGGTGTCCTTACGTTGGGGACCGATATATGGCCCTACACAGGACTGCCATTGTTATTAATGTTGTCCATACATAGCAGTATGATATCACAGTCATCCTTTTACAGTACTATTTTTACTGTTAATATGGGAAATATTATAGAAGTTATATTCTTGTATATATTGGCCAGTATTATGGAAGTTATATTTTTGTGCAACGGAGCAGTATAATAATAGTTGAATAATAATTTAAGTGAAGAGAGGAAAACACTTACCATCCATTCTATGTTCACCACGCTGAGCTTTCAAATTCTAAATGGATATAAGAACACCGGACGGACTCTGCAGGCTGCTGAGACAAAATCTGCAAAAGGAGGTTTCACCAATACCATATAATAAAATCCCAATGGTGCATATAGAAAAACAGTGGAATCGGCACTCAGCAATCTTCTCCTTTTCAATGCTGTTTTATTGATGCATACTTACAAAAACATTTCATAAATGTAATTGATAGAGGTGAGGGGGTGAGGGAGGATGTGGGTAGACTCACAAGACAATCACCCCCTCACCTCGATCAATTACATTTATGAAATGTTTTTGTAAGTATGCATCAATAAAACAGCATTGAAAAGGAGAAGATTGGTGAGTGCCAATTCCACTGTTTTTCTATATGCACCATTGGGACCTATTCACATTAAGGGAATCAAAGCACCACTGCTCCCTTGATGTCAGATTTGTTATTTGGATTTGGTTATTTGATGTCAACACGATGATTATGAAGTAGTGCCACCCGACTCTAAAGCCTTTTGTGTCCCATATAATAAAATCGATACATTTTAAAATATGGTCCAGAGCATTGGCCAACACATTTCTAGGAACACCTGTTCATGGCTAACAAAGTTTACTCTCATACAAGTACTTAAAACACATATGGGCATAGTTATGTTTGTTTTAAAAGGTGGGGAACACATATGACAATTTGGTAAAAATCATTATAAAGTTACACTTTACATTTCTGCTCAAGCAGGTGACAGACAGGACTGGTGTCACTAGTTTGAGGTCCTAAACAACTGCTGCATAAGAGCATCCAGATGGTTTACATACTTTTTCTTTGGATGACAAAGCCACCTATATCCTGCTCTGGATAGTGTTTTACTGTAAGATAATGCAGATAATAATAGTAAACTTTGTAAATACTTTATTAAAAATATGCTTGTTTTTAGCAATGTGTATAAATCAGCTTTCTCAAATGTAGAGATAAGGATAAGCTGATAAAGTTTCTAGTAACTCATCTATCTGGGTATGTAAAGAGCTAATTTAAGCCTCTCCTCCACATCTATCTACTTCAGACCTCAGAAGTCTTTCAGAAACACTGCAGTAGAAGACAGGAGTAGAATAACGGAATAAAGACATTTTTTTCATTAATAATGTAAAGATGCTGCAAAGGTTTAGTTATGCTTTAACTGTAAATGTCTTCTCTTGATATTACAAGCACTTAGCTCTTGCTACTTGTTTATGGACAGACACATCCTCAAGCTGAACGATGCGAAAAAGGAATGATTCTGCAACAATAGTTGCTTGTTCTGCCACAAATGCAAAGTAACTATGGAAACTAGAAAAGCTGATGGAGCCCTCGTGGTATTGGATATGCCATGGAGAATAGATGTGTTCATTTGTTATTTACACTTAAGCTGGGGAACAGAGAAACCATCTTATGTTGCTCACCTGGTAAGAGATGTTAAATGCATGTATAGAGAGAGATTTCTCCTACATCATCCTTCCAAATAATAAGTATTGTTTGCTTTGTTGTATCTTTCTTAAGAATATTATGAACCCTGATGGAAAAGATTGATCAAAGGAGTATCTCAACTCCTTGTTGCTCTAGTGTAATGTTTGCAGCATTTCCAACATATTAATGAAAGACCCACAATAATCCATCACATTTTGAGCTCTGCTTGTGGTGGTGGTAGTTTTTTGAAAACCTGCCACTAAATTTCCACTTTCAGCAGCAGGGAAATTCGTTGTGATCGAATGATTATAGAAAGGTGTTCAGATCTGGAAGAAGATCCATACACCATCTATTTGCCCAGATTTTTGGGTGTGGTTGCAGCTCGGTGCCAATTAAGTGAGCTGCCACATCGTGCACCACCACTATACAATGCACAGGTCGGTTTGGTATGGACTGACAACACTGCATCTGTAGGATAGGTCATTAACATGTTTGTATCACAGAACCATTTAAAAGAACAATGTAGATGATCTTGTACGTGTTCAGTTTAATATCCTTTTCCTATCATGATTGTCCTGTACATAGAAAAAGTGGCGTAAACTGTGACAGACACTCAGGGGAGTAACTTGGGTCCCATAGCGGATTTCTGCATGGGGCCCCCTTCACCTTAAAAATATATACATATATTTGTACAGACACGTTTATACCATGTCAGAGCGTGGTATCAGCTTTAATATATAGCTGCTTCTGGTGCCGACTCCGTGAACCAGTGCCAGAAGTAAGACCTTGATTGAACGTCCAGATGCGGGAAGTATCGTCTCGCATGGACGTACTATTACATCCAAGTGCAGGAAGGCGTTAGAGGACCACCTCTGCAGGTGTGTGGAGACTAAATAGTCATACATGCTTCTCTGGGAATTCTCTGCCTAATGACATGATCTGGGATAATAGCCAAAACAGTAAAGGTAATCCTAAAAGAGCAGAATCCCAACTGTGGACAAAACTGCTCATCACCACAGTCTAGGAAACTGCTTTGGTTAGTTGAGAGTCTGTAGACTAGATCAGGGAAGTAAGAAAGTTCTAAGAGGAGAATTTGCCATTTACACCTTACACCCACAGGTAAAACCAGCTATTGGTACCCCCAGTGGCATTTAAATGACAGGGGTTTGTGGGTGCTGTCATATTGGCAAGAATCATCATTTTCCACACAAAATTAACACCTTTGGGACTATATTTGGTCCCAGCCTATATTTGGTCCTGTGTCACTATAAAAGCTTTGGAACGCTATAATATATCCAGGGGATTTTGAGATTGTTTTCTCGTGACACATTGTGCTTCAAATTGGATGATATCTTTCGTGTTTAGTTATGAAAAAAAACAAAATTCGGCAAAAATATGGAAAAATTCTTTATTTTCAAAGTTCTACATTCTCTACTTTTGATGCAGATAGTCATAGCATTCAAATAAATTCATAACTTACATTTCCTGCTTTATGTTGGCATGTTTTTTTAAGATTCTACATATTTTACTAGAATGTAATGAGGCTCAGAATTTAGGTGCCATTTTTCAAATTTTTTGGATAATCACCCAAACCCGTATTTAGATGGACCTGCTCAACATTTAATTGACTGTGAGAGGCCTAAATAATAGCTAGACTCGTAATTTCCCCATTATGGAAACTACACCCCTCAACTTATGAAAAAGCACTTTTAAGAAGCTTGTTAACCGTTTACGTGTTTTATAGGGGTTAAAACAAAATGGAGGTGCAGTCTACAAATTGTATATATTTTGACAAAACACTCATTTTTGGTGGAAAATTAAACATTTGCAGTGGATTAACTGAAAAGTTTGATACCCAATTTCTCCCGAATACACTGATCCCCCATATGTGGTGGTAACCTACTGTATTGGCGCATGGCCAGGCAAAGAAGGGAAGTAGGCGCCATTCAGAGCAGATTTGCATTGTCACATTATTTAAAATATTTACCCCATTTTTACTGAATAAAAAGTAATTTGCCGAAAATGTTGTTAATTTTAGTATCACCGTCTCTATATGCATAACTTTTTTATTTTTCGACTGATAAATCTGGTTTAGGGCTTATTTTTTGCAAGAAGCTTTGTTCTTTTAGTGGTCTTATTTTAGAGTGCATAGCATTTTTTAAATCACTTTTTAGAGCATTTTCTAAAGGGTATTAATTAAAAATTATCTTTTTTTTTTGGAGCATTGTTTGGAGTTGTTTTTTACGAGGTTCACTGTGAGGGTCCAATAACTATTCTGTTTTATTATGCAGACTGTCACAGACGCAGCGATATCAAATATGTGGGGATTTTGTGTATTTTATTCAATTTTACTGAATAAAAACTAATTTGGAGAAAATCTTGTTCATTTTAGCATCACCAGCTTTCATATGCCTAACTTTTTTTTTTTTTCGGCTGACATATCTGGTTAGGGGATTATTTTTTGCAAAAAGAGTTGTTCTTTTTAGTGTAATGGCTGAGCTGCGTGGAGGTGGCACACAGAGTAACACGGAGTGCACTGCTTTCATAGAGGGTAGAGATCACAGCAGCATAGCCCTGTAATTATTATAAAGTCAGACACACAGAAAAGACTAATCTTGTCTCTAAACATGTTAGTAGGCTCTGTTGTGGTAAGAAGACTAGTTTTCACGTAATCATATAATAAAACAGCTTCAAAATGTGTGGATATAAATTGGAAAGAATATTTGGATGATATTATTTGCCCAAATACAGTTTCTGGAGTGTTAGAGAGTAGTAAAATGAATAATGATAATAACAGAAGATTTCTATTGGAAGCTTTAGCAAAAAACTCATCAGTGTACTTTGCTTTTTCAAAGATAAACTAATGGGGACATCTAGTCCTTGGAGACCAATGTAAGGCAATGCCTATTGTTTCTACCATCTGTGTAAGTTTAAGAATGTTTAACTATCTTCAGCGTTATCTGTTTTTGTCCTATAAATGAGCCCAAAGTCAACATGTCTAGTCTAATATGTGTAAGATTCTTTGTATTAAGTTGATAGGTTACCTGTTACATTAAAACTACACCCTACTCCTTTTATGTATAAATAAAGCCAGATTGAGACTTTACACCATAGTGTGTTTATTCTGGTTAGATGAGGAAATACTTCATCTAGGGAGAATGACTTAAAACTTTTCACCCATCCTCATTCCTTTGACAAGTGCTCTTTATAGATAAATCACATTTTGTGTAATTATCTATAGACTCATACACTTATATTTACAATTAAGCTTTTACATTTTGCAGTCAAATCTAAAAATGCCATTTTCAATTTTTTTCTTAAATATCTGATTTGATGACACCTGCTATTTAACAAAACCTGCTTGTTGCTTAGTGTTTTGTGCTTTGATTAGATGTAAGCTCTTGCAGTTATTATGCTAATAAGGCCCCCAGGAATGAGATGGCAGATGGAAACCAACGGTACAATTCTTTTTTGTTTTGTTGGAAGAACAAAAAGTTTTGAGGATTAAAATCGGCTGCAACTATACAGAAGTTTCTGAGCTGAGATAGATAACACTTCTAGTACACTGTGATAGAAAGGAATTATATCTATCATATACACACCAAAAAAGCAAAACATCTTAGACTAGGTGCATGCATAGCATAAACTATTAAAAATGGAAAAAATAGTATAGGCGTAGTTAAAATATTTAAAAAGGCACAATACACATAGGATTTAAAGGAAATCTACCACTTCTATAAAGTATTGTACACCAAGCACACTTACATATATATGAGCCTCAGGGGCTCCTTCCTACTTCAATAAGCCACTTCTGTTGTCTGCTCATTATGGTATCACCAGTTCTCTGGCTGGGTAGGGTCGGAAGTAAGTGGACAGAAACGCCAGAATGAGGTGTGTATAATTATCATACGACGAAGCCAGAAGGGGTTTCTTTGATGTAGACAGGATCACCAGAGGCTCATTTGCAAACTTTTAAAAGATGATTTTCACTAAATTTACACCATTAAAGATAAGGAAAGAATGGATCCTATTTCAGGGAACACATACCAGTGTGTAAGTGTGCTTGGTGAAAAATACTTCATCCATGTGATAGATCTCCTAAAAATCCTGTATGTACCGACACCTGCCACGAAGTTGATGGTATACAGTGAATTGAAAAAGTGAATAAAGCCTGACAATTGGCAGGTTTTTTGTTGTGTAAAAATATCAATGTAAGCGTCACGGGTGCTCCTGCGACCCATGTCCTGGTGATTGGCGCTGGCCAACAGCCTTCCTTGTTCCTTCATGTGTCCCCTGCCAGATCTTTGTGCCTCCGAGAATAGTGCCCCTGTGTTATTCCTGCGATTATTGTTATTCCTGCAATTATTGTGATTTTCTGTTGTGACCTCGATTCCTGTTCCTTACTCCGATTCTCTGATCTGTGATGCGATCTTAAAGGCACAGTGTCAGCACATGCATGTGCAAAGGCTGACACAGCTAATATACTGCAATACATCAGTATTGCAGGGTATTATCATGAACAAGCAATCAGATGATTGGGTGCTCATTTACCATGGTGGAAGAAATTAAAAAGTTTAAAAAAAGATATTCAATAAAAAATACATTCATAAATTAATAAAAATGCCAGAAATCCCCATTAGCACATAAAATGGCATGTAGGTGTTACATGTTTGGTGTAAAAAAGTCTCAAAGTAGTCACATTGCAGGTTTTTAAAACTTTCCACTGCTGAAAAGTCTCACAGAGCTACATACACATCTTCATTAATCCAACATAGAATTACTGCTAGTGCAACAAAGCTAGATTCATGACTTGAGACTTTTGCAAAAGTCTCATAAAAAGTCTCATAGTCACTCCAGTCCTCTGCTGGTTTATGTGCTGAGACTTTTTATACATTTTGAGACTTTTTTCTGACTTTTTAAAAAAAAAAAAAAGCAGACAGAAAATAGACCATAAGAACATTTATTGAAGGACCAAAGCTACTTGAATGAATCTGATGGGCAGCAGAGCTCCAAAAATAGACATAGGGGGATATTTATCAGGACCTCTGCGCACCGCCAGTGGCGCAGAGGCCCTGAAATAATCGCAAATGCTAGCTTATTGCTAACTTTTGCGATTATTTTCCCCAATCCGCCACCTTCACGCC
Source organism: Engystomops pustulosus (assembly GCF_040894005.1). Lineage (NCBI taxonomy): Eukaryota > Metazoa > Chordata > Amphibia > Anura > Leptodactylidae > Engystomops > Engystomops pustulosus. Next base: position 125,053,822 of record NC_092416.1, read on the forward strand.
AGTGGGGCGTGAAGGGGCGTGAAGGGGGGCGCAGCCGGCCGAGCAGGGGGCGCGGCCGGACGGGAGTGGGCCGGCTCGGGGCGTTACTGTCCCCGCGCCTGCGCACTCGCTGCTGCCGGCGACTTTTCATACGTGAAAAGTCGCCGGTTGCGTTTTTTTCTACGCCAGGCCCTGCGTAGGATAAATGCTGCGCTGCTGGCAGCCCGATACATCAAGAGGCAGAAGCCTCTTGATGTATCGGGCTGCGAATTTGCAGCGGCGGGGCTATCATATTATGATAAATATCCCCCATAGAACTGTCCCAAGGAGCTGGTTTAATGATAAATAACCCCCATAATGTGAAAAAGGTCAAAATCATTATACATTCCCCACACAAACAGAATAACAGTGTCCGTAACAACCCGTACAGCAATTATAAATAATTATTGAACCTGCACAATGAACACGGTAAAAAAAAACTGATAAAAACCCAACAAAAATTATGATTTTTACCCATTTCATCCCACAAAAAATGCAACAAAAGTGATCAAAAAAACATATCTACTTCAGAATGATACTGGTGCAAAGTACTACATGCGGTAGACAAAAAAAAAATAAAAGTGTCATACCACTTAGAAGACGGCGATGCAAACGCTGCATAATGGTAAATCAGAAAACACTTTTTATAAGTAATGTTTTACGACATCTGTATGTACCATCCCTGGAAAATCAAATCCTGTTGAAAAAAAAGAAGACGGCGATGCAAAAACGATAGATTTTTCCGCAAATAAGGTTTAATTTTGAGAAATTTTGTAAAACTTGTGAAAAAAATATATAAGTATGGTATACCTGTAATTGTTTTGACCCACAGAATAAAAATAGGATATTTATTAGGCTATACGGTGAACACAAAAAAAAAACAAAGTCAAAAATGTATTACATAATTGATGCTTTTCTACTCCTCCATGCCCAAAAAAAGTTAATGGGGGAGATTTCTTAATCTGTCTATGACAGAATTCTATCGTAGTTTGCACTAAAAAACTGTCTGCACCACATTTATGAAGGGGTTTAGACAGTATTCTGGCTCACCTAGGACTATCTTGACAAAAGGGGTGTGACTTTGAAAAGGGGCCCTGTCCTCCTGCCAAAAAAGTCACTTGGCCAGAAATACTGCTAACCCGACAGAATTGGGTCCTAACTTTCTGGCTTAAAGAGGACCTTTCACTACCTCACTTATATGGAGAGTAGCATACCATTCTGTAGGAGCTACTGCACAGATTCATGAGCACTTTGAATGCTCCTTCTAGCCCCCACTAGGTTGTGGAGTTATTAGTCCCGAGATCTGACCATTGTAATCTGTGTTTGGTCAGAGAGGAGGAGCTGGGGGCAAGTGTTATGCTAATCTTCTCATACTGTCAGTAATGAGCTATAATTTCTCTATGTGCATCTAAAGGATATGTTCACACATATGTTCGTAATAGCTTCTCTGACATTGCCTGCCACTAATTGGACAGTACGAGAGAAGATTAGCATAACACACGCCTCCAGCCTCGGCTCCTCCTCTCTGACCAAACACAGATTACAATGGTCAAAAAATGGGAATGATATCTCTGCAACCGTGGGGGCTAGAAGGAAAATTCAAAGTGCCCCTGAATCTGTGTAACAGTCCCAGCAGAATGGTGTACTTATCTACACTTGTGCAATGTGGTGAAAGGTCCTCTAATAGGTCCAACTAATAGGAGGTGCAGAGTACGACTAGACAGTCTTAGGCTACATTCAGACGGCTGTATGGGGGACGTATATACAGCCGATATACGTCCCCCATAGATGGCAATGGGCACACAGCACCCTACGGGCCCCGGGATTTGGCGCACGTGATCGGATTGTGGCGCATCGGCGCCGGCTTTCATCCAACAGAAATCGGCGGGCGTGGAAGTCGGAAAACCTGATGGATTCGGAAAAGGTGCGGAATTTGAAAAAAAAAATGATATCGAAAAAATAGCACTCACATACACCGAGGTGTAGGAGGTGAACTCCGGTGATCTTGAGCGCAGCAGCGACACCTAGTGGACATCGGGCGCACGACCTTAGTGAAGCCTGGCAGAACTGAATCAGCATCGGAGAATGTGCCAATGTGGTGACAGGTCCCATTTAAATGTACTCAGGATAACAAAATAACAGATTGTGTAATTCACTGTTATTAACAAAAATACTGCATTTCACAGTCCAACCTGTCTCTATCAGTCCTGGTATACACAATTTCAGTTCCCCCTAGACATGACCCTGTAACTTCTGACTTAGGGTTGGGACACCATCTTGGATTTCTGTGTGGTCGTGCAACCGCCTGAATCGCCAGCATTTGGTGGGGCCCCCTTTAAGGACAAAATGGTTGGGGCCCTGGGACACGAGCCCTGGAAGCCAAATAAGCTTACATGTTGGTGTGTGTCCCCTCTGGCAGGATCTGCTATTCATTTAGCTTCTTAAATTCTTATTTTTACAAAGAAAGGCTTTAAAAATTATGCACATTAGCCTGAGGGCTCCAGGTTCCATAGATGTTAATGCCTTTTTTTTAAAAAACCTTTTTTTCTTAAAAACGTTGGCATAGATAGCTTAAAGAAGAGCAGATCATGCCAGAGGGAGCACACACCAGCATGTAAGTATACTTGGTTTACAATCCTTGATCCTGGTGGTAGAATTCCTTTAAGTAAAAATATATAATATGGTGGCATAACTACTTTAAAGTAAAAATGAGCTGGGCCCTTAAGGCATTAAAGGAGTGTGTGAGTCTGGTCATGGATTTAATATCTCCTTTACACTGTTTCAACCAGGGTATTATACCAGTGGGTATTAGAGAGGGTACCTTACATGGCAGGAAATTTGCTAGATTCACCCGATACGCCAAAAAACCTGTTGACAATTTCAATAAAGATAGCAACTCTAAAATAAATCCACAGAGCCGAACATACAATGATCTTACGAACAAAGTAGCCGCAATATTTGTGTTTAGATTCAACAAAGCCACTTCCCAACCTTTCTTTAACATCTTTTTTTGTTATTCGTCTTGTTTTCTATGCAACAAATTGTTCTTCCTAGGGACTGTATTTAATATTCCATGTTTAATATTCCATCTGTTTATTATGTTTTAACAGATTTTAAAAAAGTAAAACCTTTTGTAGAAAAAAAAATCGCTATTTACCGTATATACTCCAGTATAAGCCGACCCAAGTATAAGCCGAGGCCCTTAATTTTACCACAAAAACCTGGGAAAACCTATTGACTCGAGTATAAGCCGAGGGTGGGAAATGCATTGGTCACAGCCTCCCCAGTATATAGCCTGCCGGACCCTGCCCCATAGTATTTAGCCAGCACCTGCCCCCCGTATATAGCCTGCCAGCCCATATCCCCCAGTATATAGCCTGCCCCCTGCCCCAGTATATAGCCAGCAGCGTGGGAAGCCAGAAAGGTGAGTTTTGATATATTTTTTTACTCGAGTATAAGCCGAGTTTGGGTTTTCAGCACATTTTTTGTGCTGAAAAACTAGGCTTCTACTCGAGTAAAAAATACATATCAAAACTCACCTTTCTGACTTCCCCCGCTGCGGGCTATATACTGGAGCAGGGGGCTGGCTATATACTGGGGGATATGGGCTGACAGGCTATATACTGGGGGGCAGGTGCTGGCTATATACTATGTGATGCAAAATGACAAAAAAGTGGAGATTCTGACATTTTCACGCTATTTTTCATTATGGGGTTCACCGCCAGGAATAAACAGTTTTATATTTTTATAGATTGAGCGTTTTGGGACGCAACCGCAGTTGGAAAATAACAGAACGAAGTACATCCATGAAATCATTAAGTTTTTTATTACCCAAACCACATCTTTAGATTTCTTTACTGGCTCCTTCTCCTTTTATTTCTCCTTATGTGGGACCTTCTCTCCTAAGGGCAGGAAAGTAGAAGATAAGAGCCTTCATAACTTAAGTGTGACACCCCAAGTACTCACAGCCAGCACAGCAGAGGGGGAGGCATCATCGTCACTTCTACTGGGACTGCCACCTCACTTCTGGACAGCTGACCGGAAAATAAATACATGAAAGGACTTTTATTGGTGTTCTCTACACCAGTCATGGAGGAAGGGAGTTGCAGGAATTCTTTTTTTATTATTTTTTTAGAAGAATGCCAGGGAAAGAGGGATCAGTGAAATACACATAAAGACATCTAAAAGCTTCTGTGTGTGGTTTGTAGGAAGTTGCTGGTGAGAAGTTTCCTTAATGCTTTTTTTTTATTTATAATGGATCAGTGAAAAATGCATTTCGATCACATCACATTAGACTACAGGCAGATGTACATGATAGGGTCTTTAGGTTTGTACTTAAGTTGATTTTGTATGTCGAAAGTTGAAACTGGTATACTTTATCATTTTAACTCCCCAAAAAATGTTATGGTCCCTGTGACAGTTGGATTTTCAAAATGTTTATCTGTCATGGGAACGAGGATTAAGAATAAAACTTCATTACAGACACCTTACAGCTGATCATTACAGCCTGGGACTAAATTAAAGCATCCAAAGAGATTCTCCAGAGGTCACAGTGGGAAGACAGGTCCGTCTGTAACTAGGGGTTGTCTGTAAGTTGGGGACTGCCTGTATATTTAATGCATCCTAATAGACTCTTGCAAAAGGAGAGCATGCTTTGATTACTATGCAGCAGTTTGAGTGTATTCAGAAAAATCTGAATAAATCCATTAACAAACCCATCAAAAACTCATTTATATTCTTTACTATATTTCACAGAATTTGATAGTAGTATATTTTATGTTGTACAATTACTGAACCTCCGTGGCTAGGCAGAATGCGTTGCCCACCATTACCAATTAAGTTATCATTAGGCATTAACCGGTTCGCGACCGCCCGCCGTGTATTCACGGCGGCGGTCACGTCGCGCTGCATGGAGAGGGCTCACGGGCTGAGCCCTCTCCATAGCCGGTAAGTCTTTGCGGCTTATTGCAGCAAAGGCTTACCGGTAACATCCGCGATCAGTGCTAGCACCGATCGCGGGTGTTTTCACAGCATGGGCTGCCGGCAAAGCTGCTGGCAGCCTCAAACAGATAGCGGCGCATGGGCGCCGCCATCTTACCTGGGATCGCCGCTCCCCGTGACGTCATCGGGGGGCGGCGATCCGTCTCCATGGTAGCCTCAGGTCTTCCGAAGACCCGAGGCAATTTCGTTTTAACCCCTTCATTACAATGTGCTGATAGCACATTGTAATGAATGAGGAAGAAAATCCCCACTGTAGTATGGCAGTATATGATAGGATTGATCAGACAACCTAGGGTTAAAGTACCCTAGGGAGTCTGAAAAATAGTATAAATAAAAATAAAAAAAAGTTAAAAAAAAAAATTATAATAAAAAAACCTAAAATTTCAAATCACCCCCTTTCCCTAGAACTGACATAAATATAAATAAACAGTAAAAATCATAAACACATCAGGTATCGACGCGTCCGAAATTGCCCGATCTATCAAAATATGATAACGGTTTTTCAATGCGTTTAACCCCGTAACGGAAAATAGGGCCCAAAGTCGAAAATGGCACTTTTTTGCCATTTTGAAAAATCTAAAAAAATCTATAAAAAGTGATCAAAAGGTCGTACAGTCCTAAAAATGATATCATTGAACATATTATCAAATTTCGCAAAAAATGATACCACCCACAGCTCCATACACCATAGTATAAAAAAGTTATTAGCGCCAGAAGTTGGCAAAATCAAAAAAATTATTTTTGTACAGGAGGTTTTAATTTTTGTAAATGTATGAAAACATTATAAAACCTATACAAATTTGGTATCCCCTTAATCGTACCGACCCAAAGAATAAAGTAGACCTGTCATTTGGGGAGCTCAGTGAAAGACGTAATATCCAAGCCCACAAGAAAATGGCGCAAATGCGTTTTTTCAACATTTTCATTGCATTTGGAATTTTTTTTCCCGCTTCCGAGTACATGGCATGGAATATTTAATACCATCATTATGAAGTGCAATTTGTTACGCAGAAAACAAGCCGTCACACAGCTCTTTACGTGTAAAAATAAAAAAGTTATAGATTTTTGAAGGTGGGGAGTGAAAAATGGACATGAAAAAACAGGAAAGGGCATCAGTGGGCACCTTATGTAACAAAATAGCTCATGCTATGTAATGAAAAACCTCTGTATCATTTTACCTTATGCTGAGTGCATTACGTTTCATATAAAATATTAATTCATTACTTTATTTCTTATTTTAGTACACTAAATGTTTTCTTTGTTCAACGAAATGATAGAAAAAAAACTGTTATCTGTTATATACACAATCCCATCTGCCAGATACCAGCAGGAGAAGACAATGTGAATCTTTCCAGCACCAAGAAAAACATCCTGACAACGGAGGCAGTGAGAGATCTGATCCGTCTGATTTTCTAGAGCCCAGAATGAATACAAGTACTGGGCACACAAAACCTTCTTTAGGGAACATTCTGCTCTCTAGTGTTCTCAATAACTTGGATAAGAATAGTATGAACCATTCTAGACAAAACCTCATCATTCAGAATGAAAAATGCAGTGCAAAACTTTTTATTTTACTTTTAGGAAAATAAGATCTTTAGTCTTTTAAATCATCTCTATTTTATAAAAAAAATGAATGTTGAAATTTTTGTCTTAAAGTGAATAAACATCCATAAGTAGCAAGTTCATTTTATTTAAAGATAATTTATATTATTTGAGCCATATTGGGAATAGATTACTTATCTTACTCTGCTCCTCAGTTAAAGATTGTGGGGCTTATTTACTAAGAGCCCACGGCCGCACTTTTGTTGGATTTTCTAAAGTTTTTGGGTTTTGCACGGCTGTGACAGGTATTTAACTGGGCATTGTGTCGCAAGCGATCAGATTTTGGCACAGCTGCGCTGGCTTTCATGCAACAGAAATCGGGTGGCGTGCTGTCGGGTGATCTGACTGATTCGGACTAAGTGCAGTATTTAACTTCCAAATTGTGTCGCAAGAGTTATTGTATGCATACTTTATTTTAACAACTTAAGGACGCAGGGTTTATTTGCTCATTTCTCGCTCTCCAGCTGTGTGAGGGCTTATTTTGTGCGTAACAAATTTTACTTTCCTGTGATGTTATTTATTATAACATGCAGTGTACTGGGAAGCTGGAAAAAAATTCCAAATGTGGAAAAATTGAAAAAAAAGCTGCATGTGTGTCCTGTTCTTGCGGGCTCAGTTTTTACAACTTTCACTCTGCGCTCCAAATTACACCTTTACTTTATTCTTTGGTTTGGTACGATCACGGTGATACCAAAATTATACAGGTTTTATTGCGTTTTAATACATTTTCAAAAGTTAAATGAATGTGTACAAAAAAGGAAAAAAATTTTTGACTTCTTCATACTTTGGTATATGGGAAATGAACTGACGTTTTCACTGTTACCATTTTGAGGTCTGTGCAAAATTTTGATCACTTTTCATTACATTTTTTATGTCATGTAAAAAGGTGTAAAAGTTGCATTTTGGACGCCATTTCCCGCCTCGGAGGTCATCGATGGTTATAACCGTTTTCATATTTTGATACATCGTGCATTTTGGGACGCGGCGATACTTATTGTGTTTGTGATCTTTACTGTTTATTATATTTTATATCAGTTCTAGGGAAAGGGGGGTGATTTAAATTTTTAATATTTTATATTTTTTTACATTTTTTAAACTTTTTTCTTTTTTTTTCACAATTTCTTAGACCCTCTAGTAGAGATTGGAGAATTTGTTAAAATTCGTTTTGACCCGATTCGCCAAAATTTTTCGAAAAAATTTGATTCGACCCGAATCAAATCAAAACAAATCACATTAAAAAACAAGCATTTCCTGGCTGCAGAGAGCCTGTAGGTCATTGTAGAACATTGTGCCATGCTTAAATATGCATAGGGAGCGTGGTTTGGTCTTCAAACAATGCTGTGTTTTAGTATGACACGCACATGATAGCCGCGGCTCTTAGAATCGCTTCACTCTTCACTTCCATGTGCACTTACATTGGCCAACTTCCCCAAATAAGCAAAGCGGGAATATAGCCTGACAAGATAACGTCTGTGCCAGCTCGAAAGGACTGAGCTGAGGGCCAAGCTCCCACTATAACATCAAAGAGTGCACTCTTTTTACACTGAGTGGCACAATGATATAGTGTGTTGGTGGCATCAAAAGCAGCAGCAGGAGCCCGCAGAGTGGCACAATGATATAGTGCATTGGTGGCATCAGTAGCAGCAGCAGCAGCAGGAGCCCGCAGAGTGGCACAATGATATAGTGTGAAGGTGGCATCAGAAGCAGCAAGAGCGGCAGAGAGGCACAATGATATAGCGTGTTGGTGCCATCAAAAGCAGCAGCAGGAGCCCGCAGAGTGGCACAATGATATAGTGTGAAGGTGGCATCAGTAGCAGCAGGAGCGGCAGAGTGGCACAATGATATATTATGTTGGTGGCATCAAAAGCAACAGCAGCAGGAGCCCGCAGAGTGGCACAATGATATAGTGTGAAGGTGGTATCAGTAGCAGCAGGAGCCCGCAAAGTGGCACAATGATATAGTGTGAAGGTGGCATCAGAAGCAGCAGGAGCCTACAGAGTGGCACAATGATATAGTGCGTTGGTGGCATCAGTAGCAGCAGCAGGAGCCCGCAGAGTGGTACAATGATATAGTGTGAAGGTGGCATCAGTAGCAGCAGGAGCCCGCAGAGTGGCACAATGATATAGTGTGAAGGTGGCATCAGAAGCAGCAAGAGCGGCAGAGTGGCACAATGATATCGTGTGTTGGTGGCATCAAAAGCAGCAGGAGCCCGCAAAGTGTCAAAATGATATAGTGTGAAGGTGGCATTAGTAGCAGCAGCAGCAGGAGCCCACAGAGTGGCACAATGATATAGTGTGAAGGCGGCATCAGAAGCAGCAGCAGCAGGAGCCCGCAGAATGGCACAATGATATAGTGTGAAGGCGGCATCAGAAGCAGCAGCAGCAGGAGCCCGCAGAGTGACACAATGATAAAGTGTGAAGGCGGCATCAGTAGCAGCAGGAGCCCGCAGAGTGGCACAATGATATAGTGTGAAGCTGGCATCAGAAGCAGCAGCAGGAGCCCGCAGAGTGGCACAATGATATAGTGTGAAGGCGGCATCAGAAGAAGCAGCAGGAGCCCTCAGAGTGGAACAATGATATAGTGTGAAGGTGGCATCAGAAGCAGCAGCAGAAGGAGCCCGCAGAGTGGCACAATGATATAGTGTGAAGGTGGCATCAGAAGCAGCAAGAGCGGCAGAGTGGCACAATGATATAGTGTTATAGTGACATCAAAAGCAGCAGCAGCAGCAGGAGCCCGCAGAGTGGCACAATGATATAGTGTGAAGGCGGCATCAGAAGCAGCAGCAGCCCGCAGAGTGTCACAATGATATAGTGTGAAGGTGGCATCAGTAGCAGCAGCAGCAGGAGGAGCCCACAGAGTGGCACAATGATATAGTGTGAAGGTGGCATCAGTAGCAGCAGCAGGAGGAGCCCACAGAGTGGCACAATGATATAGTGTGAAGGTGGCATCAGAAACAGCAGGAGCCCGCAGAGTGGCACAATGATATAATGTGAAGGTGGCATCAGAAGCAGCAGCAGGAGCCCGCAGAGTGGTACAATGATATCGTGTGAAGGCGGCATCAGAAGCAGCAGCAGGAATCCGCAGAGTGGCACAATGATATAGTGTGAAGGCGGCATCAGAATCAGCAGCAGCGGGAGCCCGCAGAGTGGTACAATAATATAGTGTGAAGGCGGCATCAGAAGCAGCAAGAGCGGCAGAGTGGCACAATGATATAGTGTGTTGGTGGCATCAAAAGCAGCAGGAGTCTGCAGAGTGGCACAATGATATAGTGTGAAGGTGACATCAGTAGCAGCAGCAGGAGGAGGAGCCCACAGAGTGGCACAATGATATAGTGTGAAGGTGGCATCAGTAGCAGCAGGAGCCCGCAGAGTGGCACAATGATATAGTGTGAAGGTGGCATCAGAAGCAGGAGCCCCCAGAGTGGAACAATGATATAGTGTGAAGGCGGCATCAGAAGCGGCAGCAGCAGGAGCCTGCAGAGTGGCACAATGATATAGTGTGAAGGTGGCATCAGAAGCAGCAAGAGCGGCAGAGTGGCACAATGATATATTGTGTTGGTGACATCAAAAGCAACAGCAGCAGGAGCCCGCAGAGTGGCACAATGATATAGTGTGAAGGTGGTATCAGAAGCAGCAAGAGCGGCAGAGTGGCACAATGATGTAGTGTGTTGGTGGCAACCAAAGCAGCAGCAGCAGGAGCCCGCAGAGTGGCACAATGAAATAGTTTGTAGGTGGCATCAGTAGCAGCAGGAGCCCGCAGAGTGGCACAATGATATAGTGTGAAGATGGCATCAGTAGCAGCAGGAGCCCGCAGAGTGGCACAATGATACAGTGTGAAGGTGGTATCAGAAGCAGCAAGAGCGGCAGAGTGGCACAATGATATGGTGTGAAGGTGGCATCAGAAGAAGTAGGAGCCTGCAGAGTGGCACAATGATATAGTGCGTTGGTGGCATCAGTAGCAGCAGCAGCAGCAGGAGCCCGCAGAGTGGTACAATGATATATTGTGAAGGTGGCATCAGTAGCAGCAGGAGCCCACAGAGTGGCACAATGATATAGTGTGAAGGTGGCATCAGAAGCAGCAAGAGCGGCAGATTGGCACAATGATATAGTGTGTTGGTGGCATCAAAAGCAACAGCAGCAGGAGCCCGCAGAGTGGCACAATGATGTAGTGTGAAGGTGGCATCAGTAACAGCAGCAGGAGGAGCCTACAGAGTGGCACAATGATATAGTGTGAAGGTGGCATCAGTAGCAGCAGGAGCCCTCATTGGCACAATGATATAGTGTGAAGGTGGCATCAGAAGCAGCAGCAGGAGCCCGCAGAGTGGCACAATGATATAGTGTAAAGGTGGCATCAGAAGAAGCAGCAGCAAGAGCCCGGAGAGTGGCACAATGATATAGTGTGAAGGCGGCATCAGAAGCAGCAGGAGCCCGCAGAGTGGCACAATGATATAGTGTGAAGGTGGCATCAGTAGCAGCAGCAGGAGGAGCCCACAGAGTGGCACAATGATATAGTGTGAAGGTGGCATCAGTAGCAGCAGCAGGAGGAGCCCACAGAGTGGCACAATGATATAGTGTGAAGGTGGCATCAGAAGCAGCAGGAGCCCACAGAGTGGCACAATGATATAGTGTGAAGGTGGCATCAGTAGCAGCAGGAGCCCTCATTGGCACAATGATATAGTGTGAAGGTGGCATCAGAAGCAGCAGCAGGAGCCCGCAGAGTGGCACAATGATATAGTGTGAAGGTGGCATCAGAAGAAGCAGCAGCAAGAGCCCGGAGAGTGGCACAATGATATAGTGTGAAGGCGGCATCAGAAGCAGCAGGAGCCCGCAGAGTGGCACAATGATATAGTGTGAAGGTGGCATCAGTAGCAGCAGCAGGAGGAGCCCACAGAGTGGCACAATGATATAGTGTGAAGGTGGCATCAGTAGCAGCAGCAGGAGGAGCCCACAGAGTGGCACAATGATATAGTGTGAAGGTGGCATCAGAAGCAGCAGGAGCCCGCAGAGTGGCACAATGATATATTGTGAAGGTGGCATCAGAAGCAGCAGCAGGAGCCCGCAGAGTGGCACAATGATACAGTGTGAAGGCGGCATCAGAAGCAGCAGCAGCAGGAGCCCGCAGAGTGGCACAATGATATAGTGTGGAGGTGGCGGACAATTCCAGTCCCTGGTAAAGATGGTAGGAGGCAGATGGTGCGACTAGCAGCAGATGTGTGGCATCAGGCTGGTGGCAGCATCAGAATAGTAGCTGAGGCAGGTAGTTAGAACCCCGACTCATTTATCAACGTTTGGAGGAGGCGTCATGGCGTCATGGCAATGCATTAGGCATTGGTGAGTTGAAATCCTGGCCGATCCAAGCCTGATTCATCTTGACAAAGGTCAGTCTCTCCACATTAGGGGTGGACAAGCGGGTTCTCCTGGGGGTAACGATGGCCCCCGCCACACTGAACACCGGCTCTGATGCCACACTACTGGCCGGGCAGGACAGCTTCTCTACTGCAAACTCCACAAGTTGTGGCCACGCATCAAGTTTGGCTGCCCAGTAGTCCATCGGATCCTCTACCTCAGGTGGTAAAGTGCTTTCCAAGTAAGCCACCACCTGTCCTGTCCTGCTGCTGCTGCCGGTGTCGGCTACCCTCCTCACTAGGCGGGTGAAGGAAATTGCTCATTATGAAATCCCGACATAAGTGACTGTTGATGGAACTGCTACTGCTCCTACCCCCCAGCTCCCCCAGCAGTCGTGGTAGTAGTACGTGAGCAATGACTGCCAGGAATCCCCCGGTCAGACCTGACAGAGGATGGACAATCGCGCACATAGGCCAACTGTGTGCTCAGTATTTCTCTAAAGTATGCCAGTTTTTCCTTCCTCTCAGCAGCAGGAAAAAAGTCACCCATTTTGGACCAGTAGCGAGGGTCCAAGAGGGTGGAGAGCCAAAAGTCATCACTATGCCGGATGTTGACTATTCGGCTGTTAATAGTTAGGCAAAGCAGCATGCTGCGGGCCATCTGTGCAAGTGACTCTGAGTGACTCCCGGTCTCCATATCCACAGTATACTGCCACGGTGCTTCTGGGTCATCTGCCTCATCTTCTACCTCCTCCGGATGCTCCTGCTCCTCCTCTCCTGTCACCTGAGTAGAAAAACCACAAATTGCACCAGACTCTGCTTGTGCTCCAATGTTCTCTTCATCCTCCTCCTCCTCCAGTTCAGCCCCCAGCGGACTCATGTGGCCATGAGATGTAGTCTCCACTTCTCCAGTGCCCTGACCAGACAGATTTTGCAGCATGAGTTCCAGGACATGAAGCAGTGGAATGACGTTATTCATCCCGCAGTCCTGGCGACTGACAAATAACGTGGCCTCTTCAAAAGGCCTGAGCAAACGGCAGGTGTCACGCATGAGCTGCCAGTGGCTGACATCAAAGTTACACAGGGGAGTACTACGGTCCGCTTGCATCATCAAAAATTATTAATGGCTTTTCTCTGGCGGTCTAACATATGGAGGCTGGAATTCCAATGGGTGGAAACATCGCATATCAGACTATGTTGGGGTAGGCCGTTCTGGCGCTGCAACTCGAGGAGGGTGTGCTTAGCTTTGTAAGAATGGCTGAAGTGCGTGCACAGTGTCCTGGCCATTTTTAGAATGTCTTGCAGATGGGTGTAAGACTTCAGGAACTTGTTGACTACCAGATTGAACACGTGCGCCATGCAGGGCGCATGGACCATCCCTCCATGGTGCAGCACGGACACCATGTTCCTCCCATTGTCTGTCACCATGGTTCCGATTTTTAGTTGTCGCGGAGAAAGCCACACATTGATTTCTTCTTGCATGACGCGGAGCAGTTCCTCCCCTGTTCGCTCAGGCAAACCAGGTGTAGAACTGCGTGACACTGCTGCACATGTGGTATGATGGAGCAGCACTTGTGGAGGTGGTGGTGGAGAAGGAATAGGAGGAGGCGGACACTGGCGCAGGAGCAGCAGTTTGACAACGTGGAGGAGAAAGCGCCATCTCTTGTTGAAGTTGTTGGTGTGGCTAGGCGGGAAGCACATTCACCCAGTGGGCCGTAAAGGACATATACTGGCCCTGACCATAATTACAGCTCCACACGTCCACGCTGCCGTGCACCTTGGAAGAAACTAATAAACTCAAGGACTGGCCCACCTTCTGTTGTATATATTGGTGGAGGGCTGGCACAGCCTTTTTGGAAAAAAATTGCGGCTTGGAACTCTCCACCTCGGTGCGGCACAAGCCATTAGTTCTCTGAAGGGTGCGGAGTCCTTTACTTGGAAAGGGAGAGACTGCAGTACCAACAACTTGGACAAGAGCAAGGTCAGCTTCTGCACCTTAGGATGGCTGGATGCATAGAGTTGTCTTTTTGTAATCGCCTCTCTCAACGACTGCTGGCGCCATGCGTAGCAAGGAGCAGGAGCATCTGGACTGGGAGATGATGTCAAAGACAAACAGCTCCCTTTGGCAGAGGTGCTGGAGCCTTGACTTGCTGAAACAGCAAGTGTGCCACTAGGTGCTGCTGCTGTTGCTGCGTCTGCAGGATGGACCGCATCTGACACCTGTTTCTCCCAAGCGATTGGATGGTGACGCTGCATGTGTTAGCGCAGTGCTGTGGTGCCAAGGTTAGCTCCCTGGCCATGCTTCACTTTCTGCCCACAGATACGACATATACCCATGCTCGCGTCCTCTGGTGTCTTTACAAAAAACTGCCACACCACTGAGGTGGTAATTTTACCACCAACACTCTGCACTGAGCAACTACTACCGCCGCTGCCTCGCTGAGCCCCTGTGCCACTGCTTATTTGGACCAGCGAATCAGGATTTGTACCCCACGTTTGGCTCCCGTCCTCGCACTACTGCCACCCTGCTGTCTCACAGCCACAGTAGCGACTTGCTGCCTGCTCCGCAAGCTGGCACTCTCTTCGCCCAACGATGATGAATCCCCTGCTACACCCGGCTCCCAAGTGCGATCGGCTACATCATCGTCAATTTGCGTTTCCCGGTCACTGCTACTCTCCTCACCGATGTCAGTATGCACAGCCTGCCTACTGCAGGAAGCAGCGGAAGTGTGCCCACCTCTTCACTGCAAAGCAGCTGCTGACTGTCCTCAAACACTTTGTCCTCGCTGAATAGTGGCACAGAGCCCAGACCACCTAGTAGCTCTCTGGCTGCGAGAGGGAACAGGACAGAGCCTGGTTGAGGACAGGTGAGGGCCGCTGACCTGCTCCTGGGCCATGCCAACTAATTGTTGCATCAGAGGAACCTACGGACTCTTGGCTAGGGTTGTCAGATGTTATATTTGAGGAATTGGATGACCTAGTCAACCATTCAACAATCTTTGGGTTGTTGATCAACACACTGCCACTAGATGACAACGGCAGTTCTGGCCTCACAGAGTCACCCCTGCTGCGACATCCCCTTACTGTGCTGCCACCTCTGCCTGCTCCACCTGCCACCTTTCTGTCTGACATAGTGGTTTATAAACTACGTGAATTTGACACGTAAATCTGGCTGTAAACTAGAGCCCCCAAAAGGTATTGCAATGTGCGTTATACAGATACCCCACAACTGACAGTGTAATTTCAGCGAAAATCACTGTATAAACTACGTGGATTTCACACGTAAATCTGTCTGTAAACTAGAGCCCCCAAAAGGTATTGCAATGTGCGTTATACAGATACCCCACAACTGACAGCTCACTACTGCAGATATATGAATGTCAAACAGATTTCTTCCTATTCGATTTTGTCACTAAATAGAACTGCTATTTGGGGTATACAGATCCCACTTAAAGAACAACCAGGGATTAGTCCACCAATCGCTACTGCAGATGCATGAAAGTCAAACAGATTTCTTCCTATTCGATTTTGTCACTAAATAGAACTGCTATTTGGGGCATACAGATCCCCCCCTAAAGAACAGCCAGGGATTAGTCCACCAATCGCTACTGCAGATGCATGAAAGCCAAACAGATTTCTTCCTATTCAATTTTGTCACTAAATAGAACTGCTATTTGGGGTATACAGATCCCCCTTAGAGAACAGCAAGGGATTGCAGCAAGAATTGCACAGCACAATTGTAGCAGCTGGATGCTACAACATGAAGTGTGAAGTGCTGAGATAGAAAATGGCTGGATTTTATAGGGCTGTGTGACATCACATAAGCCTGCCGGTCGCTGATTGGCTTACAGGTCTGCAGATGTCATCGGGGGTGTTCATTTCTCCTTCCCAGAGTTCTCTGCCCAATGTAACACGTTGTTCTCGCGCCCATTTAGCAGAAACATGAGGGGAAAAAAACCAACTTTGTTCCCGCGAATCAGCATAAATTTCGGCTTCGTGGCGAATCAAATTTTTCCTGAAATTCTAACCGAAGTTAGAATCATTAGAATTGATTCGCCAATCTCTACCCTCTAGGGTACATTGTTCCTACCATATACTGCAATACAACTGTATCGCAGTATATGGCATTTCGGCACAGTATACATTACAATGAGCCACTGCAGAAACCATTCAGCCTCGGGTCTGACGAAGACCCAAGGCTGTCAGGGCAACCGATCGCCACCCCCCGATGACGTTCGGGGGAATGACGATCAGAGTAAACATGGCGGCGCCCATGCGCGGCCACATTTTAAGTGCCGCCGGCGACTTTGCCGTCGGCAAAGAAAAGGTAAACACCCGTGATCGGTGCAAGCACCGGGTGTTAGCGATGGGTCTTCGCTGCAATATGCAGCAAAGCCCATCTCTGTATGAAGAGGTCTCAGCCCGTGAGCCCTCTTCATACACCCTTCATACCTCTGCGGTGGATATATTGCAGAGCGTGAGGGGGTTAATAATTCTGTTCTAATTATTATTATTCACTTATCCGCTACTGTGAACATAAACTGCATAACTTATTTTGTAATACTGACATCCTGTATTAAACTTCAGAATTGTAATCACCATGGAGTTGATGGAGTCACTGTGGACATATATTATATCACTTATCCTATATTGATCCTCAGTTACATTCTGCATTTTACTTCAGATCAGCTTATTCTGCTGGTGAAGTCACTGGGGGGCATTTATTATCGATTTTGAAATGGAAAAATGGCAGAATTGTTTGCCCCTTGCTGCGCCTCTTGCGTCTTATTTATGAAGTATCAGCGGCACAATTTTGGTGGTTTTTCCGACACTCACGACTGTTTTTTGGGTGCAAAATTGTGTTGTCACTTGTAAATCCGACACTTTTCATGGTTCTTCTATTTTTTCTGTGACGGAATGTTTGGTGCACAAATAGAGCAGCTGGTCTATGCAGTTTTATTTCACCTTCATGAATGTGGAGACAGTTTTAATCCTTTTTGTTTAGAGCCAAATCATTATTCCTTTGCAAACATATTTTACCCCTCATATTTTGGCCCTTTATCTACCCCTAACATTGTTACAAGTCTCATCTTCCCTTCATATTCAGACATCCTAATCTCCTCCACATATTGTGAGCCCCCTTGTCTCCTTCTCATATTGAGACCAGTTCATATGCCCTCATATTCTTATTGTGGTTCATCTCATTTCCCCTCATATTGTGTCCCCTCTTATCTAACTCCTTCTTATTGTGGCCCCTCTTATCTTCCCCCTTATACTGTGGTCCCTAATCTCCCCCTCAGAATTGGCCACTGACATCAATGCGGGGGCACGCTATCCAAATGTGTTAAACTATGTGTGGCCCATACATGAGTCATGGACATCAGACTTAGTGTGTTGACCAGACAATTGTTACTAATATCAGATCCCTGATGAATGTGTTCAGGAAACGCATTGGATCAATATATTTTCAGGAGGCAGCAGAATCTATCCACAAACTATATCAGCAATTAGCCTCCAAAACAATACTACTGATCCCAGCGATTACCATGCTGTAGCTGGGGTTGGATGATTAATCTTTAAATACAAGTTTATTTGGTGTAAGGTTGTCACTGTGGACATCACAGTTATTTTGTATCTCAATTTTAGGCATACTAAATATAGGTTATGTTTTAACCATAAAGAATACCCTCAATCTCCCCCTCATATTGTGGCCCCCTCAAATTGTAGGCCCCTCTCATCTCCTCCCTTTCATTGGTGGCCCCTCTATTCTCCCCCTCGTATTGTCGGCCTCCTCATCTTCTTGCTTATAGTGTGGGTCCCCTAATCTCACATTGTGGCACCCTCATCTCCCCCTTATGGTATAGGCCTCCTCATATCGTGGTCCCTCTCATTTGTGGCCCCTTCTATCTATCCTTTATGTTGTGGCTCCATCATCTCCTCATATTGTGGCCCCTCATATTTTGACCCCTCTTATCTCCCTCTTTACAGTGTAAGCCCCCTCATTTCTGACGCATAGAAATACATAGCAGTTATCAAGTGCCTTTACTTGAAAGGAGACGAAAGTGCGGTGTTCGGATCCTTACTAAATGAGACCCAGTATCTTTTAGATGTCATACATTTTACACTGATCTCTATCCATGGGATCAGAGTCAGTATTCTTGTGACAAAGACCTTTATCTATGTCCTCTGTTCTAGTTATGGAAGCAGGGTGCTGTAGTTTACAGTCTGTATACCCCACCATCACACTGACGCTGACACTACTAACCCAGCCAGATTAAAGTCAGATTAAATGAACATAGATCTGCGATTAGATCTTATGCTAAATATGGTCTGACTGTGCAGAACAAATAGAGTACATGGGTGAAGGAAAAGAAAAGTAAGGAGAAACTACAGTGGCTAAAAATTGTTAGAATTTTCGGATCTACGTTAGATGGTGTTGGAGGAAGTTAGATGTAATGAAGTAGAACAGCTTATTCCAAGAAGACTGAATGAGTATTGTGATTTGCAAAAAAAAGATCCAGAAAACCATAAGGAATTACTACAGTAAATATACAGGGAAATTGTGTATTTTTCATAAACAATAACATTTGTTTACTGAAATGGGAGTACAGCTTTAACTACTTCTGTTCTAAGCCATTTTACGGCCTTAGGACCAGCCCTGATTTTTAACCCCTATAAAGACAAAGGTTTTTTTTCAATCATTTCTTGCTCTCTACCTTCTCTACCTTCACAAATCCATACGTTTTTTCATTTTTCCATGTACAAAGCTGGCTTATTTTGTGCATAACAAATTTTACTTCTCCATGGCAATATTTATTATTCTCTGCAGTGTACAGGGAAGCTGGGAAAAAATTCTAAATGTGGAAAAATTGGAAAAAAAAACATTTGTGCGTCACGTTCTTGTGGGCTCAGTTTTTACAACTTTTGCTGTACTCCAAATAACACGTCTACTTTATTCTTTGGTTCTGTACGATCAAGGTGATACCAAATTTATATGAGGTTTATTGCATTTTAGTACATTTTCAAAAGTTAAACGAATGTGTACAAAAAGAAAAAAACATTTTCGCCATCTTCTGAGGCTAATAACTTTTTCATACTTTGGCGTAAGGAGCTGTGTGATGTCATTTTTTGCAAAATGAGCCGCCGTTTTCATTGCTACCATTTTGAGGACTGTGCAATATTTTGATCACTTTTTATCCTATTTTTTATGTGATGTAAAATGGTGTAAAAGTCGCGTTTCAGATATTTGGGCGCTATTTTCTGTTATGGGGGTCACCGCTGGCAATAACCATTTTTTATATTTTGATAGATCAAGCATTTTGAGACGCTACAATACCTTTTGGGGCACATTTACTTACCCGGTCCAGTCGCAATCCAGCGGCGCATTCTCTGACGAGAATTCTGGTCTGCCGGGATTCACTAAGGTCTGTGCATCCGACATCCAGCAAGTGTCGCTGCTGCGCCAAGGTCCGCCGGAGTTCACCTTCTTCTCCGCGGTGTATGTAAGTGCTGATCTTCCGACACAAATTATTTTTTAAATTCCGCATTTTTTCCGAATCTGTTGGGTTATCCTACGGCCACACATGCCCTGATTTTGGTTGCGTGAAAGCTGGCGCCGATGCGCCAAAATCCGATCGTGTGCGCCAAAATCCCAGGGCAATTCAGGGCAAATTGGAAATCGTTGGGAAACCCGACGAAAGTGCGCGATTTGGACCCTTAGTAAATGAGCCCCATTGTGTCTGTGATTTTAACTGTTTATTACGTTTTATATCAGTTCTAGGGAAAGGGAGACGATTTAAACTTATAGGTTTATTTACTATCTTTTAAACTTTAAAACTTTTTTTTTTTAAACCCTCTAGTGTACATTAAGGTCTGATCGTTCCTACCATATACTGCAATACTACAGTATTGCAGTACAGGCAGTCTCCGGTTTACGTACAAGATAGGGTCCGGAGGTTTGTTCTTAAGTTGAATTTGTATGTAAGTCGATACTGTCTATTTTATAATTGTAGATCCAGACAAAAAAAAATTTTGGGCCCAGTGACAATTGGAGTTTAAAATTTTTTGCTGTAAAGAGACCAAGGATTATCAATAAAGCTTCATTACAGACACCTTACAGCTGATTATTTTAATCTGGAACTATAGTAAAGTATTCAGAGAGCTTCACCAGAGGTAAGAGGGGTCTGTCTGTAACTATGGGTTGTCTGTAAGTCGGGTGTCCTTAAGTAGGGGACCGCCTGTATATGGCATTTTTGCATAGTATGCATTACAATGAGCCAGCAGCAGAAACCAGAATGAATCGGCAGAAACCAGAGTTAATACCAACGATCGGTGAAAGCACTGACCACGGGTATTAGTGGTGGGGGTTTGCTGCAATATGCAGCAAACCCCACCTCTGCATGAAAAGGGCTCACACCGTGCCGGACATGTACGGCGCAGAGAGTTATAGGGTTCAAATTTGCCCTGTGTCATTATAGGAGGTTTTACCTTTTTAATGCTTTAACATATGAAGAGGATTTTGAGATTGTTTTCTCGTCACTCATTGTACACAAAGTAATGGAAAATTTAGATCATATCTTTTGTGTTTACTTATGAAAAAATTTCTAAAAATTATTCATTTTCAAAGTAAAAAAATTCAGCTTTTCAGGCAGATAGTCAGAGCACCCAAGTAGCTAACATTTCCCAAATGTTTTCTTTATATCGGCATGGCATTTTTATGCATCCTCTCTCTTTTCTAGGATGTCAGGAGGTTCAGAATTTTTGGTGCAATTTTTCTCATTTTTATGAAAATTTACAAAAACCCTTATTTAGAGGCACCTGTACAGGTTTTATTGACATTTAGAGGCAGAAATAGCAGTAAAACCCCTAAATTAAGCCATTTTAGAAACTACACCCCTAAATGTGTGCAAAATCAACTTGAAGAAATGTGTTAACCCTTTAGATGCTTCACAGGGGTTAAAACAAAATGGAGGTGTAATTTACGAGCTGTAATATTTTTTTAGACAATACCGTATATACACGAGTATAAGCTTATACGGACTTATTGACTTATACTCAAGTCAATAAAAAACAAACAGTGTACTCACACTCCAATGCCCCCCGGCAGCTCCTCTTCTATACAAAGATGCTCTGGTATCGGCTCCGTGTCCCCGCACTGATTATCACAGGGATCGTCACGTCAGCCGCGCGCTGACATTCTACTATGTGCGCCGGCATACACTAAGTTGTCGGCGAGCGGCTGACGTCATGATCCCTGCAATGGCCATGTGGGGACACGGTGCCAATGCCAGAGCATCGCTGTATAGAAGAGGAACTGCCAGGGGGAGTTTGTTTTTTCTTACAGGCATTATATTGGGGGCAGGGGCTGCAGGCTATATACTAGAGGGCAAGCAAGCTATATACTACAGGGGGCTGGCTGGCTATACACTACAGAGACTGGCAGGCTATATACTCCAGGGGCTGGCAGGCTATATACTACAGGGGCTTGCAGGCTATATACTACAGGGGGCTGGCAGGCTATATATTACAGGGGGCTGGCAGGCTATATACTACAGGGGGCTGGCAGGCTATATACTACAGGGGGCTGGCAGGCTACATACTACAGGGGGCTGGCAGGCTACATACTACAGGGGGGCTTGCTGGCTTTATACTGGGGAGGCTGTGACCAATACATTTTCCACATTTGGCTTAAACTGGAGTTGATAGGTTTTTCCAGTTTTTTGTGTTAAAAGTTGGGGTCTCGGCTTATACTCAGGTCGGCTTATACTCGAGTATATACGGTTTATTAATTTTGGCAAAAAATTAAACTGTCACAAAGTATTAACCCCTTGCCAACGACACCACTTTTAACATTCCTGACACTGCCTAATTTTTAAATTCTGACATACACTCACCGGCCACTTTATTAGGTACACCATGCTAGTAACAGGTTGGACCCCCTTTTGCCTTCAGAACTGCCTCAATTCTTCGTGGCATAGATTCAACAAGGTGCTGGAAGCATTCCTCAGAGATTTTGGTCCATATTGACATGATGGCATCACACAGTTGCCGCAGATTTGTCGGCTGCACATCCATGATGCAAATCTCCCGTTCCACCACATCCCAAAGATGCTCTATTGGATTGAGATCTGGTGACTGTGGAGGCCATTTGAGTACAGTGAACTCATTGTCATGTTCAAGAAACCAGTCTGAGATGATTTCAGCTTTATGACATGGTGCATTATCCTGCTCAAAGTAGCCATCAGATGTTGGATACATTGTGGTCATAAAGGGATGGACATGGTCAGCAACAATACTCAGGTAGGCTGTGGCGTTGCAACGATGCTCAATTGGTACCAAGGGGCCCAAAGAGTGCCAAGAAAATATTCCCCACACCATGACACCACCACCACCAGCCTGAACCGTTGATACAAGGCAGGATGGATCCATGCTTTCATGTTGTTGATGCCAAATTCTGATCCTACCATCCGAATGTCGCAGCAGAAATCGAGACTCATCAGACCAGGCAACGTTTTTCCAATCTTCTACTGTCCAATTTCGATGAGCTTGTGCAAGTTGTAGCCTCAGTTTCCTGTTCTTAGCTGAAAGGAGTGGCACCCGGTGTGGTCTTCTGCTGCTGTAGCCCATCTGCCTCAAAGTTCGACGTACTGTGCGTTGAGATGCTCTTCTGCCTACCTTGGTTGTAACGGGTGGCGATTTGAGTCACTGTTGCCTTTCTATCAGCTAGAACCAGTCTGCCCATTCTCCTCTGACCTCTGGCATCAACAAGGCATTTCCGCCCACAGAACTGCCGCTCACTGGATGTTTTTTTCTTTTTCGGACCATTCTCTGTAAACCCTAGAGATGGTTGTGCGTCATATATAAGGCGCACTGGACTATAAGAAATATGGTAAGTTATGGTTTCCTTTCTTTTTGTATTTTTTTGGGACTGTTCTCCATACCATAAAAAAACATATTAGCTTTATTCTATAGATCACTACGATTACACTGATACATCATTTATATAGTTTTTTATATAGTTTTACAATTTCACTGAAGAAAAACTAACATAGAAAAAATTTCATTTATTTTCGTATCACCGTAACTTTTTTGTTTTTGGTTATGAGCTGGGCTCATTGTTTACGTGTTGAGTTATCCTTTTCAGTGGTACTATTGTGGTGCACATAACTTTTATTTGATAAGTTTTTAGAACATTTTTGTGAAGGGTTTTTATGAAACCCTTTTGGCGCAAGTTTTTCGGTTTTTGTTTTGAGTTATTATACAGATTGTTATAACATACAGCTGGCACCCACAGCTTCTGGTGCCGACTCTGTTCAACAGCATGACCTAATAATACTGCATAATGTAGGAACGCACCTCCCACCATACAGTACTATTAATGTCAAATGTCGGGAAGAGGTTAAATGACGAAAAACTCCATGAGGATGACCCATATGTGGGGGTAAACTGCAATATGGGCACATGGCCGGACATAGAAGGAAAGGAGCGCCATTCAGAGCAGATCTGCATTGTAAAATTTTACAGGCTATAAAATGTTTATTTTTGGACATATGGGGGATTAATTTTTTTGTGGATGAGATCCACTTTTCAGGTACATCATTTAAGGGGGATTCAATAGCTAATAATCAGATTTTATTAACTCTTTCTTGGTGGTGGTTAACCCCTTAAGGACGGAGGGTTTTTCGGCTCATTACTCGCTCTCCAACTTCAAAAATCGATAACTTTTTAATTTTTCCGTGTACAGACCTGTGTGAGGGCTTATTTTGTGCGTAACAAATTTTACTTTCCCGTAATGTTATTTATTTTAACATGCCGTGTACTGCGAAGCTGAAAAAAAATTCCAAATGTGGAAAAATTGAAAAAAAAACGCACGTCACGTTCTTGTGGGCTCAGTTTTTAAGAGTTTCACTCTTCGCTCCAAATAACACGCCTAATTTATTCTTTGGTTCGGTGCGATCGCGGTGATACCAAATTTATACAGGTTTTATTGTGTTTTAATACATTTTCAAAAATTAAACGAATGTGTACAAAAAAGAAAAAAAAAATTTTGCCATCTTCTGACGCTAATAACTTTTTCATACTTTGGCGCACGGAGATGTGTGAGGGGTCATTTTTTGCGAAATGAGGCAACGTTTTCATTGCTACCATTTTGAGGTCTGTGCGACATTTTGATCATTTTTTATGTTATGTAAAAAGGTGTAAAAGTCGCATTTCGGACATTTGGGCGCCATTTCCCGCCTCGGAGGTCACCGCCGCCTGTAACCGTTTTTATATTTTGATAGATCGGGCATTTTGGGACGCGGCGATACCTAATATGTTTGTGATTTTTACTGTTTATTATGTTTTATATCCGTTCTAGGGAAAGGGGGGTGATTTGAACTTTTAATATTTTTTTTAAAACTTTTTTTTTTCACTATCTTTTAGACCATCTAGGGTACATTAACCCTAGATGGTCAGATCGCTGCTACCATATACTGCAATACTTCTGTATTGCAATATATGGCATTTTTGCAGCACATTCATTACAATGAGCCACTGGCTCATTGTAACGTCTTTTAAATGCCGCCGACGACTTTGCCGGCGGCAACGGGGGTGGGGGTTAATAGCCGCGATCGGTGCTAGCACCAACCGCGGTTATTAGCGGTGGGGGTTTTATGCATTATGCAAAAACCCCTACCTTTGTATGAAGAGGACTCAGCCCGTGAGCCCTCTTCATACATCCCTTATACCTCTGCGCCGTAGAGCTACGGCGCAGAGCGTTAAGGGGTTAAAAAAATCATGAATTCTTGTTTATGGTTTTAGCATTTTTTCCCCAAGACGTTTGCCGTACCATAAAAATAATGTGGTATCTCTATTCTATGGGTCCTTCACGATTATGGCAAAACCCTGATTGGATTGTGGCGCATCGGCGCCGGCATGCACGCAATGGAAATCAAGGGGCGTGGCTGTCAGAAAACCCGACGGATTCGGAAAAACAGCCTTATTTTTTTTTTTTAAAAAAAGTGTTGATTCACACGCACTTACCTCCACCCAGCAACGGATCGTGAACTGCGACGGACTTCAACGAAGCAGCGACACCTGGTGGACATCGGGCGCACTACCTTAGTGAATCACCGGAAGACCTGAATCCTCCACAGAGAACGCGCCACAGGACCGGGTAAGTAAATCTGCCCCAATGTTTATGTTTTTTTTGTATTAGAGCTTATTATTTGCGGAACAAGGTGTACTTTTTCTTGGTAACATGTCTGGGTAAATGTTACTTTTTATGCACTTTTTATGAGGTCAGATGTGAAAATTTCATAATTTTTGTTAAGTTTTTTGGAGTTTTTCTACGGCCTTTTTTTACGGGCTCAGTGACAATATTATTTTATTGTACAGGTTGTTACAGACGTTGTGATAACCAATATGTTGTGTTTTTGGGGAGATTTTCACCTTTTTATTTTTTGATTATTGCATGGGATGGGACTTCAGGGGACATGTCAAGGGTGCCTCCACAATCCATGTCACCGATCGCGGGCACATCCGTGCCCCTCTCTGTGGAGCCTCTGCTGCTCCATCCCCAGACCCGGACTTACTGCTCCATGCTCCTGCTCCGGACCCGACTAGGCCGCATGCCCCCCGGCTCACTAGGGCGTGCGCCGGCTCTTCAAGATTTAAAGCGCCAGCGTCCTGGTGATTGGTGACGGTCAATCCGGCTCTGCTATTTAATCCGGCGGCTCCCATCATGCCCCGCTGGATCTGCAGCTATTTCCTGTGAAGTGAAAGCCCTCCTGTGTTCGGAATTACTGCATTAATGAAAAAATAGGTAAAGGATTGGGGCTACTCAACCTATATCATTCCATCCAATAGGGGTCCAAAAACTGCAATACTAGATGGTGTAGGATAGTACCATCTCCCGTGGTGGTCCAGAGGTTCCACAGTCCCAGAACCCTGACAGTAATATCTGGCGATGGACCCCGCCAAGGAGTCGCCTCCGGAACGGACTGATCTTCACACCATTGTCACCCAGCAGTGTCAACAGATTGCTTATCAAGGAGAACTTCTAGGTAAAGTTACCTCCGCGCTTCAACACCTGCTTGACTCCCAGCAACAGGCTCCTGTGACTTCTCCAGCTTCCCCGGCATTTCCTCCGGCAGCAGAACCAAGGCTCAGATTTTCTATGGCAGACATAATGCCAGACAAATTTGACGGCCCAAATTGTGCAGGGGCTTAATCAGCCAATGCTCACTGCACTTTGAGTTGATGCCATCCCAGTATTTCACCGAACACTCCAAGGTGGCATTCATCCTCAGCCTCCTTTCCGGGAAGGCCCTGGCCTGGGCTACTCCTCTATGGGACATAAATGATCCAGTCACAGCTACCCATACTACCTTCCTGGCTGAATTCCGCTCCATATTTGAGGAACCCGCACAAGCCTCCTCAGCTGAAACTGTGCTGCTGAACCTGCGCCAAGGAGATTCATCTGTGGGCGAATATGCTGTCAAGTTCTGCACCCTGGCTTCCGAGTCCTGGAACGACGCGGCCTTGTCAGCAACCTTCAAAAAAAGGACTGTCCTTCCAGGTGAAAGACACACTGGCCGTGATCTGCCGGGGACTTTGAGTGGTCTCATCACCCTGGCCACTCGGATAGACAAGCGGTTCATGGAGCGTGATGGAGAATTGCATCACAAGCAACAACAGGCTCCGCTTTCACAACTTCCTCACTTGGCTCCGGTTTCCCAAAAGAAGCTCCAGCCTCCAGCAGCCCAGTCTGAAGTTGAGCGTATGCAAGTCAACAGAGTCCGTTTCACCATCGAAGAACGTTCCAGGCATCTCCCGGAGAGACTTTGCTTGTACTGTGCTAGTCCCGAACACTTTATTGGGGCTTGTCGTGTCCATTCTTCTACGTCCAAGATACGCCAACACCTTGGGCTTCTGGGAGGTACTTCCCTAGGTTTAAATGTTGTGTCTCCACGTCTGTCGGTTCCTGTGTGTCGGTGCTCGCTCTCCTGTGCAAGTTTCAGCATTCTTCGACTCTGGTTCTGCAGGGAATTTTGTGGATGCCGCTCTGGTCTCCCGGCATCACATTCCGGTGGTTCCTCTCAAGAATCCCATATCCCTTTCCTCCGTTGATGGACTAGTCTTGTCTGATCCGGTCCAGTACCGAACTGAGCCAGTTCTTCTCCAGGTCGCGGCACTTCCCCGCTCCCTAGGGCACGCACGTGCCGGCTCTTCAGGGCCGGCTCTTAAAGGGCCAGCGTCCTGGTGATTGGCGCTGATCAATCCGGCTCCGCTATTTAATCCAGCGGCTCCCATCATGCCCCGCTGGATCTTCAGCCATTTCCTGTGAAGTGAAAGCCCTCCTTTGTCCCCAGTGTTCCGTGATCCAGTTCCAGTGTTCCGTGATCCTGTTCCTGTGTCTCCTGTTCCGTGTGCCAATCTGTTAGGTTTGTAAAATAAACTAACTGAATCATTTCTTCAAAAATTATTTTTATGGCAACTAAAAATTCAAATAGATGAAGACTAGAACAATAACTTAAGTTTACTTAATTTTTTTTTAAATGCTGCAAATGCACCCTAGACATTCTCATCAAATAGTCTTCAGTGTAAGTTTTCTTTGTCTTTACAAAGGGAAAAACTATGCAGCAATGGAATTGGACACAAAAAAGGAAATTTAATCTTTATCACAACAGTTGGTAACAACACCAGGCGGAAAAGAGCAGTCAAGGTGACATATGGGAAATGAGAGGGATTTCATGGGAAACAGATCCTCTGTACTAGACAAACTTTATGCAGCTTGTTCTTTGATTTGATGTTTAGGACAAATGAGAGGTGCCAAGCCTCTAGCAATTCCCTGGGGTGCAAGGTCATCTCTTACAGCAATTGAAATTTTTCAGAGAAAAGAAGGGGTTGAATAGGCCACAGACATCAGTGATGGTAATATTTCTCTGTGTTATTAATAAAATAATATTTTATAAATATTTGAAGAACAATTGTGAAGCTTCAAAACCAATAGAAATTCCCTAACTTAAATGACATGCAGGTCTGCTAACCCCCCCTTTCTGCCTCTGTCCTTGGGATATTCCAGAGTTGCGGCCTGCATCTAACTGGCATTCCTGTGGAAATGTTATATGGACCTCAGTTTGAAAACCCATAATGGACTAGTACTTTATTGTGTTGTTGAGGGTGTATAGACAGAGCTCAGAAGGTGTCACCTCTCCATACACAGTAGGTACAGTTAGGGCCAGAAATATTTGGACAGTGACACAAGTTTTGTTATTTTAGCTGTTTACAAAAACATGTTCAGAAATACAATTATATATATAATATGGGCTGAAAGTGCACACTCCCAGCTGCAATATGAGAGTTTCCACATCCAAATCGGAGAAAGGGTTTAGGAATCATAGCTCTGTAATGCATAGCCTCCTCTTTTTCAAGGGACCAAAAGTAATTGGACAATGGACTCTAAGGGCTGCAATGAACTCTGAAGGTGTCTCGCTCGTTAGCCTGTAATCAATGAAGTAGTTAAAAGGTCTGGGGTTGATTCCAGGTGTGTGGTTTTGCATTTGGAAGCTGTTGCTGTGACCGGACAACATGTGGTCAAAGGAACTCTCAATTGAGGTGAAGCAGAACATCCTGAGGCTGAAAAAAGAAAAAATCCATCAGAGAGATAGCAGACATGCTTGGAGTAGCAAAATCAACAGTCGAGTACATTCTGAAAAAAAAGGAATTGACTGGTGAGCTTGGGAACTCAAAAAGGCCTGGGCGTCCACGGATGACAACAGTGGTGGATGATCGCCGCATACTTTCTTTGGTGAAGAAGAACCCGTTCACAACATCAACTGAAGTCGAGAACACTCTCAGTGAAGTAGGTGTATCTGTCTCTAAGTCAACAGTAAAGAGAAGACTCCATGAAAGTAAATACAAAGGGTTCACATCTAGATGCAAACCATTCATCAATTCCAAAAATAGACAGGCCAGAGTTAAATTTGCCGAAAAACACCTCAAGAAGCCAGCTCAGTTCTGGAAAAGTATGGACCGATGAGACAAAGATCAACCTGTACCAGAATAATGGGAAGAAAAAAGTTTGGAGAAGAAAGGGAACGGCACATGATCCAAGGCACACCACATTCTCTGTAAAACGTGGTGGAGGCAACGTGATGGCATGGGCATGCATGGCTTTCAATGGCACTGGGTCACTTGTGTTTATTGATGACATAACAGACAAGAGTAGCCAGATGAATTCTGAAGTGTACCGGGATATACTTTCAGCCCAGATTCAGCCAAAATGCTGCAAAGTTGATCAGACAGCGCTTCATAGTACAGATGGACAATGACCCCAAGCATACAGCCAAAGCTACCCAGGAGTTCATGAGTGCAAAAAAGTGGAACATTCTGCAATGGCCAAGTCAATCACCAGATCTTAACCCAATTGAGCATGCATTTCACTTGCTCAAATCCAGACTTAAGACGGAAAGACCCACAAAAAAGCAAGACCTGAAGGCTGCGGCTGTAAAGGCCTGGCAAAGCATTAAGAAGGAGGAAACCCAGCGTTTGGTGATGTCCATGGGTTCCAGACTTAAGGCAGTGATTGCCTCCTCAGGATTCGCAACAAAATATTGAAAATAAAAATATTTTGTTTGGGTTATGTTTATTTGTCCAATTACTTTTGAGCTCCTAAAATGTGGAGTGTTTGTAAAGAAATGTGTACAATTCTTACATTTTCTATCAGATATTTTTGTTCAACCCTTCAAATTAAACGTTACAATCTGCACTTGAATTCTGTTGTAGAGGTTTCATTTCAAATCCAATGTGGTGGCATGCAGAGCCCAACTCGCAAAAATTGTGTCAATGTCCAAATATTTCTGGCCCTAACTGTATCTGCTATGTTACACTGGCAAGCAAAAGGGTAACAATGTTTTGAACTTGTGACTTTCAGACTTCATATTTCACGACACACTACAGCTTTAAACATGAGACTATCATCATTATTTATAAATATATAATAATATACCCTATATACTCAAGTATAAGCAACCCAAGTATAAGCCGAGACCCCTAATTTTAACACAAAAAACTGGGAAAACCTATTGACTTGAGTATAAGCCGAGGGTGGGAAATGCATTGCACACAGCCTCCCCAGTATATAGCCAGCAAGCCCCCTGTACTATATAGCCAGCCAGCCCCCTGTACTATATAGCCTGCCAGCCTCTTGTATTACATAGCCCGCAAGCCCCTATAGTATACAGCCTGCCCAGTCCCTGTAGTATACAGCCTGCACAGCCCTCTGTAGTATACAGCCAGCCCACAGTAGTATATAGCCAGCCCACAGTAGTATACAGCCAGCCCCCTGTAGTGTATAGCCTGCCATCCCCCTGCAGTATATAGCCTGCCAGCCTCCTGTAGTATATAGCCTGCCAGCCCCCTGTAGTATATAACCTGCCAGCCCTCTGTAGTGTATAGCCTGCCAGCCCCTGGAGTATATAGCCTGCCAGCACCTAGAGTATATAGCCTGCCAGCACCTAGAGTATATAGCCAGCCAGCCCCTGGAGTATATAGCCAGCCAGCCCCCTGTAGTATATAGCCTGCCAGCCCCCTGTAGTATAAAGCCTGCCAGCCCCCTGTAGTATAAAGCCTGCCAGCCCCTGTAGTATGTAGCCTGCAAAAAAACCCCCAAAAAACAGTGTACTCACCTGCTGACGCCTCCCGGCAGGTCCACCCCAATCGATCGAAGCTCCGGTATCTTCTCCGTCTGTCGCAGGGATTGTGACATCAGCCAATCGCTTCTGGAAAAATGTTAGTGCGACCCCTGATCCCTGGTATCTTGCAGATACCCTGATATTCTTTTCACCAAGGGTTGTAGTTGCAGATCCAACCACTCACATGCTCTTTTTCATTTAGTGACCCTACACTCAAGATGATGGGGCGCATTGGGGGTGTATCCGTCTTTTTATGGACCTTGGGTAAAGCGGGTGAGAACGGCTCCAGCACCAATGGATGAGGCATCAACCTCCGGCTGGAATGGCTTCTTCATATCAGGCCGTGTGAGAACTGGGGCAAAGGCAAAGGCAGACTTCAGGTCAGTGAAGCCGTCGGAGGCCAGAGTCTAGGATTGGCATTCTTCTTGGTCAGCGTCACAATAAGAGATACAAGAGAGGAGAAATGTGGAATAAACTGCCAATAATAATTGTCCTTTCCAAGAAATCTCTGTATGGCGCTTAGTCCCACTGGGCGAGGCCACTGAAGAACGGCTAACAACTTGGAATGGAACGGTATCCCAGGAATGGAAGACTACTGTGGTGAAATTGCCTTTTCTCGAGCTTGGCCCTTAAAGGGAACCTACCACCACAAATCTACCTATAAAGGTAGATCGGGTGGTAGGTGGATTATATATGTCTGTTTATTCACCATTCTTTGTAACCTTTCAGTATTGTGCCTTCTTTGCATATTAAAGTGTCATTTAATACATTTTTCCTTCTGCTCTATACGTTCCTATAACTCTGGAGAGGTGAATTACCGCTAAGCCATATTACCCTGTGAGTGTCTGTGTGCTAGCAGTAGCTATAGACAGTGTGGATCCAAGTGAAATGTACAGTGCCTAGAAAAGTGTGTATCTGTATGTATGTGTGTGGTCCTGGTGTGGTCGTAAGCCGTAATTGCGAATGGTGGCAAGTGTGAGCGTGTAACAGTGTTGGGGTGCAGAGTGGCTCTGTGCAGTAGTGATCCATAGACACCCTAAAGTGAACAAAAAGCCAGGCATTTATATTTGCCTGCCAGTTTCCCATTACCTGAAATAAGTCTGTAAAAGGACATACTTTAAAGCTGTACCCTAAAAGTAGAGGCAGTATTCTGATTTGTTTGTTTTAGTTAAATTTTCTGTTCATCAGAGAGACCATTTTACTCCAAATGTTACCATGTCACTTTCCCTGAACACCAGAGGGCTCAATTCTCCTCAAATTAGCTCAAGTCTTCCCAATCTGAATTCTCACACAAGCCATTTCCATACATATATAAGGCAAACGCCTCCAAAAAAAACCTGTGCAACACCCCTGCCAATACATAGACAGGCTGGTAGTTGCGAAGAAGGCCCTCTCCAGGTTAGGAGCCGTGAATCCTCTATGCAGGTTCTAGAACTTGGACAGTACATAATAGCAGCTGTAGATCCTGCCTGAACAGGCAATGGTTAAGTGGATGTAAGTTATTGACCAATTGTTGGCTGTATTTGTAAACTGGGTGGTGATTGGAGAGCTGATACCACCTGACCAGGAGAATAAAACCCCTGAGCAGGGAGAAGCCAAAGGTCTTACCACAAGGTCTTGTCTCTGAGCACATGCTCTTGGGACCCAACTCTCCCTAGAGAGCAGATCCTCTTAGAATACCAGCATACAGAGTGAAGAGAGAGAGAGAGACATTATATCCTCAGAACTCACACAGAATCAAATCCCTGGACCAGAGTCAGGAGACTCAAATCCAGAACTGCAGCTTCCACAACTTGGACACAGCTCCATCCCAGCCTGCATCTACTACCAGTCTGGTGCACTTTTCCTGAGGACCCTCTCCATGACCACGCCAGTAATCCAAATCTTCTGTGAGACCATCCAGGCCCATTGCCTGCTGTTGTTCAATAAAGAACCGTGAGTTATTTTGCACAACGTTGCCTCCGTCTGATCCCTGGATACGGCTGTTACCACCACAGGCTCCCCATCCATTACCCAGGGACATATCTTACAGGCACTAAGGGGTTGCCCCAGGGAGAACCAGTACATCAGCCTCTCCCTCCATATTTCTTGCACACACCACCTGCTGGAGACCTGCCAGGCTGTAGGAAAGCCCTCTGGTCCCTATACCAAGCACCGTGACATCAGCACGCCTAGGCCGCAACTGCCAGGCACTCCGGTATTCTGGGCCCCGGCTGCCTCCAGGCCCCAAGAATAGGCTAGGACTCGATGAGGGATTTTGCACATGCTGGAGTGTATATTGCACTTAAAGACACCTTATCATACATAAAGCTGGAGGTCCAATTGGATAGTAGAGGGAGATACATTATTTTGGTGTCTGAAATAAACTCTAACCCACAATCACCCTTGTAAACCTCTGTGCACAAATCTCAGGTTGAGTTTTTAAACAAACTTATACGAAAAGTACCAAAAAATCAAAAAAAGATGTGCAGAGACTTTAACCTAATCCAAGATATCTAGCTAGACTCCACAGCCCTAAGAATTAGAAAGTCCCAAACACTGAATAGCTGTTTACAATCACATAACTTATACAACACCTTTAGGTGCCTAAATGCAGCATGTAAAAAATCACTTACTATTTCACACAGTGAAAGCCGTAAAATCCATGCACACAAGAAAATGGCGCAAATGTGTTTTTTTCACCATTTTCACTGCATTTTCACCTTATTTTTATTTTAAGTATTCAACCCTTTGATTAGTTAATTAGGACCAACCCCAAAATAACTGGCATATAGTCAGGAACGAGACATTACAAGGTGGGATTATTTGCCGATCCACTATTCACCCTCAGAGAGGTCATGGACATAAATGAATCCTTTTGAAAAGTATAACATTATATAGTAAATGCCAGCAAATCCCTACTCCTTGGATTTAACATCCCTCCCACATTAAAAATTCAAATATTACAAGATTTCCCATTGCAATGGAAAATATAAGAAATGCCCTACTTTGTCAGACTTTCAAACCCTCTCAAACATTTACCAAGAATTAATATGTTGTTTCCTCTTTCTGCACACCAAAAAGATCTAGAGGCCTTAAAGACCAACCTACTTCCATGGATGGGGCGAATAGTAACCTGTAAAATGCTTATATTACCGAAGATATTACATTATTTAAAAACCATATCAGTTCCTATCCCTAAACTATTCATATCCAAAAACTAATGCTCTCCTTTATATGGAAAGCCAAAAAAAAAAAAAAAGTTGCAGCAACAATTCTGTACGCTAACAGATTAAAAGGAGGGTTAGGAGTACCCAATCTTCAAATATAGAGAACAGCTTTTTTACTTCAAAAGATAAAATCTTGGTATATATACACCCTGGACTGTAGTTGCCCATTAATTGAGAAAACTCTCAATAACAACCATCCTCTAATTCATTTGGCGTTAGCCACACCTAATTCCCAAAAATTCCTCCCCCAAAACCACCCAGCTTAGCTGCTGTCATGGCCGTACCTGCGATCCTCGATACGGATTGCGGGTATACCCGTCCCCTCCTCTGTGGCGAAGTGTCCTCGTTCCCCCAACCCAATCTTACCTCTCCAGGCTCTAGGCTGTGGTCCCGTCCAGGCCGCATGCTTCCTCCGACTAGGACGTTGCTAGGGCACGCGTGCCAGCTCGTCCTGCCTTAAGTGGGCAGCATCCTTCTGATTGGCGCTGGCTAATCCGTCTCGCCCTTATAATCCGGCACCTCCCTTCAATCATCTTTAAGTCTTTCTCCCTGATGTGAAAATCCTCCTGTGTTTACTAGTGTTCCTCCATGATCCAGCGTTTCCAGGATTCCTCTGTGGGTCTGTACTCCAGTGTTCCTGGGTTTCCTGTATTCCCGTGGCATCCTTTATTCCTGTGGCGTCCGTGTATTTCCGTGGCGTATCCCAGTGGTCTTCCTGCCATCCTGAAGTCTGTTCCTGTGTCCAGCTCCGTTGGTCCGTCCATGTGGTTCTTACTCCGGTGATCTGTCCCTGTGGTTCCTGTGCCATCCTTGTCGCACCTGTGGAATGACCTGGTGGCACCCCACCGCGGAAAGACCATCCAGCTTTGAAGGCGGGCTGTGGTGAAGACCACTTAGACTCTGGTCCCGGGTTGCGGCTAATACCATCACTCTCTGCGGTGGTCCAGAGGGTCCACAGACGGGAAGCCTCCGGCCAAAAGATGTTCCAGACGTCCTCAAGATATCCTCGGCTTGTTCCATGCCAGCTCCAAGCACCTTGTCGGGGTGTGTCCTATTTCTGCTTTCCTCCTCAGGTGTCCCATCACCAAGATGAATTGGACGAGACGGAAGAAAAAGCTGAAGAAGAAGAGAATAGGGGACCTAAAGGGGGGGTACTGTCACGGCTGTATCCGCGGTCCTCGGTACAGATCGCTGGTAAACCCGTACCCACCTGTGTGGCGCTGTGTCCCCGTTCCCCCAGCCCAATCTTACCTCTCCAGGCTCAAGGCTGTGGTACCGTCCAGGCCCACACACCCACTGCTAGGGCGTGCGAACCAGCTCGTCCTGCCTCAAAGGGCTAGCGTCCTTCTGAATGGCGCTGGCTAATCCAGCTCGCCCTTATAATCCGCCACCTCCCTTCACTCTCCGCCAGATCTTCAAGTCATTCTCCCTGAAGTGAAAGCTCTCCTGTTTTTACAAGTGTTTCTCCATATCCCAGCGTTTCCAGGATTCCTCTGTGTGTCTGTACTCCTGTGGCGTTCCTATATTCCTGTGGCATTCCTGTATCCCTGTGGTCGTCCTGTATCCCTGTGGTCGTCCTGTATCCCTGTGGTCGTCCTGTATCCCAGTGTATCCCATCCTGCCGAGGTCCTGCCATCCTGCCGAGGAGGCGTGTTGGCCATTAAACCTTGCAGAGAGCACGCGCACTAGGAGACGGACACTTGCATGCTGGAGTACAGGGACCGTGGAGGCCCCTTGAGGCTGCAGGCTGGCTCCGGGACACAGGGAGGAACACGGGTGCGCTTTCGACCCTGCTTACAACCTGTTAATCTATTAAGATAATTTGGAAAAATGGACAAAAACGGATGCGGTTTCAAAAAACACATGCATTTTTTTATTGGACTAAAAACGCCAAGTGTGGTATCACCCTTAGCTACAAGCTCCACACTCACCTGTGTGAGTGTCTAACATGCAGAAGCGATGGTCTTGTTGGTCAGCAGCAGGCACTTGTGCTGGGGTGACAGGTCCTGCCCCTTCATCTTGCAAATTGTAGTTCTTTTCAGTTGGAAATTATGGCTGCTATGGGCAAAAAAACAGGTACTAAACGGGGATTGAGAGGCAAAACACTTTGAGGAATGATTCCCAGGGACACCTGGAACAACATTATGTTTTTTTTTCTCAGAATGACGGTCACACTTTAAGCTGAAGGAGTTAAGATACTTGCATAAGCTACTACACGTGTCAACACAAGCTTACAGTTCATTACCTGCAATGCCTCAAAGTAACTAAACACCATCATATCAGACGCCCTGCACCTCTTTCATGGAGCGTTATGGCTTTCACACTGGGAGTGATTTCCCGCCCTCTGGCTCTGAGCCCGCGTCACGTGACTACAACAAGCTTCAGGCGGCGCAGAAACAGGACGCCTTGGTAGAAGGGCGGAGTTAAGAAGGAATCCCGCCCACCTCATTAGCCTGTCTGGTGACGTAGGCGCGGTCAGCTGGTAGTGTGTTTACAGCAGTCAGCAGGAGGTGAGCGAGTGTGGGGAACGCGTCACTACGGAGCACAGACGGCATCCTCGACGCTCACCGTGCACGACCGAGGTAACACGCCGAGCTGTCCCCGGCCGGGGCAGGACAGGGGGAAACTAATGCGGTTATGTTCTACGGTAGTCAGTCTGCTTCACTCCTGCAGGGGGAGCAGTACAGTACAAGCTGCTGTGCGTTACTCTGCTCTAGGCCGTCCCTCGTGTGTCCTGGGGAGGGAGCGTTTTGTCATTGTTTTGTATGTGACGCATCTATGATGATCGTATGGGAGTGTTGATAAATACATTTCATAATGTTCAAGTTCCACTTTTATCTTGCAGGGGGCGTATTATAGAGCCTCGCACATCATAATGTAGGGAATCCCGCGAGTGACCATCGGCATGTGTATTGTCTTACCTGCTTGTGTTTGGTCTTGTGGATCTCATGCACTGGTGTGTCCTGGGGGGAGGGGGGTATTCCAGGGCCTCATACACTAGTAACTGGTGTGTCCTGGGGGGGAGGGGGGTATTCCAGGGCCTCATACACTAGTAACTGGTGTGTCCTGGGGGGGAGGGGGTATTCCAGGGCCTCATACACTAGTAACTGGTGTGTCCTTGGGGGGAGGGGGTGTTATACTGTGACTATGACCTGTGTGGGGAGGGGGATCTGTGGGATTGCATACACTAGTGTACTGTGACTATGACCTGTGTTGCTCCTGGAGTGCCTAGAGGGGCGGGCACATTATAGGACCTATACATTTAGTTACTGTGTGACTATGACTTGTTTGGGGAGGGGGCACTGTGGGATTGCATACACTAGTCTACTGTGACTATGACCTGTGTTGCTCCTAGTTTGCCTAGAGGGGAGGGGACATTATTGTTCCACATCAGGAAGTGGGTATGCTTAGTGCTGTGGATAGGGATCCAACCCAAATTATACAGGAAAAGTAATCCAAGCACTCGGACATCTTTATGGATTCAAAACATTTAAAAGGTAAAGAAGTTCTCGGCACTGCAGGGATCAGTCTCATTGGTGTTTGCCAAAGGCAGGATTTAAAGCAAATCATTACTTATCCTCACGGTTTTGCAAGCCTAATGTTTGAATTACTTTACCAGTTTCGGTCATTGGGACTGGGAGGCATTATGGAGCTTCTTACACTAGTGTACTGTGTGACTATGTTCAGCCTTTATCCTAGTGCCCTGAGAAGGGAAGTGGAGACTTTATTCCCATAATTCTTAGGATACGTTCAGATTTTCAGATGCATTTTTCTATGTCACAATCAGGAGAAGAATGAGTAAAGGTGAGTAGAGCCTCTCAGTGATGATCTCACCCACTATCATCCATACCTGGTTTTGGCTTTGAAAATTGCATCTGAAAAACTGAACTTGTGAACGTACACCTGCGTTAGTGTAGAGTGTGACTTTGTACATGCTGTATAGTAGTGTCCTAAAGGTGGAGAATTAGTCTTTTGTATTGTGTCTTTAACCTGCATGTTTCCTAGTGTCTTGTAGGGTGAATATTGGAGGACCTTATACACTAGTGTCCTGTGTGATTATCACTTGCGTGTGTCCTTAATGAGAAGATTCATGGGACTTGTACACTAGGATACCTTGTGACTGTGGCTACTATGTTTCCTAGTGTCCTGCATTGGGAGAATGAGGGGACCACTTGCATACAGAGTTACAAGGTATATTAATGCCATGTGTCCTAGGGCACAGCAGGAAGGCCTGTTGAGAAACCTGGTATTGGTGGTGCACACGTGTCGTTTAGGCTTCCTGCTTTGGAGGCTCTAAGAGAGGAGTCACCGTGCCATTCGGTTCACTCCACATTTTATGTATATAGTGAACGTATATAATAGGAAAGCTCTTGGTGTAAGCACTCATGATATACATAGGACTATACTGGCATAAAAACATGCGGCAAGTTCCATCTCTCCATCCTGCTGAGCGACTTGTATGTTCTGTAAAGGACACAGTACTGCTGGTTTTCATGTTCTTTGCTTTCCATTAACCAGATTTGTCAGCAGACAAATAAAAATTGGGGAGAAAAAAATAGAAAAGCCATATAAATGAGGTATTTTGTAATCGTGACAACCCATAGAATAAAAATAACATATTTTTAAGTATGGTCAATGGCCAAAAATAAGTTACCAAAAATTTATTATTTTCATAAAAATAAGCCCCTATATATTGATATTAACAAAAGAGAATAAAAAACATTTTTGACAATGCAAATCTGTCCTGGATGGGGCTCTTTCAATTTTGTGCCTGGCCTTTTCCCTATACAGCAGTTTACCACCATGTATGGCATACTTGGGAGAAATTGGGTATCAAACTTTGTGGAGCTTTTTGTCATTTTAATCCATTGTAAATATTTAATTTTCAGCCTAAAATGAATGTATTGTCCCAAAATAGTACAACTTGTAGACCGCAACTCCATTTTGTTTGAACCCCTATAAAACGCCTAACAAGTTAACAAACTTCTTGGGATGTTTTTCAGATGAAGTTTTGATGTCCAAACCAGAAGTGGAGTGAAAATGGAGGAGTAACTCCTCCTTTCAGTGATGATCCTTACTCATTATCCACACCTGCTTTTTCTTTTAGAAATAGGTTGTGTGGATGCACCCTTAAAAATGCTTTTCACTTTTTTATGGAGTGTAGTTTCCATAATGGATTAATATGGGTTTTGCTGTTATGCAGGCCTCTCATTCAATTGAAAGTTAATCCGGTGCCTCCAAATAAAAGTTGTGGCAAAAATTGGCACCCAAATTCTAAGCCTCATAACTTCTAGTAAAATATGTGGACTCTTTAAAAAAAAAAAAAAAAACAAAACCCCATGGCAACAAAAAACAGGCATTTGGGAACTGTAAGTTGACATCACCTGAGCGCCTCTCGGCATTGCCGGATTTTAATGTATGCATGACTCCTCTGCTCCTGACCGGGGAGATGGAAGCCGGCCAGTCATGTTAGAAGGCCACGGCGTAGTGTAAGCTCGGCCGCGGTCTCGCCTAGCTCCCTGACGTGTGTTAAAATCTGGTGAGGCTGACAGGTGACGTTAGCCTGAGCGTGTATAGCTCACTGACATAATTTTTTAAATGTGGTTTTAGTTGTAAATATGCAGTTTCTTTATGCACTAATCAGAACAGTTTTTATTGCATAAAGAAGCAGGCATGTAATGCTGGACATCTACCATCAGTCAAACTTAACCCCTTACCGACATGTGACGTAATAGTACGTCACATGTCGGGTCCCGGTACATGGAGAGGGCTCGCGGGCCGAGCCCTCTCCATAGCCGGTAAGTCTTTGCTGCATATTGCAGCAAAGGCTTACCGGTAACACCCGTGATCGCCGCCGGCAAAGGTGCCAGCGATTTCAAAAAGACGGCGGCGCGCCGCCGTCTTTCCGTGGATCGTCGCTCCCCGTGACGTCATCGGGGAGCGTCGATCCGTCGCCATGGTAGCTTTGGGTCTCACGAAGACCCGAAGCTACTTCGGGTTAACCCATTCATTACCATGTGCTGTCAGCTGTAGTATGGCAGTATATGATAGGATCGTACAGACACCCTAGGGTAAAGTAGTAAAAATTAAAATAAAAAAAAAAAAGTTAAAATAAAAAAACCTAAAAATTCAAATCACCCCCCTTTCCCTAGAATTGATATAAATAAACAGTAAAAATCATAAACACATTAGGTATCGCCGCGTCTGAAAATGCCCAATCTATCAAAATATGATAACGGTTTTTCACTGCGTTTAACCTTGTAACAAAAATCGCGCCCAAATTCAAAAATGGCACTTTTTTGCCATTTAAATTTTTTTTTTAAATTCTATAAAAAGTGATCAAAGGGTCGTACAGTCCTAAAAATGATAACATTATAAACGTCATCAAAATCTGCAAAAAACGACACCACCCACAGCTCCATACACCAAAGTATGAAAAAGTTATTAACCCCAGAAGATGGCAAAATCCCCCAAAAAAATTTTGTACAGGAGGTTTTAATTTTTTTAAATGTATGAAAACATTATAAAACCTATACAAATTTGGTATCCCCGTAATCGTACCGACCAAAAGAATAAAGTTGACATGTCATTTGGGGTGCACAGTGAAATCCGTAAAATCCAAGCCCACAAGAATACGCACAAATGCGTTTTTTTTTTTTTTTTT
Organism: Engystomops pustulosus; assembly: GCF_040894005.1. Taxonomy (NCBI): domain Eukaryota; kingdom Metazoa; phylum Chordata; class Amphibia; order Anura; family Leptodactylidae; genus Engystomops; species Engystomops pustulosus. The sequence continues at coordinate 125,094,337 of NC_092416.1, forward strand.
TTTTACCAATTTCACTGCATTTGGAATTTTTTTCCCTGTACACGGCATGAAATATTAAATACCACCATTTTGAAGTGTAATTTGTTACGCAGAAAATTAGCCATCACACAGCTCTGTACATGGAACAATAAAAAGTTACAGATTTTTGAATGTGGGGAGTGAAAAATGAAAACCCAAAATCGAAAAAGGGCCGCAGCGGGAAGGGATTAAAAGGTTGTTTCCACAAAGACAAGTTTCTAAAAGTGTACTCGGAGAATGTGTTATTTTTGTTATAGCATTTCACATATATAACAGTGAATTAGAATATTTTTAAGTCTACCCTGTCTCTATCAGTCCTGGTGTACACAATTTCAGTTGCTCCTAGACACGACCCTGTAACTTCTGACTTGGGGTCGGGCCGCCATCTTGGATTTCGGTGTGACGGCCATTGAGCTGAGTTTCTCTCTGCTCCCTGCAGTCCAGGATGGACACTCACTCACTTCCTGCCAGCAAACACCACATCCTGAGGAGAGAGAAGCTGCAAGCTACAGGCAGATCATTTTTTTTTTTTTCTGGGGAGAGAGGCACCAGAGATCTGTGTGAGAACAGATATGTAGCAGAGCTGACAGGGTGTTATATGCATCTCCTGGATCTCATCTCTGATCTTTCTCCTCTTTGTGTTGGAGACTAGTGCAATGCTCAGAAGCCGGAAGAGTGGATATAAACCGTGTACCATGATATTCTAACCACATTGTCAGCTCCCTAAACTAGATGAATCATAAAGTGTCTGCTTAGAGAGTCCACGCCCACAGAGAAACTTTCCCTGGAAACATAAATGCGATCAGCCGAGACCCACCCCCTGTGCGCTAGCATCGCGTTATGAACGGACTGCTAGCGGAAGGTGTGACCGCTGCCGTAGGCCGGTGGCACACGTGGCGTTTTGAACCTGTTTTGGGGCTGTTTTTAAGCAGTGCGTTAAAAAACGCATGTTTTCAAAAAAGCATGCATTTTTTAACGGACTTCTTAAAATGGCCCAGAAACGGGTTCAAAACGCCATGTTTGCCACCGGCCTTAGCGTTGCGTTTATAACTTAATGCTAGTGTATGTGGGGCCTTGATGTAAATGTGCTGTAACAACTCATTACTTTTGTAAACTAAAAACTGCAGACATTTCTCTGAATATCTGTGTTGCCTAATGTTGGGAGCCTACTTTAGTTTATTTTGTGGTTCCACAGAAGGGAAGGAAGAACAGACACTTTGCCTTGTGTGAACAAATACATTTTCACTTATTTTTACTTTTTCCTCAATAGCTGTATTGGGTCTGTAGCCAAAATGGGAGGAGCTGTGAGCGCTGGCGAGGACAATGATGACCTGATTGACAACTTAAAGGACGCTCAGTACATCCGCACTGATGAGGTGGAGAAGGCCTTCCGTGCCATTGATCGTGCAGATTACTACCTGGATGACTATAAGGAAATCGCATATAAGGATTTGGCCTGGAAGCATGGCAACATCCACTTGTCTGCCCCCTGCATTTATTCAGAGGTGATGGAGGCCTTGGAATTATACCCTGGCCTGTCCTTCCTGAACCTGGGAAGTGGCACTGGGTATCTAAGCACTATGGTCGGACTCCTCTTGGGTGAGTAAGTCCACAATGGAATTTTATTTCCTTTCCTAAGGAAGTGCATTACTAAGACCATTCAATATCCAATATAAAAAAAAATCTGTGTATACTGTGCAAATACATTAAACTTTTTATAATGTGAAGCTTGCATCCCACATATCGCCGAGCAGTCAATTATACAAGCCTAGGCAATCAAAGTAATGGAACGAGGAGGCTCTTCTTTCCAGTCTTTGCCATTTTTAAGACCTGTTTTCTATTTTTGAACGCAGACTCTGATATTTACACGCACTTAGGCTGTCACACAGTTTCTGTTGAGCTAAAAGCCCTGCATTTAAAATATCGGAATATCAGAAAGGTTTTGACTAGGATGATCTCCACTGGATACATTGTAGCAGTTTAGTCATGTATATATGTTTCTTAACGTAAACAACTATACTGAAATTGGTGAAGAATTATAACATAACGCATGTTAAGTTGGAGAACTTAACCACTCGGTATTCTCTATATTAATGTGGTTGATATGGTTCTGTTACATTCCTATGAATATAGAGTATTAATCAAAACAAGGATGTGAGAATTATCAGCTCAAGAGTCCTACTGTATCCCATAGCACCTGTAACATGTTAAGTAGCCAATACGATGCACCTTTTGCAATGAACACATCTGGTATATCTAAGCTTTTGACAGATTTTGCAGAAACTGGTTATGTGTATGTAATCATATGGTTTGTCATTGGGTCACTTGTATTGATGCGGCATCTATGTAATATGAGCCCTCAGTTTGGTGGCGTGCATATGAACATGTCAAACAGACCCATGTTTCATTGGTGCCAGAGGTCAGGCTACACAGTGATAACAGGAGGCGACTACCCAAAAACCATCAGGAATAGGACATGCTGTGAGTTTTGTGGTCTGAGTAGACTGCTCGTACACAGGGTTGTTAAAATCACAATCATGTGTCTGACCCCATAGAAATGCATGGGGAGGAATAGCACACCTCTCCCAAAATAGTTACTGTGCATGAGGCCTTTCTGTGCATCTTCCTAGATCAAATGTTGTAGAAATTGTAGAGTGAAAATCAGGAAATGTTTTGCTGTGAAAATGTATATATCACAGTTTATAGTATTCATTCATTGATTCTCTACCACCAGGACCTTTTGGAGTAAACCATGGAGTTGAAATTCATCCAGAGGTAATTGAATATGCAAAGCAAAAGTTGGAACAGTTTGTCCGCACAAGTGACAGCTTTGACAAGTAAGTCTGGTGTTGGTCTGTGTGGATTATTTTAATTTTTTGAATGTAATTTTCTTTTCTTGAATATATACTTTTAATAATGATATATATACCTTCCTACTCAAGGTTTGACTTTTGTGAACCATCTTTTGTGGCTGGTAACTGTTTGGAAATTTCACTGGAAACCTCTGCATATGATCGTGTGTACTGTGGTGCGGGAGTACAAAAAGAGCATGAAGAATACATGAAGAACCTACTAAAAGTAGGTGGGATCCTTGTGATGCCACTTGAAGAGAAGGTAACACAACAGATCTTATCTTTAAACAACAGCAATAAATCCCAGACTTCAAGACCACCTTCAACTTTTGAGGCGGTTTTAGGTGCACTTTTGTTAATTTAACAGGTGAAAGAAATTAACTGAATGGATGAATTTGATTTTGAAGGGGAAACCTGTTCCACAAATGTTATCCACCTGTTAAATTAACAAAACTGCACCTAAAAAGCCCCAAAGCTGATTGTGACACAGTTTTAGGTTAATGCCACACATGGGGTTTTCGGTCTGTTAAGGCTTGTGGCACACGTGGCGTTTTGAACCCATTTTTGGGCTGTTTTTTTCCCCAATTATCTTAACATAATTGGAAAACTGGCAAACGGTCAAAAAATAGATGCATTTTCAAAAACCCCATGTGTTTAACGGACTGCTTAAAAGCGGCCTAAAAATGGTTCAAAACGCCAGGTGTGCCACCGCCCTTAACCCTTTAAGGACACATCCATTTTGTAGCTCAACACTCAGACCCATTTTTTGTATTCTGACTTGTCGTATTATATGGTTATAACTTTTGAACACTGTTGAACAAAACTTCAACAGATTGTTTTTTCCTCACATGTTGTACTTCATTTTAGTGATAAATTCTGGCCGATAAGTTGTGTTTATTTACCAAAAAAGAAAACATTTTTGAAAAATTTGCCATTTTCAAAATCATTGTGTTTTCTGGCAGATAGATTTACCAACTAAAGTTGCTGAATAACATTTCCCATATGTCTACTTTACATTTTCATTATTTTTGAAATGTCTGGATAATTTATTTTGATGTCACGCGGCTTACAAATCAAATTTCGATTTTCAGTATTTTTAGAATTGACTATTTTGGGGATAAATACAGTTTTGAATTTTACATAGTTAACATCAAAATCCCCTTATATAACCAACCCCATTTTCAAATCTGTACCCCTCAAAATATCAGAAACAGATTTTAGGAAGATTGTTAACACCTTGAGTTCTTCATAGTAATTACATCAAAATAGAGGTGAAATTTAGAAAGGTAAAATTTGGTTATTTCCAAAAGATAAAAAGAGAAAACCCACCTTCAGTTTTATTCTGGAATTTCTCTTTGAGTACAGAGACCCAACCCCCCACCCCCACATGTGGCCGTTACTTGTTTTATGGGTGCACAGGGAGGCACAGAAGGAAAGGAGCGCCCGGCAGCTGCCAGGGATTTTTGTTTCCTTATTGGCCAATTTTGTTATTGCTGACCTCCATTACGGGAAATGGTACCCAAATGTCCGAAATGCGACTTTTACACCTTTTAAATGACATTAAAAATCCATAAAATCCATGACATTATGGTCACTTTTTATTCTATGGTGGAGAGCGAGAAATGAGTGAAAAAATCCTGCCTCCTAAAGGGGTTAATATATAAACGGGTTCCAAGCAGCCAAACGCATAGTAAACAGTAAAAAATGGATTCGGCATGTGTTTTTAAGACTGCAAACTCGTGCTTAAAAACTGACCAAAAACGCCATGTGTGGGATTACCCTTAAAAACGCATGCATTAAAAAAACGCATCAGTTTTTGACGGGTTTTACCAATTATCTTAATTAAAACTGCTTAAAAACGGACCAAAAATGGGTTCAAAACGCCATGGGTGGCATCACCCTTAGGGTGGTTTCACATCAGTGATTTATTTATTTATTATTTTCCCTCTCTCCACGGATTCCTTAACCCCTTAAGGACGCAGCCATTTTGTAGCTTAAGGCTCAGCCCGATTTTTTTGGATTCTGACCTGCGTCGCTTTATATGGTTATAACTTTTGAACACTGTTACTTATCAAAGCGATTCTGAGATTGTTTTTTTCCCCACATGTTGTACTTCATTTTAGTGGTAAATTCTGGCAGATAAGTTTTGCGTTTACTTACAAAAAAAAAAGAAAATATGATAAATTTTTTGAAAAATTTGCCATTTTCGAAATTCTAAATCATTGCGTTTTCAGGCAGATAGATTTACCACCTAAATAAGTTGCTGAATAACATTTCCCATTTGTCTACTTTACATTTTCATAATTTCTGAAATGTTTGGATAATTTATTTTGATGTCACGCGGCTTACAAATAGAATATCGCTTTTCCGGATTTTCAGAATTGACTATTTTGGGGATAAATACAGTTTTGAATGAAATTTTACATATTTAGCATCAAAACCCCCTATATATTCTACCCATTTTCAAATCTGCACCCCTCAAGCTATCAGAAACCGCTTTTACGAAGATTGTTAACCCCTTGAGATCTTCATAGTAATTGAATCAAAATGGAGGTGAAATTTAGAATGGTCATATTGTTCCCTTATACGTTCATTTAGCACTAAAATTTACACATTTCCAAAATATAAAAAGAGAAAACGCACCATACAATTTGTTCTGCAATTTCTCCTGAGTGCAGCGACCCCCCCCACATGTGGCTGTGACTTGTTTTATGGGGGCACAGCGAGGTGCAGAAGGGAAGGAGGGCGCTGCAGCTGCCAGGATTTTAGTTTCCTCATTGGCCCCTTTTGAAGGCTATAAAATTTTCGCTTTTTCGTTATTGGGGCCATGTGACGGCATTTTTTTTGCGGGATGAGATGCTTTTTCCATTGTTACCATTTTGGGGTTGGTATCACCTATTGTTGAAAATTTAGGAACTTTTTTTGAGGGCAGGAGTAGAAAAGCATCAATTCTGTACTGGATTTTTGACTTTTTTTTTTTGGTGTTCACCGTATAGCCTAATAATCATGTTATCTTTATTCTATGGGTCGATACGATTACGGGGATACCAGACATGAATATATTTTCTTACGTTTTACTAAATTTGTCAAACAAAACCCTAATGTGGGGAAAAATCTATCATTTATGTATTGCCGTCTTCCAAGTGGCAAAACATTGTTACTTTTTTGGCTACGGAGCTGGTTGATGGCTTGTTTTTTGCGGGACATGTTGTACTTTGCACCAGTATCATGTCTGAGTACATATGGTTTTTTGATCGCATTTTATAGCATTTTTTGTGGGATTGAAAAGGTAAAAATCATAATTTTTGGAGGGTTTATAACAGTTTTTTTTTTACGGCGTTTATCGTGGGGGTTCAATAATGATTTACTTTTATTCTACGGGTTGTTACGGACGCGGTGATACTATATATGTGGGGTTTGTGTTATGATTTAGACTTTTTTTGAGTTATATGTCTCTTTATATGTTTTGGGAGTTTGGGGCATTTTTAGTGATTTATGACTTTATTTTTTTATTGAATAACTTTTTTTTTTACTTTTTCACTTTTATACCATGGGACATGAAGAAGCAATCTTCTGATTGCTTGTTCATGATAATATTCTGCAATACTGATGTATTGCAGAGTATTATCAGTGTCAGCCTATACACTTGCATAGGCTGGCACTGTGCCAGTAAGATGACGTCACAGACGCCATCTTACTGGCAATTCTTGCAAGTAACTCTGGGGTCCAGATCGGACCCCAGAGTTGCTATGGCAACGATCGGCGCCCCCCGAAAACGGTTCGGGGGGGCGATCGTGGGGGAAAAGACCCCCCAGATGCTTGTTAGATGCCGCGGTCGCGCTGACCGCGGCATTTAACGGGTTAAGCACCCACGATCGGAGACAACTCCGATCGCGGGTGTTACACTGGGGTGCCGGCTATTAGTTACAGCCGGCACCCCGTGTTTCCCGATGCCGGTTCGGCTCTGATCCAGAGCCGAGCCGGCATAAGCGCCGTGGCGGATATATCCGCCACTGAGCGTGAAGGGGTTAATGACCCATTCTTTTCAATGGGCTTTTGCACACTTCACTTCTTTAACCCCTTAACGCATAAGGAGTGTATGAAGAGGGCTCACGGGCTGAGTCCTCTTCATACAAGGGTGGGGGTTTTTGCATATTGCAGAAAAATCCCCCACCGCTAATAACCGCGGTCGGTGCTTGCACCAATCGCGGCTATTAACCCTTTCATTGCCGCTGGCAAGGTCACCAGTGGCGTATAAAAGACGGCGGCGCGCGGGCGCCGCCATCTTTATTACGCTAGCCGCGCCCCGAACGTCATCAGGGGGCGCCGATCAGTTACCATGGTAGCCCCGGGTCTTCGTTTGACACGAGGCTACATGGCTTCTGCAGATTCGTTACAATGAGCCAGTGGCTCATTGTAATGAATGTGCTGCAAAAATGCCATATATTGCAATACAGAAGTATTGCAGTATATGGTAGGAGCGATCTGACCATCTAGGGTTAATGTACCCTAGATGGTCTAAGAAATAGTGGGGGAAAAAAAGAAGAAAAATTAAAAAATAAAAAAAATTAATAAAATATTAAAAATTCAAATCACCCCCTTTCCCTAGAACTGATATAAAACATAATAAACAGTAAAAATTAGACACATTAGGTATCGCCGCGTCCCAAAATGCCCGATCTATCAAATATAAAAATGGTTACAGCCGGCGGTGACCTCCGAGGCGGGAAATGGCGCCCAAATGTCCGAAATGCGACTTTTACACCTTTTTACATCACATAAAAAATGATCAAAATGTCACACAGACCTCAGAATGGTAGCAATGAAAACGTCGGCTCATTTCGCAAAAAATGACACTTCACAAATCTCCGTGCGCTAAAGTATGAAAAAGTTATTAGCGTCAGATGGCAAAAAACATTTTTTCTTTTGTACACATTCGTTTAATTTTTGAAAATGTGTATTAAAACCTATATAAATTTGGTATCACCGCGATCGCACCGAACCCAAGAATAAAGCTGAGGTGTTATTTGGAGCGCAGAGTGAAAGTCGAAAAAACTGAGCCCACAAGAACGTGACGGGTTTTTTTTTCAATTTTTCCATATTTGGAATTTTTTTTCAGCTTCGCAGTACACGGCATGTTAAAGTAAATAACATTACAGGGAAGTAAAATTTGTTACGCAAAAAATAAGCCCTCACACAGGTCTGTACACGTAAAAATGAAAGTTAATGGATTTTTGAAGTTGGAGAGCGAGAAATATGCGGAAAAACCCTGTGTCCTTAAGGGGTTAATAATCTTTAGCAGCTGCAGGTAGTTTGTTTTTTAATGTTAGCTTATTACTTACTGTTTATATACTGAAATCTGGTATATGGCAAGTTGTCAAGTAGCTATAGGATTTTTAAGCTTGCCCTTATTTCCTGACCCTCCTCCGAACGTCACGGTTCAATAGAAATGGTAAAGAGAAGAAAACAAAACTCATCATAAATGCAATGTTAACGCACACGTTACCAATGTTATTGGTCAAATCGCCCATCCTCAACTGTTCTAATGCATTTCAAAACGCAATGAAAATGCATCTAAAAGGCCATTTGTGAACACGCCTTTAGACATCTTGGATATATATATATATCTCCATATCCATCTCTATCATGGTCCGGCCTGTGTGCCAGAAACGTGTTTCCTTTGGGTAATGAAGTGTATGTCCAAGATGTTTAATAAAGGAGGCTATGGATTTTAACGGGACAAGTAAGCTGGATTGTTGTTCTCTTTTCATTATATATGGCAAGTTGTCCTTATGCGTCCCATTGCCTTCTGATTTGTGGCACATTCTTATCCTAACTTTTTAGTTTTAATCTGTTGCCTTTTCCTCATTTTTAGCTTACAAAAATAACTCGCACAGGCCCAACAACCTGGGAAACGAGGAAGATCCTGGCTGTTTCATTTGCTCCTTTAGTACAACCAAATCAAACAGAAAATGGAAAGAGACGCCCTCTCCAAATGCGTAAGTCCAATAATTTTTTTTTTTTTTTTTTCCAGTTGAGAACAAACACTTGAAGCTTTAACTTTTTTTTTTTTCATTTTCCCTTCGCAACACACTGAGTTTTGGGGAAGTGGGTGAGAAACTTTGCATCAATCTTTAGGCCTCATGCACACAACCTTGTGCTCACTGTGGCCGTAACCCCTGGCATAGCACACAGTTGGAAAACGGTTCTCCTTGCACATCCTGAGCGGTGTACGGCTAACACTAACATTGTAACACTGCTGGGAACGGCTTACTGCCGTTTTTCAGGGTGACAGGTCCTCTTTAAAGTACACTGTGCTCAGTGCATAGATGGGGCTTGGTCTGTGGAGATAAAGAAAACCACGCCTTGTAAGGCAGCTTCCTTGACATCAAGCATGACCTACAAGAGCCCTTATGACATGATGCCAGATTAAAATCTAACCAGTATATCTATTCCTTATCCCATCCTGGAAAACTTTGCATACCCCTAGTGGCACGTCCATGGCTATAAGACTTCACACGCCTACATGATGGCCTTAATGGGCAGTCTCCTTAAGGAGAACTTACTCACTTCCCGATTCATGTTGCTTACAGCAACTGACATGTGTGGAAAGCGTAGCTCCTTGCTTGGGCTGCATTCACATGTGGCAGTAACGCATGCATTTTGAAACTCATTGGAACAGCTGAAAAGATTTGCCCAATTACATTGCTGTAATTTGGCAAATATCCTCTGCGCAGCTGTTCTAGTGCGTTTCAAGACGCATGCATTAATGTACCCTTAGTCCCATTTACCACTGTCTTGTGCAAAAAAAAAAAAAGCTCATCTGTAATTTGCCAGAAATGTAAATCCCATTGTTTATTTTTCTCAGCTACTCCTCTTGTCCATTCACTGCAAGACCTGTCTAGAATCGCCATAAGAAGACGTATTAAGACAATCATGAAACCACCGTCCTTCTGCAGATACACTGGAATCTTTAAATACCCACCCCGCTACAAACGTAAGCGTCTTCGCAGGCGCCGAATGGAGACCATAGTCTTTCTGGACAAAGAAGTGTTTGCTAGTCGTATCTCAAACCCATTTGATGACAACAACAATTATGATGACGTGGAAGAAGATTCAAGAGAAGAGGAAGAGCAAGTGGCCAGTGAAACAAAATCGGACCCACCTGTAAACGTTTTTCGTGAGAGGATCCTGAGCCTGCCTCTTCCGGACCCTCTGAAATGCTATCTACTCTACTACCGAGAGAAGTAATTTCCCAGGACTTTGTAGAGGTCCTCTGACTGCACCTTTTCTGCCCATTTAAAGTGACTGGCATCTGGTCTTGTGGGGAAATGGACAGTGCATTTTGTCATCTTGACAAGGTTTCTCCAGCTCCAATTCCTTGTGTCCAAAAAACCAGGAAGAATCCAAATGTCCCTGGTCTTGTAGAGAAACTTTTCATTTTTCTGCTTTGTTCTAAGGCATTACTATACTTGTCTAGAAGACCCTTTGGTGCTTTTGCCAGCAGAGCTGCCTTTAAAGCACAAATTTTCCACCCATGTAGCAATGACCGCGTTGGGTTATAGCATTAGAATATCTGTCTTGCCCTATTTTGGGTTGGCTTACAGCATTGAATTGAAAGATGAACACAATTTAACCTAAAGTGATGATCGAGCTTCTCAGATATTAACTGTTCCAGGTACTACGGTGTGTCCATAGGAAACCAGAACTTTACATTGTACACTGGTGCCCTAGGCTCTAGGCAACAGTGATCTGGGTTAACTCAAAGGTTTTTCTGTTTTTTTTTTTGTGTTTTTTTTCATGATCTGTAAATGCTAATACAGAGTGATAGATCTTCATATGTCTTGGTTGTAGCTTTGCAAGGCTGACTCCATGCAGACTATGCGCCCTTTTGCATGTAAGACCTCTTTATATACTGGACCCACCTACTATTGAATACAACACTTGGCTTCCATGTTAATACTTCTGTCTGATAATGCTGGACAGAGCAAGCTGTCCTCTGCACACATTCTATTTACTATATACAGTGATTAGAAGAGGAAAGAGTACTTGAGTTAAAAATGTAAGATTCTCATTCTTCTACTTAATCTTCCCATCCTCATAAAAAAAATAAGGGTTACTGTTTTAAATGGTCAATTTAATGCTTCAATGATGGGTTATAGATGGATCAACTATAACACTATTCAGATTTCTATTCAGCCTATTGTGCCTAGCTGTGACCACAAGGTGGAGCTAGATTGCTTTCCTCAATACTGTACACAAGTTGGAACAGCTTGTTGTAGAATCTGGCCACAAGGGAGAGCTTCTATGGATTACATGGTCCAACATTAAAAGATATCTACCATCCGGAATCTACTTAAGGGGGTTTTCCCACTAACTAAATGGTGGATAGGGCCTCACTTTTAAGGCTCCTGCACAGCCAGATTAGCCCTGTAGATCCGACCTCCCATTGTTCTGTGTCTAGCCACGTTATTGAAGGGTGTCTTGTGTGCATCACAGGTATTTTTTAGGGTGTCCATAAACCGGTATTTCATTTGTGTTGGTTGAGGTGTGTACCATACTTATATCAGGGGAGGGGAAGTATCCAGTGATTACCTACAGAATATCATACTCTGTTCTTCATAAAAATCTCTACATAAGGTACATTAGCTGTCATATGGTGGGTAGTTCCTCCAATGATGGATGCAGCTTGAGACTATGAAGTGGGTACAGATTTGGAACACCCCTTCTTTGCTGCTTGAGTGCCAAATGGTAACTTTTTTTTCCCCTAATTGTACTAATGTATCTTGTATTGATGTTGCATCCTGATGAATCCTGTAATACTTGTGCTCAAATGGAGATCTGTTTTTGTGTTTTTTTTTTTTTTCCCTTTTTGTCTTTATATTTATGTAGTCTTTAAATATAAATGTGTTTTTTTTTTCCATAACTTTTTGTACCAATGCCTGTTTATTTTAAGTGAGGAATATCAAGTTCCATTAATACAAAGCTTGGGTTCTAATTTTTAATCAAGTATTTAATTGCAAAAAGATGATGTAAATCTTTTGAACACTGTTGGAGAGAGGCTGTATATCCCGTTTCCCCACTCTGATGCAGTGAACACTCTCCGTGCACGTTCACACGAGACGCTAGTGCACCGGGGGCGGGGCTCAGAGTGATCACATATGCGTTTCCAGAGAAACTCATGCGATCAGGTTATCGTGCTCTCGATACTAAAAATATGCAACATTGGCCACATTACATAACATGTAACAAAGTTCATATTTTGTTATCAGTTAGTGCCACTCACTGTCTATATATAACAAGTAAAGAATGTGATACTAAAATGTGTAAGCAAAGCTACTAAATTGTCATGACATTGTATCACAAATATCACCCTAGAAACAGTACATGCTTACACCACAGTGATGTGGTAATTACAGGAGAATTGTGACAGCACAGATGTAAATAATGGTGTATGCAGACCAAGGCAGCTAGGAAAGGAAACGTTGGTCATTTTATTGATAACCAATCTACCCGTTTCAGCAGCAGGAGGCCTCATGCAGATGAGTTGCATGTGGATGCAGGGCGTTGGCTTTTCATGGGATGCAACTACCAAAATCCAATAAATGCTGTTTAAACCCAGGATTGAGTCTAGGAATGAATTGCGGGCTGCACAGATGGTATAGTAACACTATGGTGGGACCTTCGCCAACTACTGCAAATTATTGATATGACCCTCAAAGGAATTATTATAGTGATGACGGCATATGGCTATTGGGTGACATTCACATGTGGTGTTTACATTGCAGTGTAAACATGTATTAACACGTTAACCCCTTAAGGACGCAGCCATTTTTTAGCTTGAGGGTGCATTCACACTTTGCAGTTAAAACTGCATCGCAATTAGTGTTGGGTTGGTTTTAGGTGGCATTACTTATTTTAACAAGTGAAAGACATCAAATAAACAGGTGAATGACATTTGTGGAACAGCTTTCTCCTTCAAAATCAAATTTGCCCATTCAGTTCATGTCTTTCACCTGTGAAATTGACAAAACTGCACCTAAAACCACCTCAAAACTAATTGCGATGCAGTTTTAACTGCAACATGTGACCGCACCCTGAGATTCAGTCCCATTTGAACACTGTTACTTATCAAAACGATTCTGAGATTGTTTTCTCCTCACATGTTGTACTTCATTTTAGTAGTAAATTTTGGCTGATAATTTTTGCCTTTATTTTCAAAAAAAGAAATTTGTTGTTTTGTTTTTAAAAATTTGTCATTTTTGAAATACGAAGTCATTGGGGGGTGTATTAACGCATTTGCGCCACAATTCTGGTGGCTTTACGCCAAAAAAAGTGTTAAGCCCTACAACACATTTATCAAGGCTTTTGAGACCTGTTTTTAGCTATTTTCAGACTAGTCCGACTGAGGGGGCGTGGCTTGGTCTAAAGGGGCTTGGTCTATTTTAATGTTCTTCTGCGCCAAAAATTGTGTCACACAGTTTAGACCACTTTAAAGTAGGTCTAAACTGGAAACCGACAGTCTGATCCTGCACCGGATTCATTAACACATAATAAATCTGGCACAGAAAATCGGGTTTTCCTCCACTAAACTGACAACCTGGGACACCTTGATAAATTGCGTTTTCAGGTAGATTTGCCACCTAAATAAGTTGCTGAATAACTTTTCCATATGTCTACTTTACATTTTCATAATTTTTGAAATGTCTGGATAATTTATATTTTGAGGTCACACGGCTTACAAATCAAACATTGACTATTTTGTGGATAAATACTGTTTTGAATGAAATTTTACATATTCAACATCAAAAACCCCCTATATAGTCGACCCATTTTCAAATCTGCACCCCTCAAACTATCAAACTTTTAGGAAGATTGTTAATAGTAATAGTAGTAATCACACCAAAATGGATGTGAAATTTAGAATGGTCAAATTTTGTTGGTTATACGTTCATTTTGCCCTAAAATTTCCATACAGTTTGTTCTGCAACTTTTCCCGTGTACAGAGACCACCCTCCACATGTGGCTGCCAGGATTTTGGTTTCCTCATTGGCCCCTTTTGCAGGCCATAACATTTTTGCTTTTTTGTTATTGGGGCATTGGCCCCTTTTGCAGGCCATAACATTTTTGCTTTTTTGTTATTGGGGCCATGTGATGGCTTTTTTTTTTTTTGTGGGATGAGATTCTTTTTCCACTGTTACCATTTTTCCCCATTGTTGAAAATTTAGGAACCTTTTTTTGAGGGCAGGAGTAGAAAAGCATAAATTCTGTACAAGATTTATTTATTTATAGTGTTCACCATAAAGCCTAATAATATCTTTATTCCATGGGTTGATATAATTACGGGGATATTATACTTGAATTTTTTTTTTTTTTTTTGTTTTACTAAATTTGCCAAAAAACCCTAAAGTGGGGAAAATCTATCATTTTTGCATTGCCATCTTTCATGTGGCATACCATTTTTTACTTTTTTTTTTTTTTTTTGTTAAATTTGTAAACAAAAAAAAAAAACCACACACTAAAAAAAACTTTAAAAAAATTTGTTATTTTCAAAGTTTATCATGCAGGTTCAATAATGATATAATGATATAATTTTATTCCACGGGTTGTTACGGACGCAGTGATACTATATATGTGGCTTGTGTTATGATTTAGACTTTTTTTAGTGTTATGTTTCTTTATATGTTATAGGGTTAGACATTTTTATTAAGTTTTTTTTCACTTTTTTAGTTTCCACCATGGGACATGAATAAGCAATCATCTTATTGTTTTTTTTTTTTTTCATGATAATACTCTGCAATACTGATGTATTGCAGGCTATTAGCAGTGTCAGCCTATACACATACATAGGCTGACACTGTGCCTTTAAGAAGACGCCATCTTTCAGGTAGTACCAACAGGCAACAATGGGGTCCTGAGCAGACCCCAGGGTTGCTATAGGGAGATTCCCCCCCCCCCCCAAAGGCAAGTTAAATGCCGCAGTCACGCTGACCGTAGCATTTTAAAAGGTTAAGCACCCGCGATTGGAGCCCACTCCAACCGTGGGTGTTACACTGTGGTGTCGGCTATTTGTTATAGCCGGCACCCCGTGTGTCCCGATGCCGGTTCAGCTCAAGATCTTGAGCTGAACCGGCATTAGCTCTGCATCCGTTATATCGGACACTGAGCGCCAACTCGCTGTGCTCAGTGTCTGATATATTGGATGCAGAGCGGCAAGGGGTTAAGGACACAGCCTAAAATGGCCTTCCGAACACAAGTCTAGTTTTCAGACGTGACATGTTTTTGTTTTATAATAATTTCAGAACACTTTAACCCCTAGGTGCACCAGGACGTTATAGTACGTCTATGTGGCCAAATGCTAAGTCCATGGAGCCGTGCTATAACTTCTGGCACTGGTTCGCGGACAGAGCTAACACCAGAAGCAGCCGCTGTCGGCTAACAATGGTTGACCCCTTAAATGCCATGGTCAACCATTACCGTGGCGTGTAAGGGTGTTCCCACTATGGATCAGATCCATCGTGCCGTTTTGCAGCCAGATCTTGTTGCAGTAAGCTCTACTTTGACTGTAAATTCTTCTTTTTGTGCATATTTCTATTGTAATCCCCATTAGAATAATGGACTCCATAAGTGGCATTGCTACACAGTGTACATCCTGTGCCATGTATGCTGTCCTTGAACAGCCGTTCAAGGGGGAATACTGCTGTGTGGGATGTGTGAAAATTGCTCATCTGGAAGCCCAGATTCTGGATCTAAATGAGCAAGTTTCAAGGCTGTGGGCCATTGACAATATGGAGCGAAGTTTGCTGCTCCTGGAGCACAAACTCTCTGGGGAAGATGGGTGTGGGGAGGGAAGTATGGAGATGCAGAGTAAGGGGGCAGCTAGTTGGGTAACATGTAGAGGGAGGGGGAGGTGGGAGTCTAGTCCTGATCTGGTGCACCCCAATAAGTTTGCCAGGCTGGCGGATGAGGGGGACATCAGCTCTGGGGTAGCAGTGCTGCAGCAAGACATGGCCTCTAGCAACCAGGGGACTGTCTGCTCCAGTAAGAAGGGTAATGGGAGCACAGGAAAGGTCAGACAGGTGCTGGTAGTGGGAGATTCCACTATTGGGGAACACACAGGGCAACCTGTCACAAAGACCGTGCATACCGAACAGTGTGTTGTTTGCCGGGTGCTCGGGTTCGGCATGTTGCGGATTGGGGTGACAGATTACTGGGAAGGGCTGGTGAGGAACCAGCGGTCATGGTCCACATTGGCACTAATGACAAAGTAAGAGGTAGGTGGAAGGTCCTTAAAAATGATTTCAGGGATTTAGGCCATAAGCTTAGGGCAAGGACCTCAAAGGTAGTTTTCTCTGAAATACTACCTGTAGCACGTGCCACACCAGAAAGGCAGCGGGAGCTCAGGGAGGTAAATAAGTGGCTCAAAAGTTGGTGTAGGAAGGAGGGTTTTGGATTCATGGAGAACTGGGCTGACTTTTCTGTCGGCTACAGGCTCTACAGTAGGGATGGGCTGCACCTCAATGGGTAGGGTGCAGCTGTTTTGGGGGAAAAATGTCTAAAGGTTGAAGGAGTGTTTAAACTAGAGACCTGGGGGGGGGGGGGGGCAACTACACTTGTGCAGGGCAAATAGACAGTGTAGATAGAGAGCTGGGAAGAGTCATAGTCCATGGGGGAGGAAGGGGGGCTGGAATGGGATTGGGGAATAAGAACAAAAGGAATACGGACAGGGAAAACCATATAAAGTGTATGTACACAAATGCCAGAAGTCTCACAAACAAAATGGAGGAACTGGAACGCTTGATGTTGGAGCGGAAATATGATATAGTGGGTATCAGCGAGACATGGCTGGACAGTAGCTATGACTGGGCTGTTACTATAGATGGTTATAGTCTTTTTTTTTTTTTTTTTTTTTTTTTTTTTTAGAAAGGATGGTGTAAATAAAAAAAGGGGGAGTGGTTTGTTTATATGTGAATTCTTGCCTCAAACCCGTCCTGCGAGACGACATCAGTAACGCAAATGTGGAGTCCCTATGGGTGGAGGTAAGAGGAGGGAAAAAGAATAATAAAATATTACTAGGGGTTTGTTATAAGGCTCCAAATATAATGGAGGCAGCAGAGGAAATGCTGATAAGTGAAATGGATGCGGCTTCAAAGCATGGTGAAGTACATATCATGGGGGGACTTCAATTACCCAGATATTGACTGGGGGGCAGAAACCTGCAGGTCCTTCAAAGGCAGCAGGTTCTTGTCAACAACAAAAGACAATTACTTGTCGCAACTAGTCCTGGAGCCAACAAGAGGGGGGGGGGGCACTGCTGGACCTTATCAACAGACCTGATAGGGTATCAAAACTACAGGTTGGGGGGGAACCTGGGGAATAGTGATCATAATATCATTGATTTTGTATTACTCTTTACTAAGAGCGTTAGTGAAGGGGCAACCAACACTCTAAACTTCAAGAGGGCAAATTTTCAGCAACTAAGGGAAGACCTTATAGGCATAAACTGGGATAATGTTCTCAAAGACAAAGGCCCCCTCCCCCCCCCCCCCCCCCAAAAAAAAAATGGGAGTTTTTCTCATATATTCTGAAAAAGTCCTGTGAGAAACACATACCTTATGGGGAAAAAGCATAAGAGGAACAAAAAAAAAACCCAATGTGGCTAACTGGTCTTGTAAGGAAAGCAATAAGCGAGAAAGAGAAGGCGTTTAAGGTGCTAAAACGTGAAGGTAGTAATGAGGCATTTCAGGATTATAGACAGAAAAATAAATCCTGTAAAAAGCAGATAAAGGCCGCAAAAATAGAGACTGAGAGAAATATTGCCAGGGAGAGCAAAAATAATCCCAAATTATTTTTCAAGTATATAAATGATAAGAAACTAAAAACAGAGAGTGTGGGTCCCCTTAGAAATAACATGGGGGTCATGGTGGAAGGAGATGAGGAAAGGGCCAATCTACTGAATGTCACCTTCTCAACTGTCTTTACCCAGGAAAATCCCCTGGTGGAAGACACAATGAGGAATAATGTTAATTCTTTTTAAAATGTCAACAGTTTAACCCAGGAAGAGGTACGGCGCCGCCTCGTAACCACTAATATAGATAAATCACCGGGGCCAGATGGCATACACCCCCGGGTTCTGCATGAACTATGTACTGTGATAGACAGAGACAGTGAAGATTCACTGAGGACTGGTTATGTTCCACAGGACTGGCGCATAGCAAATGTGGTACCAATATACAAAAAAGGATCAAAAAGTGATCCTGGAAACTACAGACCCGTGAGTCTAACTTCTGTGGTGGGGAAAATATTTGAGGGGTTTGTTAGAGATGCTATCCTGGAGTATCTCACTGTGCACAACCTTATAACCCAGCGTCCGCATAGGTTTATGAGAGATCGGTCCTGTCAGACTAATCTGATTGGTTTCTACGAGGAGGTAAGTTCAAGACTGGATCTGGGGGACGCTGTGGATGTTGTATATCTGGACTTTTCAAAGGCATTTGACACCGTGCCACATAAAAGGTTGGTATATAAAATGAGACTGCTGAGAATAGGGGAAAATCTGTGTATTTGGGTAAGTAATTGGCTTAGTGATAGAAAACAGAGGGTCGTCATTAATGGCAAATTCTCAGATTGGGTTGACGTTACCAGTGGAGTGCCACAGGGGTCAGTATTGGGACCACTTCTTTTTAATATTTTTATTAATGACCTTGTAGTGGGTTTACACAGTCAAGTTTCAATATTTGCAGATGATACTAAGCTGTGTAAAGTAATAAATACTGAGGCCGATAGTTAAGCATTACAGAGGTATTTGTGGAAGCTTGAGGAGTGGGCAGAGAAATGGTTGATGAGGTTTAATGTAGATACATGTAAAGTTATGCACTTGGGCCAGGGAAACAAAAAGTATAATTATGTTCTAAACAGTCAATTACTTGGTAAAACTGGAGCTGAAAAGGACTTGGGGGTATTGGTGGATGGTAAACTTAATTTTAGTGACCAGAGCCAGGCAGCTGCTGCTAAAGCAAATAAAATTTTGGGATGTATCAAGAGAGGAATAGATTCTCATGATAAAGACATAGTTTTGCCCTTATACAAATCCCTGGTCAGACCACACATGGAATATTGTGTACAGTTTTGGGCACCAGTGTATAAAAAGGATATAGTAGAGCTGGAACGGGTGCAGAAGAGAGCAACCAGGATTATTAGGGGAATGGGGGGATTAGAATACACTGACAGATTACAAAATTTGGGATTATTCAGTTTAGAAAAAAGACGACTGAGGGGAGACCTCATTACAATGTACAAATACCTGAACGGACAGTACAAGGATCTATTGAAAGATCTTTTTATACCTAGGCCTGTGACCAGGACAAGGGGGCATCCTCTGCGCCTGGAGGAGAGGTGGTTCTACCATCACGATAGACAAAGGTTCTTTACTGTACGAGCAGTGAGACTATGGAACTCTCTGCCGCAGGAGGTTGTTATGGCGGACTCTATGTACATGTTCAAGAGAGGCCTGGATGCCTTTCTGGAGAGAAAAAATATCACAGGTTATGGGGATAAAACATTTATTTAATTCTTAAAGGTTGAACTTGATGGACTTGTGTCTTTTTCCAGCCTTAAATACTATGATACTATGGTACTATTTTTACCGGGGGATACGATCCACTTCTGGGCAGCCCCAAAGACTGCCGAGTGCCCCGGAACTGCACGATCTTCCAGAGCATCGCTGGTTCAGATATGGAAAAGTATAAACATGTAAAAACACTAAAGTTTACACAGAATAAATAAAAAATAATACATAAAAAGATAAGCCCCTAGAATGTCACTTTCCCTTAAACACTTAATAAAGTATAAAAAAAAAAACAAAACCCGCATATTTGGTACTGCCACATCCATAACAATCTGTATAATAAAACAGAATCGTTACTGGACCTGCACAGTAAACGCCTGAGGGGAAAAAAAAACCTTTAAAAAAAAAAAAAAGCTCTAAAAAGTGATTTAAAAAATGTTATGCACTCTAAAATAAGACCACTAAAAAGAACAATCCTTCTCGCAAAAAATAAGCCCTTAAACAGATTTGTGAGGCGAAAAATAAAAAAGTTTTGCATATGAAAGATGGAGATGCTTTTATTCAGTAAAAATGGGAAACAAAATAAAAAATCTTTATAAATGAGGTATTTTCATAATTGTGGCGACCCATAGAATAAAAATATACTATTTTTATGGTATGGCCAAAAAAAACCCACACATTTTCCTAAAAATGTATGATTTTCATTTCCTCCACCAACAAAGAGTTAATAAAATCTCACCAATTAGCTATAGATGCCCCAAAATTATGTATCAGAAAAGTGCATCTCATGTGGCAAAAGAAATAATCCCCTATAGGTCCACATTAAAAAAAGAAAAAAAATTATAGCCTGTACAAGTTGACAATGCAAATCTACTCTGGATGGCGTCTCCTTCCCTTCTATGCCCGGCCGAGCGCCCATACAGCAGGATACCGCCACATAAAGGGTATGAAACTTTGTGGAGCCTTTTTTCATTTAATCCATTGCAAATGTTTAATTTTCCACCAAATAAAAAATATTACAATTTGTAGACTGCACCTCCATTTTCTTTTAACCCCTATAAAACACCTAAAGGGTTAACAAACTTCTTAAAACTGTTTTTTCATACGTTGAGGTGTGTAGTTTTCATAATGGGGTAATTTACAAGTCTAGCTATTATTAAGGCCTCTCAGTGTCAATTAGAAGTTGAGCAGGTCCATCTAAATGCGGGTTTTGGTGATTTTACAAAAAATGTGAAAAATGGCACCCAAATTCTGAGCCTCATAACATTCTAGTAAAATATGTGAAATCTTAAAAAACCATGCCAACGTAAAGTAGACATTTGGGAAATGTAAGTTATGAATTTATTTGGGAGCTATGACTATCTGCTTCAAAAGTAGAGAGATTAGAACGTTGAAAATAAAGAATTTTTCAATTTTTGCCAAATAGTTTTTTTTCATAACTAAACACAAAAGATATCATCCAAATTTTTAAACTAATTTGAAGTACAAGAAAACTGTCTCAAAATCCCCTGGATATCTCATATCGTTCCAAAGCTATAACCACTTATAGTGACACAGGGCAGATTTGAAAAATGGGACGCGTCCTAAAAGCCAAAATAGGTCCCATGGGGTTAACTTACCCATGTTGTTTTGAGATTTTTTTTTTTTCATGACACACTGTGCTTTATGTCAGTGGTAAATGTTAGTTGATATGATTTGTTATTTATTATAAAAGGGGAAATGTAGCAAAAAATCTGCAATTTTCTTTATTTAAAATGTTTTTTTTTTCAGACAGACAATCTTACCATCTAAATTACTTTTTCTAGGATGTAAGCAGACTTACAATAGCAATTTTTAGGAAAATTTGGACTATTGCAATTAAGAAAGAGCTTTTTAAAAGACTTTGCAATAAGGAACCATCACAAATGACTCCATTCTCAGAAATGCCCCCATCCAGCTTTTCAAAACCACTTTTAGAAAGTTTGTTAACCCTTTCAGTGTTTCACAGGAATTAAAACAAAATAGACGTACATTTTTTTTTAAAAATGTGGTCACTAATACATAAATTTAGGCCTAAAATGTACACATTTACAATGGGTTGTAGGGAAAAAAAACACCCCCCCAATTTATTGCATAATGCCTCCCAAGCACGTAAATACCCCACATTTTGGTGTAAACTGCTTTAAGGGCATATAGCAGGGCACAGAACAGAACGAGCACCATTTGGCTATGAGTGGGTAGATTTTCCTGAAGCAGTTTTAGGCCACCATCATTCATTTACAAAGACTCTGGGGAATGGAAACAGTTAAACCCCAACAAGTGACCCCATTTTGGAAACTTAACCCTGAAAAGCGTCCAGGATAAAGCAATAGTGACTTATAGGCCCCATTCCACACTTATAGTAAATTTGAGCTAACAGAATAATGTAACACCACCATACGTGAACCTTATTGAAAACAACACCCAGAAAGCAGAAATTATTCATCTAGGGGTATAATGAAAGTTTTTGGGGCTAGTAAAATTAAATCCAGGCAAAATCTATTTGCATATGTTTTTGAAGAACACTTTTTTCTTCTGTATTCATCTAGGGGTATAATGAAATGAAATGTGGTTTTAAATTTTAGGTATAATATCAATTTGTAAATGGCCAACATTGCAATGAAATTTTAGGCATGTTTGTTTAGGATCATGTAAAAATAACAAAAATTACAAAATAACAAATTCAATATTCCCGGGAAGTATGGTAAGCGCGGAAACAGTCTTTGATGCACAACCCTGGCTTATCTGGACAAGTGTCGCATTGATAACCGGTATCTTTGCGTGTTCCCTTCTTGTAGCACACACAGCATATTTTTGTTATGCCCGTCTTTTCTTTTCTGTGTGTGTGTGTGGGGGGGATCTCATATGGGAAACACAACACAGTTCTGCTGGTGTGACTAATATGGGATGTGCTCGCACTCTCTTGGAACAGTAGTTGCTTAATTACTTGTTCTTGGTATGCCAAGTAGGTTACTTGTTGCCGGGTCTTGCGCTAAATAATTAAGGAATTATACAATGCAGTTTGCACTAAATGCACTGCAACCTTTTTGTACCAAGTGCGGGACTTGCGAATCGCAATGGCTGTAGCATTTAATCGGCTAGATCAACCCCTCCCATGTTTTGACTGTAATCCTGTATGCAAACTGGCTTGAGGACTTTATTCTATTGTATTCTGCATGAATAGATGTGAGGACAAACACCTCTCTCTTGTCCTTATATTTTGTCAGCATGATGTTACTGTGACGCAAGGACTTGCTTTCACCCCGTCTCAATTTAAGGTCCACCAGATTTTTTGGGAGGCCTCTTTGATTCCTCCTTATTGTTCCGCAGGCCACTGTTCCTTTTTCAAGGAGGCACTGAAGGAGAGGGACACTTGTATAGAAATGATCTATGTAAAGGTAATAACCTTTACCCAACAGGGGGAATAAAAAATCCCACACAATTTGTGGTTAGGACAGGGGGGCATTCAGGTACACAGATCTGGAAGTGCTTTCCCTCGTGGATACAGAATTTGTAGGTGTATCCGCTTTCACTTCACAGAGCTTGTAAACTTTGATCCCGTATCTAGCTCTTTTGCTCGGCAAATAGGCTTAAATTTCAGCAATATATCTAAAAAGTTACTCGTCGTTGGCTACATTTTTTGTGGGGTGTAAGCCTCCATAAATTTCTCATTAAAATGAGTCACCACTGGCCTGATTTTATATAATTGGTCTTGGGCATGGTCACCTGCAGCAGGACACTGACTTATCACTGTAATGCAGAAATTTTAACAGCGCCTCAAAACGTGGTCTTGTCATTACAGCCCTGTATATTGGTGCGTGGTATAAAACGTCACTGGACCAATATGACTGGATTAAGAAAGAGCTGTTAAGAAACAGCCCCCAGAATTTTTTTAATTCTCTGGCTTCTAGCATAATATGATGTGGGGTGACTGTCCAGAAACTGTTCTGCATACAGATTTGTCTGTGTAACCATTAGGTCTACAAATTCCTCTGTAAAAAAAAAAATTAAGTTCCTTGTACCCATCTGTATTAATATTTATTCCTGGGTTGGAAATGAATGCTGGAATTTGGGGAGAAAACATATTTGGGGGCTCCCAACTGGGGTCCCTTGACTGCTCTTCACTCTGCCTACTGCGCCTTTGTGAGGGTTCATCACTGTCACTAGAGGAGGACATTAGAAAGTGTTCTTCATCACTTGCAGTGTCTGTATCTGAACACATGAAGGCATAGGCCTCATCCGCAGAATACACCCGTTTAGCCATGCTAGAAACTATATATTTTTTTTTTTAGTTCTTTTAGTATTTTCTTAGTATTATGAGAAAACAAAAAACAGTAACTGAAAATTCAGTGCAGGAAGGGATATAAATTGCTGAAGATCTGTGTAGGTGAAAGTAAATTTAATAATGTACCCCTACAGTACTAAACTGATACTATTTAACTAGGAACTATATATATGCATATATATATATATATATATATATATATATATATATATATATATATATATTTTTTTTTATTTTTTTTTAAATATTTTTTAAAATTTTATGATAAAACAAAAAACTAACTAAGATGTCACTGCAGGAAGGGATACAAACGCTGAAGGCGTAGGTGTAAGTATATATAATAACGTACAATATCTGCTTTTGTATATACAGTATATATATCCCTAACCGCTGACCCTAATCACTATAGATATTCAGCAGCTCTAACCACTATCCCTAATCACTAACACTAATTACAAGCGCTAATCACTAGCCCGAATTGCTAACCCTAATCACTAGACCTAATCACTATATATATTCAGTAGCCCTAATCACAAACCCTAATTACTATATATATTCAGCAGCCCTAATTACTATTTATGGGTTTTGGGGGGTATTTGGATGTGAGGGGTCACTCTGAATACACTCAGGGGACAGAGCTTTGGTTCACGGCTCTGATCTTGTCATTTCTGGCATGAAATATGACAGAATCAGACCCGGGAACCAGCTCTCCCCTCCCTCTTTAACTGTGATTGGTCAGGCTGGATTAACTGACCAATCACAGTGATCGATGGCTGTAATTGGTCCCTGGCCCGATGTCAGTGACGATCAGCTGTTGGTATGGACTTGTCACCATGTGTTTACACATGGTGACACTTTCAATGCATGACGATACAGATCGTCTTTTTGCGCAAAGTACCCCCTGAAAAAGAAGATCTATATAGCCTTGTGTCGCTAATGTGTTAATATGGTGTTTAACATTGGTTAGTATTGGTGTTTTGTACATGCAAATGTGAAAAGAAATGTAATTGGGCAAATCTCCCAGCTGTTGTAATTTTTTTCCCAATGTGAATGTAGCCTAAGAAAAAGTGCTCCAGAATTTGTACATTTCGGGACTGTAAGGTTGATGACACACATGGCATTTTTAGTCTGTTTTTCAACCAGTTAAAAAACTGTGTTTTTTACTGTTTTTGTCAGTTTTTCCCAATTATCTGAACAGTCTGAAAACCCACGCATAAAAACTGACTAAAAACGCCACGTGTGACATCACCGGTGGCACACGTGGCGTTTTGAACCCATTTTTGGGGCATTTTTAAGCAGTCCGTTGAACGCATGCATTTTAAAAACACATGTGTTTTTGAAAACGCATCAGTTTTTTTGAAAACACCATCTGTTTTTGTTCGTTTTCCCCCAATTATGATAATTGGGAAAAACTGACAAAGGCGGATGAGTTTTCAAACGGACTGCTTAAAAACGGGTTCAAAAGGCCACGTGTGCCACCACCCTTAGGGTGATGCCACACGTTAGCATTTTGATTCCGTTTTGCAACTGAATCAAAGCGCACTGGGTCATCCCGCATCCGATTGCATATGCGTTTATATGCAAACACGTGCATTCGGCAATCGGCGCCAGGTGTCCTGCATTTACACAATACAAGATACCGGGCGCTGATTGCTGGGCCGCCCCAGTGCGCTTTGATTCCGTTACAGAACGTGTGACACCACCCCTAGGGGGAGCAAACAGTCAGAACGGGGAGAGATCAGCCAAGCCCCTTTTTAAACCCAATCCAGACTGAACTTGTGAGTGCAGCAAAGGTTGATGCCACACTTCCGTTTTTGGACCATTGAAAAGCATGCGTTTGGCTGCTTTGAACCTATTTACATTAATTAATTTCTAGAAGTGTAGGCAGCTGTGAAACAGTTTAAGGCCGTGGTCACACGTTCCGCTAGCACTCCATTCATAACGTGACGCTAGTGCACAGGGGGCGGGCCCGGCCCAAATCAACAAGCACCTCGTTTCTTGCATTTACACAATGTAAAACACGCTTGCGTTTCGATGTAAAAGTATATGCATTTTCATAGGGTTTTATAAACGCAATACAAACCCCAAGCGAGGGTGCGCACTTAGTATGTCTGTGCCTCATGGCATTCAAGAATCTGCAGGCAGCAGATGCAGAAGTTGATTATTTCTTCAGCTACTTCAAGTATAAATGCAAAGAGAAAGCAACAACATAAAATGGTGAGATTTGTTTCATATACAGTATATAGATCTCACACACATACACCACCTGTCTATATTCATTTAGATAGATAAAAGCATCATTAGTGGCCATAGTATAGGATTGCGCAGACTTAAGCAGAACCTTTTCCATGTTTTCCAGGAGGTCTGTTTGACTGTCTTTGTAAATGACTTGACATCACTCCAAGGGCAAAGTAGAATATGAAGCGCTGCACAGAACTCAGAAGGAGGGAACATGTTTTGGGCAGAGGGGTGTGAGTGATATTAACAAGAAACACATGTTCTCTGCTCCCTCCTACAGAGGTTTTTAAGCCTCAGGATCCTGACTGATCAGACCGTGGGACAACACGGTTATGAACATGCAGTGGGGATTATATGGACTTCTTCTCTTTCTTGTACCACTCCAGCAGGGGGTGGGGTGCCCCAGCAGGTGCCTGTGTTTTAGGACCACTGTCAGATGCATGCATTTGATGCTGGACTCCATCCCAGATGTCCCTGTCCAGACCACCATACTGTAAGTCAGCTCTGTTAATTGTATTCATGTTATTGGTGTACATCTATAGGAAACAGGTAGAATCTTGCTTACTGGACGTCATATGTAACATCCCACACCATTCACGTTATAAAGAGGCAGTGTGTCGTCAGAAACATAAATTACGTTCTTATACAAAGGGAACTACATCAAAGGCATTAACTTTGTGCATAGTTTTTCATCCATTTCAATTCGAATAACCGTTTCTTTCCCTGTAATACCACTCCCTCATTCCAGTCTCCAAAAGATGGTCATACTTCTTATGTCCTGCATTTATAGTCCCTGCTCATTGACTCCTTGCACCAGGACTGTAGTTTAGAAACGTGCGCTCTGGACCCTAACAATTCCCACAGTTGTCCTCTCTAAGTGATCTAGATAATATACAGACGCCCACTGACATTGGACTTGATTGTTTTGTGTCCTGAGGCCAAGTATGTAAAAGAATGCATGACGTAAGGTGGCTGGAAATGTTCATTTCGTCACTTGAAATTCTTGTTCAGAGCAAGCCATTGTGATTTGCATATGTTCTACAGTCAGACATGTAATCTTCTCTGCTCTGTTCCTAACCCTGATCCTGTAATTGGGGGGGTGAGCACAATTTCATTTTTCTCGTATTATTTCATAGCTGTGTTGCATCCTGGGTCTGCAAAATGGCCAATGAATAGATGAGAATTGTCCACTTTTGACAGCCCTACAGAAACTATCCATATGCTCGGAAAAGTAGCACTTTCTTTTATTTTTCTAATTAGTAGATGAAGATCTTAGGTTGTCTTTTAGCCTGTTAGGTGCTAGTTTTCCCAGATGAAGGAGGTTGAGGCTGCATTCTCAAGTGTTTACATATGTTTAGAAATACAATACAACAGCTGATGAGAGGATATTTTCCTAATTACATTGGTGTTGTCATTTGTGTTACAAAACACAATGTTAACCCCTTAACACGCATCGGCTCCGGCTGCAGTAAACACCCATTGGTAACATAGGCAGGTATTAACCCTTCGATCGATACACCACGTGACGTCATCGGGGAGCGGCAATCTAATGCTCTGACAGACAAAGACCCGAGGCTGTCTTTTTTTAACACTATCTATTACAATGTGTGATTTGCACGCTTTAATAGTGTCACGGGTGGTCCCGTGACCCCTATTGCGGGTCTCAGGCTCACCCGTGCTGCCCTGCCTCCGCCAGTGCGCCGCCAGCGTGTCTCACCTGGCCCGGCTCCTGGCTCGCTCCCCTCTTTCACCAGAGCCCGCCGCAAAGCGGGTTAGACAAGCTGCAGCATGGTACCACCAGGTCGTTCCTCAGGCGTGACTTGTCTGCAGTGACGGCCAAGGTTGAGGTACAAGAACGGCAATCAATCAATCTAGTGGTCAAAGTCCAGGCACAGGGTTAGGGCAGGCGGCAGAGATGCAACGTCAGAGTTCAATCTGGGGTCAGCAACAGGAGATCCAAGCAGAGGGGTATGGGAACACAGCACACAGGACAGCAGCACGGAGGATCACTGGTACACGGGAACACGGAGGGACACAGGAACGCAGGAGACACAGGAACGCAGGCTAATCGCAGTAAAGCTTTCTCTCAGGCTGTGAGGCACAAAGATCCGGCAGGGCTTGCAGGAAGAGGCAGGCTTATATAGAATTGGGCAATATGGCCAGCGCGCCACTAATTGGTGCTGGCCATATTGCCCAATTCTATATAAGCCTTCCTCTTCCTGCAAGCCCTGCCGGATCTTTGTGCCTCACAGCCTGAGAGAAAGCTTTAACTGCGATTAGCCTGCGTTCCTGTGTCTCCTGCGTTTCTGTGTCCCTCCGTGTTCCCGTGTACCAGTGATCCTCCGTGCTGCTGTCCTGTGTGCTGTGTTCCCATACCCCTCTGCTTGGACCTCCTGTTGCTGACCCCAGATTGATTGCCGTTCTTGTACCTCAACCTTGGCCGCCACTGCAGACAAGTCACGCCTGAAGAACGACCTGGTGGTACCATGCCGCAGCTTGTCTAACCCGCTTTACGGCGGGCTCTGGTGAAAACCGGGTACCACTTAGACTCCGGTCCCAGGTAGTGGCTTGAGTCATCGTCTGCAGTGGTCCAGTGGGTCCACAACCCGCAAGCCTGACAGTAAGATCCGGCCATGGGTCCCGCTGAGGTTCCGTCTCCCAGTCGGCCTGATCTTGCCACGATTGTGATGCATCAATCCCGGCAGATTGCCGCACAGTGCGAACAGCTGTAGCAAGTCACCGCCATGCTGCAACAGTTGCTAACTACCCAGCATCAGCAACAGGTCCCTGAAGCTGTTCTTGCAACTCCTGCTACTCCGGCTGTCCTTCTTGCTACCAGACCCAGGCTACGTCTTTCTATGCCCGGCAAGTATGACGGGGATCCCAAGCTATGCAGGGGCTTCATCACCCAGTGTTCTTTACACATAGAGCTTAATACCATCCCAATTCGTCACGGAGCGTTCCAAGGTGGCATTTATCCTCAGCCTCCTCTCCAGGAAAGCCCTGGCCTGGGCTACTCCGCTTTGGGACAGAGACGACCCGGTCACTGCTACACTCTCGGCATTTCTGGCAGAATTCTGATCTGTTTTCGAAGAACCAGCACTGGCCTCCTCTGCTGAGACTGCGTTGTTGAATCTGCGTCAGGGCAATTCATCTGTTGGAGAGTATGCCCTGGCCTCGGAGCTCTCTTGGAACGACGCGGCCCTGTCTGCAGCTTTCAAAAAGGGACTCTCCTCCCATGTTAAAGACGCTCTGGCCACTCGTGATCTGCCGTCCACTCTGAGTGGTCTAATCTCTCTGGCCACCCGGATAGACGTGCGATTTAGAGAGCGCCCCGAAGAGTCTCTCCTCGAGCAGCCTCAAGCTCGTCCAAGACGTCTTCCTTGCCTGGCTCCTGTCTTCCAGAGGCCGCTCCAGTCACCGGTTGTAACTTCTGCCGAAGAGCCTGTGGAGGTGGACAGAGCTAGACTCTCTTCCCAGGAACGCAACAGAAGACGACAGGGAGACCTCTGCCTCTATTGTGCGAGTCCTGAACACTTCATCAGGACGTATCCTGTCCGTCCCCAACGTTCGGGAAATGCCACCACCTAGGGTTCTTGGGAGAAGCGTCCCAAGGTGTGTGCGAAGCTTCTCCACGTTTGACCATTCCTGTGCTCCTCAGCGTTGGTACGAGCAGCCAGTTCCAAGTATGTCCCTTCTTGGACTCCGGGTCTGCAGGAAATTTTGTGGATGCTGCACTGGTCTCGCAGCATCACAATCCAGTGATCCGCATTGACAAGCCCCTGGTCATCTCTTCGGTCAGTGGTCAGATTCTCTCTGATCCAGTCCAGTATCGCACTGAACCACTGTGTCTGCAAGTTGGTGCCCTGCGTATGGAGAGACTGTCTTTCTACGTACTTCCCCGCTCCACTTCCTCCGTCCTATTGGGACTTCCTTGGCTGCAGAGACATGCACCAGTTCTTAACTGGCAGACTGGGGAGGTTCTTCGCTGGGGTCCTGGATGCCAGTACCGCTGTCTCAGGGCTTTCCGTCCAGCCTCTACTATACCTTCCTCCTTGTCTCTCAAGTCTCTGAAGGGTCTTCTCTGAAAAGCAAGCGGAGACCTTGCCACCGCATCGTCCATACGATTGCCCTATTGAACTGCTGCCAGGAACATCCCCGCCACGAGGTCAAGTTTACCCGCTGTCCGTGCCTGAAACTGCGGCCATGTTGGCCTACATCAAGGAGAATCTACAGAAGGGGTTCATCCGCAAATCCTCTTCTCCTGCCGGTGCCGGCTTCTTCTTTGTGGCCAAGAAAGATGGTTCTCTTCATCCCTGCATTGACTATCGGGGCCTCAATAAGGTGAAAATAAAGAACCGGTATCCATTGCCTTTAATCACGGAACTCTTTGACCGCCTCCGTGGAGCTAAAGTCTTCTCTAAATTGGACCTTAGAGGGGCTTATAATCTTATCTGCATCCGGGAGGGCGATGAATGGAAGACCGGCTTTAACACCCGAGACGGGCACTTTGAGTACCTGGTCAATGCCCTTTGGACTGTGTAATGCGCCTGCAGTGTTTCAGGAATTCGTGAACGACATTTTAAGGGACCTGCTATACACCTGTGTCGTTGTCTACTTAGATGACACCTTGGTCTTTTCTCCTGATCTGGAGTCTCATCAAGTGCATGTACGGCAAGTTCTTAGGCGCCTAAGAGCCAATCGTCTCTATGCTAAACTGGAGAAGTGCCAATTCCATCAGAAGAGTCTTCCGTTTCTTGGATACATAATCTCCGATAAAGGCTTACAGATGGATCCAACCAAGTTGTCTGCGGTACTTCAGTGGCCTCGCCCAGTGGGACTTCGTGCCATACAGAGATTCCTTGGTTTTGCAAATTATTACCGGTAATTAATTCCTCACTTCTCTTCCCTCGTATCTCCCATTGTGGCCCTAACTAAAAAGGTGCTGATCCCAGACACTGGTCTCCAGTTGCGGAGGAAGCATTTTCAAGACTGAAGTCTGCCTTCGCCTCTGCTCCTGTTCTGACGTGGCCAGATTTAGAGAAACCCTTCCAAATTGAGGTTGACGCCTCCTCCGTGGGTGCTGGAGCTGTGCTCACTCAGAAAGGGCCCAAAGGCAGAACACTTACCTGTGGTTTCTTTTCCAGAACCTTCTCTGCGGCTGAGAGGAATTACTCCATAGGAGATCGGGAACTCCTGGCTATTAAACTTGCCTTGGAAGAGTGGCGCTCGTCACCCAGTCAGTGTATATTCTGACCACAAGAATCTCCAGTACCTCCAAACTTCTCAACGTCTCAATCCAAGACAAGCCTGCTGGTCCCTTTTCTTTTCACATTTTAATTTTTTGATCCATTTTCGTCCAGCTGAGAAGAACATCAAGGCAGATGCCCTCTCACGTGCCTGTGATGTTATTGGGGAAGAACCGGTTCCTCGGCATATCATCCATCCGGAATGGCTGGTTGCGGCTGCTCCAGCAGACCTCCGGCAGCTCCCTCCTGGCAAGACTTATGTCCAACCTGCTCTTTGGAAGAAGATTTTGACTTGGGGACATTGTTCTCGTGTGGCCGGACATCCTGGGGTGCAGCGCTCTCATTTCTCGTTATTATTGGTGGCCGAATCTGGTCCAAGACGTACGGGATTTTGTGGCTACCTGCATCTCTTGTGCTTGTAATAAACCATCATGCCTCAAACCTGGCGGTCTCCTGATGCCGTTGCCCATACCTAGTTGCCCGTGGAAGGTCATGGACCTTCCCTGTTCCTCTGGAAATACTGTCATCTGGGTGGTAACTGATCGGTTCTCCAAAATGTCTCATTTTGTTCCACTGCCAGGTCTACCGTCAGGTACTCACCTTGCCAGTCTGTTCTTCACTCACATCTTTCGGCTTCATGGTCTTCCCCGGCACATAATATCTGACTGTGGTGTTCAATTTGTTTCCCGGTTCTGGCGTTCTCTGTGCAGCCAACTTCAGGTGAAATTGGACTTTTCCTCAGTGTATCACCCTCAGTCTAATGGACAAGTCGAGAAGGTTAATCAGACCTTAGGTTGTTATCTCCGCCATTTTGTCTCCGCCCGACAGGACGACTGGTCCACTCTGCTCCCATGGGTTGAGTTCTCCTACAACTCCGTGGACTCTGAGTCTGCCAGTGCCACTCCTTTCTTCATTGTCTATGGGAGACTTCCACGACCACCTCTTCCTCTCTCCGTGTCTGCTGATGTTCCTGCTGTGGAAGACCTCAAAACTATCTGGGAACAGACTCGTCAGTCTTTACTTCAGGCGTCCGCCCGCTAAAAAACTCAAGCGAACAAGAAACGCAGGTCTCCTCCCATATTCTCTCCAGGTGACAAAGTGTGGCTGTCATCCAAGTATGTCCGCTTGAAGATTCCCAGTTACAAGCTGGGCACACGTTTTCGGGGACCATTCAAGGTGTTACAGCGCATTAATCCAGTGGCGTATAAACTCCACCTTCCTCCTACTATGCGCATCCCAAATTCTTTCCACTTCTCCCTGCTGAAACCTGTCATTCTGAATCGCTTCTCCCGGCACATTCCTCCCCCAACTCCAGTGGCGGACTCCACCAACACCTACGAGGTAAAAGAGATCCTTGACATTAAGATGGTAAGGGGGAAGCGGTTCTTCTTGGTTGACTGGAAGGGATTCGGGCCAGAAGAGAGGTCGTGGGAGCCTGAGGACAATATATTCGATCGTGATCTCCTGCAGAAATTTCTCCAGCCAAGGAGGAGGGGGAGGCCGAAGGGGGGGGGGACTGTCACGGGTGGTCCCGCGACCCATATCGCGGGTCGCGGGCTCACCTGTGCTGCCCTGCACCCGCCAGCGCGCCGCCAGCGCGTCTCACCTGTCCCGGCTCGCTCCCCTCCGCGGCTCCTTCTCCAGATTTAAAGGGCCAGCGCGCCATTAATTGGCGCTGGCCATATTGCCCAATTCTATATAAGCCTGCTTCTTCCTGCAAGCCCTGCCGGATCTTTGTGCCTCACAGCCTGAGAGAAAGCTTTACTGCAATTACTCTGCCTTCCTGTGTCTCCTGCGTTACTGTGTCTCCTGCGTTACTGTGTCTCCTGCGTCCCTCCGTGTACCAGTGATCCTCTGTGCTGCTGTCCTGTGTGCTGTGTTCCCGTACCCCTCTGCTTGGACCTCCTATTGCTGACCCCAGATTGAATTCTGACGTTGCATCTCTGCCGCCTGCCCTGACCCTGTGCCTGGACTTTGACCACGAGATTGATTGATTGACGTTCTTGTACCTCAACCTTGGCCGCCACTGCAGACAAGTCACACCTGAGGAACGACCTGGGGGTACCACGCCGCAGCTTGTCTAACCCGCTTTGCGGCAGGTTCTGGTGAAAACCGGGTACCACTTAGACTACGGTCCCAGGTAGTGGCTTGAATCATCGTCTGCAGTGGTCCAGTGGATCCACAACCCGCAAGCCTGACAAATAGATGATGTGGAAAATTGCCATATACTGCCATACTGTAGTATGGCAGCGTATGGTAGGATCAATCAGATAAGTACTCAAGGGGGTCTGAAAAATTGTAAAAAAAAGATAAATTAGAAAAAATCTCATCACCTAGAACTAATATAAATATAAATAAACAGTAAAAATCCTAAACAGTGAAAGCCGTAAAATCCAAGCCCACAAGAAAATGGCACAAATGTATTTATTTTTACCAATTTCACTGCATTTGGAATTTTTCCCACTTCTCAGTACACGGCATAGAATATTAAATAGTCACTATGAAGTGTAATTTGTTACACAGAAAATAAGCCACCACAGAGCTCTTTACAGGGAAAAATAAAAAGGTTGTGGATTTTTGAAGGTGGAGAGTGAAAAATTAAAATCTAAAAACGAAAAAGGGCCTGGTCGTTAAGGGGTTAACATGATGTTAACACATGCGCTAATAATGTGTTAACATTTGCAGTAATGTAATTGGGAAAAAATCTTCTCAGCTGTTGTATTGTGCTTGAAAATATGAATGCAGCCTAAAGGAACACTAGTCAAGGAAGTCATTGAATAATGCATGGTGCAGGTCCTGAATCGAATTGTTTTCCTTGAACCTTGCTAGAACCTAGAGTCATGTTCCTCCCTTCAATGAATTGGCTTTGACTGTAGTGTTCCTTCAAGGAACCAGGGGCTGTTCCTAATCAGAGGATTTATGTTGAGATCATACTATATAGCTCAGTGTTATGAAAATGTCAAACTGTGCTCTACTGTATCCTTTTCATCTTCCCTTTTCCTGATGATGATCGATGTTAGGCATTGCTGTGTATACTATTGTGCAATGACTTTTAGTTGTATGTGCTCCTGCACTAGTTCCTTGTTCCACTGGGAGGCCAAGACCCACCTCCAACTATTCTGTTCTTTATCTTGTCTTTTAAAGAATGGGAAAGATTTATTGATCGTAATTGGCACTAAAAAAACCTCTGCACAACATTTATAATGAGTTTTAGACAGTTTTCTGGCACTCCTATGTCTAGTTTGACAAAAAGGGGGTGACCTATGAAAAAGGGGTGTGGTCTTGCACCGTAAGGTCCATGCGCCAAAAATGATGCTGACCCAATACAATTTTGTCCGAGTTTTCTGGCTAAAAGTAAGCCAATTAATAGGAGCCACAAAGTATGACTAGATAGTCTTAAACTAGGATAGATTTGTCATCAAGCATCATGAATCTTATGCAGCATAATACTGTCTAGTCTAACTCTGCACTTTTCATAAATCTGCCACAATGTGTTTCTGGCTACCACCTCTGGATCAGTTGCCTACAGCTGGTCTGTGATATTAACAACATAGGTAGATATAGCAATGTTGGTATGTATTTGAGGATAATATAATTATCCTATCTATAAAAGCAGCCTTTGTAACAAAGTGCACAGAATTGAGTCCTGATGATGTGTTCATAGTTGTGTCTGGACACAATGAAGTGCCCCTTGATGATCACAGATTGTTTGTTCACTATGTTCCCAGAACAACTGAGTCACTTGAAGATTGGACAGATCACCCAGAAACCTTGTTTGGATGCTGGTGTTCCATACAAAAGTCTCTAGATGTTCTTTAATGATGCAAGGATTTTCTGGGGCTGGCTGCACACCCATGGCAGGATAGTGCTTACATTACATCTACTCAAACCATTTCTATTGCTGCATTCAAAAGTTATCTGGATTATGTCATCGCCTCTAGTTGCACAAAAAGCTGTTTAAGAATTCATCTGGCTTCATTTTGCAGGTTTTAGGAGCCTGACTCTTTTTCTCATTGTGTCGCTGCAGTTCTGTACTGCTGTGCTGATCCATAAGAGATTTGAAGTGTAATGCTGATTGCATAATGATATTTTGCAAATTATCATATGTGATTCCCCCATTCAAAACAAATATAATAATGCTCATATTGAGCTCTGCAGGACAGAGGACTATATAGGCAGCTTCCATCACATAGAGGAGCATGGAACAAGTAAAACATGTAGTACATGAAGTGTATAGTCAGTGCAGCGTGAGCACGAAGGATTAACAATTTCCATGCTGTGTAAAAAGTGTTCTAAGAGCATAAGACGGGAGAGGGAGGGTTTCTGCAGAGGGATCTGACACGGCTTGAGAAGCAGAGAGATACAGAGAAGGTTCTACAGAATTATAGACTTGGATAAGGGAATGATATGGGACAGGGGAGGCCTTCTACCTCACTATTCTTTGCTGGAGACTTCTTCATCCAGAAGCTCACACACATTACATGACCTCCCCCTCCCGCCACGCCAGAGTCAGCATGAAGCAGCAGCAGCCCCTCTTCTTTAGCATTTAGAATCTGTCTAGCTTCTAGTGTAAACCAGCTATGGTCTCACAGACCTAAGCCGCACAACCTGAGAAGACAGCTACTGTAGAGACAGGCTAAAAATGATGAGAAGGATAGCCAAGAAACTGCTGAACCTCGGTAGTAAAAGCAAATTTGTCCTATGTCCCAAGAGATATTGATTTGTAAAAAAAAAAATCGTAGTTGTGCTTTAATCTACACACCACATAAGATCTACATGTCACTTGTCACAATGCAAGGTTGTAGTGATGAGTGTCTGTCCTCTCAGTGGTGCCACCTGTGGTAACCAGCTGAATTCTGAATTGGAGAAGATATCATGAATATAGCTCTGGTACTCCTTGTGCTTTTTCTACAGTGATCTGCGCTTTAATCGTATTCGTGAGATAAACTCTGATGTGCTCCACAAGTTGACGTCCCTCCATACCCTGTAAGTACCTTATTGTATTGCTTATTGGCAGTCATATATCTTTTGACATCATGGTTTTATCCTCTGTCTTTGTAGATTACTTAACAACAATCAAATCCAGCGGATTTCACAGAAATCATTTGAAGGACTAGAAGGTGTGAAACATCTGTGAGTTTCACTTTGTACCTCTACCTGTTCTCTGACTGCTGGCATCAGTATGAAATACAGTATATTTTAGAGTGCACTGCCCTCTTTATTCTATATTGCTCTCTCACTGCATGGGATAGTATGCTGGCACAGGCACCCTCTCAAGTACATCATGGGGACCAGATATATAAATGTCCCCATTTTTACCTGAACACTGTGCGGGGAGGGAACAGGCTAACAGCATCATAGTTGCCCAGTCCCTGCCTCCACCTAGTTGTTCTGCACTGAAATCATGGAATCTGTTTGTCCCACTCCCTGCAGTGTTGTGCATGTGAAATATGGCACATTTAGGGATATTTATGAGAAGGTTCTGAAAGCAGGAATGTTTTAGTTGCCCATGGCCACCAATCAAAGCTCAGCATTTATGTTCCCACAGCTGTTTATAAAACTAAGCTGAGCTTTGATTGGTTTTCATGGGCAACTCGAACAGTTTTACCTCAGCCACTCTGATAAATCTCATTTTGCTTTTTTTCATGGACCAAAAATTCATCCTATCCTTCCTATACATAACCCCACTCACCTTTTTTTTTTCTGTCATTCCTTGCCACATTCAGTCCTGCCACTCTGTACCCTCCTCCCGGCTGCTCCCACACATAGCTGTCCTATCTTTTCCCGTATTATGGCACCATGCTCCATGTATCTCTATTGAGAGGGGCGAGCAGCACTCCTCTCCTGTGCTCTGACGTGTGCCCTCCGTGCTATGTTACGGCGGGCACACATTTATGTGAATTCACCCTAAAGCAGTTTATTTTACATTACCTGGATCACTGCGAGTAGCATATGTTGTCCGGGGGGGAAAGTCTATGTGCCTCTCTCTCCACATGCATTGTTTCTCTCCTCCACAACATCCCCCTCCCCTGCCTGCTAAATGCCCATGAAAGGAAATGGGGAGGGGTGACTGACACTGGCACACAGGCTGCAGCTGCCCTCCGCCAGGACTTACCATATGGTGCTGGTAGGGAGTCAGGTAATATAAAATAAACTATTGACATTTTTCAGAATGATGGTAGACATTTTTAAAATCAGCATAACATAGGTTATGATACAATGTGTGAAGCGCACCTGTCACAGGAATGTAATTTTTAGCTGGTGACAGGTACGATTTATACCTTTTATCATCCTAAACCTTCCCTGCCAAAACCATCATTGGTGATTGCCTCTGCTCAATAATCATGATGTTAATCACTGTAGGGCTGTATTATTAATCACTTTATAGAGGTATTATTTATAACTGTATGGAAGTAATATTTATCATTGTGGCTGTAATATGAATCGCTATATTTGCTCCTGGTATAGTGTTAATATTGTTAATATTATTAATATTTGTATAGTGGTCGCTATTTATTATCAATGAAGGATATACATACAATATATTTTTGTAATGGTGGTGGTCATCACGTGGCAGTATTATTTGGGTATATTCTATATTGTATTGTAAGTACCTAAGCCTGGACCAATGGCCAATCTCCTAGGAGTTAGCTCTGCTGTATCTGTAGCACAATTTGGCAGTGTCTCCTTCTCTAGTAGCAGAAGTCTAAAGTCAAAGACCAAGAACCCCAATGCTAAACCTATATTTATAGACTCTAGGGGAAAAAGCGCAGGAGCGCCGGCGTGTGATTACGGCCACGCCCCCCCTTCTTGCTCCGAATACCTCAAGTGGCTTAGGTCTGACCTGGCGTAGTTTTGTGTAAAAACAAGTGAATGAATGTTCGTTGTCTTATCAAAAGAATGCTGCACATGGCAGGAACATCGACTCCAACGGCCCCCAAGTCCCTTTAAGCCCTCTCCAAGCTCACATGGCTTTGCAATTTTAATTGCAAATTCCTGCACTGCTCAAGAATTTGCAATTATTTCACTGCTTTTATGCCAGAATACTGGCGTAGAAGCAGTGATAAATCTCCCCCTAGATCTCGGCGTTTAGAAAGTTCCAGGGAGCTAGCAAATGAACAGCCTGCGTTACCTCAGGTAAAGATATACCACATTAACTGAGACAGAATACATACATGCATATTGTACACAATTTATACAAATTCCTAACACTAGGTGGTGCTGTTGTTACATAGTACTCTAAATTGCAGCCTAGATTAGGAGTTTTCTAGGGGATTTTAACATGGAAAAGTTGCATTGCGCTCCCTGGACAGCTAGATCGCCAGGTTGAAGAACACAGTGGGGTAATCAATCCCACTGGGTCCAGTTCAGCTAGAGTCCTAACTATAATCTGCCATAAATGTGGCTTCCTGGTAGCATCGGGCTCTGCATTATGTGCTGCCCTGTCTTTTTTCTTTCAGGTACCTTTACAAGAATGACATCCGCAGTGTACAGAGGAACGCTTTCCATGGGCTTCGATCATTGCAGCAGCTGTAAGTTCACTAGTCCAAGTGGGTCCAAATTGGATAATAAAACAGGTCTTCCTAACTATGAATTCTTCAATGTTCTCCATGTTTATTTTACGTAACCCTTTTACTTTCCTCACCAGGTATCTTCACTTCAATAATCTGGAAACGCTTGATGCTGAGACCTTTGAAAATCTGCCTAAACTGGAGAGACTGTGAGTCATTCTGTAGTTAGGGTGCCTGGTTCTAGCTGAAGACAGCATTGAGTTTATAGGCAAATACTTTTTGTAAAATCATTCATTTTTGTTAACTCCTCAATAAACCGCTCGATGATATAGTCTATAAGGCTTTATTCCCACGACTGTTGGGGGTGGGCGTATATACATCCCCCATAGGCCGCCAATAGGCACACAGAACAGTATGGAGGGGTACGGTGCCACACACGTGCGGCACCGTACATCTCTGTGCCCGAGGAAAAGATTGGACATGTCCTATATTTCCCCATATTACAGTGCCATTTATCTCTATGGAGACGTGTGAATGTAGCCTTATACAGTAAAAAAATGAGCATAAGATCTGTGTCCTGTGTCTTTCAATATCCCTGTTTGCTGTCCATGAACTATCAGTATTTATTTATTTTATTTGCTTTCAGGTTTTTGCACAATAACCGAATCAGTAGGATTCAGCCAGGAACATTCTCTAAACTTCCATCTCTGACCCGGCTGTAAGTGCTAGTATTCTCTGTTGTATAGTATGTGCTTGTTACTGATGTTTTTAGCAGCTCACTCTTGTGTGCACAGACGCCTGGACTCCAATCCCTTATTCTGCGACTGTGAGCTTATGTGGCTGGTGGATCTTCTCCATACATTCACAGAGAGGAGCAGCTCACACACAGCTGCAACATGTGAACACCCGGTAAACCTGCGTGGGACATCACTGAGTTCATTGTCTGCAGATCAATTCAATTGCGGTTAGCTATCTGAATTTATTATGTATTTAAGTGCAGATCAATTTTTCTTGGGATGTAGAACAACTTTGCCTATTATTTTGATTACCTATATGCAGTAGTTCCTTTGTTATCCTCCTCAGTTTAGCCTGGCTCTGCACTAGCTGTGTCTCCTGGCTGTGCTGATTTCTCCTGTGATTCTGTTTAGTTGTTTACAGATAAGGTTTCACAAAGAGGAGACTCTTCTCCTCCCTTCTTATTCTGGGGAGAGGAGGGGGAAGTCTTTTGACAGTGCTCTTGATGTGTACCGGAGTATGCTCAGTGCTGTGGATGCTTAAGTCTCCTACAAAGAAGTGAGGTACAAGACTTCCCATCTTCAATATCAGTCCCTCCACCCAAGTCTGTGATTCTGCAGAGCATTCTCTGTCTCTCTGCACCT
Source organism: Engystomops pustulosus (assembly GCF_040894005.1). Classification (NCBI taxonomy): domain Eukaryota; kingdom Metazoa; phylum Chordata; class Amphibia; order Anura; family Leptodactylidae; genus Engystomops; species Engystomops pustulosus. Next base: position 125,134,454 of record NC_092416.1, read on the forward strand.
AATGTTATGTCATAGACTCATCAGCTGCCCCATCCCCCATCTTTTGTTTGCTATTAAGCTATTATAAGTTAGTAACGCTCACACAGCACAAAGTCTACACTTCATGTAACTGTTTCACTGCTGGTTTTAACTTTTTATTACATGCTGCATGTTCCTCTATGTTCCTAGCTGCCAGATTAGTCACCATATATATCCTGTATGTACAATATGCAGTGTTAAGTGGATTTACATGTAGGAATCTCAATAAATGTGCTGCTAAATTACTTAATGAGAAAACACAAGGAATCATGGGAAGTGTGGATAGGAGGTAATATACTCTTCATCAGGGCAGATACAGTAACAGATTACTTTCCGCTAACTTTTATATTTTTGACATGTAGCTTCAGAACAGCAAATTTCATAACTCGAGGTGGGGGGGAGGGTGAGCATAATAATATGGGTATTGTTTTGTTTGTTTTAAAATAGGGAATCACATATAATCATTTGGTAAAAAAAACATTATAACATTGGAGTTAACCAACGTAGATAAAGAATTTAAAGTTTATCGCCCAGAGCTTCCTGGTTTATGATTAGAGTGTTAGAATTGTGGTAAATACTGACTTATGGATTTAAAGATATAACAGTAAATCACATTGTAGTCTTATTTACCAGGGAGGCTTCGTAAAAAGATGGAGGGTACGCATGATAACGGACAATTTCCTTTTATCTCAGAGGTACCTCGTATTGTATCAGAACCAAAAGATGCAGATGTCATTCTTGGGAACACTGTTTATTTTATCTGTCGGGCCGAAGGTAACCCCAAACCTAACATTGTATGGCTGCACAACAAGTGAGTAAAGTTCTGCATTATATATACCATTCACACCTCAAACTCTTAAAAATAGGAGCTGTTTAATAGTCCATGAATAACCAACAAAGTCTCAAAATATGAAAAGTCCTGTCATATCAACATTGTAGTAGATTAGATATATCTCAATATCCTTGCCACAGTAGAAACTCTTCTGCACCAAGTATCTCTCCCTTACCGTTGTTAGACCCTGTGGCTCAGTGATGGTGGATCTTTTAGAGGCAGAGTGCCCAAACTACAGCCAAAAACCTACTTCTTTATCACAAATTGCAGACACTGCTATCTAATCAGCAATTTATTGCTCCCTGAACAGGAGGAATCACTGGGCAGGAGCACCAGTGATAATCCAGCCCTTTCCCCACCTTCTTGCGTTTCCTGCAGTCTCGGGTAGCCCAGGAAGTGTTCTTAAAAATAATACTGAACAAGTCCTGGGTTGCCCAGAGGACTGCAGGAGGGTGCTTTGAGTTACTCATTTGGTTACATATGGAAACGCAATCCAAAGGCTCCACTTGTGATCACACGCGTAGGTGCAGCCTTTGTAATGTGTTTCAAAACGCAACCGAAATGCCACATGTAAACATGGCCCCAGGGCTCTACAAGCACATCATGGCACCTGAAAACTTATCTGCCCTAAAAAAGCTCATTGGTGCTCCTTCCCTTTAACGCCTCACCATGTGCCCTGACGGTGGATTACATCCACTTATTGGGGGGGAGGGGGGCACTTATTCGGAAAAAAACCCACAATATATTCCTAGATGCATTTTCTACTTTTATTCAGTTAATGTGGGTACATTTGTGGCTAAATGAATGTATTTATGATAAATGTTGGTGAATTCCAAATCAAACCTTCATTTGGTTTGAATTTCTGTAAAATACATAAAGGGTTAAAAAGCTTCTTACCTGCTGTTTTGTATCGTTTGAGGGGCAAAGTTAATAGAACGGGGTGATATGTGGGGGGTTTCTATTAACAAGACTTACAAAACCCCTACAGAAATGGTCCCTAAAATAATTGACTCTAAAATTTTCTTGAAAATTTTTGAGAATGCTGTTTGAATTGTGATCTTTCTAGCATCGTAATAAAACAAAACGACACTTCTAAAATTACACCAACACAAAGCTGAGATGTGGTAAATGTTAGTTGGTCTTACTACCCAAATTAGTTACTATCAGTTTGAAAAACAGAATATTTTGTTTGAAAGTTTGAAAATAGCTCACTTTTTCAAAATGTTTACCAAATTCACCTTTTTTCATAAATAAATGTTAAATTTCCGACTATTTTGAAGTAAAAAAATGTAACGGAAAAACAAACTCAAAAACACTTGGGTAAGTTAAAGCCTTCTAAAGTTATAACCAGATAAAGGGACATGTGCTGGTTTTGAAAAATAGGCCTTGGTAATCAAGGCGCAAATGAACTTGGTCACTAAGGGGTTAAACATCATATAAAACCTTAAAGCAATAATACAAAAACATTTGGCCAATTTCATGGTGTTCCAAATGGAAGGCCACATTGGCCAGAGTGGATATAATGGAAGACGTAGTTTACAGACCATTTGGTATTAACCAAGAACTACAACCTAAACAGGTTTACAAAGACACACACAAGGGGTAGGGGCGGGAAAACACAGGAGGCAACAGGTAAATTACCCATTTGAATTATATCGAACCAACGCTTTTTTCAGTCTTGGGCACACAAACTTTTTTTTCCTTCTGTCCGCAAACTAGGGTTTGTAGTTCCGTTTTTTGTTTTTCAATGATTTTTTGCCTTTTTCTCAGCCATCTTCCACACATGGCTGCGAATTGATGCATAATTGTGCTGCCTAGCAACAGTTTTGCCATACCTATTTGCAAGGATTTCACAGTCTGTGTATGAGCATAGTGATCCCGTGGAAAAAGTTTAGAGTATGTCCTTTTGTTCTTGGCTGTGTTTGTGGCTCTACTTTCTTATTGAAGTCATGTGTTATCTGTATAACTTCACATCTGTATAGTTTCACAGCACCAGCCCCACTGACATTTCTTAAAATGATAATATCATTGTCTTTTGAATAAATGTTGCTTTTTGTCTCCTTTAAATAAAAAATGTTGCTTTTTCTTCACAAATACCAGGATAGGTAAATGTCCAATCCAAAAGCAAAAAATGATAGTATGTGGAGTAGATACAGAATAGTATAAGTGGTCTAGGACGGGAATTCTCCAATTCCCCCTCAAATAACCCATTCACTGAATAGTGTCCAAAAAATGACCACACAAATTATGTAAACTTGCTTCACTTTACTTCAAATATCATGTACACCTTTATTAGGTACACCTGTCCATCTGCTCGTTAACACTTAATTTCTAATCAGCCAATCACATGGCGGCAACTCAGTGCATTTAGGCATGTAGACATGGTCAAGACAATCTCCTGCAGTTCAAACCGAGCATCAGTATGGGGAAGAAAGGTGATTTGAGTGCCTTTGAACGGGGCATGGTTGTTGGTGCCAGAAGGGCTGGTCTGAGTATTTCAGAAACTGCTGATCTACTGGGATTTTCACGCACAACCATCTCTAGGATTTACAGAGAATGGTCCAAAAAAGAAAAAACATCCAGTGAGCGGCAGTTCTGTGGGCGGAAATGCCTTGTTGATGCCAGAGGTCAGAGGAGAATGGGCAGACTGGTTCGAGCTGATAGAAAGGCAACAGTGACTCAAATCGCCACCTGTTACAACCAAGGTAGGCAGAAGAGCATCTCTGAACTTTGAGGCAGATGGGCTACAGCAGCAGAAGACCATACCGGATGCCACTCCTTTAAGCTAAGAACAGGAAACTGAGGCTACAATTTGCACAAGCTCATCGAAATTGGACAGTAGAAGATTGGAAAAACGCTTCCTGGTCTGATGAGTCTCGATTTCTGCTGCGACATTCGGATGGTAGGGTCAGAATTTGGCGTCAACAACATGAAAGCATGGATCCATCCTGCCTTGTATCAACGGTTCAGGCTGGTGGTGGTGGTGTCATGGTGTGGGGAATATTTTCTTGGCATTCTTTGGGCCCCTTGGTACCAATTGAGCATCATTGCAACGCCACAGCCTACCTGAGTATTGTTGCTGATCATGTCCATCCCTTTATGACCACAATGTACCCAACATCTGATGGCTACTTTCAGCAGGATAATGCGCCATGTCATAAAGCTGGAATCATCTCAGACTGGTTTCTTGAACATGACAATGAGTTCACTGTTATCAAATGGCCTCCACAGTCACCAGATCTCAATCCAATAGAGTATCTTTGGGATGTGGTGGAACGGGAGATTCGCATCATGGATGTGCAGCCGACAAATCTGCGGCAACTGTGTGATGCCATCATGTCAATATGGACCAAAATCTCTGAGGAGCTTCCAGCACCTTGTTGAATCTATGCCACGAAGAATTGAGGCAGTTCTGAAGGCAAAAGGGGGTCCAACCCATTACTAGCATGGTGTACCTAATAAAGTGGCCGGTGAGTGTATATTGGCATAAGCAGATACTCACACTATCCAAGGTTTAACAAGTTGCAAGCTATATAAAGGTTTACAATTTAACACTATTGTGATATGCTCTGGACACTGCAAGTTTGTTGGAATTAACAATGGATGATATTTGAAGTAAAGTGAAGCAAGTTTACATAATTTGTGTGGTCATTTTTTTGGACACTATTCAGTGAATGGGATAGGTAAATGTACCTTAGATTATTGAACATGGAAATAGATGATGGAATTCAGATGGTTGTGCTGCTGTATGTGGTGACTATAGTATATTAATAAATGTTGATTTTCTAGGGCACATTTACTTAGGGCCGTGCACCAGTTTTGTGTCGGACTATGCAGGTTCTTTCTAGTGCAAACTTCTACTAACACATTTATGCTGCACCTGACCCTTTTGTGGCCCAGCTGTACTGTTCTTCATGTGACTTTCTGCACTGAAGGGGGTGTTCCGATGCTCAGTTGGACCGTGCGCCAAAGTCCGACAGAATTGTGTTGCACGCCATATGTTAAAGGTTCACCGAAAAAAAAAAAATGGTGCACTCTTCTGGGGCAATGAAGGGGGCACCAGAAATCCTGAATCTGGTGCCCTCTGCACTCTGCACAGACAAAATACATATAGTGCAGTTTGCACTGTTCAAAGTTGCTATGTAAATTTGCCCCACTGTCTTATTTCCAGAGAAACAGGGTAGTTTAAATATACAGGCGGTCCCCTACTTAAGGACACCTGACTTACAGACAATCCATAGTTACAGACAGACCACTCTGACCTCTGGTGAAGCTTTCTGAATGCTTTACTATAGTCCCAGACTGCAATGATAAGCTGTAAGGTTTCTGTAATGAAGCTTTATTGATAATCCTTGGTCCCATTACAGCAAAAAATGTACAGTTTCGACTTACATACAAATTCAACTTAAGAACAAACCTCCGGACCCTATCTTGTACGTAACCCGGGGACTGACTGTAGTTGTAGTATATAAAGTGTTATTCTCTCTTATTATTTTGTGGTGTGTGAAAAAGTGAAAATTAGATTACTGGTGTTCATGTTCACCCATAAAATATCTGTTTAAATAAATCAAGCACAGTTATCTGTAATACACTTCCCAAACTATAAAGATATAATCTATAATATTTAAACAATGTGCAAAAGGATCAATGCCTGTGATTAGCAGAAGTGTCAGCGGGGATACAAAACCCTGTTTAAGAGTTCCAGGCCGAACTCCTTAGTGCTGTACATGTGGACTCGGATGTATTGGCCTGATGGTGGTTGTCACCATCAATAGTGGTATTAGGCAACTGTATAAAAATGTTATGCATGTTGTGCTTGATACTAGTATTTTGGCACTGTGCAGTATTATTTTAACCCAGTATTTGTGCTATGCATGGTATGGAAGCTCATTGAGGTTATAGTGCCACACTGTGAGATTTATGGAGTTACTATCAGAATTTTAGTATAGTGTACTCTATAACTATTTGTATGGTTTCTGCACAGCAATGAAATTGATACAGGCTATGACGGACGCCTGAATCTTTTACATGATGGCACCCTGATGATCCAAAATACACAGGAGTCTGATAAAGGTGCTTACCAGTGTACAGCCAAAAACATAGCTGGAGAAGTCCGCACACAGGAGGCCATTCTACGTTACTCTGGCAGCCGATGTAAGTAACATGCTTGTTGACTTGGGAGATTAAGTAATGCAGTAAATGTATGTATTTTTGGGAAAGTTTGACCATTATTAGTAGTCACCCAGTTTTCCTAAACTTGTGATATAGCCAAGGAAGCCATTCATAGTCATGGGAAACAGTTTGTGACCATCCCCCCACTGGGGGAACCTTTAATGTCAGTATTGGACTATGTTCACATCTGTGTTCAGTTAAATCAAAGACCTTCTGTATTACTTTTTTCTTATACAGTTTATACGGTTGTAAAAGACAAATGTGCATTAAGTTCAACCAAGGAAGGGGAGGGATTGGATAAGGAAGGGATTTAAAGGAAACAATCCTATATTATAATATAACTGTCAATGTTATTTAGATGTAAAAAGGCATCTAGGCCCTTCTAGATGCTCTCTGCTGTCTCTACTGTGTACTGACCAGCACCTGAGGCAGGCTACTTCACAGATTCACAGTTCTTACAGTAAAGAAACCTTGTCGCCACTGGTGATAAAACCTTGTTTTCTCCAGATGCAGACACAGCCTCGCCACAACTTGCTGCCACTCCTTGATCTAACTTGACAAACGTTAAGAGGACCGAAACATTGTATAATTTTGATCTGCTTTCTATATGATATTTATTGTATGCACTACGGTGAAGGCTATATATGTAAATAATTTTCACTAATAAAAGAAGAAAAGACTTTTTCATTGGTGTGTGCCATGCTCTTTGATAATTACTTCTTAACAAGGGAGTCTCCCATATTAACTTTCCCAAGGACATACTGTATGTGTATAACGTTACGTATATCCACAGTGAACCTCATTTGCCCCTTACGTTCTTCGATAAATGAAACTGGGCATTAGTTGTACTATCATTTTCTGTGTCTAACATTTCAATATCTTAATTTATAATCTCTTTCTTACAGCAAAGCCGTTTTTCATCATTCAGCCCCAGAACACAGAGGCCCTAGTGGGCAGCAGTGTAACACTAGAATGTGGTGTCTCTGGAGATCCCCAGCCACGTATTACTTGGACCACAGGCACAGGAGATTTTGTCTCCTCTAATGATCACTTCACCGTCACTAGCTCTGGAGGCTTGTACATCCAAAATGTCACCTTCTCTGAACAAGGGCTTTATTGGTGTCACGCCAGCAACAGCGAAGGCTCCATAAAGGCATCTGCTTCTGTTATTGTTCAAGGTAATACAAAGTACAAGGGGCTTTTGTTAACAGAGATTGAAAAAATACTAAATTTAAAGTAGGGCCAATTATTCTTTTGATAATTGTTGCGCCTGAAACGAAAAATTGTAAAGTAGAAAATATTTTACTTAATACCAATACTTTAGTTAATACTTTACTTAATACTTAATATTTTACTATATACTTAATATTTTACTTAATTCATACTTCCTGAATGAATTATTCTATTTCTAGAAGTGCAGAGGTTTACTGTGGTTCCCAACGACCAGACCTTGACTGAAGGTGAAGATGCTCAGTTCCCATGTGTTGCAAGTGGGAAACCAGCTCCGGTCATAACATGGACCAAACAAGGTAGTGCTCTCCTCCTTTCCAAACTATATTGTTGTAAGACCCTAGTAAGCTCTTGGTTTCATACAACATGACTTTTCATCTCAAGGCTGTAGAATTATGTAAGGCCCCTATGCTTAGTTAAGTCTAACGCAGCAAATCTCCAAATAACTCTTAGATATTCAATTTTCCGCAAATAAGTGCTTTCTCTTGTATAATGAAATCAATTACTGTCATTCTGCTTTATGTTATTTTATTGAAACTTTTGTTCCCCACAATTCACTGCACTTTTCGATTCCTGCAATGGATGAAATTGTGTCCTGGTCATTTGATGAACGTACAGGTGCAAGTCTTTGTTAAATGGTGCATCTCTGATGGCCTGTACTGTGCCATATAATCAAGAGACAGAGAAAGATTCTGCAAAATGAGTTTACAATTTGATATAAGCAAGCAGAAATGTATAAAAAGTGAAGAATTGCTATAAAAAGTATGTTAGAAAATTGTATAACACTTGTATTGTGCAAAGAATTACACTTGTTGAAACGCTAAGATCCAAATCCATCCTATAACACTGCTGCTGATCTTGGCTTGGGCTTTGTGCCACAAACTTTCGGACTGCCAGCCCTCACCATGACATAAAACACATGACTCAAAACAGTGTCCTGAAAAGGCTACACTTAAAGTGAACTCAAGTGTTGTAAGACAATACATGTTCATAAATGTAGAAACCAAACAATCAGTGATAAGTAAGGCAAAATTTTCCAACTCATTGATAACTCCTACAATGTTGTAAATATAGAGTACCCGTAAAGACACAGATAAAATTCCAAAACTAGGTTTTTGCCTTCAGGTGTACACATCTAGACCAGGTAAGAAATGTATAACAAAAAAAAAGACTGAACCAGTTTTCTACCTAAAAATATCGGCTTTTAATGTTTCATTTTAATTAAAAATCACTAACCTCCACAAAAGTAAATAGTTACAGGTCGCAAGAATATTTTTCTAAAAAATATGTTATGTGGACATCTCCTCATCATGTGAATGAACAACTAACACTGTAATAAGACTTCTTAAAAATCTGTCAAACTTGAAGCTAAGAATGGATCATCCTCTATTATAGGCCTGGTAATGATAATGTCCTAAATCCCAAGAAAGAAAACCTAATTTTAAATGATGTAACTGTAGCCTTTACTCTACATGTGTGATCTAACAGACATGTAATATCATTCAGCTATGAGCTATGGTCTGAGTGTATACTCTCTTGTCATCAGGAGATGAATTGCCAAATGATGGAAGGCACATAATTAAGGAGTCAGGGACTCTCCAGATCCTAAGGATCAGCCATCTCGATGGGGGCCAGTATGAATGTCATGCTACAAGTTCAATGGGGGTCAACTCTGTGTCGGTACAGCTTTATGTACAGTCACCAGGTAAGCATGTCTAGTCCAAAACAGTATTCTAATATTTTGAATCTCAAAGACTTTGTATACGGTAATGGTCTAATTTCTTCAGATATGGTACGAATTGGGGATGCTTATGTGGAGACGTCATTACAAGAGGCTATACATAGTGTCAACGCAGGCTTCAATACCACCCACAGACATCTGTTCAGCCGGTAGGACACTTGTTTCACAGGCATCTCTATGGATGGAAATGAACACTTTTTAAAAAACATTTTTCTTTGTGAAATTTACATCCAGAGCATCTGCTAAACGGATAAATGCTTTGATTATCTTTCATACAAAATGTATACATTTGTACTAAAAACTTGTTTATCTTATTTATTTTCTACACAGACTTCCCAAATCTCCTGCTGACCTCATGGCACTTTCCCGTTATCCCAGAGACCCTGAAGCCATTGAAACTATAAGGGCAGCAGAAATCCTAGAAATGACACTGAAACTTATAGAGGAACATGTGCATCAAGGGCTTACTGAAGATCTTAATATAACAAGTAAGTTTGGCTCTCACGACTGGTCTCGAAATGGAATCGGTATACTGGCACCTCCTAACAGCTGTAAGAAAATTGTTATAATAGTAAAAAATGGTTGTTAGAGTGTATGGTTATTAGCTTCACCTCTCTATTTTACTGATACAGGAGCCTAAAGATGAGTATATGCTCTATATTATTTTTTTAAGCCCCCTCCCCCATGTCATGTATAATAAAACCTTTGGTCCTATGGATATGTTAATTGTCCTGTGGATAAGGAATAACAAATTTCCTTATGTGTATAATTTATATATAATATTTAAAAGATTCTCCTTATGATTGTTACTGAAAGCCACAATGTTATTTGAATCTTAGAACTATTTAAAAAATCTACCATCAAAATCCATCATGATAAACCAGGAACCCTTACTCATAGATCCAGGCAACGTGACTGTGGTAATCTTCTTATATTTGTTATCTGTGGACTGATTTCTGTGTGAATTAATTTTACAGGCTACCACTACAGGGATTTGGTTTCCCCTCACTACATCAGCATGATTGCCAATGTGTCTGGCTGTTCTGCCCACAGACGTGCCCCAAATTGCTCTGATATTTGTTTTCACCAACGTTATCGCATGCATGATGGAACTTGTAATAACCTACAGCATCCAACATGGGGAGCATCCCTCACTGCCTTTCAGCGCCTTCTGAAACCCACCTACCAGAACGGAATTAATCTTCCACGTGGACTAGGAACCTCAGAAGAGTCAGGAGTCTTGCCTTTACCTCTACCACGTCTGGTGTCCACAACCATGATTGGATCAGAAACCATTACTCCAGATTTTCAATACACACACATGATCATGCAGTGGGGACAATTCTTGGACCATGATCTAGACCAGACCATCCCAGCCCTCAGTATGTCCAGGTTTTCAGATTCTGCACCTTGCAGCCAAGTTTGCTCCAATGATCCTCCTTGTCTTCCTATTGATATACCTGAGAATGATCCACGTGGAAGCAGTGGGCGGTGCATGTTCTTTGCTCGATCCAGTCCAGTCTGTGGGAGTGGAGTGACTTCTCTCCTTATGGATTCTGTTTATTATCGAGAGCAGGTTAATATGTTGACCTCATACTTAGATGCTTCCAATGTTTATGGAAGTACAGAGAAGGAATCCAGTGAGCTGAGAGATCTTACTAACCAGAAGGGTATGCTTAAAGCTGGCCAAGTGGTTCCTACTTCAGGAAAGCACTTAATGCCTTTTGCCATTGGACCTCCAACTGAATGTATGAGGGATGAAAGAGAAAGTTCTGTTCCGTGCTTTCTTGCAGGAGACCATCGAGCTAATGAACAGCTTGGTCTAACCTCTATGCACACACTATGGTTTCGGGAACATAATCGTATTGCAAAAGTTCTGCTCAAATTGAATCAACACTGGAATGGGGATAAGATCTACCATGAAGCCCGGAAAATAGTTGGTGCTCAAATGCAGCACATCACATATGAACATTGGCTTCCTAAAATCTTTGGAGAAACTGGTCTGAACATGTTGGGGGAATACAGAGGCTATGACCCTAATGTCAATAGTGGGATCTTTAATTCCTTTGCAACTGCTGCATTCCGATTTGGACACACATTGATAAACCCTACTCTTTATCGACTGAATGAAAGCTTTCAGACTATAGAAGAAGGACATCTCCCACTGCACAAAGCTTTCTTTAGTCCATTTAGGCTAATCCAGGAAAGAGGTATCGATCCAGTGCTTCGGGGTCTTTATGGGGTATCTGCAAAGATGAGGGTACCTGCAGAGCTACTGAATTTGGAACTCACAGAGAAACTGTTCTCTGCTGTACACACTGTGTCCTTGGATCTTGCCGCAATTAATATCCAACGTGGACGAGACCATGGTATTCCTCCCTACAATGACTTCAGAGTTTTCTGTAATCTCACATCAGCCCAGGACTTTGAAGACCTTAAAGAAGAGATTAAGAATCAAGATATAAGGGAGAAACTACGCAGGTGAGAATATTGTTTTCTTTATAACACACATCATCCTAAGAATTATTAGACATTGGTTTCCATTTTTCTATGATATATAGAGAGGCCAATAATGACCTGTAAATCAAATGGTATACAACAAAATTCTTATTTATAGGCTTGGCCCCAGTGCTAAATCTGACAAAAATCCCCCTACGTATGGCAGTTATAATGGCTTTTTTTAGGCATAAAATTATTTGAACTTTTGGGTACCAAAACCAAGGTATGAGTACTAACCTGTGCCCCCCTAATTAAAAAAACAGATTGGGGGGAATTAACATTAACTTTTGGTAAGTTTTCCACCTCTGGGATGGACCTAGGATTACACATGTTTCTGATAATCTTATAGGACCACTTTCTCCAGCCTTATCTAATGTAGTTTAGTGGATGATGAAAATGTTGGCTATAGTCTCTGTAGATGGTTAACCAGTCCTTAAAGGTAATTTCCCACATTTAAGAGTGTGGTGTTAAAAAAATGTCCTGGTTCCAGCACACCCCATTCATTCAGTTAAACACACTCGTACCTGAATACAGAGGCCAATGATTGGCTCAGCCAAATAAGACTTCACCAATTCTGACCCAACAAGAGGGGAAAGAGCACTGGAAATAGATGCCTTCTGGAGGTGAGCTTCTTTACTCCTTTTGTATATACACCAAAGCTCTGCCTGAATGGTATCTGCACACATGACATCTTTCCTGTCATCTTCCACTATGCTAATCCACATAGCGTAGCATTTTAATGTAGGGGATTTCTGACAACCCCATGCAAACATTAAAGCCTTAAAGGAAATCTACTATCAACATCAAGTATGATAAACTAGAGACACTTTGTCAGAACTCAAATTGTTCTGATGGGATCAGGTTTCAGGCTTCTTGCTGGAAAACCACACCCAGAGCTCCCTGTGATTGACAGCTCCCTTTCTGATCTTTGGGAAAGCTGGGTGTGAACTCGTTTTGTCTGCAGCTGTGGTTGAGTGATAGACGGCTGAGCCAGTCAGTGCTGGAGGTAGCGTCCATTGCTGCCTTATATTCTGCCCAACCCCTTGATTGGGTGCTGGTTATTGTAGTCTATCTGTGTATCTAGTGCTCTTGCCACCTTTGTTTGCTATTCTGTGTTTTGACTTCTGCTTTGCCTACTGACCTTTCTTTTGCTATACAATTCTGTACCTCTGCTGCCATCTTGGTTTTGATCCAGTTCCATCTGACTCCGCTTGTCTGTCTATATCTGTTGTTTGTCCCACAGTGTTGTGTCTCTCCCGGTGTTATCCTGCTTCTCCTCTCTCAGAGCTGTGTTAGATTTCTGTGCACCAGTGTGAACACTGGTCTATCTCAGGATTCCTGTCACCTGTCCGCTCCACCATCCAGCAGCTGCTAGACAAAGTAAGTCTTCCCTATCATCTTGTAGGGTTACTCAAGTACTGTCAGTTAGGTTCCTGATAGTTGCTACACCCATCTCAGGGCGGTTTCTCTGCTGTAGGCAGGGCCTTAGCCCGCAGAGACATTGCAGGGTGAGTTCGCCACCAATTGCCTAGTATGACAGCTAGCACCAAGCCTGGTTGCAGTTGCGCGATTGCTGGTCCGGTACTAACACATTTTTGATAGAGCCAAGAACTATGATTGTGATAACCTTCTTATATTAACTTTTAAAAATATGCTAATGAGTCAGAAAGGCTACTGCGACAGTGTGCATGGAACACGCCCCCTTCCCCTTTGTGAAATTTCCTGTGCTGCAGTTAGATTACATCATGCAGATGGAGGAGGAAGTGCTTAGGGAGAGGGGGAGAAAGTCTAACAGCCAGGGAATCTGCAGTACAGAGGGTAGACACCCCAGTAGCCCCTCAGGCTCATCAGCATCATTTTAAGTTTATTTTGGAAGGAGGAGGCTAACTGAGTATATTTGATGGTGAGCTTTCGAGAATACTAGTTCTCTTCGTCAGACATGTTATGCATGAAACTTCACAAAAATTCACAGCATTTTATACACACTAAACAGTGATCATCAGAGTATATTAAAAAAACCTCTAAAACAACAGATTGATAAAAACAGGGACATCTTATTTACAACAGGATGGCAATAAAAACATTGAAAACCTATGAGGCGAGACAAATGAGCCCTGGCTCTTATCTGCTTGTGGCCTCCAGGTCAGAGGTAGGAGGTCATGAAGCTGGCATGAATGTTAAGACCACTTTGTAAGTTATTGAATCTCTGCATTAATGTATACTCCCATTCTTTCCTTTCCCTCTGTGTCTTAAAATGTCCCATTTAAATAGTAATCGGCAAATCTTCCATAGTGTGGTCCTCTCTGGAGAAATGTGCAGCCACTGGGAGATCTTTCCTTTCATGTTTAATATCAGATCTGTGTGAGTTCATACGTTGATGGAGTCTCTGGCCTGTTTCCCCAACATAAAGGCCTGTGGTTGGACACTGCTGACACATAATAAGGTAGAGAACATTAGAGGACCTGCAGGAAAAGGTTCCCTTGATCTGATGTACCTGCTGTGATTGAGGTACAGGTACCTGGTCAGCTGTGCGAATGTGCTGGCACGTTTTACACCTGCTTTGCAGGCAGGGTGAGGTACCATTTTCTCAAAATTAGTTTTAAAGTCCTAGTGTTCATTTGGGTGTTCAGATACATGAAAGGGTCCCTGATTTTAGTTTAGTCAGAAGACAATTAAAGGGAACCCGTCAGTAGAAATTGGCCTAAACCCTACCAGTCTGTTGTCAAGCAGCTTAGCACCTTCCAGAACACATTTCTTTCATGGCCTAGTGTGGTGGCATTATCCAGAAAATTAGCTTTAAAATGGTTGTATAAAGTCAAGGAGGCGAAGATTTTAGCACTAATGTCAAGCTCTCCACACCTCTGCTGTGAATGAGATCATGACCCAGACTTATGGAGAGATGGTAAGTGTTGTCCCTGGATAAAAGACTGTCAATTACATTGCAGGGACTGATCTGTGGAGAAGAGAGCATGACTTTAGTACTAAACTCTCCACCTCTGTGACTTTCTACAACCAATTTAGATTTCATTTCAAAGTTAATTTTCTGGATTCAGCCACAGAGTTGGGTCATGAAAGAAATATGATCTGGAAGGTGTTAATCTGTGACCTGAGGTGCGGTGAAGCCTGGAGAAGCCAAGCTGCTATTTTGGTGAAAAGACACAGTGAAGACACAGGGAAGACCCAATCTCCACTTCTATACCGCAGGGTGAATATAAAAGTTTATTATTTGTAAACGGAGTCCACTGCTGGGAATGAGGCTGCTGCTGGGACATGTTATGTGTAAAGGGGAGGCTGCTGGGGCATTTTATGTGTAAAGGGAGGCTGCTGTTGGGACATGTTATGTGTAAAGGGGAGGCTGCTGGGGCATTTTATGTGTAAAGGGAGGCCGCTGCCGGGGCATGTTATTAGTGAGGTGAGGCCGTTGCTAGACATGTTATTAGTGAGGGGAAGCTGCTTCTGGGGCATTTTATTAGTAAGGGGAGGCTACTGCTGGACATTTTATTAGTGAACGGAGGCCGCTGCTGGGAAATTTTACTAGTGAAGGGAGGCCGCTGCTGGACATTTTATTAGTGAAGGGAGGCCTTCACTAATAAAATGCTTTGGTGCAGTAAAATGTTTGGTGCAAACCTTGTTGTAATTACTTTTACAACAAATGTTTGATAACTGGCCCCTCTCATTCCTAGTTATGCCACTGCTAGACAACTTACTGTTAGTGATTTATCTAGGGCAGTTTCTGCTGGCAGGTTCCCTTTAAAATATGGTTAAATCACAACTGTTCTCAAACTTGCTTATTTATCATACATCATCTTTATTTCGTACAGGCCCAGTTGTATAGAGAATTACGCATATCACTAAATCATATGTATAAAAATGGGACTTGTCTTTAAATGTTTTTTTTTTATATTAATTTCAGCTTATATGGGACGCCGAAAAATGTAGACCTTTTCCCAGCCTTAATGGTGGAGGATTTGGTACCAGGAAGCCGACTTGGACCCACATTAATGTGCCTTTTAGTGACTCAGTTCAAAAGACTTAGAGATGGAGACAGGTAAATATAATATTGTGTTCCAGTACTAAGGGACCAGTGTCAAAAAGAAAATACTTTGCAATTTAAGCCTATTTCTTATTAGTCAAAATGCTACTTTAAATCCTTCTATGGAGAATAATACAGTATATCTAATACAATACTAGCTGTACAAGAATCAAACTTCTCCTACCAATATGTGCAAGAATACGCACAGCCAAATTATTATGACACCTAATATCCAGAATCAATGCAGAATAAAATGTAATGGGAGGGATTTCTCAAAATGCTGGATGTTTGCTTAAAGGGGTATTCCCACTAAGACAAGTTTCTTAAATGTACTTTGAATTACAGAATGTGTTATTTTGTTATCCTCGGTTATTAACAATAATAGAGCATTTTACGGATATACGTAAGTCCAACCTGTCTCTATCAGTCCTGGTGTACACAATTTCAGCTGTCCCTAGACACGACCCTTTAACTTCTGACTTGGGGTCGGGAAAGCCATCTTAGATTTCTGTGTGATGGCCATGGAGCCGAATTTTCTCTCTCTGCTCCCTGCACTCTAGCCTCGGCCCTCTGCAGACCATACACTGACCTGCTGTGATACACACACACAGAGTTCCTTCCGGCAGAAGCGTGAGAAGTGTAAAGATACAGACAGTTGTGGAATAGAAGAGATACAGCAGAGCTGACTATCATTGTGTGTAATAGGCATCTCATCATCTCTGATCTGTCTCATCTCTCTTACTATGTGTCAGATACTAGTACAATGTCCAGAGGCTAAATGAAAGTTTATATAAACCTGGATCCTGATAATATAACCACATTGTCAGCTCACAGAACCAGATGCATCATAATGGTGCACATTTTCTTACCCATCAGATGGAGTTCACCGAAAGTGTATTTCCGACGAGTTCACCTTCTTTTAAGTGGTGCATGTAAGTGCATTGGATTGTGACACAATTTGAAAGTTAAATCCTGCGCTGAGTCCGAATCAGTCGAATCATCCAACGGCACGTCCCCTAATTTGTGTCACATGGAAGCCACCAATGCTAAGCCAAAAAAACGATTGCTTGCGACACAATCCCAGCGCAAACACTTGCTAAATACCTGTCCAAGCTGTGCAACCCTCAGAAAATTAGCAAATTCCGACCAAAGTGCAATCCGCGACCCTTAGCAAATGAGACCCAATGGGGCATATTTATCAGGGCCTCTGCGCCACGTCAGCACTATTTTTCCCTCTCCGCCACCTTCACGCCAGTGGGGTGTGAATGGACGTGAGGGGGAGTGCGGCTGGCCAAGTATAGGGCATGGCAGGCTGGGAGTTGACTGGCAAGGAGCATCACTGTCCCCGCATCGGTCACTCGCTGCTGCCAGTGAATTTTCAGGGCCAGGGCCTGGCGTTGATTAAATGCTGCACGGCCGCCTGCCCCTATATATCAAGAGGTGGAATGATAAATATGCCCCAATGTGTCTGCTTAGAGCAGGGGTGCTCAACCCGTGGCCCGACAACCCACAGGTTGCAGCCCCCACTCTGCTGCCTGCAGCTTTTAGTGCGGCAGCAGGGCCGTAATTTTACTCAGTTTTAACTCTGCAATTCGCGGCAAAAACGTAATAAAACAAGTGTGCAGTAAGCACACAGAGGTGCAGGACCATCCCAGCTGTATAGAGGAGAAGTTCAAAGACATGTGATGTCATCATCACATGACCGTCCGTTTCTCCTCTATGCAGCCTCCTGCGGAACAGGACTGCTCACAGAACTGGGAGCCGGAGGTGAGAGAAGTGGGGATAACAGGGGGGACTAGAACTGGGGGCAGTAGGGGGGACTAGAACTGGGGGCAGCGAGGGGGGACTAGAACTGGGGGCAGCAGGGGGGACTAGAATTGGGTATGCAGGGAGGGACTTGAACTGGAGGCAGTAGGGGGAACAACAATTGGGGCCAGGAGGGAGGGGGAACTAGAACTGGGGCAGGAGAGGGCTGTCTGAGTGAGAAGAGAGAAGACCTGGGGGAATAGGTGTCTGTGGAAGGGGGAAGAGCCGTTTTATAGTAGTTATATGCCAGTACATAGGGGGCAGTATTATAGTAGTTATATTCTTGTACATAGAAGCCAGTTTTATAGTAGTTTTATGCTTGTACATAGGGGGCAGTATTATAGTAGTTCTATTCTTGTACATAGGGGACAGTATTTTAGTAGTTATAATCCAGTACACAGGGGGCAGTATTATAGTAGTTATATTCTTGTACACAGGGACAGTATTATAGTAGTTATATTCTTGTACATAGGGGGAAGTATTATAGTAGTTATACCAAAAAAGTATATGAATTTGGTGTATGGTCACCCTTGGGTGGTGTACTCATATTGTGCAGTGCTTGTATAGATGGAAATAACAGAAAAGGATGTAGCCTTAAAAAAAAGAGTTGATCCTTTGTTTATTAGTTATTACATAAAGAGATACAAAAGTCAAAAATTCATTAAAAAGTGTACACAAACTTATAAAGGTACACAAAGGTATACAAACTTATAAAGGAAAGCCACGATGGCTATACAATATAAACAATTGCTGATGGGTTTGTGGTTGTGCATTGAGTATTTGAACATCTAGAATGAGATACTCCTAAATGTGCTTTACTGGATAAAGACCTAGTTAATTCTGAAGCCTTGGTCATGTTATGCAACAATTTTGGCATTATCACGTCAAATTGTCCCATCAGCCTTAGAAAAAAACGTAAACATGTATGTAAAGATGGACAGATACCTCAGACATTCTCAAACAATTTGGGTATCATTAGATACAGAAAATACCCCAAGAAACCAGCCTTTATACATAATGCATCTGTTTGGTCCAATGTCAGTACTCTTGTGCAAAATTAAGCTTTTTTTTTTTAGCTGATGATCCATTGTAAGAATGGGTGTAATCCCCAACAATGTGCTCTGGATCAAATTTTAAGTGTTCAATGCACACATTGGAAGTGCATATGGAGACCTTGGACCAATTTCCACATAGTCAAATTGGTTTCAGTCACCCAACTCATGGTAAACTTAAACCACAGCACATCTGTGAAT
Organism: Engystomops pustulosus; assembly: GCF_040894005.1. Lineage (NCBI taxonomy): Eukaryota > Metazoa > Chordata > Amphibia > Anura > Leptodactylidae > Engystomops > Engystomops pustulosus. Next base: position 125,153,038 of record NC_092416.1, read on the forward strand.
GGTTTTTAAAGTTAAAATCCTGATCATCTGCAAAAAATGATTGGCCCCCCAAAAAATCCCAAAATAACTATACATGGTCCACACCAAGAAAGATATGCAACTACAACAGTCAAGATTTTTATTAGGTATGCCTTAAAAACACATTTAAAACCGTATAGGTTAATGCAATATAGCCGGTACAAGTAAAAGTCCAAAAATTTAAAAACACAAAAAACATAACACAAATCAAACATGTGGAAACAATACACCAGATACACTCAATAGGGGAGATCTATCACATAAAAAATCAAAGAAGCCTCCATTGCAGGACTTCTACTCCTCCTCCATAAAGACATGCTGTGATTTTATGTGATCAGATACATACATACATGGGGTAGACATTTCAAATGTAACTGAGTAAAGGACCTTAGATGACATCACCCTGGTCACATGACATGCTGAGAAAAGGCATGGAACATGGGGAGGAGTAGATGAGAGGGGGCAGCTGAGAAGAACACGCCCCTTACGATGCCAGGTAATCTAAGATAAAATTAATTTATGGGGATGGAAGGTTAACATTTCTTAGCTAAAGAAGGTTGTCACTAGCTGTATTTGCAAGGAGTTTTTACAGTGGAAAGGCCATAGTGGACTTTCAACTTCAGAAACATTTGGTGTAGCCTTTCCTTAGTATTGTATTTTAGCTGCACTTGTAATCATTTCTAAAGCTAAATTAGAGATGCTTTTTAACTTTTTAATGTTTCCTGTAGATTCTGGTATAGAAACCCAGGTGTATTCACTCCAGCTCAACTCACCCAGATAAAGCAGGCCTCCTTGGCTCGGATCCTCTGTGATAATGGGGACAATATCCAACATGTGCAGAAAGATGTTTTCTATGTAGCCTCCTTCCCCAAAGGCATGCAGAAATGTGAGGATATTCCAGGGATAGATTTAAGTTTCTGGAAGGAGTGCTGTGACGGTAAGTAGGATGGGGGTTAATATTTTTATTGCTTAAAGTATCGTTCTTTAAGGTACAGCTGCATACCTCCCAACCAACCCGGATTCGGAGGGACAGTCCTGGTTTTCAGCTGCTGTCCCAGGTGACCATTGGATGACCCCTCTCTGCCCCACTTTGTCTCGCCTATTCATGGTCCTTTACATGATGTCACTGAGCTCTCGGGAGGTCTAGTGTGCAGTGCATAATGCATTGTTATACACTGTTCCCCGTGGCTGTGCTATGGATCCTGAGAGCTCGGTGACGTCACCGTCTCGCGGAAGAAAGAAAGGGAGGGCAGGCAGGGCTGCTTAAGTCAGGCGGTAGGCATGAATAATTAGGATAAAACCCGAGCGTCAAGCGCCCTGCACGGACGCTCATTAGCATAAATTTAAAAACACTTTTCCGACGAAATAGCAATGTTCCTGTTCATTACAAGACCTGCATCTGCATAACAACTCCTGTCTAAAGGTATGTTTGCCTAATGATGGGTGTTTCCAAATGGTAGGTGTCCTTTAAGAAAATTGTCCTCGTGGGAATACTCTTTAAAGGCTGATATTATACTATGCTTGTTAGTGGGGCAATGGGCGTGGTTTATCAAAAAGGGGGAGGTATTTTTTTTTGCCCAAAAGTTAGGAGGTATGTAGCTAAGCTGGTGGGGCTCAGAGACTGGATTTAGAACCCAGTACATGCAGGATGATAATAGCAGTAAATTATTATGTTATTTATATATGACCTGTTCTCTCATTTTTATGTGGAATCAGGATGTAGAAGCAATGGTCAGTTTGATTCTCTTTCTCTGCAATTCCGAAGTCGAAGGGACCAGCAGTTAAGTTATTCTGAAGACAATCCTCACATTCTCAGTGCAGAAGACTCTAGGTATGTTGTGAATCTCTTTTATGGGTTTGTATATGAATAATTTGTATAACAAAAGGCAATCAACAATATCCAGCAGTTCTTGATTCATACCTGGACCTATAATGAAAGGAGGTTGATAGCACAGCACCCCATAGACTGATAATGTCAGGAGAGAGCTTTCCAATGATATTCTTTTCCTTCATTACAGACTGCATGAACTTCCTTATGACTATTCTGCAGAAAACCATGTGCCTGGACTGGAAAGTGTAATCTCCACTCTGCAGAACAAGGTGAAACTAAAAAAGTATTTTAGGCTATCTGGAAAATTGAATGTACTTAAAGGGAACCTGTCACCAGGAGACCTATTTTTAGCACTCCCCCATTCCCCACAGAGCATAATACATACACTGCCAAAGTGGTTTTGTATTAAAAATTGGTTTTACAGAAAAAAAGATATGTTGTACCTTTCATTAGCATCTGCTGTGTGACTAGGTAGTTGTCAAATGGGAGGGGCTGGAAAGGAGCAGTTTCCCCCCACCCTTGGGGAACAGCTTCTCCATGTGACCTTTTCAAATATATGAAAACACCCATCACTTGGCTTAGCGACACCCCCTGCTCCTCTACAGCCAATCCCGAGTAAGGGGAGTTATTAATATATTTGAAAAAGGTCACATGTTTCCCAAAGGTGGGCGGGGGGGGGGGAACTGCTCCTTTCCAGACCCTCCCATTGGGCAACTGCCTAGTCACACAGCACATTTTATGGAAAGGTATAATATAACATATATTTTTTTTCTGTAAAACCAATTTTTAATACAAAAACACTTTGGCAGTGTATGTACTATGCTCTGTGGGGACTGGGGGAGTGCTAAAAATGGGTCTCCTGGTGACATTTCCCTTTAAGATAAATTAAGCCGCAAAATATCTTCCTTTAGACAACATTTAACCTCTTGCAAAATGGCTGATAACTTAATACGATATCCAAAATTCAGCAAGATTCCGTTCACAATGTAACATTTGCAGCTCAACTTAAAAGGGCAACATTGCAAAAAAGAGTACTTTTGATTTTGACCAATTTGAAGTGGTCAAAAGCTCTACCTGCGGCCAACAAAAAGTTCACTTCCATGTTTGGCTGCAACTGCATGTATATGGTGGAATTTCTAACAAATGTTTATGGTGGGCAAAAACCAACAGTACAAACAGCATGTAGCATACGGCTGCCATAGGAGTGCACTGGTCATGGCACGGTGAGCACAACGCATCTCTCTACCTTTTGCTGTACGTACGGCAAGCTTGCATTGTTCCCTATTAGAAATTAGTTGAACTGGGGGGCATGTCCAGATGTCAGCCGAGTAAGACGTCTCGGCACTGAGCTCCATCACCCGGGGCTAAAATAAGCACCCACCCGCTTGGTTACTAGCACCTACCGGCTCACCATGGGCAACCGCTGCCGCACAAAGCTCCAGGGAGCCTCTCTGGCCCGGCGCTTCTGCTCCCTGTACCCTGGACGAGTTTGTGTTTTGGGAGATACGTGCCAGATCCAAGATGGCGCCGAGGGCTGAGACTCCCGCGCCTTCCAGCACACAGGGCCCGTCTCCATCCTTCACAGCAGTCGTACAGGCTGGCATACAAGGGGAGAAGCGGACCCCTGCAGCGCCAAGCAACAACAGTCAGCCGCGAACTGACCCCAATGAGGTACACTTGGGACAGGAATTTGCCCAAAGCCCTAACTTGAGAGGGGATATAATGCAGTGCAGTCCCTACTAATTAACCTTGCCATACCAGTGGCTCCTGAGTGCCTGCAGAGTGTCCTGAGAGCCCTAGCCACCAGGCTACAGTGTCTCATTAACACCCTCCACTCCCTCCTTATGGAGCAATCTGAGAAGATACCAGACCTGCAGTCCCATGTGGAGGGCCTTGATAATAGGGGTCTGATAAATAATATCAAGGTCAGAAGGATCCCGGAGGTGCAGGATGCTCAAAGTTTATTGGCATTTCTCCACCTACTGTTCTGTGCCTTGCTAGGTAGGAACCCAGAGGTTCCCATTAAAATGGACAGGGCTCATCGAGCACTTAGACTGAAAGCCCATCTCTGGACACCCTAGAGACATTGGGGCACATTTACTTACCTAGTCCAGTTGCGATCCCGCGGCACGTTGTCTGCCGGGATTCACTAAGGTCGTGCGCCCGATATCCAGCAGGTGTTGCTGCTGCGCCGAGGTCCACCGGAGTTCACCTTCTTCTTCTTGGTGCATGTAAGTGCTTGATCTTGCGACACATTGTTTTTTAAATTCTGCGTCTCTTCTGAATCCGTCACGTCCAATCACGTGCAGCAATTCCCGGGGCAATTAGTCGCAAAACGGAAATATTCAGGAAACCCGACAAAAGTGCGGCATTCGGACCCTTAGTGAATGAGCCCAAATATCTGTTGCATTACCGACTTTCTCCTGAAGGAGGAGATCATGGCTAAAGCACGTAAAAAAACCCACATTGATTTCCAACAATTTTCCCAAGATCTCTCATGGGTTACATTAGAACATCGGAGAACAATTATGCCCCCTGCTAGAGGTTCTAAGGAAAGCTAATGTGCATTACAGATGGGAATTTCCATTCAGCCTGGCAGCCTGAAAGGGCAATAGAACAGCAATAGTGCGCTATCCAGCGGACTTGAATGCCTTCTCTAACTCCCTAGACCTGCCGGACCCAATAATCCCAGAATGGAGCCTACCTTCTTCAAACCCACCACTTTCACCGACCTGGCAACGTAATGCTCCTAGGAAGGAACTGCGGAGATCACCAGAGCCGACTAGATCTTCTCCACTTCCTGCTCACCTGCGCACCACACCAAAAGGTCCAAGAAGCTAAAGGACCGTGATCAGCAGAGTCCCCCTGGGGCGCTGGTGTTGTAGTTTCCATAGAGGGTAGTAGCTTCTTGCTCCACCTGGTATCCTTTTTATGATTTCATTTTTTTTTTGTCAGCCCGAATGGACTGCCTTGGAATGTCAATTTTGTGGCGCATAGAAGGTTAGATGTCTGCCACGCTAACCAGGATTGGGTTTGTCTGCCTCCTTCGGTGTTAGACTCCTTCAGGGCTTGACCACGAATGGATGCATCACCCATTCCTCGGAACCTGTCCAGAGGACATTTCACCCCGTATGAAATCCGAGGTATATATTCAAAAATGTATTTTTTAGATTTACAACTTTTATGTTACCTTTGATGTTAAATGTTTATATTGTTAATGTCACTACAACTGTACACAAACAACCTGGCACTCTCTGCAACACACCCTGTTTGTGCTTGAGGACTACATTTAGTTTGACTTCATATCATAAGAGATGGTTAGAATCATTTACCTTAACTCTTAAAGGGTTGATTTCCAACTCCAAGCGTCGATTGTTGCTGCACAAGTTAAACCAGCTTAAACCAGACATTCTTACAAGAAATGTCTTACTTTACAGCATCGAGAATGTTTAGATCTCCTAGAAGAGGATATTTGGCTACTTCAGCAACAAAAACAGCAGGGGTAGCGATCTTGATAGCCTGCTCCTGCCCCTTCCAGGTGCTTGACTCTTTTCCATATCCGGAAATCTCCACGAGGCTATGCTACGGTTGTTTATATTGGTGATCCTGAAAACGGGAAAAGATCCCCTAGATTGCACAAGCTTTCGCCTATATCCCTATGGAAGTCTGATCTGAAGATCTTTACCAAAATATTAGCTAATAGGTTGGAGGACTGGCTACCCCAATTAATACATAAAAACCAGGTTGGGTAGGTGAGGTGAGCCGGAAGAAGCGCACGTAGCGCGAAACAGCCGTCGCTCCAGTTTGCACCGCAGGAGGAACATCTCTTCACCCTCCCCTTGGTATGTACTCCCTTGATGCCTAATTAAGAAACTTGTTTTTGCTACATGGTGTCAGGATCGTCAGTGAACCTTGGTGAGTGCCATCCTGCTTCTTCCACTTTACATTCCAAATTTGGACCCCTTTACATGTAAACCACTCCCATTAGGGGAGTTGGTAGATTAATACCTTTGTCTGGTGGGAGCGGAATTGACCTGCCACCAAATTAATTATTTTATTTTCTCCATATTGGGGACAGAAACAACTCTTAGACCCACGCCTTTAAATTGCTTTGTGCACAGGGTCCTTCTACCAAGGGCCTAATCTCTAGCCTTTACTTTATGGCCAGATGGCATGGATGGATAAACAATTTACCCCCGAAAAATGGCAGACGATTTGGGCCAGAGTTTTTGCACTCTGTATAAAGAGAATCATTAAAACTTTTGCTGAATTGGTACCGCACGCCTGAGCTCTTACATAAATTTTACCCATCAGTTCCCAATATATGCTGGAGATGTGGAGAGAACGGATGCTACTCTGTTTCACATTTTCTGAAACTACCCGGCTCCAGAATTTTTGGCAGGATTCTGAATGTGCAAGTCTCGTTGGACCCCGAAATTTATATACTTAATCTTTATCCTAGTTTCTTTAGGGGTTCCAGTGCCAGGTTGTTTCTACATATAGTAACAGCAGCGAAGTGTCTGATTTCTTTGAATTGGAGACGCTTTGCTCTTCCATCGTTGCTGGATCTGTACACACGTCTCAGAGATCGATGGAACATCTCACCGCTGTACTTCGCCATACTATAGATAAATTTGAAAATGGGATACATATAATGCAAAAATGATTTCCTGAAATGTTGTTACATGGTTAAGCTACTTTGATGCTATCATATCTATGGCATTATACTGCAAATACTCAGTACAAGTGACAATTGTTACTTTCTGTTCTTTTTTTGTTGTTGTGTTCTGCTGATGCAGAGATCCATATTGTATTTCGGTTTGTTGTACTTAAATTCTATGTTTTAAAAAAAAAAAAAAGAGTGGAATAAAAAAAAAAATTATTTGAACTGATGTCCATTTTCAGCCGTGAGACTTGGACTTAATGCCAGATTGCTGGCTGTACTTGTAACTAACCATGGCTATAGTTGGCCATGGGGTGTAGAGGCTGCCAATTCGCTGGAATGGCCATCAATTTGGCATTATGTCCAGGTCGCACAGCCAAACCCAAACTCCGAAGCCAGACATTAAGTTTGCTCATCTCTACTCACTATGGAGAGGGGAGGAGTGGAGAGCGCTAATCCCCTGGCCTTCTCCAGTCGGCCGTATACTAAGTTCTGGTGAAAGGGTCCTTATGCTTGCAGCTTCATCAAGCCAAAAACCACCAAACCTCTCTGAAACATGTTTTTAGCATTGTTACTCAGCCCCATCCCTCTTCCGAAAGCTGAACTACATTAACCTGAGAACGCAGTGAAAACATGTTCCTACAGCAAAAAAAGATGCAAAGGATGAAATTCACTGGCAAACCTACAAGAATAATTGACATGCAGCAGGTGTACACAGTGGGGCACATTTACTTATAAATAAGCCCCAGTATGTGGATGGATGTGCTATCTACTTTGCTACAACTGCAAAGTGTTGTGGGGTTACTGCTACTCAAAATGCTCTTCTCACTCAGTATATAGACGCTTTCTTAATGATAGGAAATATGATATCTTCAGTATGAGGTAATTTTAACTCTCCCTCTGAAGCTATAAAGGCAAGGTGGAAGAATCAAAGATGGCCTTCCTCTTTCAGCATGCGTTAGCATACCTATACTGATCTTCGACTTGTTTTAAAGCCCTGAATCTTTAGTTGAAGCTCTCACTGCTTCCGGGGCTGGGGTTTAACCATATATTTTCCCTAACTCCTCATCTTGGAATAAACTGTTAATACTATCAGATCGAAACTTAATTTTGAATATTCTGTTTTAGGTTCAGGAGCTTGAAGCACAAGTGAAGCACCTACGAAAGATTTTGAAGGATGAATACCTGGAGCACCCAAGTCAAATGTGATGTAGGACACTTGGACTTATTTTGCTGTGCATCCAGAACAGAACATTAGCCAGATTTACTGTACTCCTCCCAGCTAAGATTTAGATGGATGTAGATGATTGATTAGTATAGAGAATTGTTACACCGTGAAAGCTAATTTTATTCCAGGCCCAATTGGTTGTGAATTCCAGCTCCATCCTATTGACTTAATTGGGAAAACCTTGCAGTGAGTTGCAATACCAGTCGCTGCGTTTACACACTATATGCAGCATAAAAATAGTAGTGCTGTAATATACCCATACTGTATATACAGGATAGCAGTAGATCTCTTGAACTTGGTTTGAAACTTAAAGGAAACCTACCACGGCTCGCATGATAAAATCATGCGAGCAGACCGCCCGGTAGGCTATTTAATACTGATGCCGGCACATACTTTAGTTAGGCACAGCGATCGTTAGTTTAGCTAAAAAATAGCCCTCCGGTGCTACCCTACGTCATCTTTGGAAGGAAGATGGCTTCCGATCTTTAATTATTCCTGCCTCCTTCATTGTACCCGTCCTCCTTTAGGTGCTGAGAGCTTGTTGACGTCATGGCTCTCGGCACCTGAAGGAGGACGGGTATTATGAAGGAGGCGGGAATAATTAAAGATCGGAAGCCATCTCCCTTCCGAAGATGACGTAGGGTAGCACCGGAGGGCTATTTACATATGTAAGTTAATCTTTTTTTTTAGCTAAACTAACGATCGCCGTGCCTAACTAAAGTATGTGCCTGCATCAGCATTTAATAGACTACCGGGTGGTCTGCTTGCATGATTAGGTAGGTTTCCTTTAACCTTCTCCACACAATTTTGTGCAGAGGGAGCCTTTTTTATACCGTATAGCAAAAATTTTAATCTGAGCTCTGATTGGCTGCTGTGGTAACAAGAAGTTTTATTATTTGCCAGGCTATAGGAAGCTGTTGTATAACATATTGCTAAGTATTGGAATACAACAATGTTTGTCATCCTTTTTTTTTTTTTTTTAACAAATAATATATTTCTATACAAAGCAATTAAACTGTGGCTTATGCCTTTCTTTGTCTTTTTTGACTATATGTTACTTTATACTGATTGACAAAAGATAATAGATATTTCATTGAAATGAAACCACAAATTAAAAAATATAACAAATACTGCAGCCTATGTACAAGAATATTTTTCTATTATAATTATGCATCCTATGTACAAAATAATATTACTACTAAGGTATATTACAGGATTCAACATATGTTTATATACTGTATATAGATATATAATAACTCTGCAGGAGGCAGTAGTATTCAGGATGTGAAGCAGTCTATGGAGCAGTAGTTTTTGGGGAAGAAATGTCTGAGCCAGAGGGGTCTTGATTAGCCCCTTCCTGACATTGGACATAATAGTACTGCATGGTGGGAGGCGGCTTTCCGCAACATCCAGTACTATTACGTCAGAAGCTGCAGGTTTCAGCTGTTTATTACTCGCCTCTAACACCCAAGTCCAGAGATGCCTCCGATTAAGGGCGTTAACCCATTACATGGTGTGGCAAAGCATGACCGTGGTGTGTGGGGGATTCTGCATCTTTCCTGTGTAGATCAGACCCCCCTGTGAGCTTACCGGGGGTATGTGATCCTTACAGTGGCAGGCCCAGGTTCTGATGAGTGCCCCAGCACTGCCCAAGGCCCCAGCACTTCAGGTCCTGCTTGTGGGCAGGACCCGAATGTAACTAACTGAGCATGCATCAGCATTCTCAGTTAGTTTCAGTGTAATGGATGGAAAAAATGGGTGCAAAGAGTTTACCCTTGGTAACCCAGGAACATTTGCATCACCTTTATATACAATACATTAGTATTGTAGTGTGCAGAGGCTTAAACAAGTGATCAAATGCTTGTTTAGGTCCGAGTCTGATAAAAAGTTGAAAAGTAAAAATAACGTTAAACACCATTTTATAATAAAAAATAAAGAAAAAGCCCCTGAAGCCCTGTATTACCATAGAAAAATCTGATAAAGTATAAAAACACAAAATAAATACTCCATATATTTGAAATATCTGCATCCATAACAATTTTTACAATAAATGTAAGGCAATATTGGAGCTGCAAAGGGAACCTGGTAAAAAAAAAAAAACACAAAAAAAGATTATTTTTCATCAAATTTCTACACAAAAAATGTTCTTGCAAAAAATAAGCCCTCAACCTACTCTGTCAACCGACAAATACAGAACTTATACCTCTAAAATGATGGTATGTTAAAACAAATGATATTTTCTTCAAATTATTATATAAAATTGGGTAAAAAATAATAAACTTTATAAATGATTTCACCCTTATTGTAGTGACCCACAGAGTAAAAATAGCCTATTATTTTAATGGCGGAGAGGTAGTGGGATGGCCCTGGGGGCAAAGTATAATTCACCATCCCATCCACTCCCGGCCCGTCCCTTTACCTCCCCTGACTGATGCTGAAGGACCTTAGCAGCCCCGCCCTGCCCTACCCAGCTTACATGTGGCCCCCCCCCCCCGCCCTGCCCTGTGCTCCTCGCGTCCGGCCCGGCCTGCGCACCTCATGTCTGGCCCGACCACCCTCTCCTACGCATTCCACTTTTTCTGCCACCATGTCCCGACGAGTGACATCCAGATGGGGTGAGTATAATTGCTACATATGTAAATGCATGTATATATGTGTGTATGTATGCTGTATATACTGTATGTGTATGCATTTATACTGTATATCTGTGCGTATGTGCTGTATATACTGGTTGTGTGTATATATTTATGTTGTATATCTGTGCGTATGTATGTGTTGTATATACTGGAAGTGTGTGTATATATGCTGTATATCTGTGTGTATGTGCTGTATATACTGGATGTGTGTGTGTATATATGCTGTATATCTGTGCGTATGTGTTGTATATACTGGATGTGTATGTATATATGCTGTATATCTGTACATATGTGTTGTGTATATACTAGATGTGTGTATATATGGTGTATATCTGTGTGTATGTGCTGTATATACTGGATGTGTATGTATATATGCTGTATATCTGTGCATATGTGTTGTGTATATACTAGATGTGTGTGTATATATGCTATATATCTGTGCGTATGTGTTGTATATACTGGATGTGTATGCATATACGCTGTATATCTGTGCGTATGTGCTGTATATACTGGATGTGTATGTATATATGCTGTATATCTATGCATATGTGTTTTGGTATTTTAAATTTCCAACACCTTAACACCTGCATATGTTTTAGCACTAGGAGCTGCTTACGTTAGTGGCTATTAAAAGAGCTTATAGTGCACCACGCCCCAAACCCAAATACAACAAGCCTCCATGAGACATTATATGTAAAATCCTCAATTCAACCCACGGAGACGCCATACTATGCAAAGTTAGAGACATACAAGACCTACAATTCGAAGGAGCTCACTTGCCAATCTTCCAAGATATACCTCCTGTAACACTCAATAAAAGAAGGCTTATGCGCCCCATTACAGAAGCAATTCGTCAAAAGAAAATCCAATACCGATGGCTCTTCCCCTTTGGATTATCCTTCCAGATTAATTGTTCAAGTAAAATAATCCGTAGACCTGAAGACCAAATCCCTAATTGTGAATACATCGGCCTAGACCCCCAAAACATCCCATCTTGGCTACAGATCACTGATCTTGCACTACTGCCTGTTTTTCCTGAGGCCCCAAGACTGGCAAACTCTGTGTCCCAAGTCAAGCAGGAAAAGGTTGGACACTACAATGGACTGACCCTTTTGCTGAGGGCATTGTATTTCTCCATTTACGCGTGAGTGACATGACCATCGTTTACAAATCACGATTTACCGGCTTCCTGTGGCCCCCCGCTAGGTGGTAAGAGGTAACAAGCTTGCCAGCTCACACCCTGGCTTATTGTTTACAATTTTAATCTTCCTTATGTTTAATTTGTTGTTAGCCTAAGGTCTACTCCTCCATTGACAGATAGGGTCAACCCCCCCCACCCCGTTAACTAGGCGAGTGGTACTCACCCATCTAGAAGGTCTACATTAACAAAAAGGAGACACGGGAAGGCACTTCTAAGCATCCCACCCAGAGTTTCCCCCATTCTCAGTTCACCACCCCTGCCCCCGCCTTGGCTGGTATTTCAGACCTTAATGGTTAATACTAACCGATCCTAAGTCTTTAGGAACACCCTTCCACCACCTCAGCCACCACATGCCGGCACACCATTTTTCAAATAACTCCTCTCCTCTAACCCATCTAACCCTCCCGCCCCCCCCCCCCCCACAAGTATATGGCAGATATTACAATATCATCAGTACAGTGACTAAACTCCCCTCTGAAACGCTCACATGTTTTCCAGTTACTAAAAAAGGTTCATTCTGACATCATCATACTCCAGGAAACTCATTTCAAGATGCAAAATATACCATCCCTCCCAACATCACACTACTCCCAATGGTTCCACGCCTGCCGCCCCTCCTTCAAAAGCAAAGGGGCAACAATAGGCGTCAAAAAACCCTACCATTTAAACGATCTGCACACATAATCCCAAAGGGAGATTCCTGTTCTTGAAAAGCTATATGTGCCCCAAACTCACAACATATTGACTGGTTACTAGAAATCTTTGGAAAGCTACACCACTTTAGAGAAGGTAACTGCATCATTGGGGGTGACTTCAATTGCTGCCTGGAACCCACATTAGACCTCTTCTCTAACAAAAACAGATTTCCCTTTAGGAAACTCAAATCTCTCCCAAAACTTTTCAAGACCTGTCCCTCAGAGATGCCTGGCGTACAATGCATCCATCAGACAGGGAATATACCTTCTTTTCCATCCTCCACAAAGACCATATCAGAGACTAGATAACATACTTTTCTCTGCTCCCCACGTACCATTGATCTCAACCTCTAGTATAGATAGCATAACAGTCTCAGACCATGTCGCAGTTCACTTGACATTTTTTTCTTCCCACTCTCCCCAGACTACAATACACATGGAGGCTCAATGAGACATTAGCCCCAGAATCAAACAAAGGATTGCAGAAAGGATAAGAAATTTCTGGGAATTTTCATAACAAAACCAATACTCCACTGACTACCAAATCGGAAACCCATAAGGAGTGATTAGAGGAGAATTTATGTCATTGAATGCATATGTTAAAAAATTGAAGAACAAACGGCACAATGAAATATTGCAGCAGTTATTAGAGAAGGAACATAAACACCGAGCAACACATTCTCCTGAGACCTTTTTTCAAATTAACGGTGGCTAGGGAAAAATTGAAACACCTCCTGAATCAATATGCAGCAAAAAAAAAACGTATCTATAACCAACATAAGGTGTTTATGCACAGTAACAAAGATTACAGTATCAAAATTAATGGCTTCACCCAATCTAACCCTGCAGCAAGCCGACACACTGACCAAACCATTCACAATTCAGGAACTAGAAAAATCTCTTAAAGACTCCCCTTGGGGAAAACTCCAGGGCCTGACGGCTTCCCGGCAGCCTACTACAAAACCTTCAAAGAACTGCTCCTGCCACATGTTCTAGATACCTTTAACTCCCTGTCAAACTCAATGCAATTCCCCATACAGTCCCTACAAGCTCACATCACCATTCTTGCCAAGGAAGGTAAAGGCCACACACAATGTGGTAGCTACTGCTCCATCTCTCTACTCAATGTATATCTTAAGATATTTAACTAGCCAATAGTATTGAACTACTTCTTACATTTCTAATTGACCCTGAGCAAGTAGGTTTTGTGCCTGGAAGAGAGGGAAAGGACAATACATTACGTGTTCTCAATATGATCCAGTTTGCCCGGTCAAGGAATATTCCACTAGCATTTTTATCTACAGATTCCGCGAAGGCCTTTGACCAGGTAGACTGGACATACATGCAACTAGCCTTAAAAAAGTTCAGATCCCCCCCAAGAAATTGAAAATATCATGGCGCTCTACACTACCCTCCCCCTCCTATTTGTTATTATAATGGAAACTCGAATCCAACAAATTAGGCAACACTCACAGATATCGGGCCTTAACCCCTTAACGCCGCAGCCCTTTTTCGTTTTTATTTTTCACTCCCCACCTTCAAAAATCTAAAACTTTTTTATTTTTCCATGTACAGGCAGTCCCCGGGTTACATACAAGATAGGGTCTGGAGGTTTGTTCTTAAGTTGAATTTGTATGTAAGTCGAAACTGTATATTTTATAATGGAAGTTCTAGACATTTTTTTTTCTTTTGTCCCAGTGACAATTGGAGTTTCAAAATTTTTGGTGTAATTGGACCAAGAATTATCAATAAAGCTTCATTACAGACATCTTACAGCTGATCATTGCAGTCTGGGACTATAGTAAAGCATCCAGAGAGCTTCACCAGAGGTCACAGTGGGCAGAGGGGTCCGTCTGTAACTATGGGTTGTCTGTAAGTCGGGTGTCCTTAAGTAGGGGACCGCCTGTACAGAGCTGTGTGATGGCTTATTTTCTGCGTAACAAATTACACTTCAAATTAGTGGTTTTAATATTCCATGCCATGTACTGAGAAGCGGGAAAAAAATTCCAAATGCAGTTAAATTGTTAAAAAAATGCATTTGTGGGCTTGGATTTTACGGATTTCACTGTATGCCCCAAATGACATGTCTACTTTATTCTTTGGGTAGGTGCAATTACGGGGATACCAAATTTGTTTAGGTTTTATAATGTTTTCATACATTAAAAAAAATTAAAACCTCCTGTACAAAAATTTTGAGGGGGATTTTGCTGTCTTCTGGCGCTAATAACTTTTTTATACTTTGGTGTATGGAGCTTTGGGAGGTGTAATTTTTTGCGGATTTTGATGACGTTTACAATGTTATCATTTTTAGGACTGTGCAATCTTTTGATCACTTTTTATAGAATTTAAATTTTTTTTTAATGGCAAAAAAGTGCCATTTTCGATTTTGGGTGCTATTTTCCGTTACATGGTTAAACGCATTTTTATATTTTTATAGATTGGGCATTTTTGGATGCGGCGATATCTATTGTGTTTATGATTTTTACTGTTTATTTATATTTATATCAGTTCTAGGGAAAGGGGAGTGATTTCAGTTTTTAGGTTTTTTATTATAATTTTTTTTAAACTTTTTTATTTTATTTTTACTATTTTTCAGACTCCCTAGGGTACTTTAACCCTAGGTTGTCTGTACGATCCTATCATATACTGCCATATAACAGCTGCCCTCTCATACAATGGGACAAAAAAAGGGCATAGATTGGCCTACTTAATCATGACACCGCCCATGACTGAAAGGAGGGCTAGGTTTAACTGACCTTAAACAATTTTATAAAGCCAGCCAATAAACAAAGCTAAGGGACTGGTATAAAAATTACAACTCTAAAACATATGTCCACATTGAGGAGGAAATCTTAGGCAGATCTATAACTCAAATCCTAATACGCGAAGACCACCCAGCAAAATACGGATATCCCCTCACACAAGCAATAGCTAGCACTTGGACGACATCCCCAAAAATTCCTGAGATAGGGAATGTACCCTTCCCCATTTACAAAGAATGGAGATCTCCTAGGCATTGATGATGCCCTCTCCACACATTGGCTCCTACCCCAATCATCAATGGGTGATAAAACAGTTTGTGACATTTTACTAGATGGATCCTTCCCACTCTTCGCTGACTTCCATAAACAACTCTACAAAAATCTGGTACTCACAAATCAAAGCTAACTTGCTAAAAATAGACCCTTTTGACAGAAACTTAACATGGATAGAAGAATTTCTGGACGCTACCTTACCACTTCCTAAACTCACATCCACAATTTACAAAAAATGAATAGTCCTGGACAATACTATCAACCCACAATACATTGCTGCATGGGAAAAGGAGCTACAGATACTCCTCGAACCAGAAGAAATCAAACCTATCCTTAAAACCAGCATATCCACAATGCAAGAAACAAACTTTAAACTCACATCAAGATGGTACAAAACACCCTGCACCATTCACAAGTTCAAATGAGACATCCCAGACACTTGCTGGAGATGTGACTCAGACATTGGATCATACTTTCATATCTGCTGGGAGTGCGAAAAAATAAAACTGTTCCGGTCCGAAGTGGACTCTATAATCCGTAGAATCTGCCCAAAGGCCCCACACGTCACTCCTAAGCTCCTCTTCCTCATCAGCCAGAAGACACACCTGCCAAATGCCAGTATAGAGAGAGAGGCATTTTTATTACTTTTTGCAAAGTCAAAAGCTAACATACATTTCATTAGTATTTGGTACCAATGCCCTTAACCTGTGCAACTTGGGTAAACATTTTGGATATTCTTCCACAAGCTTCTCACAATAGTTGGTAGGAATTTGGCCCATTCCTCGTGACAGAACTGAACCATGTTTGGAGGCTGCCTTCTGCAGCAAAACAACCCCACAGCATGATGCTTCTACCCCTATGTTTCACAGTTTGGATGTTGTTCTCAGGTTTGCAGGCTTCTCCCTTTTCCCTTCAAATGTAGCAATGGTATTATGGCCAAACCATTCAATTTTTGTTCCATCAGACCACATGCCTCCAAATATTTAGGGTTCTATTCCTGTCAATTTGCAAACATTGATGTGGCTTTTTAATGATTCTTTTAGAGTAATAGCTTCTTCCTAACAGAATGGCCTATCAGCAAATGTGGATACAATACACGTTTCACTGTGTATAATTACACTCTCTCACAACCTTTAACTAGCATCTTCACAAGGTCTTTTGGTTTTGTTCTTGGGTTGATATGCACATTTCAGACTAGCGCACCTTCTTTTCTGGGAGACAGAACCCATCTCCTTCCTGAGCGGAATGATGGCTGGACATTCCCATCTTGTTGTACTTGTGTACAGTTTTTACAGCTGAACAAGGCACCTTCAGGTTTCTGAATATTGCACTCAAGGATGAACCAGACTTGTGCAAGTCCCAAATTCTCTTTCTTATGTGTTGTCTGATTTTTTTTTAGACTTTCCCACAAAGAAGCAGTGTGTTTAAGATGTGTCTTCAAATACATCCAAAGGTAAGGTAAGATGTTGCCAAAAATCAAAAGCTTCCAATGTGCCTTTTAATTAACTCCCTCTCATCATTCTTGCATTTGGGATATATAAAAAATGTTGGTAATCCTAAATGACCTAAAACAGGAAAGGTTTATTCTGATTTCATATCAGATGGAGAGAAAAATATGCATATGCTGCTGAGCTTTAAAGATCCCATGTGCCTAAACACAGAAACACAATTATCAGCTCTGGCCTCAGTTGTAGGTGTTATGTTTGGTGGAAACAAGGCAATTAATATTTTGCCCAATACCATCCCTAAATCAAAACATGTTTTTCTATGATAAAGACATGGAGACTGCTCAGGAATAAATGAAGGCATATTTGTGGATCAGCTGCTATGTAACACAGGCATGCAACCCTTCAAGGGGGTGTGACGAACAAGTCTCATAATTTGCTAGCTTTACATTCTTTTTGTAGATCCACAAAATATGATGACATATGGATGACACATATACCCTATATACAAATCAGAAACGATTTAAACACTGATTAAACATGGACCACAAAAATTAACCACAGATCCATTATTTTTGGCCTGAGAACAGCACATGTTCATGTGCAGGTAGCCTGACTTTATAAATGTAGTCAATTGGCCAAGCCCTGAATCAAACACCTCTAGAGAGAACAAAAAATGCCTGTACACTGACGTTCCCACACATCCTGACAAAACTTGAGTGGTAAAGCTGGTGTTCAAACCTTGTGGCATCATACCCAAGAAAAATTTAGACTGTAGTCACTGCCAAAGGTACATCAACAACTAATACTAATGTCCAAAAACTATATTTTAGTTTTCAATACATTTTTGAAGATAGGTAGTGTGATGAACAAGAGATATCCACATGCCAGATATTGTCCTGATCATCAAGTCACCCATATCCCTTACTTCTCCCAGCCTCAGATTAATTAGTCTAATTGAGCTTTTCTAAAAAAAGAGACAAAAGAGTCATAAAACTACATTACTAAAAGGGGAACTACATTTTATTTATTTATTTATTATCTTCAGGGGATCACAGTTCCCCAAATCCTAAGGCTCTGGCACCCTTGGGTCCAGAGATATACATATCTCAGAATGGGACCATAGCAAATGAATCATGTTTTGTATCAATGCGATCTAGGGATTCACTCGGATCCAATGATACCAGAACCCTGACCTTACGACTTCCCCTTGAGAAGCTATGACTTCTTCAAGGTTATGGACTTAATACCAGGTAGGAGGGACCTATGAGCCTTCTTGGGGGTGTGCAGAGGTGTGTCTGCACCTAATATAATCAGAACACCCCTGATGCCTTTGTCTTTCACCTGGGAGAAATCTCAACATCACCAAGCGCAGGGAAGCTCTTAAAGTGTGGACTATCCATCCCCATTAGGCCGACACGCAAGATAATGAAACTTGTAGTCCTAACTTTGTATTTAGGAATCTAAATATATTAGTTTGCCTAGTGTGCCCTTAAGGCAATTAAATATGACATTTTACCTGTGTTGTTCTTTTATCTCGATCCACGAACCCCAATGTCCGTGTCTCGGTTATATAAATGCTACCAGGTTTATTCCTCACCCTATATAATCCCATTATGGACCTGGCTTATATTAAAGGAGAATGGGTGGCAGCTTAATTGGGTTGACAAGGTTCTGTTTCACTGAGGCTAGTGAAAGGGGTGATTTATTGTTGTGCCATATCCAGAAGTTGTGTGGACAACTTTAAATCACTTCCTGCACCTCTAAGAACCTGTGCGTTCTGGGAATGTTTAAGAAGGATAATTAAGTGACCTTGCGTACACTTCAGGGGTCCAAAACATCACAGTTTCCTTCACAGGTAGCATTTTTTTTCAGTATATCATGATGAGCTGCCTGCAGAATACTAAGGAAAAATGTGTTTTGTATTCATTTTAGTACAACGCAGAAGCATAAAATGTGAAATAGTAAAATGGCGTGAAGACTTTTAGAATATCTTGTACGTCAGAACTGAATGCAATGAGTTATGATTAGAGATGAGCGAGCACTAAAATGCTCGGGTACTCGTTATTCGAGACGAACTTTTCCCGATGCTCGAGTGCTCGTTTCGAGTAACGAGCCCCATTGAAGTCAATGGGAGACTCGAGCATTTTTCAAGGGGACCAAGGCTCTGCACAGGGAAGCTTGGCCAAACACCTGGGAACCTCAGAAAAGGATGGAAACACCACGGAAATGGACAGAAAACAGCAGGGGCAGCATGCATGGATGCCTCTGAGGCTGCTTAAATGCACGATTATGCCAAAATTATGGGCAACAGCATGGCCATGACAGAGTGACAGAATGAAGCTAGATAGCATCTAAAACATCCAATAATTGACCCTGACACTATAGGGGACAGCATGCAGAGGCAGCGGCAGCAGCGGCAGGCTAGAGAGTGGCATGGCAACATACCCTAAATGGACTCAGGCTTCAAACCAATGGGTGGCAGAGAGGAACCAAAGGAGGTGAGCAAGAAGCGCTCAAATAATATCGGTACATGATAAAAGTTTGCCAGTATATTTTGTGGATTACACAGCAGGGTGGCGACAAAGTTAACATGGAAGCCATGAAAACAATCCAAAATTGTGCCTGACACAGCTCGTTTGATAAGGGGACCATGTATGGAGGCAGTGAACTAGTAGTAGATTAAAGGTGCTGCAGTTAAAACTATGTTAGTTGGATCTTGGCATGGAGCTGGCGTTCCGCTGCCAGGCGAGCTTTCGCCAATCCAAGCCCCTGTCTCTAGGCTACTCCCCAAACAGCACTTCTAAGAACCTTTTGTATAAGATCAAGTGTAGTAGCGTTCTTATAAGTTTGGGATATGGCGGGTGAGGGGAATGTAAACATCTGCGCAAGAAGCGCTGAAATAATATCCGTAAATGAAAAAAGTTTTCCAGTATATTTTGTGGCTTACACAGCACGGTGGTGACAAAGTTAACAAGTTTGATGTGGAATGCCCTGTAATAGCTCTTGGGCGGTGTGCCTTTTATCACCTAGGCTCAGCAGTTTGAGCACCGCCTGCTGTCGCTTAGCGACGGCACTGCTGCTGTGCCTAGAGCTACCGACTGATGGCGCCATGCCCACGGATGGTAATTCGGAGGAGGAGGAGGTGGAGGAGGGGTGGGAGGAGGAGGAGGCATAGTAGGCCTGAAACACCTGGACCGAGGTAGGCCCCGCAATCCTCTGCGTCGGCAGTATATGACCAGCCCCAGGGTCAGACTCGGTCCCAGCCTGCACCAAGTTAAGTGTAGTAGCGTTCTTATAAGTTTGGAATATGGCGGGTGAGGGGAATGTAAACAGATGCGCAAGAAGCGCTGAAATAATATCCGTAAATGGTAAAAGTTTGCCAGTATATTTTGAGGATTACACAGCAGGGTGGCGACAAAGTTAACAAGTTTGTTGTGGAAGCCATGAAAACATCCCAAAATTCTGCCTGACACAGCACGTTTGATAAGGCGGCCATGTATGGAGGCAGTGAACTAGTAGTAGATTAAAGGTGCTGCAGTTAAAACTATGTTAGTTGGTTCTTGGCATGGAGCGGGCGCTCCGCTGCCAGGCGAGCTTTCGCCAATCCAAGCCCCTGTCTCTAGGCTACTCCCCAAACAGCACTTCTAAGAACCTTTTGTATAAGATCAAGTGTAGTAGCGTTCTTATAAGTTTAGGATATGGCGGGTGAGGGGAATGTAAACAGATGCGCAAGAAGCGCTGAAATAATATCCGTAAATGGTAAAAGTTTGCCAGTGTATTTTGTGGATAACACAGCAGGGTGGCGACAAAGTTAACAACTTTGATGTGGAATCCATGAAAACAACCCAAATTTCGGCCTGACACACCTCGTTTGATAAAGGGACGATGTATGGAGGCAGCTATATGGACGACTTTTGGAGGTAGCAATGGAGACAACGTGTGGAGGCTGCTATGGAGACAATTCAATTTGGATAGTGCCTGTATGTGGCAGTCCAAAAAAGTTTTCAAACCAGAGGAGCAGGTAGGTGGCCCTCCATAAAAATGGAATAGATTGAGTGCCTGTATGTGGCAGTCCAAAAAAGTTTTCAAACCAGAGGAGCAGGTAGGTGGCCCTCCATAAAAATGGAATAGATTGAGTGCCTGTATGTGGCAGTCCAAAAAAGTTTTCAAACCAGAGGAGCAGGTAGGTGGCCCTCCAGAAAAATTGAATAGATTGAGTGCCTGTATGTGGCAGTCCAAAAAAGTTTTCAAACCAGAGGAGCAGGTAGGTGGCCCTCCAGAAAAATGGAATAGATTGAGTGCCTGTATGTGGCAGTCCAAAAAAAGTTTTCAAACCAGAGGAGCAGGTAGGTGGCCCTCCAGAAAAATTGAATAGATTGAGTGCCTGTATGTGGAAGTCCAAAAAAGTTTTCAAACCAGAGGAGCAGGTAGGTGGCCCTCCAGAAAAATTTAATAGATTGAGTGCCTGTATGTGGCACTCCGAAAAATTGTTTAAAACAGAGGACCGGGTCGGTGGCCCTCCATAAAAATTAAATGCATAAAGTACTATAGCTAGAGCCAGTGGGCCCTGTCAAAAAATAGCCAGTTTCCTCTGCTTTACTGTACAAAGAGGAGGAGAAGGAGGAAAATGAGGAGGAGGAGGAGTGGATAAATTATTCAGGTTGAGCTTCCTTCACCTGGTGGAGATTGGAAATTAGGAGAAATCCAGGCTTTATTCATCTTGATAAGCGTCAGCCTGTCAGCACTGTCAGTCGACAGGTGTGTACGCTTATCGGTGATGATGCCACCAGCTGCACTGAAAACCCGCTCGGACAAGACGCTAGCGGCAGGGCAGGCAAGAACCTCCAAGGCGTACAGCGCCAGTTCGTGCCACATGTCCAGCTTTGAAACCCAGTAGTTGTAGGGAGCTGTGTGATCATTTAGGACGATGGTATGGTCAGCTACGTACTCCCTCACCATCTTTCTGTAAAGATCAGCCCTACTCTGCCGAGACTGGGGACAGGTGACAGTGTCTTGCTGGGGTGACATAAAGCTGGCAAAAGCCTTGTAAAGCGTACCCTTGCCAGTGCTGGACAAGCTGCCTGCTCGCCTACTCTCCCTCGCTACTTGTCCCGCAGAACTACGCACTCTGCCGCTAGCGCTGTCAGAAGGGAAATACTGTTTCAGCTTGTGCACCAGGGCCTGCTGGTATTCATGCATTCTCACACTCCTTTCCTCTCCAGGGATGAGAGTGGAAAGATTTTGCTTGTACCGTGGGTCCAGGAGAGTGAACACCCAGTAATCGGTGCTGGAATAAATTCTTTGAACGCGAGGGTCACGGGATAGGCAGCCTAGCATGAAATCTGCCATATGCGCCAGAGTACCAACGCGTAAGAATTCACTCCCCTCACTGGCCTGACTGTCCATTTCCTCCTCCTCCAACTCCTCCAACTCCTCTTCTTCTGCCCATACACGCTCAACAGTGAAGGACTCAACAATGGTCCCCTCTTGTGTCTCGCCAACATTCTCCTCCTCTTCCTCCTCATCCTCCTCCACCTCCACCTCCTCCGATATGCGCTGAGAAACAGACCTAAGGGTGCTTTGGCTATCAACAAGGGAATCTTCTTCCCCCGTCTCTTGTGAGGAGCGCAAAGCTTCCGACTTCATGCTGACCAGAGAGTTTTTCAACAGGCCAAGCAGCGGGATGGTGAGGCTGATGATGGCGGCATCGCCACTGACCATCTGTGTTGACTCCTCAAAGTTACTCAGCACCTGACAGATATCAGACATCCACGTCCACTCCTCATTGTAGACTTGAGGAAGCTGACTGACCTGACTACCAGTTCTGCTGGAAGTTGACATCTGGCAGTCTACAATCGCTCGGCGCTGCTGGTAAACTCTGGATAACATGGTCAGTGTTGAATTCCACCTCGTGGGCACGTCGCACAACAGTCGGTGAGCGGGCAGTTGGAGGCGGCGCTGCGCTGCCCTGAGAGTGGCAGCATCTGGGCTGGACTTCCTGAAATGCGCACAGATGCGGCGCACCTTCGTGAGCAAATCAGACAGATTGGGGTATGTCTTGAGGAAACGCTGAACTATCAGATTTAACACATGGGCCAGGCATGGCACATGTGTCAGTCTGCCGAAATGCAGAGCCGGCCCCAGGTTACGGCCGTTGTCACACACAACCATGCCTGGCTTCAGGTTCAGCGGTGCCAGCCACAGATCAGTCTGCGCCGTGATGCCCTGTAATAGTTCTTGGGCGGTGTGCCTTTTATCGCCTAGGCTCAGCAGTTTGAGCACCGCCTGCTGTCGATTAGCGACGGCACTGCTGCTGTGCCTAGAGCTACCGACTGATGGCGCCATGCCCACGGATGGTCGTTCGGAGGAGGAGGTGGAGGAGGGGTGGGAGGAGGAGGAGGCATAGTAGGCCTGAAACACATGGACCGAGGTAGGCCCCGCAATCCTCGGCGTCGGCAGTATATGACCAGCCGCAGGGTCAGACTCGGTCCCAGCCTCCACCAAGTTAATCCAATGTGCCGTCAGCGATATATAGTGGCCCTGCCCGGCAGCACTCGTCCACGTGTCCGTGGTCAGGTGGACCTTGTCAGAAACGACGTTGGTCAGGGCACGGATTATGTTGTCTGACACGTGCTGGTGCAGGGCTGGGACGGCACATCGGGAAAAGTAGTGGCGGCTGGGGACCGAATACCGAGGGGCGGCCGCCGCCATGAGGCTGTGAAAGGCCTCGGTCTCTACTAGCCTATAGGGCAGCATCTCCAGGCTTAGCAATCTGGAGATGTGCACATTAAGGGCTTGGGCGTGCGGGTGGGTTGCACTATATTTGCGTTTCCGCTCCAGCGTCTGGGGTATGGAGAGCTGAACGCTGGTGGATGCTGTGGAGGATCGTGGAGGCGACGATGGGGTTTTTGTGGCAGGGTCCTGGGCAGGGGGCTGACTATCAGCTGACACAGGGGAAGGAGCAGTGGTGTGCACGGCCGGAGGTGAACGCGCTTGTTGCCACTGAGTGGGGTGTTTACATTCATATGCCTGCGCATACTGGTGGTAGTTAAGCTATTAGTGGTGGAACCCCTGCTGATCCTGGTTTGGCAAATGTGGCACACCACAGTCCGTCGGTCATCCGGTGTTTCCTTAAAGAACCTCCAGACTTCTGAAAATCTAGCCCTCGCCGCAGGAGCCCTCGCCACGGGAGCTTCACTAGTTGACACATTTGGCGCTGATGCACCAGCTCTGGCCCTGAATCTCCGTCTGGCCCCACCACTGCCTCTTCCAACCTGTTCTGGTCGAGGACTCTCCTCCGTCTCAGAAGCACTGTGTTCACCCGGCCTCTCAACCCAGCTTGGGTCTGTCACCTCATCATCCTCCGATCCCTCAGTCTGCTCCCCCCTCCGACTTCCTGCCCTGACAACAACTTCCCCACTGTCTGACAACCGTGTCTCCTCATCGTCGGACACCTCTTTACACACTTCTTCCAGTACGTCAACAAGGTCATCATCACCCACAGACTGCGACTGGTGGAAAACCTGGGCATCGGAAAATTGCTCATCAGCAACCAGACAAGTGGTTTGTGACTGTGGGAAGGGTCCAGAAAACAGTTCCTCAGAGTATGCCGGTTCAAATGGCAAATTTTGCTGGGAGGGGGCAGACTGGGGGGGAGGAGGCTGAGGTGCAGGAGCTGGAGGAGTGCCGATTTCGGTGACATGGGTGGACTGCGTGGAAGACTGACTGGTGGACAAATTGCTCGAAGCATTGTCGACAATCCACAACATCACCTGTTCGCACTGTTCTGGCCTCAACAGTGCTCTACCACGAGTCCCAGTAACTTCAGACATGAACCTAGGGAGTGTAGCTCTGCGGCGTTCCCCTGCTCCCTCATAAGCAGGTGGTGTCTCACCCCGCCCAGGACCACGGCCTCTGACCCCTGCAGTAGTTGGACGCCCACGTCAACGCCCTCGTCCTCTACCCCTAGCCCTCGGGTTAAACATTTTGAAAATGAGAGTTATAACTTTAATTTTTTTTTTAACTTTTTTTTGTGTTTTTTTTTTTTGTGTGTTTTTTAGTTTTTAAAACCAAACGATGCTATCCTATTGCTATGGCTATTTTCTAGCCAAGTATGAAAGCACACTGCTATGCCAGATGAGATGACACTGAGTTATTAAAAAAATAAACGTAAAATAAAAAAGGAAATGGCAGACTGTGCCTAATTGAAATCCAACCCCGGGCCCTAATAAATTTTCCCACTTCGGTCTTTGCGATGGATATGTGCGTCACTAAGCGCAAAACACAGTGGTCGCAAGTGTCACTCCAAATTGCTCACAATTTGCTAGTAGATGCACTGCAGCAACTACAGCCACCAGCAGATCAACCAGAAATCAAATATATATAACGCTACTGTAGGCGTAAGTAAGCCGTTTGGATTCTCCTATGGTTATTTTCTAGCCAAGTATTAAAGCACACTACTATGCCCGATGAGATGACGCTGAGTTATGAAAAAAATAAACGTAAAATAAAAAAGGAAATGGCAGACTGTGCCTAATTGAAATCCAACCCCGGGCCCTAATAAATTTTCCCACTTCGGTCTTTGCGATGGATATGTGCGTCACTAAGCGCAAAACACAGTGGTCGCAAGTCTCACTCCAAATTGCTCACAATTTGCTAGTAGATGCACTGCAGCAACTACAGCCACCAGCAGATCAACCAGAAATCAAATATATATAACGCTACTGTAGGCGTAAGTAAGCCGTTTGGATTCTCCTATGGCTATTTTCTAGCCAAGTATTAAAGCACACTACTATGCCAGATGAGATGACGCTGAGTTATGAAAAAAATAAACATAAAATAAAAAAGGAAATGGCAGACTGTGCCTAATTGAAATCCAACCCCGGGCCCTAATAAATTTTCCCACTTCGGTCTTTGCGATGGATATGTGCGTCACTAAGCGCAAAACACAGTGGTCGCAAGTCTCACTCCAAATTGCTCACAATTTGCTAGTAGATGCACTGCAGCAACTACAGCCACCAGCAGATCAACCAGAAATCAAATATATATAACGCTACTGTAGGCGTAAGTAAGCCGTTTGGATTCTCCTATGGCTATTTTCTAGCCAAGTATTAAAGCACACTACTATGCCAGATGAGATGACGCTGAGTTATGAAAAAAATAAACGTAAAATAAAAAAGGAAATGGCAGACTGTGCCTAATTGAAATCCAACCCCGGGCCCTAATAAATTTTCCCACTTCGGTCTTTGCGATGCATATGTGCGTCACTAAGCGCAAAACACAGTGGTCGCAAGTCTCACTCCAAATTGCTCACAATTTGCTAGTAGATGCACTGCAGCAACTACAGCCACCAGCAGATCAACCAGAAATCAAATATATATAACTCTACTGTAGGCGTAAGTAAGCCGTTTGGATTCTCCTATGGCTATTTTCTAGCCAAGTATTAAAGCACACTACTATGCCAGATGAGATGACGCTGAGTTATGAAAAAAATAAACGTAAAATAAAAAAGGAAATGGCAGACTGTGCCTAATTGAAATACAACCCCGGGCCCTAATAAATTTTCCCACTTCGGTCTTTGCGATGGATATGTGCGTCACTAAGCGCAAAACACAGTGGTCACAAGTCTCACTCCAAATTGCTCACAATTTGCTAGTAGATGCACTGCAGCAACTACAGCCACCAGCAGATCAACCAGAAATCAAATATATATAACGCTACTGTAGGCGTAAGTAAGCCGTTTGGATTCTCCTATGGCTATTTTCTAGCCAAGTATTAAAGCACACTACTATGCCAGATGAGATGACGCTGAGTTATGAAAAAAATAAACGTAAAATAAAAAAGGAAATGGCAGACTGTGCCTAATTGAAATACAACCCCGGGCCCTAATAAACTTTCCCACTTCGGTCTTTGCGATGGATATGTGCGTCACCAAGCGCAAAACACAGTGGTCGCAAGTCTCACTCCAAATTGCTCACAATTTGCTAGTAGATGCACTGCAGCAACTACAGCCACCAGCAGATCAACCAGAAATCAAATATATATAACACTACTGTAGGCGTAAGTAAGCCGTTTGGATTCTCCTATGGCTATTTTCTAGCCAAGTATTAAAGCACACTACTATGCAAGATGAGATGACACTGAGTTATTAAAAAAATAAACGTAAAATAAAAATAAACTGGCATACTGTGCCTAATTGAAATCAAACCCCTAATAAATTTTCCCACTTTGTTGTTTGAGGTGGATATGTGTGTCACTAAGAGCTAAACACAACGGTAGCAAGTCCCCCTGCAAATTCCTCACAATATGGTACTAGCTGCACTACTAGTGCCAGCAAGCCCAGCCACAAGCAAATAAAAAAAAAAAGTATAACGTTATTGTAGCCCTAAGAAGGGCTGTTGGGTTGTTGTAGAATCACTCCTGCCTAACAGTAAGCTAATAGAACACCCTAATGCTTTCCCTGACCAGCAGCAGCTCTCTCCCTAGCGGCATCCAGACAGAGAATGATCCGAGCAGCGCGGGCAGCGGCTAGTCTATCCCAGGGTCACCTGATCTGGCCAGCCAACCACTGCTATTGACGTGTAAGGGTACCACGTCATGCTGGGTGGAGTGCAGAGTCTCCTGGCTTGTGATTGGCTCTGTTTCTGGCCGCCAAAAAGCAAAACGGCGGGAGCTGCCATTTTCTCGAGCGGGCGAAATACTCGTCCGAGCAACGAGCAGTTACGAGTACGCTAATGCTCGATCGAGCATCAAGCTCGGACGAGTATGTTCACTCATCTCTAGTTATGATTGTTGGTATGTGCTTTATAGAGATAGCTGTAAACCAGATTTATGGATATGTCTAGGGCTGCTGTTTCCTTGTTCCCTTTTCTGGATGAAAACACAAGTAAAACCTCTGCATACAGAGATAACTGTGTTTGACACATAGTAAAGAAGATCACCTCATCAAATTGTACCCCGCAAAGCTGCTGCCCCTCAAATACTAGTGCCCTGGAAACTTGGATTTACCTCTGGAGTCACGCCTTTCCCATGTGAACAGGACTTGAGCATTCCCAACAAGAGATTAATTGATGTGCTTTTTAATGTGGCAATCAAACTGGAAATACAAACATAATGGTTAATCTATAAACATTATGGTAGGTATATCAATCTGCTTTTATTTATCATACATGTGGCCTATTATCTTTTCATTTGTGCCATGCACCACATTTCTTAAGGGTTAGATAGTTTTTAGACCCTGTTATGACTATTGCGACAAAGGGGACCTCCAGGAAAAGGACTACATAGTCGCCAGATTTGTCATCCAGCATCAGGTGCATCCATCACACCTGTAACGGGTGCTCCCACTATCCATGTCGCGGATCGTGGGTACACCCATGCTCCGCTGTATGCCTGTCCCCGTCCCCCTGCCCGGACTTACCTCTGCTGGCTCCTGCTGTGCTCCGGGTCACGGCGTGTAGGCCGCATGCCTCCTGTCTTCCAGGCCGCTCCCGTTGCTTGGGCGCGTGCGCGCTGACTTCTCAAGATTTAAAGGGCTAGCGTTTCCTCCGTGACTCCCGTCTCCAGCGTTCCCATATGCTACTGGTGTGTCCTGTCTTCCACCAATTCCAGACGCCTCCGTGTCTCCTGTCTCCAGCATTCCCATACGCTTCCTGCTGTGCCTTCCAGGGTTCCGCTCCAGTGGGGTCCACTGATCCACAGACTCCTACCTACGGACTCTTCCCATAGAGACTTTTAGTTCTGTTGTCTGTGTGATTGTTACAGCAAGATCCGGCCATGGACTCCGGCAGGATCAGGGACTTTGCCAAGGATTCTAATCAGTTGCTGGCAGGATCAGGGACTTTGCCAAGGATTCTAATCAGTTGCTGGCTGATCTTTCCGAAGTAGTTGCCCAGAAGTCCCAGCAGCTCTTTCTTTTGGGAAAAACAACTAAGCAGAGTTGCTTCCATCCTTCATCAACTGCTTGATTCCCAGCAACTTCGAGGTCGACTTCGAGACGTCCGCCTCGTTTGGCTCCGGCTTTCCCAGAAGCCTCTCCAGAGTCTCTGGCTTTTCCAGGGGCCTCTCCAGAGTCTCTGGCTTTTCCAGAAGCCTCTCCAGAGTCTCTGGCTTTTCCAGAAGCCTCTCCAGAGTCTCTGGCTTTTCCAGAAGCCTCTCCAGAGTCTCTGGCTTTCCCAGAAGCCTCTCCAGAGTCTCTGTCTTTCCCAGAAGCCTCTCCGGAGTATCCGGATTTCCCAGAAGCCTCTCCAGAATCTCTCTGGCTTTCCCAGAAGCCTCTCCAGAGTCACCACCTTTCCCAGAAGCCACTCCAGCCTCCGGCTTTCCAGAGCTGCTCCAGCCTCCGCAGCTTCCCAAAACTGTTCCAGCCTTTCAAGATCCGCTCCAGCCGCCGCAGCTTCCCAAAGCTGTTCCAGCTTCCCAAGAGCCGCTCCTGCCTCCGCAGCTTCCCAGTGCTGTTCTGGCTTTCCAAGAGCCACTTCTGCCTCCGGCCGTACTGCTCACAGAGGAGTCTATGCAAGTTAGCAGAGTACGTCTCTCGGCCAAAGGACACTCCAGACGTCTCAAGGATAATCCCAGATTGTTCCCTGCCAGGTCCAAGCACCTCATCGAGGTTTGTAATGTTTCTGCTTTCCTTCTCCTCCTTGACGGTGTCCCGTCAACAAGATGAATTGGAGAAGGTGAAAGAAAAGGCTGAAGAAGAAGAGAAGAGTTGGTACTGTCACAGGTGCTCCTGCAATCCATGTTGTGGATCCCGTGTACACCCGTGCTCCGCTGTATGCCTGTCTCTGTCCCTCTGCCTGGACTTACCTTTACTGGCTCCTGGCTGTGCTCTGGGTCCCAGTGTGTAGGCCGCATGCCTCCTGTCTTCAAGGCTGCGTGCTCCCATTGCTAGGGCGCGCACGCGGACTTCTCAAGATTTAAAGGGCCAGCGTCCCCCTGATTGGCGCTGGCTAATCTGGCTCACCCTTTATAATCTGGCACCTCCCTTCCTTCCTGGCCGGATCTTCAGCATTCTAACGGAACTTCCAAGGTTTCCACAACCCGCTTCCCACAGCGGTTCCTGTTGAAGTGATTTCCCATCAGCGTTTCCAGACGCTCCTGTCTTCCAGCGTTTCCAGACGCCGTCGTGTTCCTCCAGCATTTCCAGGTGCCTCCGTGTCTCCTGTTTCCAGCGTTCCCATATGCTTCCTGCTGTGCCTTCCAGGGTTCCACTCCAGCGGTGTCTTTTTTTTTTTTTTTTTAAATGTATTTTATTATTTTTCCAGAAATAACATTAACATAGAGTAGGCGAATTAGCCTACAACATACCGAACGCAGTCGGTCACAAGTCAGATATTATTTGTTGGATACATCACATCATTCAAAGTTTATACAGTAGCATACTATAAATGTGTCCCCAACAGTTGTTTTTTTCATGCTCTTAAGATGAGCGGTTAGTATCACATGTATAGGAAGCAAGAATTAATTTGGCCCACCCTGATATACCTCTGTTGTCCGCGTAAGATATGTCAGTTCTTTTTAGTAAGTGTGAGCTCGGAAGTCTTGTAATCCTTCTATGTGCATACATATTTCCATGTCTAATGGTAAGTGCATGTCTGTTCATATTTTGATAACTTGATCCACAAGCAGACAAGAAAATTATTAACATAAGCAACATTCAACGATTTAATCTAATATGAAAAGTAAAAGCTATTTTGAAGACGTGTCGTGTATCTAATCAACTATTTTTCCGTGTATGTACTGGAGGAGAATGGTTAGTCAGGATTTGAGACTTTACTTATTGATGAAAATAACTCGAAGAGGACCACAATTCCCAGAATTTTTGGAATGTTTTAACTCGATGAGAGCTGAATGCCAGGGATTTCTCGTACGCGTAGGTATCATTCAGAATATCAATGATCTCTGAGAAAGGAGGGCATGTGGATTGTTTCCAGTGTCGGGTTATTACCAGCTTCGTAGCTATCAGTAAATGGCTAATCACTGATCTTTGAGAAGGTTTGAATGACCTTACTCCTATCAGTAGAAGGGCCATCTTTGGAGTGAGGACAAACGGTTTGTGCAGTAGGGAAGAAATTGCCGAACCCATCTGGGCCCACAGGGGGGAGATTTTCTTACACTTCCACAGTATGTGTAAGAGCGACCCAACATGATCACAGTCCCTCCAACATTTGGGAGATGAGGATGGGAATATGAGATGAAGGCGGGACGGGGTGTAGTACCATCTTAGGCTTGTCTTTATGGCCACTTCCTGAAATTGTGTACATCGAAAGGTTTTGTATATGTCCTTTAAGGCTCTACTCCATTCTATGTCAGAGATTGGAGTATTAAGGTCCCTAGCCCAATTTTCCCTCGGTTTATTTTTGGTTAGGTGTAATTTGTCATCTAGGGAATTGTATATTATAGAAATACCTCTAACTTTCTTTCCCTTATTCGTCCACAATCTCATCAATTCCTCGTTCATAGATGGGGATGAGGCTGGGAGCGATGTGAGAAAGTTGTTTATTCTGTGGACCGTTAGAAATTCAGAGAGTGGTATATGAAATTTGGTGTGAAGTTGGTTTATCTCCACCTTATCTGAGTTTGGTTTTATCTGGAAGACATTGGTTATTCCTTTAGCTTTCCAATGGTTGATATTAAGATTTTCTAGGTTCTCTCCCAAGAAATCTATTGATATGTTTTGTAGGGGAAGTTTGGTTGTTTTTGTCGATCTGGATATGTAAGTCGTCCAGCTTCTGCTGAGGCCTGTATTGTATGTAGGTCTGAATGTGGAGGTTTTAAGTCCCAGAGGCCCGAGGTTAGTCTGTGTTTCAGAGATGTGGTATTTGTGAGTGCTATCTCGAGACGAACCCAAGCTTTCTCTTTGTTAGAGTTCCACCAATGAGACAGTTGTTCGATTATGCATGCTGTTTGATAGTCTTCTAGGTTTGGGACACCCAGCCCCCCCGCCAACCTGTGTTTTGTCATTAGGGTCATGGCTGTCCTAGGTTTTTTACCTTGCCATATAAATTTTGACAATTGTTTCTTTACCTTTGAGTAAAAGGATTTTGGGATGTTTATTGGGAGCGTGCAGAATAGGTAGAGGAATTTCGGCAACACCATCATTTTATATAGTGCAATTCTCCCAAACCAGGAAGTAATCACACTAGTGTATTCCTCCAACTAAATCAAAAGTTTTGTTTAAAGAGGTCGGCAGTCGGGCATGTCAGTTTCACCCCTAGGTAATCTATAGTGTCTGATCTCCAGTCTAGGTTGAAATTTCTTTTCATTAGGGAAAGGTCCGTAGACGGTATAGAAATGGGGAGGATTTGTGTTTTGGCCGAGTTTAGTTTATAAAATGAGACCACACCGAAGGCCTTTTAGCAAGTTCAGCGAATGAGTCAACGAGGATTCGGGGTTAGTAAGCGTTAAAATCACATAATCCGCGAATAATGCTAGCTTATGCGTTTCCTCTCCTATCGTTATGCCAGTTATTTGGTCTTCTGATCTAATGGCTTCCGCGAGTGGCTCTATGGATATGTTAAAAAAGATAGGGGATAAGGGGCACCCCTGTCTCGTGCCGTTGGTTAATTGAAATGATTTTGACAGGACTCCATTGACTAGTACTTGGGCGTTGGGATTTGAGTACAACGCTTTTATGGCGGAGCAAATTGGACCTGTAAAGCCGAATTTATCTAAGGTTGCGAACGCATAGGACCAGTTAACACGGTCAAACGCTTTTTCTGCGTCGACCGTTACAAACACTGCCTTAGTCCTACTTTTCTCACAGTGTTGCATTAGAGATATTATACGTCGTGTGTTGTCAGGGGCTTGTCTGCCTGGAGTAAAACCCGTCTGATCATCTTTTATGATATCTGGGGTGACTGACATCATGCGATTGGCAATTATTTTAGCATACAGTTTGATATCCCCGTTTAAAAGAGAGATGGGTCTATAATTTGAGATCTCTTCTGGGTTTTTGCCCGGTTTAGGAATTGTTGTGATGGTAGCTCTTAGCATATCTGGAGGAAAGCTGCTTTGTTTGATAGCCTTATTGAAGACATTTTCTAGATGTGGAGCTAGAATGTCCCCATATTTTAGGTAATACTCATTAGCAAAGCCATCAGGCCCCGGGGCTTTATGTTTTGGAAGTTTTTTGATGGTTTTAATGATTTCTGGAATTCTAATTGGCTCGTTTAGCATTTGGAGTTGATCAGTAGTTAATTTGGGTAGTTTGACCTTGTCTAAGAAGGTCTCTATTTCACTCTGTGAAGGAAGGGATGTCTCAGAGTTGTTCTTCAGATTGTATAGAGAGCTATAAAAGTCTTGAAAAGCATTAGCTATCTCTCTTGGCGATAAAACTTTTTTTTTGTTATTGGATGGAGTATGCAGGAGATTTTGTTTTTCTGTGCTATTTTCTTAACCCTGGAGGCCAATAACTTCCCTGCTTTGTTATCTTGAGAGTAGTATTTTATTTTCAATTTTTTGAGATTTTTCTCATATTTGTATAGAAGTAGGTTGCGAAGATGGACCCTCTCTCTTTTTAATTTTTCTATTGTAGAAGGATTCGAGGCTTTTTTATTTTCATATTCTAATCTACGGATATTCCCCAATTATTCGACAATGAGTTTGTCTCTTTGGCGTTTAATTCTGCCACTTAGATTTTGGATAAGTCCTCTGACATAGACTTTGTGTGCTGACCACATGGTGAAGTCATCTAGATTAGAATTTTTATTGAGTATATAGTAGTCATGTATATACTGTTCGATGGTTTTAGCGTGGTGTTCATTGGCTAATAAGGATGTGTCCAGTCTCCAGATATAGTCACTGTGTTTAGGATGGGTGTCAGTAATTGTTATGGCCATTGGAGCATGGTCTGACCATGAAATCTCCCCAATGGAAGCACTCTCTATCCTATCAAGCATATCCTTGTCTGCTAAGAAGAGGTCGATTCTGGAGTATGTTTGGTGTCTAGCTGAAAATAATGTGAAGTCTCTTTCGTCTGTGTTATACAGTCTCCATATGTCAAATAACTCATTGTCTGAAATGGATTTGTCTAAGCTTACACTTAGGTTTGGATTTTGTAAGGTGGTATCGATTTTGGGTGATGGTGGGGCATTGAAGTCTCCACAGACAAGTAAAACGCCTTTTTGAATAGATTTTGCTTTTTTTAAGACCTTTTTGGTGAATCTTAATTGGTGTCTGTTCGGAGCGTAAAGGTTAACCAACGTTATGTCCATGTTGTTGATTGTGCATATCACAATTATGAATCTACTTTGTGGGTCCACTATTTGGGAATGTATGGTCAGTGCTAACGTGTCTCTGAAAGCAACCATGACCCCTCTCTTTTTTTTTTTCATATGTGGAAGTAATCACTTTAGGGAAATGTTTATGTTGTATTTTTGGTGATTTGTCAGTTGCTAAGTGAGTCTCTTGGGTGCATAGTATATCACATTTTTGTGATATGGCTTCCCTCCACATGAATGCTCTTTTTTGTGGGCTATTTAGGCCTTTGACATTTAAGGATACTATTTTATATCCCATGTTTAAAATTATTTTAACCTGATAAGGCTAACGTGTGTAATATTCTCCTCCAGCTGTTGGTGGTAAAATGTTTAGTGCTTCTGCACTGGGTTGAGTATTCACGTTTGTCAGCTAAACAATATAAGTAGCAGTTAATCAGTACAAACAAAAAACAGTTAAGTTAGTTAGTTTTTTAAGTACAAATGACGTACTCAAGTAAGTAGGGCAAATGTGGTATTAACATAAACTAGCCCTTTTTACCGCTGTGCAGCCGCTACTACAAAAATCTGCATAGCCATTTTCTAGCGATAGTTCAATATCTATCTAATTAGTAGCCACAGTAATCTCAGTGCCATCATATAATTAACCTTGCATCTATAACACATTTAACATAAATACCGGCTCCCCGGTTTACCGATGATGAGCATTCTCCACAGGCTCAGGTGTCATCGGGTAAGTCCCAGGTATTCAACAGATCCAAACCGTCCTTTGGAGATAGAACTACATGTATTTTATCTTGGTAGTTGATGAGTAATTTGATCGGGAATCCCCATCTATACGAGATTGCGTACTTGCGCAACAGCGCAGTAAGAGGTTGAAAATCTCTTCTCGCCTGTAATGTAGATGCAGACAGATCGGCGTATAGCTTAATCGTAGAGTATGGAGACGGAAGACTCTGGTTTTTCCTTGAGTAAGCTAATAATTGGTCTTTCGTGTGGTAGAAGCAGTAGCGTGCCAGTACATCCCTGGGGGTAGTGTCTGGCAGATTTTTTGGTTTTGGGACTCTGTGGGCCCTGTCCACACTTAATTCATAATCCAGTGCTTTAGGTAGGCAGGATTTGGTTAGTTGCATCACATAGTCTCTCAGTTGTGGACCAGTAATCGACTCGGGGACTCCTCGGAATTTAATGTTATTTCTCCTATTTCGATCCTCATAGTCTACCAGCTTAGCTTGTAGGTGTGATACTTTGTCTTCCAATACCTGATGCCCATCAGCTAGGTTGTTGAATTCTGTGGCGTATTCCGCCATTTTGGATTCTACGTGGGAGACTTGTTCTTTTATCTCAGCTATGTTGTTTTGGAGGGGGATTATTAGCTTTAGCAAATTTGATGTGAGGGAGGATCGTAGGGCTTCTAACATGTCTTTTAATAAATGTTCTGTTACTGCCTTGTCGGAGGTTTGGAATGTCTCAAAAGCGTCTGCTTCATCTGCGGTTGTCGCCGGGCTTATATCGCTTCTATTTTCCCCCCATTGCTCTGCTTGCGGATTAAGCTGCAGCCGCTGGCGTTGTTTAGCCGGACTACCTGTGGGTGTCTCATGGGGTGCGAGGCTTACCTCCGCGCCTTTCCTGGGCTTAGCGCTCTGTAAGTCGTTGTCTCGCGCAGAGCGGGAGTTCTTTCCTTGTTTCGGGATACCGGAGGCCATGTTGTCCGCTGGCGGTGAAGGAGTCTCCGACCACCTGGTAGGTATTTCAAAATCAGAGTCTGTATATGTTGATGCTCTTTCACCAGTTACCTTGTTGGTATAAGCGGTTGGGGATTTCTTTGTTCTGGCCGCGCTGTTTTCCGGCTTGCCTGATCCCTTCAACCTCGTGGCGCTGGCGCCATATTTGGCGTGATTGGCGGTGGCCTGAAAATACTGTGGGATTCTTCTGGCCGGCAGGCTGGAGACTTCACCCCTCTTTCCCATTAACTTTGGAGGGTATGCAGAGCACTCGTGAGGGTGCTTCGGGTCGCTTTTGAGGGGTGAAGGCTATATGAAAGCTGCTCAGCAGACGGAGCTAACGCTTCACGCAGCCATCTTCATAGGCGGCCAAACCACGCCCCTCCAGCGGTGTCTTCAGTCCGTGCCAGCATTACCAGTGTTCCTCCGTGTTCCTGCTGTCATCCCAGGCTTGGACTGTTTCCTGCATACCCTGTACCTTGGATGCCACCGCAGGCCTCATACCATCTCCAGAGGTAGTCCACAGGGTCCACTGGTCCACAGACATCTCCGGACTCTTGCCATAGAGACTTTTAGTTCTGTTGTCTGTGTGACCGTTACAGATCTATATTGTATTGTACTTTATCTCCTGACTTCATACTGTATCCTTTATCATAATTTAAGATGCATTATTGGCATTGTCTATGCATATGCAAGTCATATGTACCTGTTATCATTAAAAAAAGTATTAACTTATTTAAGTTTTTTAAACTTATTAAAAAGATATTTGAAAAGGAAATGTTCGTTCTCTGTATATGCAAAAAAAAAAAAAATCACTGTTAGTTCATAGTCACACTTGGAAAGTGTGAATGATCACCTGTTTGATCACCCGTTTCTACTATCAGTGTAGCATTAGCTTCTCTTTACAGCAGAAATACTGGTCAGGGCACATTCCTTTTGCCGGTCTTACTGGGGAATTTCACTTTTGTTTATAAAGGTTGAGGTGATCAGGAAGTGAAACAGATAAAAAATAACTGCACAGATGAGGAGGCAGCAGTTACCTACAACGCTGGCGGGAGGGTAATCAGCACCTGGATTGGGCTACACGCTTCATCGAATTATGGAGGAGTTCTGTAGGAATTATTTGAAATTTATGATGTGTTTATGGGATAAATTCTGGCCTCCTCCAGAGGTACCATCTGCTCCTCCCATAGCACATCCCAAGCCCACCATAACTCCAAGTGTGGACATAGTCGCCGTTCTTTATGACTTTGAAGCCAGAGGCCAGGAAGAAATGAGTGTACAAGCTGGTGAGGAACTCTGCTTGATCAGAGACGAAGGGGATTTTGTCTTAGCAAGAAAGCTTACAGGAAACATGGAGATGGGACTGGTGCCTGCAAATTATATCTCATCTTTAAGTTTCACCTCTAGTTCTCATGTAACAATGGACTTTCCTGTTAAACCCAACAACTATATCCTCAATAGCAATTCCAGTCTGAGCAGTGAGAGGTAAGTAGCCGGACAATAAACACTGTCCGTAAAGTTTCCTATCTGTCAAATGTGATTCTGAACTTCCTGGTTCAGTCATTTAATTCCAGAACAGCAGCAAAGACTGGCACACAGGCAACTCAAATAGAGAGAAAGTAAGGAGGGATTGACTCCACTATTCACTCTTTCATTCATTGTTGATTGTTACACCCTAAGGCTATGTTCATACAATGAGGATTATGTGCTCTTAATATACAGCAAATCAAATGACAGGAATTTATTGGATTGACTATAGATTCTGCTGGGGAAAAGTGGGAGATTTCTCTCGTCAACATGTTGGCTAAAATCACAAAAAAATCAGATTTCCAATAAATACTTGCTGCAGAACCAACTACTGTCATCATTACTACCATGAGCTATAAGAAGATCAGAGCACACTAGGGAATAGATATTTTACTATAAATTACAATCTGAATAATCTTATTTATTTTATTATTGTTGCTATTACTTCTATTTGTAGAAGTGACAGGACTGCCTATTATTACTTGTATTATGAATGACTATGAGATTTTGCTAAGTGTGGTATATAGCCCAAGAAACAAGTCAATTCATAATAAGATAATATGAGAAAAACTATATATTATTAATAGAATCATTAGAAGCATTAATAATTGTATTAATATGTTGTTTATATTCTGCATAAATGTAACATATCAGCTTCACCCTGACAAGTATCTAACCTAGGTGGATATCTATTTATTTTTTCTATTTTTCATAAAAACAACCTGCAGGAGATTCACACATGGGGGGAAGGGGGTTTATAAACTTCTCTTACATTTACAATGACTTCTAAATGTTAGGGAATGTAATATTGGTACCTACACCAGTGCCAAAAAGAGATAGCAGTTGTGCTCTGCAATGTCAATGGATCCCTATTCATCCAAGTGCAGTGGGTAGACATGTGGCTGAAGATACAATGGGGGTCATTTACTAAGGGCCCAATTCGTGTTTTCCCGACGTGTTACCCGAATATTTCCGAATTGTGCCGATTTTCCCTGTATTGCCGCGGGATCTTGTCGCACGCGATCGGATTGTGGCGCATCGGCGCTGGCATGCACGCGACGGAAATCGGGGGGGGGGGCGTGGCCGAACGAAAACCCGACGAATTAGGAAAAACCGCCGCATTTAAAAAAAAAAAGTGTTGCAGGACTCGTGCTTACCTTCACCAGGTATAGGCCGGTGAACTTCAGTGCATTCCGGCGGGCCTGGGGGAACTTCAGCGCAGCAGCGCCACCTGATGGACGTCGGAGGAACTGCCTTAGTGAATCCCGGCCGGACCCGAATCCACTGCAGAGAAAGCGCCGCTGGATCGCGAATGGACCGGGTAAGTAAATCTGCCCCATTATGTGATAATGACATCTATGTTCGCAATGAGGCTATAGACCAGTTTTGTAAGATTTACCAATAGAAGCTGGTAGATAACCCCCCTTATATCTGTGTAAAGAAACTCGCAACATGTGACTGGCTTGCTTTTTATATTTATAACATTATTTGTTTTCTAGCTGCAACCTGCAACTCAGTGGCAGCAGCAAAGTCCAATTACCGGCAACTTTCTTTTATTTTTGTTATACTTTTATACTGTCTGTAAGTGGATAAAAAATTATATGCAGCAAATAATTTCCTAATCCTTATTCTCTCCCAATTTTTCTTTTCCAACAGCTGGTATGTAGAGGTTTCCAGCAGACTAGAAGCAGAGAGATTACTGTTGTCTCCCCCTAATGCCCTTGGAGCCTTCCTTGTCCGCCCCAGTGATACCAATCCTGGACTATTTTCCTTATCAGGTAAATGCATGATTAAACAGTAGGCACATGGGGATGTTATGTCCCTGGAACAGAGGGATCACTATTTTCCCAGACCATTATAATTCCACCGGGGCCACAAAATGCCATACTTGACTACTTGCTGGTAAATATTCTTATGAATGATATAAACAGAGTACACCCCTACTCCCCTCCACCATCCCCAACGAACAGTGCCAACAGGATGACTGCCTTTTAGAAAAAAAAGACAATGTAACTTCTCATTTTAAACAAAAT
Source organism: Engystomops pustulosus (assembly GCF_040894005.1). Classification (NCBI taxonomy): domain Eukaryota; kingdom Metazoa; phylum Chordata; class Amphibia; order Anura; family Leptodactylidae; genus Engystomops; species Engystomops pustulosus. Next base: position 125,192,299 of record NC_092416.1, read on the forward strand.
GAGCATGTTGGCTCTTACCACAATATGTTTTCATTCACCACAATAATGAGCATGTCTATTAGGAGCAATCAACAGTTTTGAGTGACAGCCCTCTTTGAATCAAACCAAGAGTGTACAGGGATGGTGTTTGCAAGGTTTTATCCCTAAGTATCCATGTTAGTTGTTATTTCACCTTTTCCATAGCAATACACTTGGTGGAGGAGGACAAATAAAGGAAAAGCTGCTTAAGGTAGCCTTCCCCTTTATGTAAGCGTTCAGCCACGTCTGGTGGTGCACCGTAAACACCAATGTCGTTTCCTTCGAGATTGATCTCTTTAGATATTTCACAGGTCACAGGGAAATAAGAGAATATTGCACCTCCTTGCATAAATTTTTATGAGTTGGTATTTACTTATCAGTCATGTTCTCAGTTTACTCATTGCTTAGGTGATGTCAAAGGTCTTAGAATGGAATATAACATTTTTCCAGAAATTTAAAGGGACCTTGAGTGGACACTTTTGTGAGGCACAGGGTGACACAGTATAAATGGTGAAGCAGGCAGCTGGTGACGGTTGTGGGGGACATGAAAGCAAGTGGGCTCAAATGGCTAATGATCCTATCATATTAAAATGTAAACATAATTTTCCAACAGAAAACTTACTTTACCCTTAATGAGATTTCCACAGGACATGTCATAAAAACATAACATAGGTCCCAGCTCACCTATGTTGCAAATAGTGGACCACAACTATATTCCCATGGCTGAGGCTAATGGAGAGTTAGCCACATGTGCACATCCTCTCTATTCAGTATATATATGAGAGTACCACTTTAATACTCCATACATGGCCCATACAAAAAATATGGTAGTAAGTTGTTTCAAATTAAAGGGGGTACTTCTGGAGAAATCAAGGTTTAATCACCAGAGGCGACAGGGCTTTTTTACTATGAGAACGGTCAATCTGTGGAATAGCCTGCCTCAGGCGCTGGTCACAGCAGGTACAGCGGATAGCTTCGAGAAGGGTCGAGATGCCTTTTTAGTCGTAAATAACATTAATAGTTATGTTATATAGAATTGTTTCCCCTAAATCCCTTCCTCATCCAATCCCTTCCCTTCCTTGGTTGAACTTGATGGACATGTGTCTTTTTTCAACTGTATAAACTATGAAACTATGAATATGTCAAGACCACTCTCCCATCCTGTTCTCCTTTTGTATTAGAAATTAGAAAAAAACATTTATGTTTTCATGAACGGATCTGGGTCCACAATGGGGAAGTAGTTAAAGGGGCTTATTTGTATGCAAAAGAGAATTCAGGTGCACTACTGATGTGGCCACAGGGTGCACTGTCTATTGGCCACTCCCACAGAGAGAATATAGGGCACCCTAATCAAGGTGCAATGGGAGGTGCTGGTAAAAATGGTAAGAAAGTGTTGACAAGAGCTCATAGCCATATTTCAATGGTGGTTGAAAGGCTGCAATACTAATGTTCTTTACATTTGGCACACCTCACTATGTTGTTGTCTATTCTGTTAGAATTCTTGGGTTCAAATACCCTGCTCATATATTTAACTCATTAAGGACCAGGTCATTTTAATTTTTTTGCATTTACATTTTTCACTCCCTGTCTTTAAATATCAATAACTTTTTTATTTTTTCGGCTTTTAGGGCTTGTTTTCTGCATAACAAATAGTTTTTCCTCGTGACAGCATTTAATATTCAATGCATTGTATAGATAAGCTGGAGAGAAAATTAAAATGCAATGAAATTATAGAAAAATCACATCTGGGCGATATTCTTGTGGACACTGTTTTTATGGCTTTTCATACTTCGGTGTATGGAGCTGTGTAAGATATAATTTTTTGCGGAACAAGCTGATGTTTTCAATGCAACCAGTTGTCCTAGCCACTACCAAGTTTCACTGTTGAGATGGTATGTGGCAGGTGATGAGGTGTGCCTGTTTTCTCCACGCATACCACTTAGAATTAACACCAAAAAGTTCAATCTAGTCTGGGAGTCTTTCATGTGCTTTTTTTGCAAACTGTATTCAGGCTTTCATAAGTCTTACACTGAGGCAAGGCTTCTGTCAGCACACTTTGCCATAAAGCTCTGACTGATGGATGGCTGCAGTGATAGTTGACTTTGTGGAACTTTCTCCCATCTCCTTACTACATCTCTGGAGCTCAGCCACAGACATCTTGGGTTTCTTCTTTACCTCTCTCACCAAGGCTCTTCTCCTATGATTGCTTAGTTTGGCTGGACAGTCAGGTCAAGGAAGAGATCGTCCCAAACTTCTTCCATTTAGGATTTTGGAGGCCACTGTGCTCTTGAGCACCTTGAGTGCTACTTAAATTCACTTGTAACCTTGGCCAGATCTGTACCTTGCCCCAATTATCCTCATGATGTTTTTCATGTGCTCTGACAAGTATTGTGAGCTGTAAGGTCATATATAGACAGATGTATGCCTTTTATAACTAAATACAATCAGTTTAATTAAACAAAGCTGGACTCCAATGAAGGAGTAGACCCATCTCAAGGAGCATCAGAAGGAAATGGATAGCATGTGAGTTAAATATGAATGTCACAGCAAAGGGTCTGAATACGTATGACCCTGTGATATTTCTGTTTTCTTGTTTAATAACTTTGCAAAAATATCTATATTTCAGTTTTTTTTTCTCAAGATGGGGTGCAGAGTGTACAATAATGAGCAAAAAAAGAATGTTTTTGATCTTACCAATTGGCTGCAATGAAACAAAGAAAAAATTGTAAAGGTCTTTCTGTACCCACTGTATACTGCACCAGATTATTTAGCATCAGACACAATGATTAATCTTGCGCAGCAGTAGACTGGTCTAATTCATCTGCGGCTGCACTGGACTAAAGATTGAAACATCACTACATTAATGCTTACTGACTACTAGAGCGGAGCAGAGTTTGTGATGGATCTCATTGCAGATTTTTTGTCAAAGCAATATGGTACTTTTTTGGTTTACAAGCTTATACCTCAGGTTAGACACATGGCAATATTACTGTAGAGAACCTCGGACACTTTGGGGGAGATTTATCACAACTTTAACCTGTCTGATTTGAGTGTTTTTGCATCCAAAAATTGGTTGATGCATGTCCGTAATTGTTCAATTTCCAGTGCACAAAAAATGTACATCAAACTTATTAGTTATTATAATCCCCCCCTGGCATAATCTCTCTACATCAGAATCCATGAGTCTGTTTCCAATGGCGTATTTACAGGCCCACAGGACTCAGATCGGCAGATTAGTTTTGGTGTTTAGCCCCACTTGATGCCAAAATGGGTCCAAGATACTTTTCATATTTTTTTGTTTTGTTTAGGGCTGCAAGGGTCATAGATATCCCCCTGGACTGGAGCATAGGGACTTTTTTATGGTGGAGCAATAAAGGCTTTAATAGAATTGGTTTTTTTTTTTTTCCACCAGATGTGAGAGCATTTTTAACGTGTAGATACACCAGCTAACAAACTATTTTGTTTATAACCAGATACAACACTTCCTCCTGAAGCTCTTCACAGACCTTCCCTGAAGCCATTTTCCTTTGAGATGGGCTTGTAGGCTACTAACATTAGGGATGTAATTTCCTCCTTGTATTTGGCCCAGTTCTCAGATTCCAGATGTTTTCGTATATGGTCACTTGAAAGAGGGATCCCCAGAAGAATTTTAATGATAATACCTGGGTGGGGTTTTAATAAATTTCTCCTTGGTAGAGGGATTTGACTCCTCAGGGACTTCATGTATTGTACTTTCTTTCATAAGGCAATTGTTTTAGGAGTTACTTGGTGAAAATCCGATTGAATTACCCTATTGCAGGTTTTTTTTTTAAATCCAAACCTATCAAATGATTTGTCATTTATGTGTTTGTGACAACTGCATGTGCCTGGAAAACTTAGATTGCCCCAACCTTATCTTAGTTGCAAGATGGATAGTGTAACGAACTCTCCAGGAGAGCGAGTATTAAAGCTAGTATTCTCACCTCTAGCGTATGGACTGGAGCCAGCAGCTCTCTTAAGAATTTTAATAGAGTCTTTTATAATAACTTTATTTGCAAGTTATGGAATTATGGGCTGTCCCATCCAGATACATTTCTAGAATTAGGAAAGCAGGGAAAACGCGTGCCTGGGTATCAGTCGATTCTGGAGACCTTGGATAAGGAGGTATGCAGAACTCTTGTTTGGAACATATGAAGTGGATCATGTTTGGACTCAAAAGATCCTGGAAGCCCCTGGAATGTGTGTCTACCCAACCCTAAAAACAAAATGAGCCCTGTGGCTATTGTTCTCTTGAGGGGGAAATATTTGTACATCAAAGACACAAGGAACCTAGAACTTGCTGGCCATTCCTATCCCAGTGGTAAAGCACACAGTAATCAACTTTTGATGACTGCTTATACCTATTGTACTCTCCTTGTAAATTGTACTGTCATATATGTGTTGTATTGTCTAGTGTCCCCATAAGGCAATTAAATATATAATTTGTACTTTTATTTCCACGGATTATATACGTCTTATATATGCTCTACTTGGGCTTGCTTCTGGCTCGATATAATTCTGCCCTGAACAAGAACTGGTGGCAGAAACTACTGAGCTGACAAAGTTCTGTTTAACTGAAGCGACTTAAAAGGGACTCTCAGCCTTTCATGGTCGTGGGCGAGTGTTGTGCCATAGTGGAGCTTGTCTATCTCCCTTCCTGTACTTCTAGTAACTCATCTGTTCAGGAGGTGTCTGTCAAAATCAATATGTAAATCACCTAGGGGGTACGTAACACCAAAACCAGCCTTTCAGTAGTATAGATTATTAATATGACAGGGGTGGGGATGTGACACCTGGCACCACTGCCGATCAGCTGAGAGAAGAATTGGCAACAGCTTTGCTATACACAGGACATAGACAGAAGCAGACAGCGCTACCTATTGTGTAGTGGTGGTTCAGGGCTATAAATTAGGTGAATGGCATCTTAGCCTGTAGTAGCCCTAAAACTCCACTACATCATTAACAGCACTGTCTGCTTCAGACAGGGTGTTGCTCTCCTCTGATCTGATCCTCCTGCTGTACTCTGCCTGTATTCTGGAAAACCCATTTAAACTTGACTCTAAACATATTGCTGCAGTATGTCATATATGTGTATGTTATTTATTTTCTTTTTTTCTTTATATGCACATTTATATGAACACTCAGATACATTTATGACCTGATACATGTACTGTACATTTATAATCTTATATACATATATTTAAAACTCACCCCCATTCATAACCTTCATACACATACATTTAATCATTGGTATAAACACTACATGTGTATGATCATATTATTACATTCATTATACACTCATACACACATATGTATGCACTCATATATACGTACACTCATAGGCTCATTTACACACATGTATACACCAATATACATTTACATTATACACTCATATACGCACACATTTAACACTTGTAAACTATTATATACTCATTAAGTAGTCAGATACACATGTATACATGTATAATTACACATATAAAAACATATGCATAGTTATGTATACACACTTATTCACTCATACATACACATTATACACTACTCAAGATGCCAATAGAGTTGAATATAGTGATAAAGCCAAGAGCCCTCTGCTTTATGCTGCTGCCATGTGTAACAGAGGCCGGCAGGTGCAATATGACAACATCCCACCTGCTGGCTTCAGTACTGTACACCGCTGTAGAAGAGGACTGCTGCTGTGTTTAGTAACAGGGAACAAGAGGGAGCTGGGGGGGGGCACAGTATGAGGGGATCCACCATATCAGGTGGCTCAGTGTGAGCAGGGGATGTGTGAGGGAGACACAAGCTGAGGGGGGAAGTGGGAGCCATAATATACTGGGAAGCTGGGCACAATATATGATGACCACAGTATAAGGGGGAGATGAGGGTCACTAAGGGGAGAATTTAAGTGTGGGTGGGTGGAGTAAGTGATAGACTCACACACATAAATTGTACACCAATGTACACACATTATATATACCCTGTGAACTTACATGCACTGATATTCTCTGGAAGCTGCAGTCTTCACATATGCAGGCCTCATAGATGAGTAAGGGAGACCTCAAGGCATTATATGAAGCTTCTTGGTCCTGCATTTATAGATGGCCAGTAGATGGCTCAGCATAAAGTTCTGTACTATGGAGGATGTGATGCATAATATGTGACACTGCATAGCACATTCTCTATCTTTAGTTTGTATGGCAGGGTGGGTGGCTGGAGCCCCTTACAATCTAAGCCCTGCAGGGCCTGATTAATGTTGGTGGGGGCCCCTGGGCGCAAAATCTGGTGGGGGCCCCCATTGAATGTAGTCCAGACAGGGAACAGCAATCTCTATATACTGCTCCCCAGCAATAACTATATACAGCCTCCCCAGTAATCACTATAAACAGCGGCCAGTATTCACTATATACAGCTCCCCAGCAATCACTATATACAGATCCCCCAGGAATCACTATATACAGCCTCCAAGGAATCACTGTACACAGTTCCCCAGCAATTACTATATACAGTTCCCCAGCAATCACTATATACAACTCCCCCAGCAATAACTATATACAGCTCCCCAAGCAATCACTATATACAGCCCACCCAGCAATCACTATATACTGCTCCCCCAGTAATCACTATATACAGCTCCCCCAGCAACCAATATATATAGCTCCTAGTAATCACTATATACAGCCCCCTACAATTACTATATGCAGCCCTCCCAGTTTTCACTATATACAGCTCCCCTAGCAATCACTATATGTAGCTCCCCTAGGAATCACTATATACAGCCCTGCAGCAATCACTATATACAGCTCCCCCAGCAATTACTATATACAGCTCCCCAGTAATCACTATATACAGCTACCCATCAATCACTATATAAACCCCCCAGAAATCACTGTATACAGCCTCCAGCAAACACTATATACAGTTCCCCCAGCAATCACTATATACAGCTCTCCCAGTAATCACTATACACAGCCCCCGCAATCACTATATACAGCTCCCCCAGCAATCCCTATATACAGATCCTAGCAACCACTATATACAGCCCCCAGCAATCATTATATAAAGCTCACAGTAATAAATATATACAGCCCCCAGTAATAACTATATGCAGCCCCCTATAATAACTATGTACACCCCCTATAATAACTATATGCAGCCTTCCTATAATAACTAACTATATACAGACTCCTATTATAACTATAAACGCCCCTATAATAATTATATACAGTCGGTAAATAGGTAAAATAATATAATTATACTCACCTTCCATCGTTCCCCCGATGCGCGCCGACCTCCTTCCCTCATGGTGTCTGGATACTACTGGATATCGGAGGTGTACCAAGATGGTGCGCCATTATGTTGCACCTCCGATCATCTGTGGCAGAGAAGGGAACTTATTGTTCCCTCACTCTGCCATAGCCTGTATTCGGGGCACATCTGTTTGGTACGGCCCGGGGAGCCTGGACCCAAATACACAAAGGGCGATTCAGGCAGCCCGAATCGCACCCATTTGGTGGGAGCCCTTTTAAGGGCAAAGTGGTGGGGGCCCCGGGGCACGCGCCCCGTGCGCCACCCCTATATTCTGGCCCTGAAGCCAGAGTACCCTGGTAGTTATGTCCATGATAGCAGCCAATATGAAATCATTACTTTCCAAAGCCTATCATTGGCATGTAATAATCTGTAACACAGGACATATTTATGACGGTGCTTGGTTTCCTTGTTAAAAAAATAAACTACACTAATGCTGTAGTTTATAAAAATGGTTTTCAGCCTTCTTATGCGAAACATTGGCAAGGATAGGGATGAGTGTCTGAACCTTGGGGACCTTCCAAAATTAATTCTTAGACAAATGAGTTTTTCTGAAAAGGATTGTAATATGCAGCTATAGCACACTAACCGTACCAAGAGAAATCTTTGTACAGGTGAGTCACTAGACCAAAACATATAAACAGATCCCTTTCTTCTTTCTGTTATGATCAGTGGGATAATTCATGTTTGTTCATATGCACTACTACTCTCCTAGCTTTCCTCATAAAATATGTAGTAGGGGCTCCAAAGATGGCCCTAAAGCTTGGGTACCACTCTACCCTAAAATATTTAGGTCCTCGGGTAATGTTGTTCAAATAAATGTTTGGTTGATTTTGTTTCTTCAAGGATTCTTCTTTATTGGTCTCTCCTATTTGACTGTAGGATTGGCTGTATGGGCTGTATGGGATAATACCTTTCTTGGACATGTTATTTTGTATTGCATCTGTAATGAGCATTTTTAGATCTCCTATTTCTGACATTCCTCTTATTTGCCCTCAGTTCGCAATGAGAATAAGGTCACTCATTTCCGAATTAACATGGACTCCAAGAAACAATATTACTTGCAGAATGGGAGAACCTTCCCCACCATCCAGGAACTGGTGACCTTCCATAAAACAAACTGGAAGATTCTGAAAACTCCTCTACTTCAGCCGTGTGTGGTGGAGGTAACAGCTTTTCTGCACTATTTTTAGACAAAGAGCACTATATCATACTTACTATAACTGTAGTATATTTACCAGCAATGCATTACTGTAAAGGGGTGTGGGTTGTTAGAATCAATTGTGCTGTGTTTACCTAAGGTGCGCACAACTAATATTCTGTACATGAAGTCATATAATAAGGAAGGTGCAGAAAGCTATGATGATATTACTACATATATGGTTTCTATATTCTCCTACATATTGACAGCAATAATGACAGTATTATAGTGGATATCTTTCTATACATAGGAGTATTAGTATAGTAGTAATTTGTTCTATGATTATAAGGAAGTTAGTGTAAGGAAGCAGTTTTATAGCGATTACATTTTTTGTTTCATATAGCAGTATTATAGTGACAATTTTCTTTCACATAAGAGGAAGTTTTAAAGTAGCTATTTTCTTATACATACTATTTCCTTCTGAGTTCAGAGCTTGTGAGCCACACTCAGGGCTGGGAGTTGATTGACAGCTGCCTTGCAGTTTCTGATCCATGGAAAATGTTGGGTGGTTTAATTCTGTAGCTCTGTGTTGGATGATGCAGGGGTTAGCCAGTCAGCTGCTGGGGGTGGCATCTACAGCTGGATAAATTCCCAGGGCTCAGTTCACTCATGATGGTTATTTTTTATTTCTATTACATGACTCATTGTACCTCAGCTTGATGCAGTACTTCTGTGGCACTCTTGCCTGTTTTCCTCTTACTTCTACCTGACTCTGTGTACTTCGGCATGATCCAGTACTTCTGTGACTTGTAGTGCTACTGTCTGTGTTTCCTGGAACTTAAACCATGAACTTGTACCTGAGTGTGTACTCAAGCTGGTACCCTGAACCCCAGATTGAACTGGAACCTGTATCTGAGCCACTGTACAGTCTGAGCCAGTACCCTAAACCCTAGTCTGAACTGAAACCTGCATCTGAGCCGGTATCAAGCCTGAGATGGTACCCTAACCCCAGTTTGAACTGGAACCTCTTTCAGAGCTGGTATTCAGCCTGAGCCAGTACCCTGAATGTCAGTTTGAACTGAAACCTGTTTCTGAGCCATTTATTCTGCCTGAGCTGGTACCCTGAGCCTTAGTGTGAATGGGAATCTATATCTGTTCCAGAAACCTGTATCCTGGCCTGACCCAGAACCCTATATCCTGACCTCATCCAAAGCCCAGTACCCTGACCTTGTCCAAGCCTTGTGTCCTGACCTGATCTGGAACCCTTTATCCTGATCGGACCCAAATTCCTGATCTGGAAACCCTGAACCCCAGCTTGATCCAGAACTCTGGATCCTGTTTCAGAGCCAGTACCCTGTTCCAGAGCTTGTACTTCAATCCCGTGCCTGTTCCACAATACTCATATGCCTGATTATTTATTTGACCTAATCCTCTTTTTTCAATATAAGGACCTGCCCACATATTTAACAAAAACAAATTTATATACAGCCGGAAAATGGCCCCATGCCTCCCCACGCACTATGAGCAGGACATAAAAAAATATAGAGCATGTCCTATTTTTCACTGTATTTCCATTCTGTACAGCCTATAGAAGTCAATGGGAGCATATAAAATACCAGTTAAATATATACTGCATTACAGCTGTGCACTGTACGCTGCCGTGTATATACGTGCTGTATCCAGAACCAGTGGGAGCCAGCCAATAGTCAGCCATCCATCATTTGCTAGCCCACTGTATTTTATAGGGATACGGATATAGTGCCATACGGTGCAATACGTTGCTATACGGTTGCAATATGTCCAGTATTTACGGCTAGAACACAGCCGTATATATTCAGAACAGAAAAGACCATACGTGTACATGAGGCCTTAGATTGCCGGTCATGTCTATAATGATTAGTAAAAAATAAAACACAACCTCTAAGAAGCAGCACTGCAGATGACAGACATGGGGGGAGATTTATCGTACGCTGACGCTACGTATGCTGGCATATGAAAATGCCCTGGCCCCTGCTGGATACATCATGAGATTTTGGACCAAATTGCTCCAGGTCCAACCTGGCATAGTTATGAGTAAAAACCTTTGAAAATGCTGCAGTGAATGGTTGCATGTTTTTGGAAAGTGCACAGGCACGGAGCCAGGGTCCCCTACCCTTTCAGCCCCCTCCATGCCCATGTAGCATGGCGGTGATTTAGTCGCAATATCTTGCATTGCACAAATATTTTAGTCTTCGACACCAGAAAACTGGCATAAGAGCACTGATAATTCTCCCCCATGGTGTCAGATCTCGCTAATGCTTGCTGCAGTGTTCTGAATTCAAGCCATGCCCAGGGCTATTTGCTGGAATCCTTGATTGACAACTGCCTTGCAGACTCTTTTGCCTAGGAAAGTTGGTTGCTGTAATTTTAGAGCTCAGTTGTGTATCATCTGTGATTTGAGCAATGGACCGTCTGTCCAGTCAGTTGCTGGGGGCAGTGTCCAGGAACTCTGCCCAGTTCCATTACACCTTCCTTGTTTTACTCCTTATACTTTTGTCTCTTTTTTGCTTGCTATTGCTTTTGCTATATTGTGTATCTAACCTTTGGACATTCTCTTGCTCTTCGATTTGTGTAGGAATTTTGACCAAAAGTCCTTAGCCAGTAGGGTTTGCGAGGCTTATTAAGTAGGTGACAGGAGTTCAGGGTGAGTTTAAGGCCTACACCCCTTTCTCTATTGTGACACCCGGTCATCCTCTTTCCAAGATGCAACCCAGAATCATCACAGATCATAGATCTGGTATTTTTTAAATTGCCTGCAAATTGGTACTCCTTATTCAGCTTGCCAAAGTTTTTTTTGAAGTTGCATGTCCTTTCCTCCTGCCAAACAAATAAATTATCTGCTCTTTTGAAATCTAAAATCTTGATCAAGAGAAATGTATCTTAACAGGTCTTTTGACATCTAAATCGTGAAGCCATTGTGTTTTTAGTGTCAGAATAAAAGAATAGTAAGATATATTCTCTATTGATATTCTAGGAAAATATATTTTTTTAAGTAAATTCTTTAAAGGCCAAGATAATTGCCACCAGGATCTGTTTGCTAGAGTGACTCAAAGGGCTGGAGTGTAAGTCTGTTCAGAACTTGAGATACATTACACAAAGAAACAGTTCTGACTGTGGGCTTTAACTTTTTTACATACTGACAATATAGTATCTATAACTGCTGGGGATTAATTTCTTAGAATCTCAACAGCCAAAATCTGGATGAAAAGTATACTCTCGAAAAAGGTATACTCTAGAAGAAGGTAGTCTGGAAATTGGGACAGCCTGTGCTCTTTTCTTGATAGAAGAAATAATACAGGGAACAAGGCCTTTCTGAGACTGAATGGTTCTGTCCAAATAATATACAATAATATATAACATTATATTTTTACAGATTTTCCAAATTAATGGGCCAGACAGAATGGCCCACATTTATTAAAGCCTTGGCACCATTTTTTTGTCTGACTTTTCATGTTCTTTTTAGTGCAAACTGCTTGCACATGTATTCATAAAGTGTCTGCAACACATTTGTGTCACGGCTGCAGTATACCTGATGCAAAACAAAATTCTGCACTTAAAGCGGAATTTGGGTGCACAATCAGACTGTGCCCCTAATTTATCATGCAGTGTCCGACAGAATTTTGTTGTACACTCTGGGGTACTTACCAGATCTCTCAAGTCCACTGAACTGTCCGTCTATAATGCAGCGTGCGGCAATTCACTAAGATCGTGTGCCATAAATCATGAATGTATGGCTTCCCCACACAGGTCCAACAGAACTCACCGTCTTTTCTGTGGTGCACCTTTAAAATAGGGCATGCGATACAATTTGAAAGTTAAATACAGCGAATCAGTCTGACCGTCAGGCGGTACACACCCTAATTTGTGTCGTGTGGAAGCCAGCGCAGTTGCCCCACAAAAGGGTCGCGTGCGACACAATCACAGTGCACACAATTCTTAAATACCTGTGCAAGCCGTTTTAGCCATGAAGAACATGAACAGTCCGACTAAAGTGCATCGCAAAGCCCTTGGTAAATGTGCCCCTCTATGTTAAAAGTGCACCAAAAAGAAGTTGGTGCTTTCTACTGGAGAAGTGCAGGGGCTCCAGATTTATGATGACCGTACGACAAATTTCATGCACACTCTACAGGCAAATTGCTCATAGTGTAGTTTGCACTATTTTTGATAAATGTGGGACAGTATCTGGTAATCCAGGGCATTTTCAAAACAGAACTGAGATAACTTCTAAATGTTCATTGCCATTAAGTTCATCTTCAAATAGCCCCATTTTTCGGTGAGAATGTAACTGCTTTTCATTTTCTATTTCAAGATTCGCTCTTATATTCAAAGATTTATTTAGATCAATGTCTTTCAAGTCTTTGATAACTGATTGTGTCCAGGTTTTATTAGACTTTTTGACAATAGCTTCCCACTCCTAATTCGATAAGAGTTCAATTCAACAGAATAAAAAGTTACTGTTCCAGCTTTTCCAAATCCAACAATTACCTACTTTATTCTTACATTCAAAGACAAATATACAAAACCAACGTGTTTCTGGTACTCTGGCTCGTGAATATGAAATGTGTTGGTTCTGTATGAGTGTCTGTGAATGTGAACATGCCTTAAATAAATAAGCTAATGATTAGCTCGTTAGTCGTTATTCGAGACGAACTTTTCCCGATGTTCGAGTGCTTGTCTCGAATAACGAGCCCCATTGAAGTCAATGGGAGACTCGAGCATTTTTCAAGGGGACCAAGGCTCTGCACAGGGAAGCTTGGCCAAACACCTGGGAACCTTAGAAAAGGATGGAAACACCACGGAAATGGACAGGAAACAGCAGGGGCAGCATGCATGGATGCCTCTGAGGCTGCTTAATCGTACCATTATGCCAAAATTATGGGCAACAGCATGGCCATGACAGAGTGACCGAATGAGGCTAGATAGCATCTAAAACATGCAATAATTGACCCTGACACTATAGGGGACGGCATGCAGAGGCAGCGGCAGGCTAGAGAGTGTCATGGCGACATACCCTAAATGGACTCAGGCTTCAAACCAATGGGTGGAAGAGAGGAACCAAAGGAGGTGAGCAAGAAGCGCTGAAATGATTTCCTATGTGAACAAAAGGTTGACGGTATATTTAGTCGATAACACAGCATGGTGGCGACATAGTGACCAAGTTCCATAACGTATCTGGTGAAACACCCGAAAAATGAGCCTGACACAGCTCTTTTGATAAGGGGACGACATGTGGAGGCAGCCATGGAGACGACTTCCATGATTAAGAGCAACAGTATGGGGCATTCATATTGCGCTGCTATGATTGCAACTTCAGGTCTCCAGCATGGCGGCGACAGATGGGCCGAGTTCCACTATGTATCTGGTGAAACACCTGAAAATTCTGCCTGACACAGCTCGTTTGATAAGGGGATGATGTGTTGCATATCCTCTCGTGCTCCAGCGTCTGGGGTATAGAGAGTTGAAATGAGACATTGGTGGACGCTGTGGAGGATCGTGGAGGCAAAATGGACAGGAAACAGCAGGGGCAGCATGCATGGATGCCTCTGAGGCTGCCTAATCTTGGGATGGAGCTGGCGGTCCACTGCCAGGCGAGCTTTCGCCTGTCCAAGCCCCTGTCTCTCGGCTCCTCCCCACCCAAAATGGGCCTGGGGGCCAGAAGCGTTTACTTTGAAAAAATTATAATTTTCAAAGCAGACCAGGTTGGAATAGCATAGTGGTTCTATTTTTAATTGTTTTTACGGAAATGGTTCCATGATTAAGAGCGACAGTATGGGGCATCCATATTGCGCTGCTATGATTGCAACTTAAGGTCTCCAGCATGGCAGCGACAGATGGGCTGAGTTCCACTATGTATCTGGTGAAACACCTGAAAATTCTGCCTGACACAGCTCGTTTGATAAGGGGACGATGTATGGAGGCAGTGAACTAGTAGTAGATTAAAGGTGCTGCAGTTAAAACTATGTTAGTTGGATCTTGGGATGGAGCTGGCGCTCCGCTGCCAGGCGAGCTTTCGCCTATCCAAGCCCCTGTCTCTCGGCTACTCCCCAAACAGCACTTCTAAGAACCTTTTGTATAAGATCAAGTGTAGTAGTGTTCTTATAAGTTTGGGATATGGCGGGTGAGGGGAATGTAAACAGATGCGCAAGAAGCGCTGAAATAATATCGGTAAATGATAAAAGTTTGCCAGTATATTTTGTGGATTACACAGCAGGGTGGCGACAAAGTTAACAAGTTTGATGTGGAAGCCATGAAAACAACCCAATATTCTGCCTGACACAGTTCGTTTGATAAGGAGACCATGTATGGAGGCAGCTATATGGACGACTTTTGGAGGCAGCTATGGCGATGACGTGTGGAGGTAGCAATGGAGACAACGCGTGGAGGCAGCTAAAAAGACGACATGTGGAGGCGGCTATGGAGACAAGTTAATTTGGATAGTGCCTTTATGTGGCAGTCCAAAAAAGTTTTCAAACCAGAGGAGCAGGTAGGTGGTCCTCCAGAAAAATTAAATAAATTGAGTGCCTGTATGTGGCACTCCCAAAAATTGTTTAAAACAGAGGACCGGGTAGGTGGCCCTCCAGAAAAATTAAATACATAGAGTACTTGAGAGGCGTGGACGCCGCGATGTGAGGAAGCACGCCGCGATGCTCCTCCCCCCAGCCAAGCGCTTCCTCCCGCAACATGATGGAGACTCGGCGGTCTTGCGATTAGCTGTCTCCGGCACCTGAGACTATCAAGCACCGACATCGGAGCGTCCCGGGACCCAGCCTTATCGGTACCGCACCGCCAGCGGTTTTTGCCGGTCGCAATACTCCGATAGCCTTACTGCTCCACGGATTTTCTCAGGTACATCGGCACGGGGGGACTGCGCCTCGCCTGTTGTGAGAGGTGAGGGCAGCCGCCTGTAAAAGCTCACGGAGTTTACCGGCACCGAGGGATCGTGGCACTACAGCTGGGCAGGAAGCCAAGAGGGGTAGGAGAGCATACTGTGAGCTGCATGGGAGTAAGAGAAGAACCTCGGCTATATGCGCAGATCCTGCTAGATACAGCTACGGGAGTTGGGAGCCGGACAAGTTACGGTTTCCGGAATATTTCTCCACGTGGAAGACCTGCAGGGATGTGGTGAGGAAGACTGGTGAGATCGTTTGACTGTATGTTGCTCCCCTGCTTTTGCTCTAGACTCAACTAACTGCTATCTCCCGCATGCTTTGCAATTTAGCTTTATGCTATAGCATCTTTATTCTTTCATTAACCCCTCGGAAGGCTTGACCTAACGCAGGTGTTCGGTAATAGTGCTTCTGGAGATTTGAATTACAAAGTGATATTGGCCAAATATAGGAGACTCTCCGGCCGAATGGTCCCTCATGTGTCGTCTGAACTAACAACTAACATCTACCCTTGTCTCGCCCTGTGTCAACTGCTATATCCAAGAGCAACTAGACCTGATATCGGATTGCTGAACTGGTTAACATCGGCATAAAGAGTTTTGAGTTAAAACGTAAAAAAAAAAACATTTCTCTGATGGTGTGAAGTGTACTGGTTCGTCGCTGTCTGCTCTTTTACCTGTTTTCACCGCAGTGATAAGACCCTTTTTTTTTTTTTTTTTTTTTTTTTATTTCTTTGGGTGTGCACGGCTTGAGCCAACGCCGCATATACTGAACATTACCCTTTGCCAGTTTCTGTGTTGACGGTCAACACTGTATACCAGAAGCTAGACCAGGGGGTACAAGAGGAAAAAGGGAAAGAAAAATGTGTATTGGACTGTCGCTGTTTGCTGTTTTACCAAATTGATATATTCTCTTCTTGGGAGCATTGCTTGAGTTAATATCCGATATTTCCCCTTGCTTGCTCTTATGTTGACCGTTGTCTTTGATTATAAGGAGACTTGATGCTGGCATCTCTAGATACTGGTGATTAGGACTCTGGGTTGAAGTTTCAACCCTCATGGTTTTGCAGCGCTGAGTAAATTTCACCGGTTTTTTTTTCCCATTATATTGATTATACTCCCCTTTGCTCAAATAAGGGGATTGAGTGTCTAATTTTATTATAATAGGGATTACGGGGATATCTATTGTTGATTGAGTCTTTAACACCCCCCTGGTTCAGCCGGAACTAAGGAAATTGTAAGAGTGTGCACCTATACCGATACTGTCTAGGGACCACTTTATTTGATATAGAGCAAGCAGGGGTATAACAGCTAGAGTCCACGAGAACCAACACTGTACACAAGAAGTCAGACTAGGGCGAATAGGAGGAAAAGGGAAAAAGAGATGCCGCCTAAAAATACCGCCCGTAAGTCTACGGGGCTGGAAAAAATGTGGAAGGCATCACCTGTGAAAACTTTGGCTAATGGAAAGGAGAAGGGCGAAAGGAAAGTGGCAGAGGATAACCCGGGTGTCTCGGGTTCAGGGTACTCGGCTCCACAGAATGCTGAGACATCCCAGGACACTAGTGTTATCCTGACTGAGATTCTCTCCACAGTAAAAGAACTAAAAAATACAGTGGACTCCCTAAACGAACAGATGGGAGGGGCCCTGGCAGAGATATCTGTGGTAAAAGATGAGGTGAATAAGCTGAGGGGTCAGTTTAAAAACACAGAAAAGGGATTGAAACTATTAGAACAAGAAGTAAGAGGTGTAAAGGCTTCATTAGAGGACCTGAAAAAAGATAACAAATCCCTAAAAGACAAGGTTACCGATCTGGAGAATCGTTCCAGGAGGAGTAACATCAGGATAGTGGGATACCCGGAGTGGGAAAAGGGGACAGATATGGTACAGGAGGTGACGGAATGGTTGGAGGGATTGTGGGGAGGGGAAAATTTCTCTCCCTTTTTTGGGTTAGAGAGGGCGCATAGAGTCCCCTTTAAGAAAGGTATACAAGGGGGTCCCCCTAGAGCTATCCTAGTTAAATTCTTTAACTCCCAGGACAGGGATGCAATCATTCGTAAGGCTCGGGAGAAGTCACCATTAATGGTAAATGGGGCACGGGTATCCATATACCCAGACTACGCAAAAGAAACTCAGAGGATGAGAGCCAGCTATAAGGGAGTCAAAAAAAGATTGTCGGAAGCCAATATTAAATTCTCAGTCTTATTTCCAGCCAAGATGAGAATTATTTTTAAGGAGAGAACTTGGTTTTTTGAGAGTCCGGAAGAGGTGTCGGAATGGTTAGAGGCCCAGGGGGTGGAAACCACCTGAGCACGATGAGAGCCCAAGGGCTATATCTGTGTCGAAGATAACCTGTGCTTTTGGGAGGGGGCGGGGTCGGGGGAGGATGGCGCAAGGAGGTGAAGAAGTCTACGTATAAATTAAGGGTAGGCTACGGCGGAGAGGAAGGGGGTGGGATGAGGGAGGGAAGAAGGGGGGGATGGGAGCTGGGGGGGATGGGGGGGTGGGGGAGGAGAGGGGAGCCGGAGGAAACTGTTTTGTCCCTTTTTTTTTTTTTTTTTTTTTTTTCCTCTTCTTCTTCTCTCCCCCTACTCCCCTCTTGCTCTAATTAAATGGCGGTAAGAATCATGTCATGGAATATCCGAGGATTGAGCGACCGAATGAAAAGGTGCTCAATATTTGATTTAATACAGAAACATCTCCCTGCGGTGATATGCCTACTTGAAACACATCTTACCAAAGAAACAGTTAATAGAGTTAAGAAGAGATGGGTGGGTTTTGAGTTCCACTCATTTGGGAATAACTATTCTAGAGGGGTGACAGTATTAATCCATCAAAAGATTAATTTCTCTTTGTTGGGGAAGCTGATTGATCCACAGGGCCGGTATGTATTTTTGTATGGAGTCTTGGAGGGACGCAGAGTTATCTTGGCTTTTGTCTACATTCCCCCCCCTTTCTCTGTAACCATTCTGGGTGACTTGGTAAAGTTTATCTCGGATAGAGAGGAGTCTCCAGTTTTGGTCATAGGGGACTTCAACGCGATATTGGACCCCAAGCTGGATAGATTAAGTGGGCACAAGCAGGAAACTCTGAGCCAGACCCGGGGATCCAGGTTAGCAACCTTTTGTGCAGAACTAGGGTGGCTGGATGTATGGAGGAGTAAGTGTGGCCAGAGGAGGGTGTATTCCTGTATGAGTAAATCATATGGTTCATTATCTAGAATTGATCTATGTTTAGTAAATCAGTTATGTATTCCATTGGTCCATAAGGTCGTTTATGAGCCTATTATACTCTCAGACCACTCGCCAATAGTGGTCACAATCAAAGGAAAAGAAGAACTAGTTAGATCTTTTAGACTAAACCCGCATTGGCTGGTGGTCTTAGAGGGACAGCTAGACCTTAAAAAGGAGATGGAAGAATTTTGGGTAAAGAACGGAAAAGAGGGTAATAGGCTGGTGGTATGGGACACCTTTAAGGCTTTTGTCCGGGGTATATATCGAAAAGCGATATGGCTAGCGCGGCTAAAGTTTCATAGGCAGGAAGAGCTACATAAACAGAAACTTGTTGAATCGGAGAAGGAACTCGTAGAGGCCCCAACAGAGGAGAATAGAAGGAGAACACTACGAGCACAACAGGACTATCAAGCCTTCCTGAACAATAAGGCCCAACATAGATCCTTTTTTAAAGGCCAAAAAGGGTTTGTGGAAGGGGGAAAACCCGGTCGATTTCTAGCAAATAAGATCCAGGACCCCAAGAAGAATAACCATGTGAGTGCAGTGAAGGGCGTAGATGGGGTAACCAGAAGGGATATGGAGCAGATAGTACAACAGTTTGCCCAATTTTATTCAGAGATATATAAATCATCTGACTCCAGCACAGAGGAGGGAATGGAAAGCTATTTAAAAGGAATCCATTTCCCCAAACTGACAGACTCCCAGAAGGAATTTCTGGATACCCCTATCTCATTAGAAGAGCTGAAAGAGATAGTTCAAAATTGTAGCCGGGACACAGCCCCGGGGTCAGATGGCCTCCCATTTAGCTTCTACAGGAGGAACCCCGAGATTAGCTTACCCGGATTATTGGGACTGTATGAGGAAATTTTTAAGCAAGGGAAGGTTTCTAATAGTATGTCTGAAGCCAATATGGTTCTGATCCCCAAGAAAGGGAAAGACACATTGGATATGGGGTCTTATAGGCCCATATCCCTGCTTAATACTGACTTTAAAATATTGGCAAAATTGCTGGCCACTAGATTGGGGAAAGTAATAACTACCCTTATTCATGAGGATCAGAACGGCTTTATCCCAGGGAGGAAAGTGGGGGACTGCTTGCAGAGACTCTATGCCGCCATTGAACTGGGGAAGGGGGACCTCCGCTCCATCCTGGCCTTGGACGCAGTCAAGGCGTTCGACAGGGTGGAGTGGAGGTTTCTCTGGAAAGTATTGGAACAATTTGGGTTCGGCCCAGGGTTTATCCGGTGGGTCCGGTGTTTGTATGAAGCCCCTAGGGCAAAAATTATTCTGAACGGCAAGGAATCTAGTGGCTTTGAGTTAACCAGGGGCACTAGGCAGGGGTGTCCGCTGTCGCCCCTGCTGTTTGCCCTATTTATAGAGCCACTAGCCATTCAAATAAGAGAGGATAGGGGGATAGTTGGAGGAGGATGTGGGGGGATAGACGATAAAGTCTGTCTATATGCAGACGACATTATATTGTATCTTAGAGAATCCCCCACCTCCATTCCAAAGGTGATGGAGGTTATTGAGGAATATGGTGAATGGTCAGGTCTACAAATCAACTGGGGAAAGACTCAGCTTCTTCCCTTGGATAAGAATGTTATTAGGTATATTGACCCGAACAGATTTAAGATCAGCGAGGACTGTTTGACTTATCTAGGGATTAGAATCTCGGCGCAGTTGGATGAATTCGTACAGATGAATTTGCTACCCCTGATTAAAGCTATAAGAGAGAATGTGTTCGTCTGGTGTAGACTCCCCCTATCGAGGGCGGATAGAATTAGTCTGGTCAAGATGATTTTGCTACCCAGATTATTATTTGTCCTGACGGCTAGCCCTATGTGGATACCAGACTCCTTTTTTAGGCTAATCAATTCCATAATAAATGATTTGGTATGGGGACGCAAGAAAGTGAGAATGAAATTAATCCACCTATATAAACCGATGGGAGAAGGGGGGTTTGGGTTACCTTTCATTTTTGGTTATTTTATCTCAGCACAGATTAGTAGGTTAATAGGATGGGAAAAGAATAGGTTATATGAGTGTATGGTGAGACTTACTGAAGGTAGAATGATCACAATTTTTGAGACACTGGAAAGCGGTTATTTTCTACAGCCTCGGTTCAAGGGGCTGGTAATCTGTAATTTGGCGCACAGATCATGGGAGGCTTTAAAACTATTATTGAAAATTAGGGGTGTGTTGATGGATACACCATTATGGTTTAACTGGAATCTGCCCAGTCTTTGGGGCCTGCCGGAGCCCTCCTTCTGGATAAGACGGGGGTCCGTCACATTTCCCAGATCTGGGTAGAGGGTAAGATGAAGACATTCTATGAACTGCAGAGTTTGTTTCACTTAGGTAAAGGGGATTTTTTAAAATTTCTTCAGGTAGCGCATGCCTTAGCCCGAGTGAACGAGCAGAGGAATATGTATATTGAGAGTCACGATTGTATTGATTATTTGCACACAGCAACTAGTACAAATAAGCTGATCACGAAGATTTATAGGTTTATTATTAAGAGCTACACTAGGGATATGATACACAGCTCTAGGACTAAATGGGAAGTTAGCCTAGGACCAATAGTAGAGGGAAGGTGGGTACAGGTTGTAAAGCACATAGCAACATGTTCCTTTAATTGGAATCACAAGATAATACAACACAATATAGTATATAGGTTATATTTTGCACCGAAGGATTTAGTTAAAATGAAATACAGGGGGGATGCGTGTTGTGGTAAATGCCAGCAATGGAATGCTGATTTTGTGCACGTATTATGGGATTGCCCTAAGGTAAGCCAATATTGGGAAGCAGTATATAGGAAAGTTGAGAGAGTCCTTCGAGTGCGGCTTGAACCAACACTACCTGTTTCTATCCTGGGGCTCACCGATGAATTAGATATGGAACAGAGGGATAGAGACACAGTCAGGAGGGTGATGCACATAGCCTGCGTGTGCATAGTAAGGAAGTGGGGAGGCAAAGAAGCCCCAACAATGGAATACTGGCATAATCTGACCCTTAGAATTAAGCAATATGAAAAAATCCGATCCTCAGAGGTAGGCAGCCATAAGAGGTGGATCAGAAGATGGGAAAGGTGGAGTTAAACTTGCCCTTTTTTTTTTTTTTCTCCGGCTCCTCTCTAGGGGAGGGTTGAGTGGGGGAAGGAGGGGGGTGGGTTTAGGGATTGTGAGCACATTATATCTGTGTATTCGGGCAGCAACATGGAGATATAAAATAACGCTGTATTATATGGAAGCGTATTCCCAAAGTTGACTACCACGCTGGAAAGGTTTAATAAATTTGTTTGATTAAGGGAGGGGGGGGGGGATGGGGGGAAAGGGGAAAAAAGAAAAAAATAAACATTTTGACCTGTGCAGTATATTGGAGCTTTTTAGTCTGTATGTATTAATTGTGGCAACACAGAAGTGTAATATAATGTTGTACTGCATGAGACTAAACGTTTTGAATTGTTTTGTATTATTGAAATGTTTAATAAAAATCTATTTAAAAAAAAAAAAATACATAGAGTACTATAGCTAGAGCCAGTTGGCCCTGGCAAAAAATAGCCAGTTTCCTCTGCTTTAGTGTACAAAGAGGAGGAGAAGGAGGACAATGAGGAGGAGGAGTGCATACATTATTCAGGTTGAGCTTCTTTCACCTGGTGGAGAATGAAAATCCAGAGAAATCCAGGCTTTATTCATCTTGATAAGCGTCAGCCTGTCAGCACTGTCAGTTGACCGGCATGTACGCTTATCGGTGATGATGCCACCAGCTGCACTGAAAACCCGCTCGGACAACACGCTAGCGGCAGGGCAGGCAAGAACCTCCAAGGCGTACAGTGCCAGTTCGTGCCACATGTCCAGCTTTGAAACCCAGTAGTTGTAGGGAGCTGTGTGATCATTCAGGACGATGGTATGGTCAGCTACGTACTCCCTCGCCATCTTTCTGTAAAGATCAGCCCTACTCTGCCGAGACTGGGGACAGGTGACAGTGTCTTGCTGGGGTGACATAAAACTGGCAAAGGCCTTGTAAAGCGTACCCCTGCCAGTGCTGGACAAGCTGCCTGCTCGCCTACTCTCCCTCGCTACTTGTCCCGCAGAAGTACGCCCTCTGCCGCTAGCGCTGTCAGAAGGGAAATACTGTTTCAGCTTGTGCACCAGGGCCTGCTGGTATTCATGCATTCTCACACTCCTTTCCTCTCCAGGGATGAGAGTGGAAAGATTTTGCTTGTACCGTGGGTCCAGGAGAGTGAATACCCAGTAATCGGTGCTGGAATAAATTCTTTGAACGCGAGGGTCACGGGATAGGCAGCCTAGCATGAGTCCCAACGCGCAAGAATTCACTCCCCTCACTGGCCTGACTGCCCATTTCCTCCTCCTCCAACTCCTCTTCTTCTGCCCATACACGCTGAACAGTGAAGGACTGAACAATGGTCCCCTCTTCTGTCTCGCCAACATTCTCCTCCTCTTCCTCCTCATCCTCCTCCACCTCCTCCGATATGCACTGAGAAACAGACCTAAGGGTGCTTTGGCTATCAACAAGGGAATCTTCTTCCCCCGTCTCTTGTGACGAGCGCAAAGCTTCCAACTTCATGCTGACCAGAGAGTTTTTCAACAGGCCAAGCAGCGGGATGGTGAGGCTGATGATGGCGGCATCGCCACTGACCATCTGTGTTGACTCCTCAAAGTTACTCAGCACCTGACAGATATCAAACATCCACGTCCACTCCTCATTGTAGACTTGAGGAAGCTGACTGACCTGACTACCAGTTCTGGTGGAAGTTGACATCTGGCAGTCTACAATCGCTCTACGCTGCTGGTAAACTCTGGATAACATGGTTAATGTTGAATTCCACCTCGTGGGCATGTCGCACAACAGGCGGTGAGCGGGCAGTTGGAGGCGGCGCTGCGCTGCCCTGAGAGTGGCAGCATCTATGCTGGAGTTCCTGAAATGCGCACAGATGCGGCGCACCTTCGTGAGCAAATCAGACAGATTGGGGTATGTCTTGAGGAAACGCTGAACTATGAGATTTAACACATGGCCCAGGCATGGCACGTGTCAGTCTGCCGAGTTGCAGAGCCACCACCAGGTTACGGCCGTTGTCACACACAACCATGCCTGGCTTCAGGTTCAGCGGTGCCAGCCACAGATCAGTCTGAGCTGTGATGCCCTGTAATAGCTCTTGGGCGGTGTACCTTTAATCGCCTAGGCTCAGCAGTTTGAGCACCGCCTGCTGTCGCTTAGCAATGGCACTGCTGCTGTGCCTAGAGCTACCGACTGATGGCGCCATGCCCACGGATGATAATTTCGGAGGAGGAGGTGGAGGAGGGGTGGGAGGAGGAGGAGGCATAGTAGGCCTTTGAGACCTGGACCGAGGTAGGCCCCGCAAGCACTCGTCCACGTGTCCGTGGTCAGGTGGACCTTGTCAGAAACGGCGTTGGTCAGGGCACGGATGATGTTCTCTGACAAGTGCTTGTGCAGGGCTGGGACGGCACATCGGGAAAAGTAGTGGCGGCTGGGGACCGAATACCGAGGGGCGGCCGCCACCATGAGGTTTCGAAAGGCCTCGGTCTCTACCAGCCTATAGGGCAGCATCACCAGGCTAAGCAGTTTGGAGATGTGGACGTTGAGGGCTTGGGCGTGTGGGTGGGTTGCACTATACTTCCTTTTGCGCTCCAGCATCTGGGGTATGGAGAGCTGAACGCTGGTGGATGCTGTGGAGGATCGTGGAGACGAAGATGGGGTTTTCGCACGGGAGGTGTTTGGGCTGGGGTCCTGGGCAGGGGGCTGACTAGCAGATGACACAGGGGAAAGAGCAGTGGTGTGCCCGGCCGGAGGTGAACGGGCTTGGTGCCATTGAGTGGGGTGTTTAGCATTCATATGCCTGCGCATACTGGTGGTACTTAAGCTAGTAGTGGTGGAACCCCTGCTGATCCTGGTTTGGCACAGGTTGCACACCACAGTCCGTCGGTCATCCGGTGTTTCTTTAAAGAACCTCCAGACTTCTGAAAATCTAGCCCTCGCCACGGGAGCTTGACTACGGGAAACATTTGGTGCTGATGCACTAGCTCTGGCCCTGCCTCTCCGTCTGGCCCCACCACTGCCTCTTCCAACCTGTTCTGCTATAGGACTCGCCTCCGTCTCAGAAGCACTGTGTTCATCCAGCCTATCAACCCAGCTTGGGTCTGTCACCTCATCATCCTCCGATCCCTCAGTCTGCTCCCCCCTCGGACTTCCTGCCCTGACAACAACTTCACCACTGTCTGACAACCGTGTCTCCTCATCGTCCGACACCTCTTTACACACTTCTTCCACTACGTCAATAATGTCATCATCACCCACAGACTGCGATCAGTGGAAAACCTGGGCATCGGAAAATAGCTCAGCAGCAACCGGACAAGTGGTTTGTGACTGTGGGAAAGGTCCAGAAAACAGTTCCTCAGAGTATGCCGGTTCAAATGCCAAATTTTGCTGGGAGGGGGCAGACTGGGGGGAAGGAGGCTGAGGTGGAGGAGCTCGAGGAGTGCTGATTTCGGTGACATGGGTGGACTGCGTGGAAGACTGACTAGTGGACAAATGGCTAGAAGCATTGTCCGCAATCCACGACATCACCTCTTCGCACTGTTCTGGCCTCAACAGTGCTCTACCATGAGTCCCAGTAACTTGACACATGATGAACCTAGGGAGTGTAGCTCTGCGGCGTTCCCCTGCTCCCTCATAAGCAGGTGGTGTCTCACCCCGCCCAGGACCACGGCCTCTGACCCCTGCAGTAGTTGGACGCCCACGTCCATGCCCTCGTCCTCTACCCCTAGCCCTCAGGTTAAACATTTTCCAAATTAAAGTGTAAACTTTAATTTTTTTTTTTTTGTGTTTATTTATTTATTTATTTTTTTAAACAAAACAATGCTATCCTATTGCTATGGCTAGTTCCTAACCTACACTGACAGCACACAACTGGATTTTGTGCTGTGCCTGATGACTTTGAGTTATAAAAAGAAATAAACGTAAAAAAAAATAAATCAGCAGACTGTGCCTAATTCAAATCAAACCCCTAATAAATTGTCCCACTTTGGTGTTTGAGGTGGATATGTGTGTCACTAAGAGCTAAACACAACAGTCGCAAGTCTCCCAGCAAATTCCTCACAATATGGTACTAGCTGCACTACTAATGCCAGCAAGCCCAGCCACAAGCAAACAAAAAAAAGTAAAATATAACGCTATTGTAGGCCTAAGTAAGCCGTTGGGGTTCTCCTATGGCTATTTTCTAGCCTACACTGAAAGCACACTGCTTTGCCAGATTACTTTGAGCTATAAAAAGAAATAAACGTAAAAAAAAATAAATCAGAAGACTCTGCCTAATTCAAATCAAACCCCTAATAAATTGTCCCACTTCGGTGTTTGAGGTGGATATGTGTGTCACTAAGAGCTAAACACAACGGCCGCAAGTCTCCCAGCAAATTCCTCACAATATGGTACTAGCTGCACTACTAATGCCAGCAAGCCCAGCCACAAGCAAACAAAAAAAAAAGTAAAATATAACTCTATTGTAGGCCTAAGTAAGCCGTTGGGGTTCTCCTATAGCTATTTTCTAGCCTACACTGAAAGCACACTGCTTTGCCAGATTACTTTGAGTTATAAAAAGAAATAAACGTAAAAAAAAATAAATCAGCAGACTCTGCCTAACTCTAATCAAAACCCTAATAAATTGTCCCACTTCGGTGTTTGAGGTGGTATGTGTGTCACTAAGAGCTAAACACAACGGTCGCAGGTCTCCCAGCAAATTCCTCACAGTATGGTACTAGCTGCACTACTAGTGCCAGCAAGCCCAGCCACAGGCAAACCAAAAAAAGTAAAATAAAACGTTATTGTAGCCCTAAGAAGGGCTGTTGGGTTTTTGTAGAATCAATCCTGCCTAACACTATTCTAATAGAACACCCTAACGCTTTCCCTGACCAGCAGCAGCTCTCTCCCTAGCGGCATCCAGACACAGAATGATGTGAGCAGCGCGGGCAGGGGCTAGTCTATCCCAGGGTCACCTGATCTGGCCAGCCAACCACTGCTATCGACGTGTAAGGGTACCACGTCATGCTGGGTGGAGTGCAGAGTCTCCTGGCTTGTGATTGGCTCTGATTCTGGCCGCCAAAAATCACAACGGCGGGAGATGCCATTTTCTCGAGCGGGCGAAGTATTCGTCCGAGCAACGAGCAGTTTCGAGTACGCTAATGCTCGAACGAGCATCAAGCTCAGACGAGTATGTTCGCTCATCTCTAATGATCGATTTAGAAAAAGCTAGACCCATGACTCTTTCTTTGTCCTGTTGTTCATATACTAGACTGCAACTAACATACCTCCCAACTTTTGTAGTAGCGAGAGGAGTGTTATACCCGAGGTGGAAATATGTTTGACCCTAAGCCAAGCCTTTTGCTTCACTCCATACTTCACCCTACACAGTATAATTCCCCACATTCTGCCCTCCATCTTCCCCTCACAGTGTGTCCCCCCCTGATGATGATTTTACCATGTTACCTATATTTTACCTGATGGATGCCATAAGAACACAATAAAGCGGTCTTATTCTGCAAATAGCTGGATCCAGAATCTTTTTCCTTATCGTGGATTTTATTGCCCTGCAGCAGGGTGGATCCGTGCAAGCGGATAAAGTTACCGCAGATCTAGGTGAGCTGGAGGAACTTTCTCCAGCCTTTCCCCCCTGCTCCCTGTCACATTGTGGATGCCTTTTCCTCCTTGCATTGTAGACCCCTGATGCTGTGCCCTCAGCTCACTTTTTATGTTAAAAGCCCCTATTATTGCACCTGCCCAGCAGCTACCAATCTTATTGTTCACCGATGCATGATCTGGGCCATAACTTATTTCCTGATCAATAGGGGTTAAAAATGCAAGATTGCCGAACAAATTGCCTGAGACTGGAGGAAAGGATTTTGACCTGCCCTTCACGGATGTTTTATACCCAAAGTGTGCTCCAATATTGCGGGGAAAATAATAGAGCTGATACTCCCCGCCTCCTGTGCTCCTGTTTGGGCACGTTTGTATACAGAGGCTGGTAGTGGCATCACGAAAACAGGTTGAAACTCCTCCAATATGACCATATTCAGGTCTTCTTACATTTTTGAGGGTACATACAGCTGAAGATCCACGTTTCCAGAATCTAGGTTTATGCAAAATAGAAGAAAAATCATTTTCACACGGTGACCATTGGATAGTTTTAGAGCACAAATCATAATTGTTAGTCAGGACGTATTAGGACACAGTTTACTGTCTACTACAATACGCCTTAAACAAATAGCACCTTGATTTTTGGACCTTTGGAAAACCTGCTGACAATACTATTATGTTCATATTATCTGCTATACAAGTACAGCACCACCTAGAGGTCATTTTGAGGTTTTATAAATATGAAGACTAGGGTGCACTTGCATGAATAGAATCTTTTCCGAAACAAAGAAAAAAAGAACTGGACAGCATATCCACACATTATACAATGATCTATGCAACCAGGCTAAATTAACAAATAATTATTTGACTTTTAAATAAATTCCATAAACAATAAACCCACTAACTTCCATGGTGACCCGTTTTAGTAGGTACCTACTCTATAATGTGCAGCAGCTTATGGCCTCCCCCACCGCCACAACACAGCATCTGGAACCCTGCATCCCAGCCGTACCCCTACTGACAGAAATTGCTCTTGGCTCCAAGCACCACAACACAACAGCAGCAGAAGCCATGCATTACCAAATACTCACCATTCCATTCAGAGTAGTTTTGGAGACTGACCATAGCAGGTAGGAGGCTCTTTTATATAGTCTCTCCTTCTTTACCAGGCCCCTCCATTTTAGTGTTAAATGGGCTTGTTATCTGCTGGAGACAACACTTTATATTTGCATGGAAGTATGCAGCGAAGCTTGAAAATAAATCCACATGCAGTAGAATTGACAAAAATGTGCCAGTTGCTCATATCTTTATACCATAAATGTAAACTTGACACAAAAAAAATTCCCCTTAACATCATTTTTTGACACCCATTGGTGGTCATTTACTAAGGGCCCGATTCGCGTTTTCCCGACGTGTTACCCGAATATTTCCGATTTGCGCCGCTTGTACATGAATTGCCCCGGGTTTTTGGCGCACGCGATCGGATTGTGGCGCATCGGGGCCGGCATGCGCGCGACAGAAATCGGGGGGGCGTGGCCGAACGAAAGCCCGACGTATTCGGAAAAACCGCCGCATTTAAAAACCGAAAATGTGTCGCTTGGGGAGCGCTCACCTTCACCTTCTATGGGATGGTGCATTCCGGGGCGTTAAGATTATTTTCGGCGCTGCAGCGCCACCTGGTGGACGGCGGAGGAACTACCATCTTAAATCCCAGCCGGACCCGAATCCTGTGCAGAGAACGCGCCGCTGGATCGCGAATGGGCCGGGTAAGTAAATGTGCCCCATTATCATTTTCATACCTCTATGTGGGGAGTTCTGTCATGTGTCTTTTTTTCAGGACCAGCTGATGTTTTTGACTATACCCTTTGGAACTCTTTGATCACTTTTTATTCAAATATTGTTGCAAAATGGCAAAAAATATATTTGGACCTTCTTTTCTGCTAAGGCGTGCATGGCATAGGATAATTGTTTTTAGATTTTGATAAAACATAAACAGGTGATGGTATTGTCGCATCCTGAAATGTCAGGTTTATTTATTTAATATGTGTTCTCTGGGAAAGGGGGTGATTAGAATTTTTAACTTTTTTCATTTTTGTCTTATTTTTTTTAAAACTGGCTGGATGAGAGGTCTTGGGAGACTCTAAGAGACTCCCAACTGTCATGACACCCAATCCATGCTACCCGATATCACAGGTGGAGCAAATATGGTGGCACCCACCCGCCACCACTGTTTAGTGGTTCCTGAATGTGGCAGTTAATAGAAGGTATCTGCCTTAACGACTGACACCTGCCATTTCCATATGGCGATAATTGAATAGTTAATAAAAAACACCTGGGCCAATCGGAGTGGAGTGCTGGTCTCAGTTTATAAAAAAAGAAAAATGGGGACAGAATTCAAAAAGATTCCAATGCAAAGAATAAAAGATCTGAAGGGGTTAGCCATGTATATCAGATACAGCAGGGAAATATAGACTGGTGGGATGGATGTGATAAATTTCATTTATCACTTCTCTCACTCTCCATTGGCTTCTAATAATTTGCTAATTTTTTTTCCATTTAGATTGACATCCATGAAACCTGGGAGAGGTCACGTTCAGAATTTACGATGGTCAGGAAATTAGGACAAGGATTTTTTGGAGAAGTTCATGAAGGTGTCTGGAACCAAACTGTAAAGGTAGCCATAAAAACCTTTAAGCAAGGTAAGTCCATGTCAGAAATATTGATTTTTGGCATTTAGGTGACAGCTAGGGTATACAACCTGTCCTCACAGTATGTTCTTACTCTTACAGATGACCTCAACAGAAGTGACTTTGAAAAGGAGATCAGTGCTCTAAAGAATCTTTGTCACAGGAACCTCATTCAACTACTAGCTGTGTGCTCAATTGGAGATCCTGTTTACATTGTTACTGAGCTTATGGTCAAGGGAAACCTAAATGACTACCTAAAAAGTAAGGAACAATGATTTGGAGATATGGGGAGAAAGGGAGAAAATGCGGGAATTGGATTGTTATCTGCAGCTAACATTTCCAATTATGTCTTTGGTTATGTAGCTCAGAGATGCACAAGCCAAATGCTAAACAGGCAAGATTTATAATGGAGGAAATACTAGAAATGATATATCACACTCTTTCTCAGCAAGCTGGTAGTTTAGTGGGGTAAAGCTTCCTTACACTGTCCCTACAATGAGGTTATGGGGTATCTCATACAATAAGTAATGAATATATAATTTGATGGGCTTCATAAGATGAGCTCTACACATAGAGAACAAAGCTAGAAGTCTAGATATGTTCGGTTCTGAAAACTTGAAACTGGCTGATATGCTGGTCAGATACCAGACTAAGCACTGGTTACAGTGGACGGGAGTCCTTGCATCATAGTAAAAGAGGATTCAAGGAGTCTCTATCTGCATGGTCGTGTGCAGCTAGTCTTATTCTGGTGCCCGAGGCTAGAATTTACATGACTCGTCAATGTCCTGAGTGTCTGATAAGTCCCAAGTGTATGGATAGAATACAAAGCAGTTATGTAGTGAAATGTATATTTCACTGCATATCTAGCCCTTCTAAGACTTAATTTCAAACCCTAAGTTGGTTGTCACAGTGGACTCATTTGCGGTCATCAAGCTTTCTTAGAGGCATGTATTATTACAAAATGTCCAAACTGACTTCTTAATATCTTGGTGTACAACTCAGAACATGGTGGATTTTATGAAATGCTTAACTGTGATAGAGATGATCCAAGTTCATGTCTCTGCAGGTACCGAAGGTGAACGACTACAAAATACTGAATTTACTCACATAATTTGTCAGGTGGCTGATGGTATGGAGTATCTGGAAAAGAAACATGTTGTCCACAGAGATCTGGCAACAAGAAATGTTCTAGTTGGAGAAGACCTCATCTGCAAAATTGCTGATTTTGGATTGGCTCGGCTGCTGAAGGTTACCTTTGTTTCTTGTCATACCACTGTGTTATGCGTTGGAGGTTCAGGCTTGTGGATACAGAGTATTAGGGGGCTACAGCAAAACGGCACCATACTGTATACCTTTACAGTAGACACTGCTCCATTTTTCTTTTATTTAGCTGCCATTTTTAACAGTTTTTGGTCTTCGTTTATTCCAGGATGATTGTTACTCTCCGGAAAACAATCGTACTATCCCAATAAAGTGGACAGCGCCAGAAGCTTTGTTATACTCCAAATATTCTACCAAATCAGATGTGTGGTCCTTTGGAATTCTGATGTATGAAGTGTACACACTTGGAGAAATGCCATATAAAGGTAATAAAAGCAAACGTGATACTAATGTATTAAGGTTATATTGGTTGTAGAATACATATTCTACTGTTCCAATAAAATATTTATTTTCCTAGACTTTATGACTACTATTTTTACTTTAACTGTGCACATTTTTTTGTAGAATGGAACAACCGGGAAGTGGTCACAAAAGTCACCCAGGGCTACAGGCTGCCGCAGCCTCCACTTTGTATTATGAAGATGTACAACCTTATGCTGCTTTGCTGGATGGAAAGTCCACAGGCTCGGCCAAGTTTTCAGGAGCTAGTGGAGAAATTAACACACATTCAGAGGACAGTTTAGTGAAAAATAAAAACTTGTGACTTGAAGAAGATTTGAAGTTCAAATTCAGAGGGGACTGTAGTGGATGCTAATCATTGGCATGATTTGTTCTCCTGTTTTAGCTTAATTTTCAGCCATGATTTCTCCATGTATTGTAACGATATTGAAGGAAACTTTCTTCCAGGCTTCAAGATGACTAGTGTATGGGTTGCTGTGGAGAGTGTCTGTCACGGTCATATACATGTAGAGCATCAGATGCTTGATGCTTGCACATCTTACAATTCTTTAAGGCTTTAGTGGTTTTAGCAACATCACGAACATATTCATACACAATATATATACAGTCTTGCAAATGCTGGATACCGTGATACTGGGCCACTTTCTTCCAGCAGACCATGACTAAGATGTGATTAATGGCAAAATGCATGGGTCTCTACTCTACCCAATGGCGTTAGCTGTTTTTATTTTTGCAATGAAGAAATTGATATTTTTAAGTGCACCTTAATTTTTGTATGACATTTTCTTAATCAGAATGTGTCATTAGAAAATGATCTATTATTTTGATTTTAAACAACATCTTTAAAGACAAATTATACATCTTCCTTTGTACACAATTCAAGCTACTGTTATATTGGTCAAGAATATAACTTCTTTAATATTACTTCCTATGAACAAGAATATAATACTGCCTCCAATGTACAATAATAAAAGTACTATAATAGTGCCCCTGTATACAATAATATAACTACTATACTAGTGCTTTGTGTAAAAAAGAAAATAATAATTATTATTAATACTGACTCCTATATACAAGAATTAATGCCTTCTGCGTAACATCGATTATTTAAAGAGAACCTGTCACCAGATTTTTATCAATAAACCTAATGACAAGTTCCCATAGCAATATTCTAATTACTGCCCTGTTTGTAGCTAAAAATGCATACTTCAATGAATGAATGAATGCATACTAAAATGAACTTTGTAAGCGTACCTGGCACCCTGTCAGAAGGAGCAGCGAGGGCCATGTGTTATTAATATGATTTGTTTGTGACTGAGCCCCTGTCTACAGCAGGGGTACATGTTTCCTTTAAACTAACTCGTTGGGGTCATTTGTCTAGATATTTGCATCTATTTTTTGGAGAGAGGGTGATTGGGCTTGTTCGATTTATCTTAGAGATCTTTTTTATCTGGCATGCGAGTCCGTTGTTTTTTTGCGACTTTTAACCCCTTCACGCTCCGTGGCGGATATATCCGCCACGGAGCGCAGTGACTTAGCGCTCAGTGGCGGATATATCCGCCACGGCGCTTATGGCGGCTCGGCTCTGGATCAGAGCCGAACCGGCATCGGGAAACACGGGGTGCCGGCTGTAACTAATAGCCGGCACCCCAGTGTAACACCCGCGATCGGAGTTGTCTCCGATCGCGGGTGCTTAACCCGTTAAATGCCGCGGTCAGCGCGACCGCGGCATCTAACAAGCATCTGGGGGGTCTTTCCCCCACGATCGCCCCCCCCGAACCGTTTTCGGGGGGCGCCGATCGTTGCCATAGCAACTCTGGGGTCCGATCTGGACCGCAGAGTTACTTGCAAGAATTGCCAGTAAGATGGTGTCTGTGACGTCATCTTACTGGCACAGTGCCAGCCTATGCAAGTGTATAGGCTGACACTGATAATACTCTGCAATAAATCAGTATTGCAGAATATCATCATGAAGAAGCAATCAGAAGATTGCTTCTTCATGTCCCATGGTATAAAAGTGAAAAAGTAAAAAAAAAAAAGTTATTCAATAAAAAAATAAAGTCATAAATCACTAAAAATGCCCCAAACTCCCAAAACATATAAAGAGACATATAACTCAAAAAAAAGTCTAAATCATAACACAAACCCCACATATATATAGTATCACCGCGTCCGTAACAACCCGTAGAATAAAAGTAAATCATTATTGAACCCCCACGATAAACGCCGTAAAAAAAAACTGTTATAAACCCTCCAAAAATTATGATTTTTACCTTTTCAATCCCACAAAAAATGCTATAAAATGCGATCAAAAAACCATATGTACTCAGACATGATACTGGTGCAAAGTACAACATGTCCCGCAAAAAACAAGCCATCAACCAGCTCCGTAGCCAAAAAAGTAACAATGTTATGCCACTTGGAAGATGGCAATACAAAAATGATAGATTTTTCCCCACATTAGGGTTTTGTTTGACAAATTTAGTAAAACGTAAGAAAATATATTCATGTCTGGTATCCCCGTAATCGTATCGACCCATAGAATAAATATAACATGATTATTAGTCTATACGGTGAACAACAAAAAAAAAAAAAAGTAAAAAATCCAGTACAGAATTGATGCTTTTCTACTCCTGCCCTCAAAAAAAGTTCCTAAATTTTCAACAATAGGTGATACCAACCCCAAAATGGTAACAATGGAAAAAGCATCTCATCCCGCAAAAAAAAAATGTCGTCACATGGCCCCAATAACGAAAAAGCGAAAATTTTATAGCCTTCAAAAGGGGCCAATGAGGAAACTAAAATCCTGGCAGCTGCAGCGCCCTCCTTCCCTTCTGCACCTCGCTGTACCCCCATAAAACAAGTCACAGCCACATGTGGGGGGTCGCTGCACTCAGGAGAAATTGCAGAACAAATTGTATGGTGGGTTTTCTCTTTTTATATTTTGGAAATGTGTAAATTTTAGTGCTAAATGAACGTATAAGGGAACAATATGACCATTCTAAATTTCACCTCCATTTTGATTCAATTACTATGAAGATCTCAAGGGGTTAACAATCTTCGTAAAAGCTGTTTCTGATAGCTTGAGGGGTGCAGATTTGAAAATGGGTAGATTATATAGGGGGTTTTGATGCTAAATATGTAAAATTTCATTCAAAACTGTATTTATCCCCAAAATAGTCAATTCAGAAAATCCGGAAAAGCGATATTCTATTTGTAAGCCGCGTGACATGAAAATAAATTATCCAGACATTTCAGAAATTATGAAAATGTAAAGTAGACAAATGGGAAATGTTATTCAGCAACTTATTTAGGTGGTAAATCTATCTGCCTGAAAACGCAATGATTTAGAAATTTCGAAAATGGCAAATTTTTCAAAAAATTTATCATATTTTCTTTTTTTTGTAAATAAACGCAAAACTTATCTGCCAGAATTTACCACTAAAATGAAGTACAACATGTGGGGAAAAAACTATCTCAGAATCGCTTTGATAAGTAACAGTGTTCAAAAGTTATAACCATATAAAGCGACGCAGGTCAGAATCCAAAAAATCGGGCTGAGCCTTAAGCTACAAAATGGCTGCGTCCTTAAGGGGTTAAAAATCAACGTCAACAAAAAAGTCACCATTCTAAACGTTTTCCTACACCTACCTTTTTAAACTTCTGCATCTGGATTCTAAAGGTATATCAGACACAATGGGGCACATTTACTTACCCGGTCCAGTCGCGATCCAGCGGCGGGTTCTCCGACGCTGATTCGGGTTCTGCCGGGATTCACTAAGGTCCGTGCACCGATATTCACCATGTTTCGCTGCTGTGCCGAGATCTCTGCCGAAGTTCACCTGCTTTTTTCTGGTGTATGTGAGTGCTTGATCTTGCGACACAAATGGCTTTTTAAATTCCGCGTTTTTTTCCGAATCCTTCGGGTTGTCCGGTGGCCACGCCCCCGATTTCTGAAAGTCGGTGCGATTGCGCCAAAAATCGATCGCGTGCGCCACAATCCGGTGAAATACAGCGCAAAGCGGAAATATTCGGGAAAAACACGACGGATTCGCGGCTGCGGACCCTTAGTAAATGTGCCCCAATATTCTAAAACTCAAGGCGAGGTTTACTTGGTGGGACGAAAAGATGCCAATCTTCAAATGCTTCAAAAATGTCAAAAATATAAGATACATGACACCCATTGGCCCATATTTACTAAAAACAATGCAAAGTGCAGAGGGTGCCAGATTCATGATTTGCGGCACCCATTCTTCATGAATCTGGCTCCCTCTGCATTTTTTTTGGTCCACCTTTAACATGGGGCGTGCAATAAAATTCTGTTGGACACTGCATGATAGATGTGGCCCACGGTCCAACTGATCCCCATTTCAGTGGAGCATTTTGCGTCGGGTATAGTGCAGCGTGCACCACAAGGTGTCGTGTATGATACAAATGTGTCTCGGACACTTCTCAAATACATGTGCAAGAGGTTTGCACTGAAAAGAATGTGCAAAGTCAGACAGAAAGCTGCTGCAGAGGCTTTAATAAATCTACCCCACTGACTTTTACTGTACACAGTAGTGGCAGTGAAAACAAATCAGATTAGGACATGTCATTAAAAAAATTAAAATCATAAAAGAATGGGGGTATGCCTAGCTATGCCTTTGCATTCGCTATGACCTGTGACCACTCAGGCCCCAATAGACCCTGGTGTAGAATTGTATGCCAGTGCAGCCGGCTGCCCGATACATCAGAAGCCTCCTGGCACGGAGGAGGGAGGGGCTTACATCATACACCCACACATGATAAATATCCCCCATTGAGTTTATCCTGTTCAGGTGTTCTCATTTTGTCTTTGGGACTACTATGTCATTGTAAATTTCATGTAAATGTCCTGTAATTGTAGATTTTACATATATATTACTATGTTAGTTGGCTGCCTAACTTAGACTATTAAGACTATATAGACTATTACACAAAAGCAGAGTTTATGAAGAGCTTAGTACATTTTGTTCGTCTCCAATGTCTATTCTGACCTGGCACGAAATGCTGCTGACATCGGGAGGGAACAGAGTGGTGAGCTAAGAAGCCTTGTGCCTTTAACAAATGTATGCACTGAAGTATGTAACAAATTTGTATTATATATAAATAAATTAAATGGTCACTACATTATCAACAAACTTTTCATAAATCAATATTACAAGAAATAGTACAATAAATTTTTTTATATATTTTGACAGAAAAATGCAGTTTTTTTCTGTTCATGCTCTTTCCCTTTGCTTAAAGGACACCTGTCATCAGGTCTCTGTCACTATTTCTGTCACCTCTATCTGTTGGAGCAGCTCACAAGGATCCCATCACAGTCAGTTCTAGTATCTAGTCAGTTCATACATTAATCATTATAAAATCATCTTTTCTTTATTATGTAAATGCGGCTGGTCACATGGTTAGAGACAGTAATGTCACCCCTGTTACCCTCCCCTCTCCTCCTCCTGCTCATTTCTGTGTGTAATGTATAGTAAAGCATTGCTAGTGTCTGTGCTTTATCTGCTGACATGCTCTCCCTCGTAATACACATGTGAGAGACACAGACATCAGCTACACAAGTATCTGACATGTTCTGCTATAACATGGCTGCCTGGAGCTGTTGTATCTATCCTATACACACACAGGCTGCAGGGGGCATGGCTGCCAGCACCAGGAAGCACATGGAGGAGCTATTACACCATTATACCTCACACCATTATACAGGGTGTCAGCCATATGTATAGGAGTGTCTCATACACACAGGCTTCAGGGCCACCAGCACCAGGAACAGGGGCGGACTGGCCATTGTACCCACCGGGAATTTACCCGGTGGGCCGGTCGGCCCTGGGCCGGTGTGGGGCCGGTCCGGAGCTGGTGCGGGCCGGTCCGCACTCCCTCCTTACAACTTTTAACATAATATATAGTACCGGCATCGTACGATGCCGGTACTATTGATTAGTACACAGACGCAGCGCAGCACCGCTGCTTCTGCGTCTGTGTACACCCGCAGCTACACAGGTAGCGCAATTGACGTCATTGCGCGACCTGTGTAGCGTGGAGGAGGCTGACACCTACCTTGTCAGCTGTCCGTCCCTCCCTGCAGCTCCGCGGCTTGGTGTAAGGGGCGCGGAGCAGTGACGTCACTATCCCGCGCCTCTTACACCAAGCCACCGAAGACCGAGGGAAAGGAAGAAACCTGCTACAAAGAGGTGAGTATGATTTTTTTGTTTTTTTTTATGATAGAATGGGGCAATAATGATGTCTGGGGCGGGGGGTGCATTAACGCTGGCAGGGGGCATAAATTATATGTCTGGGGTGGGGGGGCATTAGGGCTGGCAGGGGGCATAAATTATATGTCTGGGGCAGGGGGGCATTAATTATATGTCTGGTATGGGGGGCATTAGGGCTGTCAGGGGGCATAAATTATATGTCTGGGGCGGGGGGGGGGTCATTAGAGCTGGCAGGGGGCATAAATTATATGTCTGGGGCGGGGGGGCTTAAATTATATGTCTGGGGCGGGGGGGCATTAGGGCTGGCAGGGGGGCATAAATTTTATGTCTGGGGCGGGGGGGGGGCATTAGGGCTGGCAGGGGGCATAAATTATATGTCTGGGGCAAGGGGGGCATTATTCTATCTCTGGGGCTGGCAGGGGGCATTAATCTATATCTGGGGTAGGCTGGGAGCATAAACTCTATGTCTGGGGTAGGTTGGGGGCATAAATTCTATGTCTGGGGTAGATTGGGGGCATAAATTCTATGTCTGGGGTGGGATGGGGCCATTCATTCTATGTCTGGGGTAGGCAGGGGACATTTATTATATGTCTGGGGTAGGCTGAGGCCATTCATTCTATGTCTGGGGCAGGCTGAGGCCATTAATTATATGTCTGGGGCAGGCTGAGGCCATTAATTCTATGTCTGGGGCAGGCTGGGGGCATTAATTTTTATGACTGGGGTAGGCTGGGGCCATTATTATTACACCTGGGTTATAGTCGGAGCTCTATCAATACTGGGGTGGGAGGGGGGGGGTAAAGGAGGTTTCAGGAGAGAATAGAAGAAATAAATTATCCTTACCATTACAGTATGTTATTATGGGGCACTATTTGTGTGGTACTAATATTTTAGGGGGCTCTATTACAGTATTTGGGGCACAGTATTGGTGGTAGCAGAAGAAGGGACAATGGGAAAGTGCAGAACATAAGACGTCTGTGTGGTAAACTCTGCAGGAAAGCTGTGTACCTGGAGGAAGAGACAAGGTGACTATTGGAAAAGATGAAGAACGAGTGCAATCCGGGGATCACCTGATGTCACTGGATGCAATAGGTGAGGATCTCATGTGTTTTCTGTAGCTGTATATGATACATACTGATTTTTTGCATGTTCTCTTCTGTGTATATATGTAGTATTATAGTAGTTATATTCCTGTACATAGGGGGCAGTATTATAGTAGTTATATTCTTGTACATAGGGGGCAGTATTATAGTAGTTATATTCCTGTACATAGGGGGCAGTATTATAGTAGTTATATTCTTGTACATAGGGGGCAATTTTTATTAGTAGAAACAAACAAAATACATAGTACATTACAATCAGTAACATTACAATTTAACAGAAATCATACATTGAAATTATTAAATAAATGTATAATAAGTAACTTAAATGTCCATCATTGGTTAAAGGGAAAAGGATTAAACATAATTACACGATGCATTAGTCCAGACATAAATTCCTCCATAAATTCCTATTCCCATCTCTTTTCCCTATCTCTATGTATCTGATCCATCTGAGCTCAGACATGATAAGTGTGACTGCGGTCATGTGCTGGAAGGACTCGTTGTTGATGGAGACTCGGGTCCTGCTGTGCCAGTGGTAATACTTTATGGTGGTGATAATGAGGTACATGGTCTCCCTGTTGATGCCATCTACATGTGATGTTACCCCATAGATGATATCTGGGTATCTGAGAGACTGTAGACGTGGTATATTCAGCCTGCGGGACACCTCCTGCCATATCCGCCTCCCTCCCGGGCACTCGGTGGTAAAATGCTCCATGGTCTCCTCTTGGGGGCATCCTAGGGGGCACATACGGTCAGAGACGCTTAGGAATTTTAAATTGCCCCTAACAAAGAGCTTCCCATGCAGAGATAACCAGGCGATGTCAAATAATTTTGCAGGAAGCTTAGGACTATTCAGAAACTTCAGACTCTCCTGCAGGGTGGCCGTTGTGCAGTCCCTCAGAGCTGGCTGTAATGTATAGAATGATCTACAGACACTCATATAAAGGTCCTTCCTGGTCTTATTCTCCAGATATGTCTTATCTATTCTCCACTTTTTCATGCACCTGAGACCATACTCCAGATACTGGGGGAGGAAGCCAGGAGTCCATCGGCCCCTCTTGAGACTGCCGCCTCGCACCCAAGACTCTGCAAAAGGCAATATCCAGTCCCTGACACTACTTACCCACAGGAGACCATTGTTTGAGTCCAGGCTACCGAAATTAACTTTCAGAAACATGGAGTCAAAGAAGACCCTTGGATTTAACATATCCAGCCCACCCTCTCTCCTCTGTAGGTAGGTGATCCCTCTTTTTACTGGGTTCAACCTGTTCCCCCATAAAAGCTGGAAGAACAGGCTAAAGAGCCTAGCGGAGAAAGATTCTGGCAAAGGAAAGACGACAGAGACGTAGAGGAAGACAGGGACCAGGTAAGTCTTCAGCAGAGTAACCCTTTCTCTATAGGTCAGCCTCCAGTTCTTCCATCGCTGAACCTTTGCATTTCCGGTTTCCAACTTCTCTTCCCAATTTAGTTTGGCATTATCTTCCCTCCCAAATTTAACCCCAAGGATTTTAATATGGGTGGAGGCCTTGGCGAACTGTGGCAGATCAAAGCCAGGAGCAGTATCCAATGTCCAGAAAGCTTGACTCTTCTCAAGGTTGACCAGAGACCCGGAGGCCTCTGAGTAACTTCTGATGGCTGCAGATAACATCTCCACCTCACGAGGTTCAGATATCACCACAGTCACATCATCCGCGTAGGCGACTACCTTCAAAGGCAAGCAATGGGGGACCGGTACCCCCTGAAAATCACACCGCTGCAGTGATCGCAGAAACAAGTCTATGGCAAACACATACAGCAGTGGACTCAGGGGGCAGCCCTGTCGCACCCCTGCCTCTACCCTGAAAGTGTCCCCCTGCCAACCATTGATGAGAGGAAAGCTCTTCGCCTCTCTATACAAAGTTCTCAGCCAATCTATAAATTGTCCCGGAATACCGTACTTTGACAAAGTTGCCCATAGATAATCGTGATCAACCCTGTCAAAGGCTTTAGCCTGGTCCAGACCTACAACATATCTCCCACACCTCAGAGCTTTACATCTCTCAAACATCTCCCTTATCGAGAGGACTGCTCCAGAGATGTTCCGCCCTTTTACCGTGCCGTACTGAGAGCCTGCCAACAGTGCCGGGGACAAACAGACTAATCTACAGAATAGAATTTTTGCCAGAATTTTCCTGTCGACATTCAAGAGGGCGATCGGCCTCCAGTTCTTGATGTCACTCGGCTCCTTACCTTTGGATAGCAGAATAAGGGAGGATACTCTCATGGATGGAGGCATCAGGTGATTCTCTAGACAATTGGTATATACATCCACAAGGATCGGGGCTAAGAGGTCTTTAAACTTTTTATAAAATTCAGCTGTTATCCCATCTGGTCCTGGTGCCTTCTTCAGATGTAACTTATCAATGGCCTCTTTAACCTCCTCCTCTGTTATTCCTGCTGTCAAAGGTGAAAAGTCCAAATCTCTAGTGTCAGGGCCTGGAGTTGCCTCCAAGAATTGAGCCATTTTCTCTTTATCCAAAACCTTCTTCTGAAATAACTCAGCATAGTAGGATCTCACCACCCCCAGGATACCCTCCCGAGATTCCTGTAAAACTCCCTGGGAGTCAGTGAGACCCGTTATTGATTTCTTGGCCACACGTTCCCGGCAATTTTCATACGGATCAGGAACGCCCAGTTTTCCGTAATCTCTTTCTATTACCAGGGACGTGTAGCGGCTGTACTGATACTGCTTTATTTCAGACTTCAGTCGGTCAATCTTTTGTTTGTCCCCCCCTTCCCACCGAATACAGTGACTCCAATTCTTTCCGCAGCCTGAGATACTGGCTGTACTTACTCTTACCCTTCTTCACTGACAGTCTCTTCAAGAGGGACCGAATCTCCTCCTTGACGTTCTCCCACCAGTCAGATATGTTGTCATAGAAGTCTACTCTCTGGAGCTGGTCCTGAAAAAGGGAGTAGATACAATTCTGGACATATACATCATCCAGAATGCTGGAATTAAGCCTCGATAACCCCCGACCAATATCAGAGCGGTTAGTGGCGCCTAGGTGAAACAATAAGACAAGATGGTCAGAATATGGGACGATTCTCTCGCTCATCCCACTAACAGTCTCTGAGGGACTCACAAAAGCCATATCGATCCTACTGTTCCTGTCAGCACACGTGTAGGTATATTTAGGTTTCCTTCCGTCCAGGGTGATACGATACGATACGGGTGATACGATGTTCTGTAGGACTTTGGAGTCTCTGACCACTGCTCTGCCCGAGGACCTGTCACCCGATGTCAAAGTAACATTAAAGTCGCCCGCCAATACTACAGAGATCGAGGTAAAAAGATATTGTTTTACCTCATTGAACAGCTGGATTCTCTCTGTCACTGTCTGTGGGCCATAGATGTTGATCAGCCGGAGCCGCCTACCATGGATGGTCACCTCTAGCACCAGGCACCTCCCCATAGCGACCTCCATCAGCCTGTGCACCGTCACGTCTGTGGTGCTAAACAGTATGGCGACCCCGGCGTACGGCTCCACAGCCAGTGACCAGTAAGAAGGACCAGACCGCCACTCACGCTCAGCCTCACGGAGATGCCCCAAGGTGGTCAGACGGGTCTCCTGCAGGAAGATGACATCCGCGCCCAGATATCTCAGGTGGTCATATACTGCGTGTCTGGTCCTTCTTACTTTAATGCTGTTGACGTTGCTAGAAGCAACTTTTAGAGAGAACCCAGCCATTACAACGATAAAGAGCAGAGCAGCGACCCCCATCATCATATGTCAGAGTCAGAGTCTCCCTGTACACCACCAGTCTCCATGTCTGACTCCTCAGCAGCCTCTACAGGAGGGGGCTTCTTCTTAGTTGGGGGGTCTCCTGTGTCCACCTCACACTCATTATCAATGCGCTGTAACTCGCGCTCATAATCACCTTCTGACTCAGACAGAACATCATATCTGTTAGATAGGACCATGACCCCGGTATCACCACTGGACTTTTTCCTGGATTTTGGACCTAAATTGCTTTCTTCCTCTGGTTTACGGGAGGATTTATCTTTTTTCTTTCTCTTGTTTTTTTTAACCTCCTCATATTCCCCAGGTGCTATAGAGGTGGCTGCCTGAGGCTGCTCCTGAGTTACCACCCCCATACTCCCCTGAGCACCATCCGACATCTGAGGTGCTGGTACAGCATCACCTGACCCCTGTACCTCCCGCCTGGTCAAAATTTGCCCTGACACCAAGGCCTCCTCCTCTAAGGCATCTGCCTCCTGCACCATCTCATCATCAGAGAAGTCCCTGGCGATGTTATGCCAGGCCTCCGGGCAATCCTTGTGTGGGTGGCCCATCTCTCCGCAGAGGTTACATTTCACCCTCTCACAGGTGGCACTGAGATGACCGACCTCCCCGCACAGGTTACACTTCACCACTGTACATATATTGGCCACGTGCCCGATCTTACCGCACTTGAAGCACTTTCTTGGTTGCCCGGGATAGAAGCAGACACCTTTCTCTCTCCCTATAAAGAAGGAGTTGGGGAGGTGTAGGGTAATGTTATTGAACTGTCTCAGTTTTACCAGAACCTTCCACCCACCAGTCCAGATGCCGTCGGCGTCTCTGTTCTTAGTGAGGTCAGACACCAGATCACAATGGCGCCTGAGCCACACTAGAACATCCTGAGGGGGAACTGACTCGTTCCAGAATATTATATTGACCACCACGGTACCTGGCCTGGATATGGGGACAAACACGAACTTGCTCCAACC
This sequence comes from Engystomops pustulosus, assembly GCF_040894005.1. Classification (NCBI taxonomy): domain Eukaryota; kingdom Metazoa; phylum Chordata; class Amphibia; order Anura; family Leptodactylidae; genus Engystomops; species Engystomops pustulosus. Next base: position 125,236,009 of record NC_092416.1, read on the forward strand.
ATCAGTGTCCCTGAACCGGGGGAGTTTGTCCCAGAACCTATCCAGACTGGACATGAGCTTAAAGCTGACATCATAGCCCTGTCTGTCTGGAAGGTTGATGACCGCCAGGATATCATCAGGCATGAACCCCATCTGGCCGCACAGGAGATCCCGCACCACAAACCTCCTATCTGGGAGATCTTCCTTTGCGCCTCTGTTTTTAAAGCGCACCACGTTCCTCCTCTTAAATGCCTGCCCTGAGTATTGTGCGCCGGAGGTGAAGGAGGGAGCGCCGCGGCTCCAGGCATTTCTGGGAGGTTCATGACGGGGTTCACTCTGGGTATTGGGGGGAGGGTCTGATCTAGAGGGACCCGACTCAACTGGGGGGCTCGATGTTATAGGGGGGAAGTCACTTACATTATCCTGTACAACCCCCTTTCCCCCATCCACCTCTATGTTATCCTCAGGTAACTGCACATCACATACAGATTGAGGGTCCCCTCCATCCCCTGACCCCTCAGGAACATCATGATGTCCACCAGTGTCCCCAGTGTCTGCTCCAGCAGTAGAACAGTCCTGGATCACCACATCACCCTGACACATAGGTGTATGTCCACTGTCCTGCTGCGGTGTAGTGCCTCCTGGGACTTGTGGTGCCTGTGCATGCTCCTGCTGCGGTGTAGTGCCTCCTGGGACTTGTGGTGCCTGTGCATGTTCCTGCTGATGGACAGCTGCAGACCTTGGCAGCTGCTGTTTTCCCTTCTCGCCCTCATGAAACACAAAGCTTGGGGCCTGTAGTATGGGACGTGTTCCTCTCTCATCAGGGAACATGCTGGACACTGACGCAGCGTCAGAGGGTCTGGACATAGATGTAATGTTCTGGCTGGCAAAGCGTTCCTTGTTCTTATAGGACTCAGACAGCGGCCCCATCTTCTCCAGGACACAGTCCATCTCTCCCACCACCACCGCCAGCTCTTTGCTCAGTGAGTGCAGCTTAGAGTCATACAGGGCGCTACTCTCAGGGTGCGCAGTTTTTAGTGAGTACATGCAGTCTATTTGCATTTGCAGCATCTGTTTGTGGTGACTAAGCTCCCCCATCCTCCTTACCAGTGCTGGGATCTCCTCTGCCAACTGCAGCTCAGGTGCTCGGGTGGTCTCCATCACCTGCCGTGCTGGTCGCTGTAGTCCTCCAGGCTGTGTGCATCCACCTGTCTCCTTCACCTGCCGTGCTGGTCGCTGTAGTCCTCCAGGCTGAGTGCATCCACCTGTCTCCTTGTGTGTCACATCTCCAGGTTTGCTGCTTGCACCGGCCTTTGCAGGGACATGTTGTGGCTTCACAGCAGATCTGGTGCGGCCTCTAGCGGCCATGCTGGACACCACATCCCTCTGCTGTAAGTTCTCTTGCAGAGTTTGTCTCTCCAGGGACGTTCTCCTCTGTCTGGGTGCAGGAGTGGGGGGCTGTGCACTTGCTGCTGGTCTGACAATCTGCTTCACCTGTGCTCCTCCACGCTGGGCTGGTGAGGAACTTTCTTCTCTGCTTGCTGTACTCACTTTCTTCACTTCAGCTTTCTTCTCCACATTACTGCAATTCAGTTGATTCTCTTGCTTACTGAGAACTTCTGGATTTGCATCCATCCTTAGAATTGTTTGTGAGTTCACTCCCGTTGTAGGCCTGGAAGCCTGGGCCTCGCTTGGGGAATCTCCCCACCCAGGGTGGCCCCGCCCTGGGCTCGCTCCAGACATCAGGAGACTCAGGAGCTCAGCTCTAACACAACCTCCCAGCAAGGGGGCAGTATTATAGTAGTTATATTCCTGTACATAGGGGGCAGTATTATAGTAGTTATATTCTTGTACATAGGGGGCAGTATTATAGTAGTTATATTCTTGTACATAGGGGGCAGTATTATAGTAGTTATATTCTTGTACATACGGGGCAGTATTATAGTAGTTATATTCTTGTACATAGGGAGCAGTATTATAGTAGTTATATTCTTGTACATAGGGGGCAGTATTATAGTAGTTATATTCTTGTACATAGGGGGCAGTATTATAGTAGTTATATCCCTGTACATAGGGGGCAGTATTATAGTAGTTATATTCTTGTACATAGGGGGCAGTATTATAGTAGTTATATTCTTGTACATAGGGGGCAGTATTATAGTAGTTATATTCTTGTACATAGGGAGCAGTATTATAGTAGTTATATTCCTGAACATAGGGGGCAGTGTTATAGTAGTTATATTCCTGTACATAGGTGGCAGTGTTATAGTAGTTATATTCTTGTACATAGGGGGCAGTATTATAGTAGTTATATTCCTGTACATAGGGGGCAGTATTATAGTAGTTCTATTCTTGTACATAGGGGGCAGTATTATAGTAGTTCTATTCTTGTACATATGGGGGCAGTATTATAGTAGTTATATTCCTGTACATAGGGGGCAGTATTATAGTAGTTATATTCTTGTACATAGGGGGCAGTATTATAGTAGTTATATTCTTGTACATAGGGGCAGTATTATAGTAGTTATATTCCTGTACATAGGGGGCAGTATTATAGTAGTTATATTCTTGTACATAGGGGGCAGTATTATAGTAGTTATATTCTTGTACATAGGGGGCAATATTATAGTAGTTATATTCTTGTACATAGGGGGCAGTATTATAGTAGTTGTATTCTTGTACATAGGGAGCAGTATTATAGTAGTTATATTCCTGAACAAAGGGGGCAGTATCATAGTAGTTATATTCTTGTACATAGGGAGCAGTATTATAGTAGTTATATTCCTGTACATAGGGGGAAGTATTATAGTAGTTATATTCTTGTACATAGGGGCAGTATTTTAGTAGTTCTATTCTTGTACATAGGGGGCAGTATTATAGTAGTTATATTCTTGTACATAGGGGGCAGTATTATAGTAGTTCTATTCTTGTACATAGGGGGCAGTATTATAGTAGTTATATTCTTGTACATAGGGGGCAGTATTATAGTAGTTATATTCTTGTACATAGGGGGCAGTATTATAGCAGCTATATTCTTGTACATAGGGGGCAGTATTATAGTAGTGGTATTCTTGTACATAGGGGACAGTATTATAGTAGATATATTCTTGTACATAGGGGACAGTATTATAGTAGATATATTCTTGTACATAGGGGACAGTATTATAGTAGTTATATTCCTGTACATAGGGGGCAGTATTATAGTAGTTATATTCTTGTACATAGGGGGCAGTATTATAGTAGTTATATTCTTGTACATAGGGGCAGTATTATAGTAGTTATATTCTTGTACATAGGGGGCAGTATTATAGTAGTTATATCACTGTACATAGGGGACAGTATTATAGTAGTTATATTCTTGTACATAGGGGGCAGTATTATAGTAGTTATATTCCTGTACATAGGGGGCAGTATTATAGTAGTTATATTCTTGTACATAGGGGGCAGTATTATAGTAGTTATATTCCTGTACATAGGGGGCAGTATTATAGTAGTTATATTCTTGTACATAGGGGGCAGTATTATAGTAGTTATATTCCTGTACATAGGGGGCAGTATTATAGTAGTAATATTCTTGTACATAGGGGCAGTATTATAGTAGTTGGCTTGTATATGGGAGAAGGTATTGTAGTAGTTTTATTTTGTATATAGAAGGCAGGATTGAATGTGTTATTCTAAATGTGTTATTGCAGCATTATTCTTGTACATAGGAGGCAGTATCAATATATTATTTCTCTGAATTGTACATGTATGGCACAGGGGAAAGGTATTTAAGGCTTATCGGGTCGTGTGTTTGCATCATTTACTGATCGACAGGTCACATTCTTTGCACATTAGATTCACTTACTAGCAAAACATGTTCTTGTTTTGCATTAAGGCCATCTACCAACAATTTGTCTGTTATAACCCAACCCACATTATATGACCACACCCACTTGTTTTGACTCCGCCCATAAAATGGGGCCACTTTTATAGTTTTTTCCAGGGCCGTTTTAAATTCCCAGTCCGCCCCTGACCAGGAAGCACATGGAGGAGCCATTACACCATTATACCCCACATCATTATACAGGCTGTCAGTCATGTGTATAGGATTATCTCATATATATACACAGGCTGCAGGGGCTGCCAGCACCAGGAAGAACATGGAGGAGCCATTACACTATTATACATCACACCATTATACAGGCTGTCAGTCATGTGTATAGGAGTATTTCATACACACAGGATGCAGGGGGCATGGCTGCCAGCACCAGAAAGCACATGGAGGAGCTATTACACCATTATACCTCACACCATTATACAGGCTGTCAGTCATGTGTGTAGGAGTATTTCATATACACACAGGCTGCAGGGGGCATGGCTGCCAGCACCAGGAAGCATATGGAGGAGCTATTACACCATTATACCTCACACCACTATACAGGCTGTCAGTCATGTGTATAGGAGTATCTCATACACACAGGTTGCAGGGGGCATGGCTGCCAGCACCAGAAAGCACATGGAGGAGCTATTACACCATTATACCTCACATAATTATACAGGCTATCAGTCAGGGGGGGGGGTGGATGTGCCACCCAGTCATGAATAAGCTGGACAGCTTGAATATGATAATGACTCATTGGACATCTCTCAGGTCATTTGCTTAAGTTTACAGGCATGTAGAGGGACAGTGATAGAGGCAATGCTTTCTAATGGCAGTTTATGAAAATATATTTAGTTTAGGGGTAAATTTGCCTGACGGGTTCTCTTTAAGTATCAGCAAAGGCTCCTTATATTTCCACCTACAGCAACCAGGACAGCTGCATCATCCAGGAGTACGCCAGGAGCACTGACCACAGTCTTCAGATGGTTTGGCAGTAGTCCATTAGCCACTCTGAGCCTAGACTGATCACCACTTGGGGATCTAGCACCTATTTTATTTTGCATTTTCATACAAATATTGTGCAGTACTGCTGTCCTTCATGATTTTGTCACCAATGTGGTTTACTATACATAGGGGAGCAGACTCTCTTGATTTGTGTGACACTATTAAACATCTTTTTGAGCTTCAGGTTGTGAATATGCTCAAAAAGCTTATGTCCTCATGTAAGCCTTTGCTGGAATTCTGCAACTCATAGAGCCCATAAGACATGGAATGTGATATACTGTAACCAATGTGGTCCCCTGAATCAGAAATCCTTTCTGGTCCTTTTCTGTGCCCCATGCAATTTACTATGGACATCTGACTACATTGCCACTTTTCCTTGTTGTTCGATCAGTTGCCTATGACTTCCTTTGTTTGTCACCCGCTTATCCACTAGTTTGAAGGCTGCCATGACACACCTGTGGTCACAGGTAGGATTGTTTTTCTTGGCAGCTATAGAGGATCAGCACAAAGTGGAACCCACAAGCTGCTGTACAACACTTGGATTTCTTTTCCCAATTTAAGCAAATTGTAAATCCTTATAGGAAACCTATTATCAGGAAGGCCATTTTTACCCGTTGACAATAGCCTTTCCCATGCTGATTTTAAAAATGCTGTTACCAGCATTCTGAATAGAGTTATCTCTTTAACATTACCTGCATATTACCTGCTCCCTCCCAGCAGGTTCAAGTGAGTTCCCCAGGGTAGCTTCATTGACCTGAGTCCCTCGCTGTATCCTCTCCTCCTCCATGCTCATACCCCTCCCTGCTGCTCTCCCCTATTCACTCACCCCCTCTCATGTCATCTCACCGCTGTGAGAGAGAGTTACGATACTGGTAGACAAGCTGGAATCCAGTAGCTGGATGCAGAGAGACAGGCACAAGGATGGTCTGAGGCGTTGGAACAGTAATGCAGGTAATAAAATAGATCATAGTAGGTATCATACGTACACATAGGTACAAACAGTCTGGGTTAGACCGTTAAGGGAGCAGTAGACTGGAACAAGTCACAATACTCAAGCAACGTTAGGATTGCCTTGTTATTTTCTTATAGGCCAGTTCGCTGCAGCCTATGAGGATTCTCCATAATCCCTTAACGGCACTGTAACATACTATTACTTCAAATCTTGTTAATTACCCTTTAGTTAAATCTTGTTGATGTCTAGACATTGTATGAATTGAGCAAAAGGAGAATGTAACCTTGTAACAGTTCAGCTGCATACATCTCTGTAGTCTCTGTTACTTGGCTTTATTTTGACCTACTGCTACTACTGCCATTACAAAGTTAATGAACTACTAAGGAGAGGGGCTCATATCTTGCCAAATCTATGTGAGACGCCTAGGTTTGTCAATTCTGGAGTCCATGTGGAGTTTTCTGGAGTCCATTTCAGCAGATCTGTTACAGTATGTTGGTGGCACACTGTAACAGATATCAGCAAAAAAGTGATATGCTGCAATATAGATGTATTGTTAGTATATGGTAGGAATATGCCTAGGATTCAACAATCCTAGGGGGCCTACAAATACAGTAAAAAATGTTTAAAAATAAAAAAAATCAAATCATAAAAAATTCTAAATTCATATGTTTCATAAAATGTACACATCCATTATGAATAAAATGCCAAAATGCACTGTAAAGTTATATACTCAATTTGTCCCGAGTATGCCAGTACCCCTTATATGGTTGTAAATTGCTGTAGACAATTGCTGTAGACAAGGCAGACCAGAGCAGAGCAGATCTGCATTGTCACATTACATACAGGCTATAAAACCTTTATTATTTTGGCAACTTGAACACTGTGTGCCTATTTTTCTGGCATGAAAGGCACTTTACAGATTTATAGATTTTGGTCGTCTTTATCTTATTGATGAGATTTTATTACCGTAATTCTTTCCTGGTGGTAAATGTTATCATTATTCTATGGGTAATTATGGTTATAGCGAGACCTCCTTTCTATAGTTTGTCTTTTTATTTGCTCTATTTTACTAGGTAAAAATAAAAATGGAGGAAATCCCATTTGTTTGAGCATGACCATTTTCAGAAGAGAAGGTCCAGCACATTCCCAAGCATGGACTTACAAATCCAACAATACTAAACCATTATGAAGTGTTGGAACAACTGTCTAATACCTATTTTGTTGGCTTTCTAACTCTGAAATCATTGGTGCTTGATGCCCAAAGGTATCTAAAGACCCTTATCATAGATTTGTTTACAAGGAGTTGAATTATGACAAGGCTGGTTTTAAAGTATAGTTTTGACATAATCCTAAGAAGCCATTTTAAGGGACATGGCACACACAAATGGGAAGATGAAGGAAAGCCTGCATTAATAAACATTTGCTAGACATGGGTAGAGGAAACAAAGAGTTAGGTAGAGGGACGTTTGTCATAGTGTCGTTATCCTTGCTAGAGTGTTATCTATACATAATATTTGTACATGTGGGAACTTATCTGATTCCCTGACCCCACTATTCTTTTGATCTGCCACTTCGAGTGTGGATCTTACCTGCTGGTCAGTCTTTCTAGCTAAAATGGATTACAGACATCTTGTCTAGGTCCATGTCCTAAATATAATTAAAAGACTGGAGGGGGCTTCACTCAATAAATCATGGCCATAATGCATATTTTTACCACACGGTGGAAAACAGTTTTTGGTCCCCCTGTAATTGTGACTGAGATGGACATATTGGTGGAAATTTATAAGGACTTTTTGAAATAATTACAACTACTAGCGAGCCGCCAGTAATTGCAATTATTTCCCCCTTCATGCCATCTTTACACCCAGTGGCTGTGGCAGAGTGTGAAGGGGGAAGCGGTCGGTGACCACAACATATGTAGTCTGTGAACATAGATGCCTAAAAGTTATAGCGCAATTCTTCCCCAGGCCTAAGCCTATTTATACTAATTGCATTTGTGACTAAACTAAATTTCTTGAAGTTCTTGCACTTCCTCTGAATCGCTTTGCACATCCTTAGTTATAATGCTTTTGGTCTATACTGATCCCCAATTCTTTTCTTTCTCCTGACACCGCAGGAGACTTGGGTAAGGTGCTCAGCCAATCACTGGTTGGAATTGTGACCTACCACTGATGGTGAGTGACTGTCCTCTTTTAGCATTTCCACTGGTTTTGACAAAAACCCAAGAAGTTAAATGCAGGTGGACTAGGAACATTGCCACTGACTTTGTTTGATACCGTAAAAAAGGTAGATGCCTATGTAAATTTGAGGCAATCACTACGAACAAGTATCATCAATTGTCGCCACCTATAATGCTGCAACAGAGCAACATCAGCGACCACTAAAGGCAGTTACAATGCAGAACTTCCAGATTCCACAGCTCCTTTCTCCCCAAAACCATCAAACTGTTTAATCATGAACCAAGTAGTGCCCAGACACGCCCTCCCGCTCTAATCTTCCCCCTGTAGATTATGTCTTATGCCTGCATAATTTTTTCCTCCTCTGATGAAATTTCTCCTGCGTTTTTTTTTTTCCTATTTTTTCTGTTTTTTTGTATGTTTAGTAATGTTCTCGCTTGGACCATTGGTACAAATCAATTTCTCTCCTGGGGATCAATAAAGTCATATTGTATTTGTCTTGTTATGATGCTGTATAGACACATGCAATATAAATTACTGACAAAGTATCTGCTGTTATCACACAAATCCTGTTGAGGAGAATTGGAGCAATAACCCAATTTTTCCAGAAACAGAGTTGTCTGAACTTTTCAGAACTTGAATGTCTTGTAGTCTTATACAACTTGAAGGATTTTTCCAATCAGGCTTCGAAATGAGAATTCCTGGAATGTTGATATGCTATTTATTGATTGATTCCGCCTCTGGCGATGAATATATTGATCATCCTTGGTGTATTGACTTTTCTGATAGAAGTGATTGAAAGAAGCACTTGCAGTGCTGACAGTATAAGGACCTGGAAAATCCCTTTATTGCTTATTAGTAGGTGTTGTGAAGGCTTCATAATACGGACAGAATTCTTGGGGTTTTCCCTCCTCCTTCATAAATAAACAGGTACATTTCTTCCACCTGTCTCCTCCTTCTTCTGTGAAATAGGCGTATAACTGCACATAGTGAAAGAAATGAGGAAGTAGAATCTAATACTCTAATGCTACGACACAGCAATCACTGTTCAGTGTCACCTGGGAAATTTACATATTTCACATGACCTGTCTTCCTTAAGTCTTCAGCTTCCACGCCCATCTTGCAATGATTTCTTTACAGGAAAGTCCGGGCTGCTGAAAGTACCTTTAGTCTTCTGGCTGACTTAGACAGAGCATATGTGAGCTGGTTGAATGCACCGCACACTAAGTGTGATTATATAAATATGAACCAGCAAATCTATAGGTATGTTAGTCAATGGGACTTTACAGGAGCTTCTGCAGAAGAACTGAGTTTCAAAGTTGGGGAACGTTTTCAAGCTCTGAATAGGAATGGAGACTGGTGGTTTGTGGAAAAGCTGAAAGCAGATGGAAGCAAGACTGGTGAGAAAGGATATGTGCCATACAATTACATGGCAGAAGAAGGAACAGTGGAAGAACAGCCGTAAGTAAACCTGTAATACAGCATATACGGTACCTCATAAATTCCAGTGAACTAATTTCAATACGACAATAGGACATGGACTGGGGCAATGGGGGGTACTTACTACGCTAAATGAGACAGAACTGAAGTACATTACATAACCTAACAGCCATGCTCCACATTTAAAATAGGACTTTTATACCTGCCTGGGACAGGGACATGGCTTTGTCGCCAAGGCATGGTTGAAATCAATCTAGCTTCAAATACTACAACATACAACATACAAGTAAATCAATTGATAAGTGGTATAAACTTGAACTTGACAATCCAAAGCTGCCCTAATATGCTGGTTTATTGCAGACTTAGGGTTCATTCACACATGTGTGAACGTCTGTTTTCAGTCCATTTTGTGTGAGCAGTGTACCACTCTGTATGTAAATCTATGATTTACAAAAATCAGATGACAAAACACTTGGCTCCTCAGCATCATGTGGAAAAAAACAGGCTATGACTAAGGGTACATTCAGACCAACCTACCGACGGTTGAGCACACGTCAGCGCACTGGTCGCAGATCACACTTTCGTCAGACTGTTCGCGGTTTTCGGGATTTGTGCAGCTTTGACAGGTATTTAACAGGGGTTTGTACTGGGATTTGGTCACACGTGATCGGATTTTGGCACAGCTGCGCTGGCTTTCATGTGACAGAAATCGGGGGGGGGGACATGCTGTCAGACAATCCGACTGATTCAGACTGAGTGCGGGATTTAATTTTCAATTTGTGTCGCAAGACAATGAACTTACATACACCAAGAAGAAAAAGGTGAACTCCGGTGGACCTGAGCGGGGAAGCGACACAAGGCTAAGGGCCGCAGTTTGCTTGAAATGTGGATATAAATAAGTGTCTGAGAGAAGAACTGTTCTAGGTTGTCCATGGAAACCAATCTGAGCTTAGCTTTCATTTTCCCACAGCTGTTTATAAAATTCAAGCTGAGCTCTGATTGGTTGCCATGCGTAACTAGAAAAATTTTACCCTTCTGATAAATCTCCCCCCTTGAAGTTTTTAATTACATGTGGTAGGAGAAAAACGTTTTTTTTTCAAGAAAAAAACAAAAATAAATGTTATCCTTGCGAAGTACATGCTCTAATTTTTTTCCAACAGACACCCTAGCTGAAAAACGACAGACTTGTGAATGGGAAAATAGACAATAAAATGTCAGATTGCTATATAGGGAAATCATGAATAGCATACTGTGTCATCAGTGGTATAGAAGCCCTAGCACTTGCGATTATTTAGTGCAATCCGTCACCTTCTTGCCAGTGGGGCGTGGGATGGGGCACCTGTGCACTCGCTGCAGCCGGAGACTTTTCACTTGTGAAGTCGCCAATTGCGTTTATTTTCTACGCTACGCAGCACCCCGCTGGCTACATCAAGAGGCTTCTGCCTTCATCAAGAGGCTTCAGCTTGTGCCACGAAAAAAGGCTATCACATGCCGGCGCACAAGCGCTGATGTATGATGAATATCCCCCTAAGAGTCTTATTTATTCAAACATCCATGAGCTGACATCAGTCTAAAATTTGTTCTTGAAATGTAGTGTACATAGATAGAAGTAAAAGAGCAGAACCTTAGATAACAGATAGAATCAAGCTCTGCTACATTAGCCACACAAAAATATATCTTTAAATTTATCATATGGGACAATACTGTGCATTGTAATATACAGAACATACAGAATATTGCATGCTATGCTGTTAGAATTTGGTCATATAGGCTTATTGAGGCAAGAAAGTGTAACTACAGTAACTTGATACTAGGTTTGACAGGGCTGTGTGAAAAGTCATATTCTGAACTTTGAACAAAGGCTAATGGACATGGACTGAATGTAACTGGTTTCCTTCTGAACTTTCGAACACACTTGTTAGACTGGCCTAGCCAAGCTCAGTTATGTGCTATAAACTATGGTGTTTATTGACTAAAGGGTCAAAATAAGATGATTAAAACCTTCATACCCAACATCATACACATACCAGGGACAAGATTGATCAATGTCCTACAAATGAAATCTAACATAAGGAGACCATATATATTATGAAAGAGTTTTCCACTTTGTCCACATTGTGCATAGCATATTAAAAAAAAGAGGTGCCCTTTACTATCAACCATTGTAAAAAGCAGATTTGTCACTGCAAGGTATATGAATAATACAAAACACAAGCAGTGCAGCTCATCTTCAGAAAGGTTTCTTTCAGACCAATATCACATGCTGAATTAGAAAGGCATAGGATGGCCACATGTAGGAAAACAAAAAATGCAAAATGTCTTTATTGAAAATCCTTTAAAATCATTAGCAGTGGTAGCCACTGGCCATATGCGTTTCGAGCTACAACACTCTTTTTCATGGCCATGACATGAAGAGCATTGTTGCTTGAAATGCATAAGCCCACTATCTTCCACGTCTTACAATGATTTTCAAACTAGGCGTAACTAGCAGTTTTCTGAATTGGGTCCCCTTAAAAAATATACATATTATACTATAAACAAATATTAATAAACTTGTATATACAGTACATATAGACTTACAGCATTAACATACATTCAGTATCCACACACCACATATATATACATACAGCATATACATACATACAGTACAGCAAGACTACTAAGTCACAGTAGCAGGAAACCCTTATAATCCATAGGACAAGCATGCTTGTCCTTATAAGAGGGCCATTGCCGAATTAGTATGAGTATACTCTGAAAGTGCTAACCTTATCAGTGGCAGGCAGTTTAAGCATTTTTCTGCTAAGAGGATGAAAATTTTAAATAACTAATGACATATTAGCTTATATTTTAAGGACCCATTTGTATATGAATTATGCTTTATCCTGGAATACCCCTTTAAGGAGAGAGACAGAGGGAAAAGGGTTATCACTGTCATCCCCCGGCCCTCTGAAATGTGATTGTGGAGTCTTGGGAGTTGCCATGGCAGCTGGAGGTCTGACCTGTGACTGCCATGTATGGAGGCCTATTATGCCCAGTACAAGACTGGGTCTAATAGGCACACTCTCAGTGTAATACTGACAGATCCAATGCAGTACCCCCAGCCCGATTAATATGGTTGCAAATGTAGGAAGTTTGTGGCCCATTTTGCCCTAGTAGATATGTGTGGCAGCACCACAAATTCGGTCATGAATGGAACCTGTTCTATAATCTCTGGCGCAGCCACCCAGCTCGTTGATGTTGTGAGTTCGGAAGACCCAATGCTGTCATGGCGATGGATCCCCACTCCCGTTGACGTCACGTCACACAGCTTAGCCGGCGGCAACTGCAATAACACCCGCAATCGGTGCTAGGAATATGTGTTACCGCAATATGCAGCAAAGACTTACTGGCTATAAAAAGCCCTCTCCGTGTACCCGTACCCGAAGCGCACCGTTCTACTACGGCGTGTGTCGGTAAGGGGTTAATAAAAAGTGGCCCTTCAACTTTTCAGATGATTTCCAAATGTTATTGAAAACAAACCTTTATGTTATTTGTTGTTCCCTTCTGAAAATATTTGCATTGCTGAAAAGGATCAGTGGATCTAACATAAGTATAATCTTATGCGGCTACTCACATACTAAACGGGTGACTGAAAGTCCTTTGAAATGCCTCAGGGAGCGGTCACACGTGGGGTTTACATTGGAAGGAGTTCATTATTGCACCCGCAACGGATTTCTGGTGGATTTGTGCCAAAAATGCCTTCCGACAAATTTATCAAGGCTTTTAGACAATTTGCTTTGACACTTTTCCATTTAGTCCAACAAGGGGGTGTGGCCTTTGGAGTGGAGGAAAGGCTTTGGGGATAGAGGGTGTGGTCAGGTTGGAAATACCCAAAAGACTTAAACTGCACCAGAATTCACACAATTTATCATCACATTGAGGAATTTGGCAGAACACTAGACTAGTGTTGTCAAGCTTTGAATTGTTGGAGCCTGTGGCACATGAATGAATTCCCCCCACTACATTTAGAAACCAATCCAAACGCCATGGTTTACATGCAAAACACTGGGTGCTCGTTGACAATCGCATACGTTTCTATGCCCTTGGCCGTTTGCATTAAATTTCTAAACTCCTTACCAAAACAATTATTATTAGGTAAGGACTAAATAGTAGCACTATACTGTTATATACAAAGAGCCATAGCACCACCATTCAGTGGTTGCTAATAGTTCTACACATTTTCCATTCAGCCCAGACAATATTGCATAGTGCCTAAAGGTATATAGAGGGAGAAAAAAGTTTGTCCTATGGGGACAATACCACCCATTTGTCACATAAAATTTAACTTTTATTGCTAATTATCTTAAAAAGTAAAGGGATGGATCAAAGATCATTTGACTATACGTGAAATTTTAAAACTAACAGACAGTCGTGCTCAGCGGATGGAGCGGTGTGGGGCATATAGGGCAAGTAGTAATAGGTTCTAAATAAAGGTCTATGTATGAACCATCCGGGTCATCAATTTGTTTCCCAGCTGGGTAGTCTCACTCCAGTATAATCCTCAAACCTCCAGTATGTAGGCTATGGTACGGCACATTCAAAGCCCAACACTACTCCTATTACATAGCCTCAACCAGCTAAGGGGAGGACGGGAGGGGGGAGTAAAATTCCTATATCTTGCCCTTATGCTTAATCTCCAATCATTCCATCACACATACAAACATACAACTTATGTAGTTGCTAAATTGCGAGGCGCTTTAACACACTGCTGAATCTAAAAAAAGTACAAAACAGCCCCCTCATAGGTATATAGAGCCCACTCATAATTTAAAGTGCCTGTAGCAGTATAGTGTCCCCTAGTCTGCATACCACTGCTACCTGGGTCTCCGAACTGGCTATTGTTTTAACGATTGGTTTGGGAGAAATGATCATTTACCACCCCTTTAAAGGAGGTACAAAAAAATCCCCAGTAAGTAAAGCCTAATTGACACATGCACCTCTGCCCCCTTCACGAGTGTAAAGAACACCCCACAAAGCATTGCAGTCAAGTTGGAATTTTGTGGTTAGGGTGACCCCCAAATTTCAAGTTTCCCCGGATAATGATCTCTAGGTGGATTTATTACAGTAGAATACTGGCGCACATGTGCACACATGCTACATACTCAACAAAATCAGGTATAAAGAGATTGCTGTAAATGTAGAGGCCACCTGCTAATATTGCACAATGGTTTATTACATTTATTATATGTTTCAGACAGATCTTATCTTTTATTGCAGTACAAACTATTAATATATAATAAAACTATTCCAAAACTTATCAGAGATCAAAGGTCAACTAAAATCTTACTATGTGAAACAATTTCTTTACAATATATGTGATACAATATTCTTTAACACGACGCTCTAAATTGAGCTTCATGATAGGTTGAGGAATTGTTTTTTTAAGAACTGTCTATTAGTTGTAAATACAATCTCATTTTTCTCTTTAGTATATAGAAGGGATTTATTTACACATTTTCTGCATTCTTTTCATCTCTTCCCACAGTTTGCTGGGCATATGACAGCTACAGGGGAAGTACCAGCCATGTTTTTAACATTAAAGTCCCTTCTATATCCTGGTGAGAAGAAGAACAAGGTTCATACAGAATGCCACATATGGTGCTGAGTTCTTCAGTGGCTTCTATATGTTTCCTTGATTGACTCAATGCATCTTCCTTTTCACCTCAAACCTTTCCATTTCAACAGTTGTTTTCTGTGATGAATTGGATCTCTGAATGATATGTTCAAAAAGTATATGAAGCTTCACTTTGATCATGACTAAAGAAACCAATGTAGAAGGGGCTTCCATTCACTACTGGCAATAAAGACTCCATCTAAGGTTTTGAAGTTACTAAGTGCAGAATACATATCTGAAGTGACCCTTGGATAAACTATAACTGTCACCAAGCTATTACACTGTCCAACTTCCACATGAAGCAGGATACCCACCAACCAAGTCCACTTTGAGCTCAGTGGATGCTTTGCCACTGCCCTCGCTGTAGACCCAGTGAATACAGGTGCAACACATTCAGGGACCTCTTACAGTCCCTTGGCAGTAGCCAGGTAATGCTGTGCAGAAACAAAAGGGGGGTTATATACAGTACATTGGGGGCACAATAAAATCCTAATACCTTGAGGGACCACAGGAAGGGGGAATTATAACATGTGGAGGTCCCAGGAAGAGAATCATAATATAGTTTGGGAACACTAGAAGGTGTAAATTATGGACAGAATGAGGGGTGTCTTAACAGACTAAATTTACCAGGCCATGCTATGCACACCGCATGTTTGTACTAGTGCGTAGTAGGGTAAAGCATGTTAGCTCTAAGGAAGATAATCTAAAGGTGCACTTCAGAACTGTCATAAGAGCGCTTTTTACCTGTTTCCTATAGCTTACCCTAGATGAAAGGATTACACTACCTACCTCTCACTCTGTCCTCCACCTCTCCTGTTCTCCACTCCAGATGCCAGGTCCTCTCTTCCAGTTGCTCAGGCCATATACCTTCTAAATCGCAAATCTACCGTGCTGTATAACATTTAGAAAATATCTCCCTCCATTGCTATGTTTTTCTTGTGTTAGTTTTTTGCTTCTTCTTCTTCTGTTGATTTGTTATACAGATAGATTTTATATGTGATATTATTATACATTTGTCCGAAAGATTTTGGGGCAGTCTTGTGGGCCTCAGATTTAACTTGCTGCTCTTCTAACGGTCCCTACAGATGGTTTTTCCGAGACATGTCACGGACAGAGGCTATAAGTCTCCTGCTTAAAGGAGGAAATACAACCGGATCCTTTTTGATTCGTGCTAGTGACAAGCAAGGCTTTGAGTATGCTCTATCAGGTAAATCAACCTTTAAGATGCTAAAGGCTTCTTCAATAACAAGCCTATGCTAGAACTTCCCACAGTACACATGGCATTTCTGAAATTGTACTGGACCTGAAGTAAAGCTTGTATTATACTTCGGAGCTGCAATCATTATTCTGCTGCATGCTGTAAATGCATGAGATTACTTATCCTGTATTCATTTAGAATTGGTCTGTTTTGGGGCCAGGGCTCCTAAACATTTACCTAGCTAAAAATCTTTATGTTTCTGCTATATTATAGCTTTATCGGACAGTACATCTATACAGTTGTGGAGCAGGAGAAAAGAGAGCTCTAATTGTCTCCTCTTCATGCTGGAGGACTGGAAGGAAGCAATGCATATATATGAATGCATAGCGGTCCTAATGGTGCTCAAGTCCCCATCTTCATCCATATGACCCTATTCTAGGAGGCCAGTGTACTCCTCTTTACCATCTCATGTATAGATTTCCAACCTCACATGGCAACCTCCCAGTCCTACCTCCCACCAATGAAACCTGATGATGGTCGATGCCAGACCGAAATGTTACATGAGCATGAATTAATGTTTTCTTGGCTTGCTAATCTTTCATCTTGAATAAGCAATGCTTTGTAAGTAACTTTTATTGTAAACCCTTATATTCTAGTGCGTTCTCAGGACTCTATAAGACATTTCAAGGTCCTTAAGGATGAGCGAGGGCAATATCATGTGAACACATCAAACTTCTTTGTAGATTTGAATAAATTAATTGAATTTTACAAAGTGAAGCCATTAGCAAATAGCCTGTTTCTGACAACTCCTTGTGTTAAGGTGAGTGCTACTAGAGATTATTTTATTTTGGAGGGAATAAATGATTACATATAAATGTTAGTATTTTCTGCCATTTATTGTGTTTCAAAGTAAGTAAACAATAACAATTCTTCACAGGTTTTTCATTTAAAGGGCATCTACCACCAGGATGAAGGATTGCAAACTAAACACACTGACATACTGGTGTGTGCCCCCTCATGCAGAATCTGCGCTTCTTTAAGCTTCTAATGCCCTTGTTTTTAAGACAAAAAGGCATTAATAATTATGCAAATGAGCCTGGGGGCTCAAGGCCCTTTGAACACCTATAGAGCCCTGAGCCCCACAAGCTCATTTACATAGTTTAAGCCTTTTTTGTAAAAAAAACAGGGAATAAGAAACTAAGGGAAGAACTGATCCTACCAGAGGGGGCACGCACCAGTATGTCAGTGTGCTTGGTTTACAAACCTTCATCCTGGTGGTGGATGTCCTTTAACCCCTTAACGACTTGGCCTTTTTTAGTTTTTTCACTTCCATTTTTCACTCACCAACTTCAAAAATCTATACCGTAACTTTTTTATTTTTCCACATAAAGAGCTGTGTTATGGCTTATTTTCTGCGTAACAAATTGCACTTCATAGTGACGGTATTTAATATTCTATGGCGTGTACTGGGAAGCGGGAAAAAAATTCCAAATGCAGTGAAAATGGTGAAAAACCACATTTGTGACGTTTTCTTGTGGGCTTGGATTTTACAGCTTTCACTCTGTGTCCCAAATCACATGTCTACTTTATTCTTTGGGTCGGTACGATCACGTGGATACCAAATTTGTATAGGTTTTATAATGTTTTCATACATTTAAAAAAATTAAAACCTCCTGTACAATTTTTTTATTTTTTTTATTTTGCCATCTTCTGGAGCTGTGGATAGTGTCATTTTTTTGCGAATTTTGATGGCGTTTTCATTACTATAATTTTTGGGACTGTGCGACCTTTTGATCACTTTTTATTAATTTTTTCATATTTTTCAAAATGGCAAAAAAATGCCATTTTCGACTTTGGACGCTATTTTCCGTTACGGGGTTAAACATAGTGAAAAAACATTATCATATTTTGATAGATCGGGCATTTTCGGACGCGGTGATGCCTAATGTGTTTATGATTTTTACTGTTTATTTATTTTTATATCAGTTCTAGGGAAAGGGGGGTGATTTGAATTTTTAGGTTTTTTTATTATATTTTTTTTTTTTAAACTTTTTTTTATTTTTACTTTTACTATTTTTCAGACTCCCTAGGGTACTCTAACCCTAGGTAGTCTGATCGATCCTATCATATACTGCCATACTATAGTATGGCAGTATATGTGGATTTTACTCCCCATGCATTACAATGTGCAATTAGCACATTGTAATGCATGGGTTAAAACGAAGTAGCCTCAGGTATTCGGAACACCCGAGGTTACCATGGCGACGGATCGCCGCTCCCCGTGACGTCATCGGGGAGCAGCGATCCACGACAAGATGGCGGCGCCCATGCGGCGCCATCTCTTTGAAGCCGCCGGCAATGCTGCGCATGGGCGCCGCCATCTTGTTGTGGATCGCTGCTCCCCGATGCGGGTGTTACCAGTAAGCCTTTGCTGCAATATGCAGCAAAAACTTACCGGCTATGGAGAGGGCTCGGCCCGCGAGCCCTCTCCATGCACCGGGACCCGGCGCGCACCGTACTAGTACGGCACGCGTCGGGAAGGGATTAATACTGTCATGTGTGTATTAGTCCTTTCATAATCTGTTAAGTATAAAAAAAATCACTTGCTTGCCTTCCAAAAAGAGCGACATGGGGGAAAATTATCCCTGCTTCTACCCCAGTTATCTGGCTTAGAAGCAGTGAAATAAATGCAAAGTCTTGCGCACTGTAAGAATGTGCATTAACTAAACAACTATGCCATCTCCACACCATGTGGGCATTGAAGGGGTATAGTGTAGCGCTGCTACGCAGTGGCTACGCAGGGCATTCCTGTCTCATGCCTCCATACTTTTTAAAAACCTACAAATGTTCAGTCGGACCTGGTGTAGTTTTGCTCGGCAGTGGGCCCCCTGCAGGATACATCAAGAGGCTTAGGCCTCTTGATGTATCTGGGGGGTTGGAGGGGGCATGGCCTCTATTATAGCTTTAGGAGGTCACAATCAGGGTTTGGTTCTCCAAAGATCTGGACCCTGTGAAAAAACATATTAGTAAAACCTTTATTTCATAGGAGAAATAGAAACTAAGTCAAGAAACGTCTAACCACAATCATAAAAACTAATATTACTCTGCTATCTACATGCTCTGTGCAGGATGAGCCCACAGCAACTGAGCTGAGCCCGCTTCCAATAGATGAATGGGAGAGGCCCAAGGAGGAGTTTCAACTGGGACAGAAGCTGGGATCGGGGTACTTTTCCCAGGTATATGAAGGCTACTGGCTTGGAAGAATCAAAGTTAAAGTGGCAATAAAGATGATTAATAACGGTGAGTGATAGACATTTGCTGATGAGAGCGATGTAACTAAATAATATTTTTAAGGGGATCCTACATTCAGGGGTGGGACAAGAGGTAGGCAGTAATAAAGTGATGGAAAAAAATTTACATACAGTTTTGACTCTGTATACTGGCGCCCCCTGCTGAGCATACAGCAGAGCCGCCTGTTTCAATGTGTATGAGCAGAGGAGAGCTGTGAAGCTGAGCTCAGTTTGCCTTGTCACAGACAAGTCTACAGGACCGAGAGTCTATAAGAAATGTGCCAGACAGAGCTATAACCTGAAGCTGACTGCAATGCTGAAGAGAAAGTACAGATAGTAAGGTTATATGTGTGTGTATATGTTTGTTTGTGTATGAAACTTGTGGGCTAGAAACAGAGGGACAAAAAGTCCCTCCCTTTTTTCCTAAACTATTGTCCCACCTCTTTCCCCACCCCCAAACATTGAATAATATTGTCCTTAATGGTTCCCACATAACATAACGCCCCCTGCTGTATATAGATAGTCAGCACACACTGTTCCCCAAGCACATAGAAAGCCCAGTACACACTGCCCCCAGTAGAAAGGAAGCCCTGCACACACTGCCCCCCAGTAGATAGGTAGTCCCTGCACATATTGCCCCCCCCAGTAGATAGGGAGCCCAGCACACACTCACCTTCCCCCAGTAGATAGGGAGCCCAGCACACACTCTCCCCCCAATAGATAGGTACCCAGAAAACACTGCCCATTAGATAGGTACCCAGCACAAACTGACCAACCCCATACATAGGCACCCAGAACACACTGCCCCCCAATTGATGAGCAGGCCAGCACACTGCCCCCCCCCCCCCCCAGTACATAGGAAGCCCTCAGATACGGAGCCCAGCACACATTCCCCCCCCCCCGGGTAGATAGGTAGCTTAGCACACACTGTCTGCCACCCAGTATATAGGTCACCCCTGCACACATTGCCCCCCCCCCCTGTAGGTAGGGTGACCAGCACCTCCCCCAGTAGATAGGGAGCCTTGCACATCACCGTGGTATTGACACCAATATATGTTTTCCCTGTTTGTTCCTCAGACAAATGAGGCATTTAGGGCATAGGATGTTGTTATACTCTATTAGGAGACTGGGTATTGTGATGCAATAATTTGCAGTACAGTACTGATTTACCTTTAGCGATAATACCACTTTTAATCATGTTTTACATCCGGGTCTTGTGCATTGTATATTAGTCTGTTGTTGTCCTTGTGTTTCCATGTTTTATCCCTATGGGAAGCTTTGATCATTTAATAAAGTACATTGAATTTGGTTACCTTTTGGTATTTGATTATTTATACATACTTAGTAGGTGTTTATTTCCATAGTTAACCAATAGGTGGCAGCATATACATGTTTAAAACTTCAAGTGTCACCATGTCCTTATGTAAATCAATCATGTAAATGCACTGTCCTATTTAAAGGGGAAATATGTATATCTTTATGTTTTATTTGCAAAGGTTAACACACCCTCTGCTTTAGAACCTCCGTGTTGTAGTCAGTCACCTTAGAATGTTTGACTAAAAATATAAAATAGTAAAGGATAAACCTTTACTGCATACATAATGGTGTTTACTTTTTCCATGGACACCATATAGTAAAATCTCTTAAAAGGTTCATTCCTACAGTTCTTTTTGAAAGTAACATCAGCCATTTACTGTGACTAGTTGTAATATTTGCTTATCAGTTCTCGGAGGTATCTCATTGACCTCCTCTTCAATTTGTGTGCATACCAATGCCACTTGGCTTTGATGCATTTATAATGTTGTGGCATAACCTTCTGAATTGTGAATATTTTTTGGATTTATCATAAATACCCCAAATGTAAATACCCTTAATGTTGGCCAAAACTCTTTGTAGGCATGTATTACATATCATGTGCCAAGTTTGTGAATTGTTAGTTAACTGCAAGAGTTGACTTCAATGTATACTACTAGGACACTACTCATTGACATTTTGGAGTTGTGCTTTAGCAGTGCATTTCAACAGGGTCTATCAATACTCACCCCATTGTCACCGCTAAATGGTTCTCATTGAACAAATAGTATTTTTAACCTCCTCTCCTTGTTCCTCAGATGTGACCACTCAAGAAATATTTTCGACGGAAACATCATTTTTGAAGAACCTTCGGCACCGTAACCTCTTATCCCTGTATGCTGTATGTTCAGTGGGAAGCCCGTTTTATATAATTACTGAGCATTTGTCTAAAGGAGATCTGCTCAGATTTTTGCGAGGTAAGTCTTACTGATCTGAAATATTTTATTTTAGAGCACAATAAATCAACTAAACAGATAATACAGTACACTACACCATCCACTACAAGGTGCAGATACTCAATATTTTCCCCCTATACTGATACACAGGGGTTCAAGTGGCAAGTATGTATGTGCTATATCAACCACAGGGCCTGACCTTTTAGCTATGGGGCACCTTGATTCTCCTGGTGGCTGGCTTGAGCGCTGCCTAGAGAACGGTTGGGTCATGGTCGCGCCGAGCAGGTGTCTGACAGGTAGATTGCAAGAAAAGGAGGGAGATTCAGCAGGTGGATGGAAATAGTTCTTTAATAGTTCTCCCTGAGGCACCCCCTATTTATAAGTACGCGAGGGTCCTCAGATGGTAGAAGGGAGGTCCGTGATTGTATGCACCTTCCATACGGCTTCCATGCAGCTTCCAGGGATCACAATAAGACAAGGGATGTGAAACATCAACTCATGGTTCCTTTATTCCAGAACACTTGACAGGCCAAGATCAGAATCCGGGTTCTTAGGATCACTGGTTGGATTGTGTTCAGTAAAGGGTGCTTACAGCCTGGTTCAAGTAGCTTCAGGCCGGAGAATTGAGGAGCTGCTATAGAAGTGCCCCAAGGCAGGCTCTTGAAGGTAGAATGGTGCAGCAGGCCTGGTCTGCAGGACATGTGTGGAGATGTGTTCTGTTGCTCAGCACTCACACAAACACCTCTAGGAAAGAACTCTCTGGAACATTCCAGCCTCAAGGGGTTTTATGTACTTCCCTTTTGAGGTTCCAACCAGGGACCTTCTTACAATATGGGATCATTAATAAACATGACTTCCTATTGGTCAGAATGTAAACACATTCCTTCCCAGGCACATGTAATGTAGCTACAATACCAGATATAGACAGTAGATGGCAACATTACTAAGGAATGAATATATTACATTGAGGGCAAAGGACATTTTATTAAAGGGGACCTACCACCACGATTCTACCTCTAAAGGGCTAATCCTTACGTCCCGGCTATCCTTTTGTAAACTTTAATCAGTTGATATGCTAATTTAATTAAGCGGCTACTGGGGCGTGGAGTAGCCGGACATGAGGCTACCAGTCGCGGCTACTCCACGCCCCAGTAGCCTTGTTCCTCCGCCTACCATGTAATCTTCGGCACGCAGCACCTCGTAGCTGCGCGCCCTCGTCCGAGCACCCGGAGTCTGCGCATGCGCAGTAGCGCCGGCCTCGGAGCTACGGCCGCGCACCCGTAGGCCTGCGCATGCGCAGAACGCAGGATATTCGCACGAGGGCGCGCAGCTACGAGGAGCTGCGCGCCGAAGATTACCCGGTAGGTGGAGGAACAAGGCTACTGGGGCGTGGAGTAGCCGCGACTAGTAGCCTCATGTCCGGCCACTCCACGCCCCAGTAGCCGCTTAAATAAATTAGCATATCAACTGATTAAAGTTTACAAAAGGATAGCCGGGACGTAAGGATTAGCCCAAAAAGGGCTATCCTTACGTCCCATTTATCCACCTACCACCCATTCTACCTTTATAGGTAGAATCGTGGTGGTAGGTCCCCTTTAAAGGCAACTTCCAAAGGAACTACACAGATTGTAGGATTAGCTGGCCATACTTCACCTACATCTGGAGGGCACTGGAAGCGGATAAGCTGGTAACGTAATCTATCCAGCAGACCGTTACATATGTACACTCTAACAGCATAAATAGTGATAGAAGAGTATGCAGGTCTGTATGCATATGGCTGACTATGTGACCAAAAACAAACGGCTAAACCTTTAATGGTGTTCTCATAAGGTTAAGAGATGCATGAGACTAGAGCCATGAAGTGGAAGTCCCCATTGTAAGTAAATCCTATATATAACTTATATAAATTCTTCCTTAGGTGATGAAGGGCGGAAGCTGAATGTGGACGGGCTCCTGGATGTAGCAGGGCAGATAGTGGATGGAATGCATTACCTAGAGACAAAGAATTGTGTCCATCGTGACCTGGCTGCCAGAAATGTCCTCATTGGACACAACAACATCTGCAAGATTGCAGACTTTGGCTTGGCAAGGTTTATTAAAGTAAGAAAATATTCATAAATTCATAAATTCTCTTGGCCTTATTTAGGCCTTGCTCGCAGTGGACCTATAAACAGTGAAAAAAATAAGGTTTTTTCCCCACTGTTCCTGAGCAATGCATTTTAGTCAGCACCTTATATGGTAAAATATTTTACTCACCACTAAAAAGGTTAAAAATAAAAACACTTCTCAGCATCCTTAAGGTCCCCTTGTGACAACTCTTCTTTTCCTGATGCTGACGTGGCAGCACATGGAGTCGAGAATCTGCCATGGTGCAGATGAACTTTTGTCTCCCATTGAGTTCAATGGTAGTCTTATATATCCATGTGCAGTGAGCTCACCCTAGTGGTGGATGTGGGCAGCAAGATTTTTTAATGGGAACATGTATGTAGCAAGATGATAAAATATAGCATATAGCATTTAATCTCAATGCATTAAAAAATGCCAAAAGTGTATGACCAAGTGTGGAGACTTATCATTTATGTGTTGGGCGTTGGTATTAAGTTCATGACTTTGGCTTTTTTTTAAATGCATATTGATAAAAAGTTATATTTTATTATTTTTATCACCTAGCTAAATACAAATTATCTTTATGTAAAACTGATGTTTTTTTGGTTACCACATACACTTGCTGTGTTACTTAAAGGAAACCCATGACCATGAAAATGCAGTTTAACTACATATATAATGTAATAGAGCAGGTGGAGCTGAGTGCATGGTACATAGTGTCTGTCCTATCAGTAGATAACAGGTTAGAGAGCAGGAAGGGCTGTGCAGATTGTATATAGGGGCACATTTACTTACCCGGTCCAGCTAGTTCACGGAAAGTGCAATGTCCGACGATATTACACTCTGCCGCGATTCACTAAGATCGTGCGCCCGATATCCTGCATGTGTCGCTTCTCAGGTCCGCCGGAGTTCACCTTCTTCTTCCTGGTGCATTATCTGCATTATCTGCGCATGAAAAATGCATTGAAATTGCATTTTAATTGCATTGAAAACGCATGTGAAAAACACTGAACAAACTCTGACTGAAAACTGATTAACCTCTTAACGCTCAGCGTCCGATATATCGGACGCTGAGCGCAGTGACTTAGCGCTCAGCGTCCGATATATCGGACGCTGAGCTGATGCCGGTTCAGCTCAAGATCTGAGCCGAACCGGCATCGGGAAAGACGGGGTGCCGGCTGTGACTGATAGCCGGCACCCCAGTGTAACACCCGCGATCGGAGTTGTCTCCGATCGCGGGTGCTTAACCCGTTAAATGCCGCGGTCAGCGCGACCGCGGCATCTAACA
The DNA here is from genome assembly GCF_040894005.1 of Engystomops pustulosus. Lineage (NCBI taxonomy): Eukaryota > Metazoa > Chordata > Amphibia > Anura > Leptodactylidae > Engystomops > Engystomops pustulosus. Next base: position 125,261,208 of record NC_092416.1, read on the forward strand.
TGTATCTGGGGGATCTTTCCCCCACGATCGGCCCCCCCGAACCGTTTTCGGGGTGCGCCGATCGTTGCTATAGTAACTCTGGGGTCCGATCTGGACCCCAGAGTTACCTGCAAGAATTGCCGGTAAGATGGCGTCTGTGACGTCATCTTACTGGCACAGTGCCAGCCTATGCAAGTGTATAGGCTGACACTGATAATACTCTGCAATACATGAGTATTGCAGAATATTATCATGAAGAAGCAATCAGATGATTGCTTCTTCATGTCCCATGGTATAAAAGTGAAAAAGTAAAAAAAAAAGTTATTCAATAAAAAAATAAAGTCATAAATCACTAAAAATGCCCCAAACCCCCAAAACATATAAAGAGACATATAACTCAAAAAAAGTCTAAATCATAACACAAACCCCACATATATAGTATCACCGCGTCCGTAACAACCCGTAGAATAAAAGTAAATCATTATTGAACCCGCACGATAAACGCCGTAAAAAAAAACTGTTATAAACCCTCCAAAAATTATGATTTTTACCTTTTCAATCCCACAAAAAATGCTATAAAATGTGATCAAAAAACCATATGTACTGCGACATGATACTAGTGCAAAGTACAACATGTCCCGCAAAAAACAAGCCATCAACCAGCTCCGTAGCCAAAAAAGTAACAAAGTTATGCCACTTGGAAGACGGCAATACATAAATGATAGATTTTTCCCCACATTAGGGTTTTGTTTGACAAATTTAGTAAAACGTAAGAAAATATATTCATGTTTGGTATCCCCGTAATCGTATCAACCCATAGAATAAAGATAACATGATTATTAGTCTATACGGTGAACACCAAAAAAAAAAGAAGTAAAAAATCCAGTACAGAATTGATGCTTTTCTACTCCTGTCCTCAAAAAACGTTCCTAAATTTTCAACAATAGGTGATACAAACCCCAAAATGGTAACAATGGAAAAAGCATCTCATCCCGCAAAAAAAATGGCATCACATGGCCCCAATAACGAAAAAGCGAAAATTTTATAGCCTTCAAAAGGGGCCAATGAGGAAACTAAAATCCTGGCAGCTGCAGCGCCCTCCTTCCCTTCTGCACCTCGCTGTGCCCCCATAACACAAGTCACAGCCACGTGTGGGGGGTCTTTGTACTCAGGAGAAATTGCAGAACAAATTGTATGGTGGGTTTTCTCTTTTTATCTTTTGGAAATGTGTAAATTTTAGGGCTAAATGAACGTATAAGGGAACAATATGACCATTCTAAATTTCACCTCCATTTTGATTCAATTACTATGAAGATCTCAAGGGGTTAACAATCTTCGTAAAAGCTGTTTCTGATAGCTTGAGGGGTGCAGATTTGAAAATGGGTTGGTTATATAGGGGGTTTTGATGCTAAATATGTAAAATTTCATTCCAAACTGTATTTATCCCCAAAAAAGTCAATTCTGAAAATCCGGAAAAGCGATATTCTATTTGCAAGCCGCGTGACATCAAAATAAATTATCCAGACATTTCAGAAATTATGAAAATGTAAAGTAGACAAATGGGAAATGTTATTCAGCAACTTATTTAGGTGGTAAATCTATCTGCCTGAAAACGCAATGATTTTGAATTTCGAAAATGGCAAATTTTTCCAAAAATTTATCATATTTTCTTTTTTTTTGTAAATAAATGCAAAACTTATCAGCCAAAATTTACCACTAAAATGAAGTACAACAAGTGGGGAAAAAACAATCTCAGAATCGCTTTGATAAGTAACAGTGTTCAAAAGTTATAACCATATAAAGAGACGCAAGTCAGAATCCAAAAAATTGGGCTGAGCCTTAAGCTACAAAATGGCTGCGTCCTTAAGGGGTTAAACTCTGATGAAAAATGTCAGTTTTTCACTGACCAAACTCTAATCACACCCTGATCAGGCTCTGACGTGATCTGCAAAGTGTGAAAGAGGCCTTAGATCTGTGGTGAAGGTTTCAGTATGAATACTAATGAAAAGTATTAAAACTTTTTTCACCAAAAAATAAACTATTATTCTGCTAATGCCCTCCTACTCGGTGACATGCTGCCTGCAAATTACATAGAATTCCCATGCAGTGTCTGGTTGCTTCTAAGGGAACAGGGGACTTATACATCAAGTTTATGCATTTACATTATAAAGTAATAAGGTAATATTTGTTTTTTTTTCTCAGGATGATATCTATTTATCCTTCTCCAAGGCAGTACCTTATAAATGGACAGCTCCTGAGGCACTGGCCTATGGGCGGTATACTCTCAAATCAGATGTCTGGTCTTTTGGTGTTTTATTATATGAGATAATGTCCCGAGGGATGAACCCATACCCAGGTATACAAGAGTCACCTATATCTTATTTTACCTACTAGTGTAGCGTGTGTTAAAATGATTTAAAAAAATGTAAACGTAGCATGTGAAAAAGTAAGTACACCCCTACTACTTCCAAAAACATTTTGAAGGGGAAAAAAAATGTAGGAAGGCCATTTTCTACTATTCCGAATATCCTGGTGATGTTTCTGTTTTTGTTATTATTTGCTGATTCCATACGGATTAAGGTGGAGATTCATCATTAAGCAGGCAGCATGGGCTAGTTTTCAGACTGTCTTAGGAGATGTGTTGCACGTCAGATTTATCATTGAGGCTTAGACTGCTTAATAAATTTGGGATATGAGGAGTTATATGAAATCTACCATCAAAATGAAGCATGGAAAACCAGAACCAGGGACACTTACTCATAGATTCAGGCACCGTGACTTCTTATATTTGTTATCCCTGGCCTTCCTTCCTTGTTGATGAGCCTGAAGGGCTCTGGAGGGATTTTGCCACAGCCCCTCCATGCTCTCTCCTCCATTGCTGTTCCACTGTCCCTCTGCTTGATGTAATCTCACTGCAGCAGAGGAAGTTTCAGCACAAAATGGTAGTGATGAAGGAGCTCCTGCACAGTGTTGGATTATGACAACCGAAAAATCTTTAACTGCAGGAATAAATCACAATCTAATCAAATATCTCGGCTCAAAAGAGTAGGAAGGCTGCAGAAACATCAAAATAACCCCTATCAAGCTTCCATAGAAGAGCACAAACATGCCTCAATCGATAAATCAGAATCTTTATTGTAATTTCAATCGACAGTGTATTACAGCAAATACATAAATACTAAAAAAAAAAAAAAACATTAAAAAAAGGGACACACTGTCAGACACCCCAACGCACGTTTCACACCCTGCTTTGTGATGAAGAAGGGTGCAAAACGTGCGTTGGGGTGTCGGACAGTGTGTACTGGTAGGACTCTCATGGCGTCCGGTGGGTACTGGTTAATACTTTTGTGTTTGTGACATATGTTTGAATATGTGTTCATACATTGTACAATATTAATTTTCTGAATTGGGCATGTCGCAATAGCAGTACCTGTCATATATAATGTTACATTGGCCTGGATAGTGTTTGGCCAACACCAGCGTTGTATATACATGTAATAGTGTACCCCTCCAGTTTTCCCACACTGTGCGTATTTGCGTTTGTTTTTAGATGTCCTTTTTTTCTTAATGGTTTTTTTTTTAGTATTTATGGATTTGCTGTAATACACTGTCAATTGAAATTACAATAAAGATTCTGATTTATTTATCGATTGAGGCATATTTGTGCTCTTCTGTGGAAGCTGGATAGGGGTTACAGTGTTGGATTAGTAGCAACTAATTGTTTTCTCATTTTCTGTCAAAGGAATTGAAAACTCAGATATGCTTCACCACTTAAAAAAAGGCAACCGCATGACCGCTCCAGAAAACTGCTCAGAAAAAGTATACAAAGTTATGTTGGATTGTTGGCAAGAAAACCCACAAAAGAGACCAACGTTTAATGACCTGAAGCTATCTATAGACAACTTAGCCAATTATGAACCCTCGGAAAACTCAATCAAACCTCCTTCTAAGTCAAGGGGGTGGATCAAACACCTGAAGAAGCAGGTTATCTAATGCAACAATTCAACTCAGGAGGAGCAAAGCTGGAGGACGCAGACTATCATTTCTAATCAATGTACAACAAATTATTCCATAACCAACGTATGCTGAGTCTTCCAACCAAGCATATAAGTATCCATTTCATAAATATATAATGTATCCAGAATTTCCATGTATTATGGAATGTATCCAGTTTATTTGAATCATTGGCCCTAATTACCTGGAGATTCCCCTCTCCAGTCATTTTTATTGCACATATGAAATTGGTTTTGGCAGCATGTCCCATTTCTTCTTCTGAGGGCCTTTACATACAGAATATCTTCTTGTGCCTGCCCAGGATCTGGTAGTGGGGCTACAAGTGTGGTTCATATCTTTCTCCTTGGTCTTCACATCTGCCACAACTTGCCTGACATCTACGCAACAAGACTGTTCTAAAGCCTGAAGGCACACAAAGATTTCAACCCTTGCTGTGAGCGAAGGGGGTGGAGGTTATGTTAAGACCCCTTTTTTACCTATGATGTTTTCACAAGATGTTTTTCTTTATGCCCTTTTCTTTAAAAATGGATTAGGAAAGTACATAATATGGTGCTAAAGAACTATTTTGTTCCTCCTTATTTTTGTCTTATTGCCTGAAACAAGGTGGAAAGTTGTTTTCATTACTTTTAGAAAAACATAGAAACCCAGCAGAAGATGAAAGTCCTTTATTTTCAGGTTAAGAGTACACTAGTGGTTTATTTCTAAGGAAATAATGAACCACATTATTCACCTGGCATAACATTGTGCTGGCACCTGGCTGTTATATCAAGTGAATAAAGTGGTTCACTCTTTTATTGTCACTGTAAAGCTAAAGCTGTGAATATTCTAAATTCTATGTATTTTGTCAATTGACAATAAAGAATTTGTATTTAGAGACTGAACTTGAGAGAGGTTTGTTTCATGAATATAGCTATACATTACTTATAGGTGAAGATAACATTTTCTGTAGAGTTCTATGCACATCACCCAACTTTTAGAGAACAGAAAGAGGGAACTTGAGCCACAACCCTAACCCCACACAATGCCCTTGCACAGTATAATGCCACCATAAGTGCCCCCAAATGTAAATTAAATAATGTCCCCATGTAGTATCCATACTATATAGTACAACACCCCTAGTACAATGCCCTTTCATTCCCTTATGTTAGTAAATGAAAAAAATTTAAAATGGACCTGTCATCCCCGAAAAATACAGCCACCAAATTAGTTCCCCCTAATCCTGTCGCCAGCCCCTTTATATTTATAGAATTTTTATTAAAATGTGTGTGTGCATACTTAGTTTTAAACGATCCGACCTCTTATCAAATAAGAGGTCGGATCGTCGTACAGGTCCCCCAGTAGTCGGCCGTATTCATGAGGGGGCCGGTCGACACACCCCCTCCACGTCCCTGTCAGTCAGGGACATATAAGAATCCCTGGCAGCACCGTATGTATTGCGCAATCGCTGTCGGCTCTATGCGGCACACTGACAATGGCCGCAGAGGGGCTTATTCCCAGGGGAATGTGCATGTCAAAATTCCCCTGGGTTTAAATTGGTAAAGCAGCCACATGGCTTTGTTTCAGTTTGGGGGACTCTATCACACTAGAAGACCGCTGTCTAGAAGACTGACTGGATCGCTGTCTATCGCTGTCAGTCCTCGGACCAAAGAATTTCTACCTACTTCAATAGCAAGAGTTTTTTTGTTTCCATTTTCCCTAACTGTTTGTAAGTATCTTAGTGTATTGTTTTTAACATTTTCATTTTATCTGACAATTTTATTTTTTGAGTGTACTGTATTTTTATGTAAATTAAATTGTTCCTTTAATAAGCTTCTGCTTGTAGCCTTAAAGAATCTGAGTCTCCTAAGGGAATTACGTCACCAGAGGTAATTTTTAGCATAGTCTGAGTAGTAAGTGATTGCATGTGCTGTGAATTTATAATTGTAATATCGTGTAAGTAGTGCTTGCATGTGCTGAGTAATCATCAGGGTGCATTGTCTGTGTGGTTGAGGTGCCTACGGCCTTCTTTGTGTAAGTAACTCGTGGATGGTGGCAGTGGATTGGCTGGGTGGTGAGATTATGTGGAGTAAATTTAGCATTAGGACGCTATTTTGTGGAAGTGGGCGGAGCTTAAGGGCTAAACTTCGGTGTGGGGAACGTTTTATTGTAGCTCCAGACAAAATATTTTTTTCATCAGAGTGACAATTAGATTTTTTTTAAATGTTGTATTTTTGTGGGAAGAAGTATTATCAATACAACTTCATTACAGACACCTTAGGCCCCTTCTACACTTGTGATTTTTATGCTCGTGTTCTGCGCGTGCTTTTGACGCACAGAACTTGCATTGCACCCATTGTAATCAATTAGCTTTTTCAGACTTCAATTTTTTTCAAGCACACACGCACATTTTTTTTAATGCACATTTAAATCTCGACATGCTCTACTTTTGCAGGTCACGCGCGTGAAAAATGCACCATACAAGTCTATGGAGACGCATCAAAATCGCATTGCACTCTGAGACACATGACCAGGATAGGGCTGAGTCGTAGGACCGGCTCACAGAGCAGAAAAAGGAACCCTCCTTACCAAGCTAAATAAAAACACACAAATTTTAATGTTGGAAAAGTGCTGGTCACAGCTTTATTTATTCTTTGAAATCTGTAAAATATAAACTTTATTAAACATGTAATAACAAATTACAAAATATAATGAAAAACATTAAACATCCAATCTTTTAGTGGCCGAGTACTTGACAACAGAGCCGAAAATAAATTGTCCATTTTGACAACCAACTAAGTCCGGTGTAACCGTTAAGTAGAATATCATTGCTCAGAAATCACGCTCAGCGTGTAAACAACCACACCTACCAATCCACAAGCCGCACACCAACCTGGCAAGTGGCGAGGGCAGAATGTGGCAAATATCAAAAGAATCCAGCTCCTGAGGTCACACTCTCAAGGAGACTGCAATTCAATTCTCCAACTTCCCGGGCTTTAGAACAAATGATGTAATCAATTTACCAAATAAAAATAATCTGTTGCCAAGCACCCGCCCACTTTACACACAAAACCTCAACTCCCTAAGCTATGCCTACCCATTCCTGACAAAAGAATCTAAACTACTTGTATCCCTCCTCCCGTAGAACACAAAAATGCGACCCTGATACAAAGCAAAACTAACGGGGAGGGTGGGTGGGACAATTTTCTCCAGCCAAAAGATGGCGTGCCCTTCCTGGCACCCCTTATAAACCCTCTAAAGTCTCCACCCCCCCTGCTAAAACCACCTATCACCTCACTCCAGGTTCAACCCCCCAACTCTAAACCACCCGCCTTTTCCTGCCCTCCCAGCCCATCCTGTCATGGCCGCATTCCGCCCACTTCCAGCCATCTCCATGCTAACATGACCAGGATAGGGCTGAGTCGTAGGACCGGCTCACAGAGCAGAAAAAGGAACCCTCCTTACCAAGCTAAATAAAAACACACAAATTTTAATGTTGGAAAAGTGCTGGTCACAGCTTTATTTATTCTTTGAAATCTGTAAAATATAAACTTTATTAAACATGTAATAACAAATTTCAAAATATAATGAAAAACATTAAACATCCAATCTTTTAGTGGCCGAGTACTTGACAACAGAGCCGAAAATAAATTGTCCATTTTGACAACCAACTAAGTCCGGTGTAACCGTTAAGTAGAATATCATTGCTCAGAAATCACGCTCAGCGTGTAAACAACCACACCTACCAATCCACAAGCCGCACACCAACCTGGCAAGTGGCGAGGGCAGAATGTGGCAAATATCAAAAGAATCCAGCTCCTGAGGTCACACTCTCAAGGAGACTGCAATTCAATTCTCCAACTTCCCGGACTTTAGAACAAATGATGTAATCAATTTACCAAATAAAAATAATCTGTTGCCAAGCACCCGCCACAGCACAGCGTCTTGACTCCTCAAGACGCTGTGCACCGCCACACCCTCCAACCAAAACCGACCACCTCAGACAAACCGTAATTAAAAACATCCAAACCAAGATCCGTCAAATGCACACCATCCTTACCCGTGTAGCTGCGATCAGCCTCCAACAAACCATGTCGCACAACCAAACCTCCATTCAAACGGATGAATTTACCAAAACACTTATTAATCTTCACCCGGGACCGATTCAGTGCCGCCACTGAAACTGCATTCCTCCATCGCTCCCTTCTCACCATCTCAGACCAAATCAACAACACATCCGGGTACTCACTCATAAACCACAACACGTCTCTCTTCATCGCCTTAATCAATTGACGCATGGGAAAACTCCCGATGTCATTGCCTCCGGCATGAATCAACAGGACATCCGGAGCACCCCATCGTTCAATTGCCATACGCAACTTCGCATGCACTGCCTCCCACTGGAGCCCCCTGTAACCAAGCCAACGCACACTTACCAAATTTCCATCGAGCCCAAGAAACCTACCACCCAAACGTAGATGAGCCCTCTTTTCCGCCCAATGAATAAAAGAGTGTCCGAAAATCCAGATGACACATCTTTTACAACCTATCAAAAAATAAACAATCGTAACAGCCAACTACACACCACTCCCCCTTTTTATTTCTCCAATCTATGAAGCCGAACATAAGAACGAAACCTCCTAGATTCCCATCGCCCAATTTTCTTGATATCCGCCTCCGACAATCCCCACCTAGCTGCCTCAGTCGCTGCTCCAATGCAAAAAGAATGCGAACAATACTCCTTAGCATTTAACCCCAACAAATTCAAACACTTTCTAAAAACTTCAACAAACTGAAATCTAGACAATGCCTTCCCATTCTGATGAATCAACAACGCATCCCCCGTTGGACGGACTGACAAAAAGGCATGAAGGCACTCCACCGGACAGCCTACAAACCCAGGCACCCGTCGTAGCCGAACCAAAAAACCCCTACCCGCGCGATCCGTTTTAGCGCCCAGCAACACAATCCTCACCTCACCATCCACACACTGCACATTCCCCAACTGAATACCCCCGCTGCGAGAGCAGCTTCCACTCACCAACTCACTAATCCTGAACGCCCCAAAAAATGCCCAAGAGTATGCCAATGTAAACAGACAACCCTCATACTCCGACACACAGACCTCCCTAACTTTTCCTACCAAATCCTTCAAAAGATCAAAAGATACAGGTCTCCTACAGTCCTCCCTATAACGACCCTTCTTGTACCCCTTCACCGCTTGCTTCACTAGAAAACCCTGAGTCGAATCCTCACCACCTGTTAATTTAAACAAAAAGGCCAAAGCCGCCAAGGTCCTCTGAACCACCGCCACAGAAGCCCCCCTCTCAAACAGCCGTAACAAAAAACAAAACAACACAGACTCTCGACTGGATGACCCTCCGACTGCACACCACTCATCAAGCAATGAAAACCAATCACGCCATACCTTCTTGTAAGAATCCCAAGTCGAAGGGGCTAAAGACAACTGAACCCACGGGAATAATTTCAATGCATCATCTCCCACAAATGCTCCGGACACCGCACCGATCGCAACGCTGCCCCCGGAACCAACTCCCGGAACCTGACCAGCTGCAATCGAGACAAAGCATCCGCCACTTCATTATCAACACCTGGAACGTGTACCGACCGAAAATACACATTCAAACGAAGGCACAACAACACCAGATGCCGCAACAACACGATGACTGGGGGAGAACTCGACGTCTGTTTGTTAATGACATTAACCACTGACATGTTGTCACAATGAAAAACCACACTTCTGTTTGCTAACTGGCTACCCCACAATTCCAAGGACACCACAATCGGAAACAACTCCAGCAGACACAAATTAGCCGTCAGCCTCTGTTCGTGCCACCACTCTGGCCAAGACCCCACACTCCAATCCCCTTGAAAAAAACGCCCCATAACCTATAGCACCTGCAGCATCCGTAAACAAATGAAGCTCCGCGTTAGAAACGGGCTCCGCTAGCAACGGGCAACCAAAAAGTTGTCCCAAACCCGCAAATCCGCTCTGTGCTCCTTTCGTAGCCGAACAAAATGTTCCGGCCGCTTAACACCAGCCGTCGCCTGTGCCAATCTCCGACAGAACACCCGCCCCATGGGCATAATTTGACAGGCAAAATTTAACCTCCCCAGCAAAGACTGCACTTGCCGCAATGTCAACTTTGACTTCACCAACGCCTCCCTAACAGCAGAGCGCAACTCCCCCAACTTCTTCTCTGGCAACCGACACTCCATGGTAATAGAGTCCAACTCTATACCCAAAAAACACAGCTTCGTGGTTGGACCTTCGGTCTTATCCACCGCCAACGGCACCCCGAAGCCCTCAAACGTTTCGGACAACGTGGACAACAAAACTTGACACCTATAACTCTCTGCCGGGCCCACACACAAAAAATCGTCTAAATAGTGAATGACCCCGGTACCACCAGACAATTCCCTAACCACCCATTCCAGAAACGTACTAAACGCCTCAAAGTAGGCACACGAGATAGAACACCCCATCGGCAAACAGCCGTCAACATAGTAACCCCCTTCAAAATAACACCCTAACAAATGCATCGACTCAGGATATACCGGTAACAGTCTAAATGCAGCCTCAATATCTGCCTTAGCCATCAAAGCCCCCCTTCCAGCCTCCCTAACCAGACTCACAGCCTCATCGAATGAAGTATAACACACCGAACTCATAGCTGGATCTATCGCATCATTCACCGAACCCCCCCGCGGGTACGACAAATGATGAATCAGGCGATACTTTCCCTCTTCCTTCTTAGGCACTACCCCCAGCGGTGAAACCCTTAAATTCCCAACCGGTGGATTAACAAAGGGGCCTAACATACGCCCCAACTTAACCTCCTTCTGCAACTTTTCCCGAACCACCCCCGGGGACTCCTCAACTGATTTCAAATTCCTTGCAAAGGTTGCCGTCTCCCCTTCCTTAAATGGGATCCTGAACCCATCCTAAAAACCCTGAATCAACAAATCCGCCTTTTCTCTATTTGGGTATCTCTCGAGCCACGGCATCATTACGCCGAGCCTCACCGGAGTCACCCCCTTTGTGAGCCCCATCACCCGACCGCTGTCCTTGTCCTTTTCTCTTAAAGCAACGAGACAAGGGGTGGTTGAGACCCCCGCATCCAGAGCACTCATGCTTGAAGGTACAAGAGGATCCCCAAGTACAGTTACCCTCGTTATACCTCCAACAAACTCCTTTTTTTCCGCTGCCCGACGGGGTTCCGGTCTTGGCTCCGTGGGGCCTCGATTGAAAGGGTGAACCAGCCACCGCCACCCCACCAAAGTAAGAACTCTTCGGCGCCGGCTTTGGCGCCGTCATCAACCTCATCCACAACCCAATGTCCCTATGCCCCCATTCTAGGGAAGATCTCACAGCCATTCTTTGACGAAACTGTTCGTCATATCTAAGCCACGCTATCCCCCCATACGTCTTGTACGCCTCCCATATAGTTTCCTGATGACAGAACAACCCCGAGCACCATTCAGGGTGCTTCTCCCCAATGACACTACCTAAAATAGAAAACGCATGCAGCCAATTCCCGAAATTACGAGGAATCAACCGGTAGCGGCGTCTTTCTTCATCCTCCTCCTTCCGATGCTCCTTCCCCTTTTCCCAACGTTCTACACTAAAACGCTCTAAGGGCAACAACGTAAAAATGTCTAAATTCTCCCTTTTCCATATTTTATCCTTCACTTCTTGTTTTAAATGACCCCCAAGAGGCCCATCAAAACAAATGTACAAGTTACCCAACGCCGCGTCTGAAACCGGCAACAATTTGGACGCATCATCCGACTTACTCGCCGTAGTTTTTCCCCCACTCACCGCCACCACTGCGCTCTCTAACCCGTTTCCTGTTACTAACCCAGCGCTAGCCGAACCCCCTGAATTTACACTCGTCCCTGCGCTAACTACCTCCGTCACTGCGGGCGTCACCGCCACTACTGCCGTAGATGTCGTGGCCACCCCTGTTGACCCAGACGCCCCAGCACCCCAAGCCGATACTGGCCCCCCATGCTGCGACCCCATAGCCTTCTCAAAGACCGACATCAAACGCTGCATCCCTTGCATAAACTCCTGAAGAGGCCCTACACTAGCAGCAGCCCCCCCATCAGAATTATTAGTAGCTATTATCACTGGAGTGTTATGAGTGTTTGTATGTTGTTGTGTGTGTGCAGCTGTCGACCCACCTGTGACTGCGACGCCGCTGCCTCCTGGCGTCAGCCCGGCTTCGCCGGGACCTGCAGCGAGTCCCTGGCCCGATGGCACTGCTCCCACCGATGACATCCCTCCTGGAGCCATTAACGGCACCGCAACCGCTGATCCTGCTGCCGGCGGCATCCCGGGACCCCCTCCTGTCGCTGCCAGTCCAAGCGCGCGACGCACTGTGTCCAGCATGGCCGCCTCAGCGCCACTCTGCATCTGGTAAGGAAAGAAGACAGACGAAACACCACGGACACAACCAGCATCCCCGAACCACTGCGCTCCTTGCACCATCCGCCCACCCAAGCTGCTGGCAGGAGGCCCCATAACGTGCTGCACCCCCGCAGCAGCCCCATCACTAGCCCCACCACCCGAGCCAACATCTCTGCTATTCCAGGATGGAGGATACTGTGCAGGAGGCCCTGACCGCATCCGGACCCCCGACCGCGGCCTCTTCACTTCCGCTCCCTGCGCTGCCTGGGCTGCTGGGGGCATCCTCCTCCCCAGCCCCCGCTATCTCGCCACTGTAAATCGCCACCGCCGCCCTGCCTGGCGCGGCCGACACTCACCGCTCCGGCTGGTCCCCGGTGAGAATCCCTCCTGCCCTGGCTCCTCCTCTCTGCTCCCGATGACCTCGACTTCCGGTTCCAGACTTCCGGCCGTTGTTGCTCCGCCCACCGCCAGGACCGCCCACCATCTTGCGACCTCCACGTGCCGCCGCCATCTTGCGCCGACCACCGCCTGAGGACCTCGAACTCCCCGCTGCTCCAGGACTCCGCACACCGGCCCCTCCATCGTCTTCTGATGACGCCACGGACATCCTCTGCCTACTCTTCCTGCCGGAACCACGGACCGCCTCTCCATCAGCCGACTCTCCCGGTAAGTCGATTCCATCGTTTCTCCCAGCCCTCGTAGGTGACACCGAAGGGCTCAGTCTCTCGGGGGATCTTGCCCTTGATGCCCTGGCCGACCGCCGGGTCCCGCCGTCTTCACCAGCCGTAAAAGTGGCCATCTGCTCCCGCATCCATGCGGCACCCCTGGTCTCCGCTTGCGCCCGCATCTGGGCCAGAAACTCCTCTAACTCCGCCATCACAGTCCCGACACCACAGCCTGCACAAAATTCCGCAAAAGAACCGCCGCAAAAAAAACGTGCAGACCCGAACCTGCACCACCTCACTTTACAATTTTCTCCAGCCAAAAGATGGCGTGCCCTTCCTGGCACCCCTTATAAACCCTCTAAAGTCTCCACCCCCCCTGCTAAAACCACCTATCACCTCACTCCAGGTTCAACCCCCCAACTCTAAACCACCCGCCTTTTCCTGCCCTCCCAGCCCATCCTGTCATGGCCGCATTCCGCCCACTTCCAGCCATCTCCATGCTAACATGCAAGTGCAATGCAAGTGCAATGCATTTTTCACATATCAATTGCCATAGAAAAAATAGAGCTCAGCCCTGAATCCTTATCATGCTCATTATCTGCACGTGAAAAATGCATTGAAAATGCGCGTGAAAAACTGAGACACTGAACAAACTGACACTAAAAACTGATTGAACTCAGATTGAACTGATTGATGCAAAATGTCAATTTTTCACTGACCAAACTCTGATCACACCTTGATCAGACGTGATCTGCAACGCAAGTGTGGAAGGAATCTTACAACTGATCATTGCAGCCTGGGACTAAAGTACGGTAACACATCCAGAGGGCTTCACCAGAAGTGCAGAGAGGTCGACTATAACTAGGGGTCTTCTATAAGTCAAGTGTCCGTCAAGTCGTTGACCTTCTGTATGCATTTTACTTATCCAGGTGTCTATAAAGAAGACTGAATGGTGAAGAACTGGATTTTATACACAGGGTGTAATAGAACTAAATTAGAAAGCTGTATTTAATTAATAGAATCTGTGCCCTCAGAAAGTTTATATAGAAATCTGTTAAGATGACTTAGATTTTGCTCTATATTTTCTAGGCAGAAGGCAACCAGTAGAGAGCACATAAACTTGCTTGAATTTAGAAAAAGTCATGTAGAAATCCCAGTAAAATCCCAGTATGGAAAGTCTGCTATTAGATTCCGAAAGTTAAAATGGGACACGGCTCTGGCTCTGGCCGGTATCCCAGCCTCTGCGGCTATGCAGAACCCTTTTTCTCCTTGTTCTTTAAATGAGGGTCATGCGTCACAGTTTCCCACTGTCATCTCTAAAAGTTGCTCACTCCCGCCCATCATGACTTCCCTAGCACCTCCCTCCTTCTAACCTTTATTTGAGGACTCCGAAAAGGAACTAGGCCAAAGGTCATAACATTCTGAGTGCCAGCCAGGGACAGGGACAGGCTGCTCCCAGGGCTCTGTCAACTAAGCAGTGCTCGCCATTGTTTACCCAGTCTCCTGCAGTTACTTATTAACATTCTGGAGGAGAACTGGTTGAAAAAAACATCTTCTTTTTAGACATTTCCATGAAGTGCTACAACAACAGTGCAGATACAGAATGTTCCCAAACACCAGGTCAATGCTGGGACTATTAGCGATATACTAAAATTGTGGATACTTTTTAATATACTGCTTGTTTGTAATGTGGACATTAACATTGCATTTGTGTTAACATTTACATATCATTTAATTAAAAGCTATGGTAGGCTACATTCACATGATGTATGCCCGCCATACCATAGTACAGTGGGCAGACATCAGCATCGGGGAGAGGAGGAGGGGATGAGCCCCGATCACCCCGCCCCTCTCCATAGTAATATATGGCGCACAACGCCATATTCCTGAGAAAGATAGGACATGTCCTATCTTTCTCCCAGCTATGGAACGGTACAGTGCCGCACATATGTGGCACCGTATCGCTCCCGTAGGGAGCCATGTGCCCATTACCGTGTATGGGGGCTGTATATACGTCGGCAGTATATTTGTCCCCCATACGTTTGTGTGAATGTAGATTTAGTGTGATTGTTAACGCAAAATAAACAAATTGTTAATACAATGTTAACATGATGGGGCTCATTTACTAAGGGTCGCGGATCACACTTGTAAACTGGTATTTGGCTGCTTTCTAAAGGCATGCATTTCCGATGTGTTGAAAATGCAGCTAAACGCAACCTATGGACGCGGCTCTGGAGTGCATTTTTTGAGGTAACTTTTAGGGCGCGTTCACACGTTCAGCTAGCGTTGTGTTTCATAAGGCGACGCTAGCGCACAGGGGGGCGGAACTCGGGCTGATCGCATATTTCTCTGGAAACGCATATGCGATGACTCCGAGCCCCGCGCCCTGTGCGGTATCGTTGCGTTATGAACATGACACTAGCGGAACGTGTGAACGTGCCCTTAGATTGCGGTCACATGTTTGCTATTCCTAATTCGACGCTTGAGTATGGGTGGTGGGGCTCAGTCTTATCGCCAGGGCCGGATTAAGGTTGGTGGGGGCCCCTGGGCGCTATATCTGGTGGAAACCGCCATAGAATGTAGTCCAGACAAGGAACAGCAATCGCTATATACTGCTCCCCAGCAATCACTATATACAGCCTCCCCAGTAATCACTATATACAGCGCCCAGTAATCACTATATACAGACTCCTTGTCACGGGTGCCCCCGCAATCCATGTCACGGATTGTGGGAAACCCGTGCTCCTCTCTGTGATGTGGCTCCCCCGGAACTCAGCTCTCCACGTTCCTGCTCCCTTCCCAGCTAGGCCTCGCATGCATACCCGCTCCCTATGGCGCAGGCGGTCCGGAACTTGAAAATGTAAAAGGCCAGCGCACCGTTGATTGGTGTTGGCAATTCCGTGTTTACCATAAAGACCGGCGGCTCCCATCACTCCCCGCCGGAGCTTTGCACTTATATGCCTCAGAGAAAGCTCTCCCTACGATTCTCCAGTTTTCCTTGTCCTTTTGCATTGATCTCCTGTTGTGACCCCGGACCTCTGACCTTTGACCTTGCATCTCTGCCACCTGCCTGACTGCCTGTGCCTGACTACGAGACTGCCTTTTGTATCTGTACCTCGGAAACGATCTTGTGGCACCCTGCCGCAGCAAGACCATCCCACTTTGCGGTGGGCTCTGGTGAAGACCAAGTGCCACTTAGACTCTGGTTCCAGGTGTTGGCTGGTACTATCTCCCGCAGTGGTCCAGGGGGTTCACTGACCCCGAACCCTGACACTGCTCAGCAATAACTAAATAAACCCCCAAGTAATCACTATATACAGCCCCCCAGCAATCACTTTATACAGCCCCCCAGCAATGACTATATACAGCCCCCCAGTAATCACTATATACAGCTCCCCTAGTAGTCACTATATTCAGCCCCCAGCAATCATTAAATTCAGCTCCCAGTAATCACTATATACTGCTCCCCCAGCAATCACTATATACAGCTACCCAGTAATCACTATAAACAGCTCCCAGAAATCACTATATACAACTCCCCAGCTATCGCTATATACAGCTCTCAGCAATCACTATATACAGTTCTGAGCAATCACTATATACAGCTCCCCAGCAATCACTATATACAGCTCCCCTAGTAATCACTATATACAGCCCCCAGTAATCATTATATACAGCCCCCAGTAATCGCTATATACAGCTCTAAGCAATCACTATGTACAGCTCCCCAGTAATCACTTTATACAGCCCTCCAGCAATCACTATATACAGCTCTCAATAATCACTATATACAGCTCCCCCAGCAATCACTATATACAGTTCCCCTAGTAATCACTATATACAGCCCCAAGCAATCACTATATACAGCTCCCCCAGCAATCACTATATACAGCCTGAAGCAATCACTGTATACAGATCCCCATTAATAACTATATACAGCTCCCAGTAATGACTATTTACAGCTCCCCCAGCAATCAATATATACAGCTTCTCCAGCAATCAACATATACAGCCCCAGCAATCACTGTATACAGCCCTCCAGCAACCACTATATATAGCTCCCAGTAATCACTATATACAGCTCCCCCAGTAATCACTATATACAGCTCCCATTAATCACTACATACAGCTCCCCAGTAATCACTATATACATCTTCTCCATCAATCACTATATACAGCCCCCAGCAATAATTATATACAACCCCCAATAAATAACTATATACACCCCCCAGTAATAACTATATAAAGCTCCCCCAGCAATCACTGGATACAGCCCTGCAGCAATAACTATATACATCTCCCAGTAATCACTATAGACAGCTCCCCCCAGCGATCACTATACATAGCTCCCCCAATAATCACTATATACAGCCCCCAGTAATCACTATATATGGCCCCATATAATAACTATATACACCCCCTAAAATAATCATATACAGTCCCCTATAATAACTATATACAGTCCCCTATAATAACTATATACAGTCTCCTATAACTATATACAGCCCCCTATAATAACTATATACACCCCTAAAATAACTATATACAGCCCCCTATAACTATATACAGTCCCCCAATAATAACTATATACAGCCCCCTATAATAACTATATACACTACCTATAATAACCATACATAGCCTCCTTTAATAACTGTATACAACCCCCTCTATGATAACTATATATACAGCCTCCCTATAACTATATGCAGCCCCTATAATAACTACATACAGCCCCTTATAAAAATTAACTATATACAGCCCCCTATAACAACTACATACAGCCCCCTATAACAACTATATACAGCGCTACCTATAATAACTAACTATATAAAGACTCCTATTATAACTATATACTCCCCCCCCCCCATAATAACTATATACAGTCCTAGGTAAAATAGGTAAAATAATAAAATTGTACTCACCTTCCATCGTTCCCCTGATGAGCGCTGACCTCATCCCTTCCCTTGCGGTGTCAGGATACTAGTGGATATCAGAGGTGTACCAAAATGGCGTCACACGCTGCGCATCTAGCGTCACCATCTTTGTATAGTATACCTCCGGTCTTCTATGCCAGAGCAGGGAACGTATTGTTTCCCCTCTCTGCCATAGACTTAAGTTGGGGCACATAATAATAATAATCTGGATATAGCCCGGGGAGCCCGGAACCAAAAACAATGTGGGCAAATCGGGGCAGTCATATTGCCCTTGTTTGTTGGGAGCCCCTTTAAGGGCAAAGTAGTGAGGGCCCCGGGGCACATGCCACGTGCTCCCCCTATAATCCGGCCCTGTTTATCACATATGTGTTTTCAGTGAAATGCATCAGATTGGTAACTAGCACATGGTGTCTTGCATTTAAATAATACAGCACACCAGGTCCTAGTTAGCGGCCGCATGCCTATTATGGGAGCCCTGCCCCATGTGCTAACGTTGCATTAAGAAACGCAATGTTAGCGTTTTCTTAGAAGGTTTAGAACAGTGCCCCCACTCATGAAGGTAAAATATAACTCCCTAGACCATCTTTTAGCTTTTCCAATTGTATGCCAAAAATTGTCCCAAAAAACTAGTCCGGAAATGAGAAAATAAAATTAGCCAGAAAAACGCCACAATTTTGCACCCCAAAAAGAGGCAAGCCATGAGTGTCAGTAAAGCACCAACATTGTGGTGCTGACACTTTATAAATAAGACGCAACAGGTGCAGCAAGGGAAAGAAAACTGTTTTCAGTTTGAAAGTCGATAATAAATGCCCCCCCATTGTATATCAAAACGACCATCACATACTAGGAAATTTGAAAATGTAAAAAAATATACAAAACTTTACAAAAAATCTTTTTCACGTCTTGTGACTTTAATCCCAAAAAAACTAATAATGATAAAGGTCTTTTAATATTTTTTAATTTTCAAGTCATAACATTTTTAAAAAATAGAACATACGGAAATTCACTAAATATGCCCCGGTTATTAAAGCCTTATAAGGCCGGGTCCTAAGACTAGCTTGTTTTTTTTTCTCTCTTAACTTGGCACTATACTGTCAGATACTGAAAACCAAGCCCACTTAGGTAAAGTGCCATTATATTTTACTACCCGGTAAGTATTAGAGAGAACACAAAACAAAACAACACATCTTGTGACTTTCTGCTGCAAAACTGAAGCTTCCAGGATGCCGGGAATTCTACTTCAGCCATAGATGGAAGATCATTGGTTTATGTAACTCTCAGTGGACGCAGCATGACAAAAGCATGCACAACGCGTGGACCTGATTATATATAGAGTCAAATATGTTTCAACTAGAACTGGAGAACTGGTTTAAAGATCTGCAGGGAACAGCAGCAGCTGCAGGATCAGATTGACCGAGGTCAGTGAGTTTTTTCTGCCTGTAGGCATGTGTAACTTGATAACATTGGAGTCTCCATTTTTAATTTTAGCGACTGTGAATGTGTTATACATTCTCAGACTTACATTGCTCTGCAAATTTGCTCTTCAGGCCAGTAGGAAAGCTGAGTGATAACCAATGCTATGATAAAAGTGGCAAAAATATATATGCAAATGGAAACTTACATTAAAATACAAGACAAGAATATAACATATAAAATAACTAACGTATAAAAGAATGCCACATAAAGCCACACTGCCTTAGAGAGCATGTATAAAAGTACTAAAAGGAAAAAATACCATAAGATAAACCTTGTGCAACATCTCCCACCAGGGCCTAGCCTTTTCTTGGGGCCTGGAGGCAGCTGGGGCCCAGAATACCGGAGTGGCTGGCGATTGCAGCCTAGGCACGCTGATGTCACGGTGCTTGGTATGGGGATCGGTGGGCTGTCCTATAGGTGGACCCCTTAGTGTCTGTAATATATGTCCCTGGGTAATGGATGGGGAGCCCTTGGTGGTGACAGCCATATCCAGGGAACAGATGGAGGCAACGTTGTGCAAAATAACTCACGGTTCTTTATTGGAACAACTGCACGCAATGGGACAAAATGATCTTGAAACAGATGCCGGATTACTGGAGTGTTCATGGAGAGAGTCCTCATGGATAGATTCACCAGGCTGGAATGAAGCTGTGTCCAGATGTGGATGCTGCAGCTTGTCCTGGGATTAGCTGTGTGTCTGTGCTAGTGGTGCACAGACACCGTCTCTGGTCACTCAGTGTGTGTTCTGCAAGATGTGCTGAGGCCTAGGAGGCTTGTGGTCAAAGCATGTGCTCTAAGATCTCTCTGGTAAGAGAGCTGGACTCCAAAAGCTGACCTCTCTTGTAAGAGAGGTGTCTGGCAAGAGACCTTGCCCCTTCCTGTCCAGGGGTTTTGTTAACTCCTGGTCAGGTGGTGGCTCACTCTTCAATCACACTCCAGTTTACATAAAGGAATACAATTGGATGACATATCACACACAACTTAACCCTTGCCTGTACAGGCAGTATCTACAGCTGCTGATGCCTAACAATGGCTGTACTATTCCTGCTCAGCTGCTGGGGAGATACAGAAAAAGGGCCTCATTCACAACACTCCTCTGCCCATGCGTTGGCCGGGGTGTTTCACTTGCAAATACCAAATACCTGCAGGGACAGTTTAAGGTTGCTAGAGGCCCCTGGGCACAAAATCTGGTGGGGGCCCCCATTGAATGTGACTTTATTACCATTATGGTGGTATCATCCAGAAAATCTAATTTAAATTAAGATGTAAGTTTGTAATATAAAGTCAAGGAGGCAGAGAGTTTAGCAAGTTCTCTTTTCCTAGGAAAGCTCCCTTCACTGCAACTAACATCCTTGTATCCAGGGACATCACTATCTGACTCTCCGGATATCAACTCACAGCTGAGGGGGCATTCTGAGGGTGAGCTTGACTTCCGTACCAAACTCCTACATGACTTTTAACAAAAAATTTACATTTCACTACAAATGTATATTCCAGATGATCAAACAAACATGGTGTGTAAGGTGTTTTGACAACAGTAGAGGTGTATTAGGTAAATTTCTTCTGACAGGTTCACTATAAAGTTGTACAGCAGCTGTGAAGATGGAGGCACAGCTCATGGTTGGTGGACATAGGAACCGCTTGGGTCAGCGAATAAATCCACAAAGGCCAACACGTTTCGACACTTAGCGTCTTATTCCCTATCTGAAATGAGTATGGGCTTGGGCATACCTCCCAACTTTCATAGCAGAGAAAGGGGGACAATATATGATTTTTTTTGCCTTTAACACCATCCTTTATTCTACCCGCACACAGTATAATTTTCCTCTTAGGCCCCTTTCACACTTGCGTTTTTCACGCGCGTTTTCTGCGCGTGCTTTTGACGTGCAGAACTTGCATTGCACTCTGACCCATTGTAATCAATAGATCTTTTCAGACTTGCATTCTTTTTCACGCACACATGCGCGTTTTTTTCAACACGCGTTTAAATCTCGACATGCTCTACTTTTGCACCATACAAGTCTATGGAGATGCATCAAAAACGCATTGCACTCTGAGACACTTGCAAGTGCAATGCAAGTGCAATCCGTTTCTTACGCATCAATTGCCATAGAAAAGATAGAGCTCAGTCCTGAGTCCATTTCACGCGCATTATCTGCATGTGAAAAACGCATTGAAATTGCATTGAAAACGCGCATGAAAAACTTGAAAAACAAACTCTGACTAAAAACTGATTGCAAAATGTGCGTTTTTCACTGACCAAACCCTGATCGCACTCTGATCAAACTCTGACGTGATCTGCAACGCAAGTGTGGAAGGGTCCCCAGTAGCTCCTCCTCTTATTGTGCCCCAAAAGTAAAATCCACTCTCCTCTGTCTCCTCTCTTTCGACTGTATGTAGAAGTGATACTGGCAGACAGGGAGGACATCATCTCATGATGTCATCACCTACCGCTTCTAAACCTCCTTGCAGGTGGGACACCTGGACACAATTAGGACTGTCCTGCTAGATCTGTGATAGTTACGAGGTATGCTATTGCAGCATGCCCCAAAGTGACTTTACTTGGCCCAGCACATTGGACTTCTTGTAGATCATGCTTGGTGTTAAAGGGAACCTGTCATCAGAAATTGACCTAATAAACCACTACCAGTATGTTGTCATGCAGTCATGTTTATTTCAGGACCCAGAGTGGTGGCATTGTCCAGAAAATCAACTTTAAAGTGAGATGTAAATTGATTGTATAAAGTATAGGAAGCTGAGTTTTAACAAGGAAGTCAAGCTCTCTCTTCCTCAGAACAGCCGCTTCATTGTCATTGATGGCCCTTCATCCAGAGACATCACTATCCAGATTTCCTGAAGACCTATGCACAATGTCAATCACACAGGAGGAGTTCAGGAGTTCAGAGTTCCCCACCTTCATTTCAGTGTTAAACTTTCCGCCTCCTTGACTTTATACAACCAATTTACATCTCACTTTAAAGTTGATTTTCTGGGTGAGGCCACCACACTGGACCATGAAAAAACAAAAACTAGAAGGTGTTACGCTGCCTGACAATATAGTACTAGTAGTAGTTTATGAGATCAATTGTTTATGACAGTTTCCCTTTAAGGGGGCTGACTTTCAAGGTAGCAAAAGGGGGCATTAATTTCCTTTCCCATCTTGGAAAACGTATTTGCATATTTGGCAGCAGGAAATGGCATAGTGGAGAGAGAGCAATGATATGTGCCTATGCTTCAATCTGTCCCTTGTGCTGTGCTGCAGTTTTACATAGATAGATAGATAGATAGATAGATAGATAGATAGATAGATATGAGATGCATAGAGATAGCTAGATAGATAAAAGGTGTGATAGATGGAGGGGAGGGGTGGAACACTTTTCTCTAGTGTTACACCACAAAAAAGGAAACAAACATCAAAATGTAGAAAGCATAAAATAGCATAAGACAACATATGCAGAAAAAGTCCACCAATGGTCAAATAACTACTGTATATACTCGAGGATAAGCCGACCCGAGTATAAGCCGAGACCCCTAATTTTACCACAAAAACCTGGTAAAACCCATTGACTCGAGTATAAGCCGAGGGTGGGAAATGCATTGGTCACAGCCCCTTCCCCAGCAAGCCCCCAGAAGTATATAGCCAGCAGCCCCCAGTAGTATATAGCCAGCAGTCCCCCAGTATATAGCCAGCCAGCCCCTGGCCCCCAGTATATACCCTGCCAGCCCCTGCCCCAGTACATAGCCAGCCAGCCCCTGCCCCAGAACATAGCCAGCCAGCCCCTGCCCCAGTACATAGCCAGCCAGCCCCTGTGCCCCAGTATATAGCGTGCTAGCCCCTGTGCCCCAGTATACAGCGTGCCAGCCCCTGTACCACAGTATACAGGCTGCCAGCCCTTGTGCCCCAGTATACAGCCTGCCAGCCCCTGTGCCCCAGTATATAGCCTGCCAGCCCCTCTGCCCCAGTATACAGCCTGCCAGCCCCTGTGCCCCAGTATACCACCTGCCAGCCCATGTGCCCCGGTATACCACCTGCCAGCCCCTGTGCCCCGGTCAATAGCCTGCCAGCCCCTGTGCCCCGGTCAATAGCCTGCCAGCCCCTGTGCCCCGGTCAATAGCCTGCCAGCCCCTGTGCCCCGGTCAATAGCCTGCCAGCCCCTGTGCCCCGTTACCGAGCCGGACCCCCGCCCCGTTGATGTAAAAGAAAAAATAATCAAAACTCACCTTTCCGGCGGCCCCCTCGGGTCTTCTGTGTGATCCCGCAGTCAGCGGCAGGTCCGTGCCGCGTACAGCGCTGACGTCAGCCGCGGGCGCTGACACGGCTGCTGGCACACACAATACTATTGCAGCGGCGGCGGCTGATGTCAGTGTCTGTGACATCACACGGACCTGCCGCTGACTGCGGGATCACACAGA
Source organism: Engystomops pustulosus (assembly GCF_040894005.1). Taxonomy (NCBI): domain Eukaryota; kingdom Metazoa; phylum Chordata; class Amphibia; order Anura; family Leptodactylidae; genus Engystomops; species Engystomops pustulosus. The sequence goes on from NC_092416.1 coordinate 125,285,099, forward strand.
AGACCCGAGGGGGCCGCCGGAAAGGTGAGTTTTGATTATTATTATTTTTTTCAGCGGCAGGTCCGCACAGTGCGGACATCAGCCGCACCCGCTGCCGGCACACACAATACTATTGCAGCGGCGGCTGATGTCAGTGCTTGTGACATCGCACGGACCGGCCGCTGACCGACGGATCGCACAGAAGACCCAAAGGGGCCACCGGAAAGGTGAGTTTTGATTTTTTTTTTTTTCCCTGCTGTCTTGTTTGACTCGAGTATAAGCCGAGTTTGTGTTTTTCAGCACATTTTTTGTGCTGAAAAACTCGGCTTACACTCGAGTATATACGGTAAATATACATGATAAATAGATCACATAAACCTGTATAGAAGGTCTAGTCCTCAGAACAAGTCAAGGTATTTTCTTACAAACAAGTATTGCACATTACCCAGAGGAATAACAGAGGACAATGGACACATACATAGGTACAGTCAGTCCCCGGGTTAGGTACAAGATAGGGTCCATAGGTTTGTTCTTAAGTCGAATTTGTATGTCAGTCGGAACTGTATATTTTATAGTTGTAGTTCTAGACAATTTTTTTTTTTTGCCCCAGTGACAATTGGCGTCTCAAAATCTTTTTACTGTAATCGGGCCAAGGATTATCAAAAAAGCTTCATTAAAGACACCTTACAGCTGATTATTCCAATCTAGGACTATAGTAAAGCACCCAGAGGGTCCGTCTTTAACTAGGGGTCGTCTGTAAGTCGGGTTTCCTTACGTAGGGGACCGCCTGTATATAGAGACCAAGGGTGGACAACACCAACGGTGTAGAGGGTAGAGGTTATCCTCAAACCACTAGTGAGAAATACCACCAGCTTTCTCCAGGACACTACAGACCTACTAAAAAAAAAATCTTCTATAGGCCCTCTCCCGAAGGGCAGTATCCTGGCTACCCTGGATGTGGAATCCCCATATTCTAATATCCCACACAAAGATGGATTAAAAGCTTGCCAAATGTGTCTTAATGATCATGGGATTGTCTCAGAACCAGTATTTATCCTGAAGCACAATTATTTTTGCTTTGGGGAGCAAATCAACAACTACTACTACTACTGCTTTATTGATAATATTTTGATCATCCGGACAGGTTCAGAACAATAGCTTATTATATTTCATGAAAATTTCAACAAATTACAAATTGCAAATCTGCTCCAGTTAAACGGACAGAGACACTCATCTAAACAATCTTAAGAAGACATTCCTTAATCAGGGATACCATCCTATGCTGATTGACAATCAAATCAGAAGAGCCACCAGGATACCCAGGAGCCATCTTTTACAGTACAAAGAAAACGTGAACAACAATCGTGTACCACTGGTTGTGACTTACAATCCACATTTGGAAATACTAAGAACAACCTCAAGAAAACTCCACCACATACTCAATGGGGCTCATTTACTAAAGGGCCGAATCACCGGGTTTCCCGAATATTACCGATTTGCGCTGTTTTTCCCTGAATTGCCCCAGGTTTTTGACGCACGCGATCAGATTGTGTGGCCGTCGCTTGACATGCACTTACATGCACCGAAGAGAAGAAGGTGAACTCCGGCGGACCTCAGCGCAGCAGTGACACCTGGTGGACATCGGGCTCACGATCTTAGTGAATGCTGGCAGAACACGCCGTGGGACCACGACCGGGAAAGTAAATGAGCCCCAATCTATCAAAGGGATTCATGGCCCACTCCAACCTCTAACAGATGTTATCTTGAGATAATGGTTCATCAGAGACTCCAGAGACTTCAACTGAGGCCCCTTCCACACTCGCGTTGCATTTCACGTCAGAGTTTGATCAGGGTGCGATCAGTTTTTGGTCAGTGAAAAACGCACATTTTGCATCAGAGTGCAATCAGTTTTCAGTCAGAGTTTGTTCAGTGTCTCAGTTTTTCACGCGCGTTTTTGATGCAATTTCAATGCGTTTTTCACGCGCAGAAAACGCGCGTGAAATGGACTCAGGACTGAGCTCTATCTTTTCTATGGCAATTGATGCGTGAAAAACGCATTGCACTTGCATTGCACTTGCAAGTGTCTCAGAGTGCAATGCGTTTTTGATGCATCTCCATAGACTTGTATGGTGCGTTTTTCACGCGCGTGACTTGCAAAAGTAGAGCATGTCGAGATTTAAACGCGCGTTAAAAAAAACGCGCGTGTGTGCGTGAAAAAAAATGCAAGTCTGAAATGACCCATTGATTACAATGGGTCAGAGTGCAATGCAAGTTCTGCGCGTCAAAAGCACGCGCAGAAAACGCGCGTGAAAAACGCAAGTGTGAAAGGGGCCTAAGAGGCAATAAACCATCACACTGCAAAAGTCATCTAATTAAGGACCTGTTGTCTCAACTTTGTTATTGCTATTGTTCTTTTACATTTTGTTTGCATTTCTTCTCTGTCCATGGTGTATAAGATCTGTGTCACTTCAGAAAGACTGTTATACCTGCCTTATGAGGGGACCACAGCTGTCCTGAAAGCTTGCTCTTATATTTCAGTTAGCCAATAAAAGGTATCACAATCTCAAGAAGGTGACTTTAATTGACCTATCAAAAGCAACAGGAGTTTGACAAAGGGAGCTAGACAGGACATTCTCCACCGATGATTGGCTTAAGGCCTTTGAGTTATGCCATAAATTGTCCACCTCCTGTAAGGCCCAGAAAACTAATTTTGAGATACTTTCCAGGTTGGTATTGGGTGCCAATTCTGTTTATCCAAATTGCCCAGATAGATGTTGGCACCTTCTTTGTGCTCCTTATACCATGATGCAAATATGATGCGGTGGCCCGGTAGTGCAACCCTTCTGGTCTCAAGTGTGCAGACTTGATTTGACGGGTCATCATCTCAAAAACAACCCGGCTGTTCTCCTGTGGGATGTTGATTGCAGCTCATGCTCTCATCCCTAGGCTATGGAAAACCTCTTGCACCTCTCAGATTTCTGCTTGGTTTGGTGAGATAATCCTATTACATAGGTTGGAGGAAGTCACAGCTGCCTCTCACAACACTGGAGTAGCCCACTTGCTTATTTGAGGACCATGGTTGACATTCAGGCAATCCCCTGCGTTTTCTCCTGAAACACTTTACTGCCCTCCCTGCTATCCCCAGTGGCATTATTATCTTAGATTAGAATGATGGAGTTTGCTCACATTGCCATTGAATTCCTGTATGCTGCCTCCTAATGTGTATCACTTTTGCACAAACTTTCGTGTTTGATGCAATGTTTGACTCTTATTCTTCTCATGCTTTGTGTTCAATAAAAGAATAAGAAAAAAGGGCAGATTTCCCAGTGCATGAGCATAAGTTGTGTGAAGAGTGATAATTTAATGTTATGTGGATTGTATGTGAACAAATTCAATATTTTCCATCCTGCATGGTCATTCAATACATTTTACATTTCATACATTTTATAACCTTAGTGCTTCAGCAGGCCAACACTTACCCAGGCATGTTTTTTGGGCAGAGACTAAAAACAAAGTCTGGGATGGTAGTGCCAAGTGTTTTGCCAGCCAAGAGTGGATTTAACCCTACAGAAGATTCATGAGGACTGCAATCTGCATAACCGTATAAGGAACCCAAAATGTAATATTCAGCGTCACGTTATTCAGACCATATGTGAGCAGAATATCTGTGGTGGCAGAGACATTAAACAGCAATAGGAGCGAATTAGGAATGGTCTGGAGGTGAGTCTGGACCCCTATCTAAAAGATTGAACCATATAATAAATTCCTTTAAATGGTCAGTAACTTTTTAATGAACTTTGCTTAAATAAATAGTACAAGGGCTTCTTTCTTCACTTACATCTCCTTCCTAGGTCCATGTTCAAGGCTTTTCACTCTGAAATTTAAGTGAAATCCGTTTCACAAGCTGCAAGACAGATTACATAGAAACTAAAGGTAGGTTTGTTGGTTTCAGGTGAACAACAGGAGTCAGCTCTTCCCTGAAAGCCGCCGGCTCCCTCATCTACCAAGAGTCAATGTGGACTGTTGTCCTGAGGTTCCATTTCCGGGGGAAGAGGGGGGGGGCACTACTGCTGTTTATGAGGACTTGTATGTCCCTCAGCCGCATCATCACTGTGCTGCTTCCTACCCCCCTACCATGCCTATTCTCCATGCTGCATCCTGCCCAAACCCTCTCCCATGTGCAGGACACCCTTGCCCCCTCTCAATGTACTGTCCAGGGGCATAACTACAGTAGTAGCAGCCATAGCAGCTTCTAAGGGGTCCACAGTGTCAGGGGGCCCATCATCTGACCTGACACACTAAAGAATGGAAGATGTGCACCATTATATACACATTGTGCTGCACATTGTACAGTATAATATGGATATAACATATATGTGATGTAGATATGCAGTATCTGTAATGTATGGTGGGTCTAAATACTGTATTATGCTGTATGTGTGTGTATATGCTGTACATTTGTATATGGCACTGTATGTGCATGTATATGCTCTATACGTGTGTACATAAGAAGCCTGCTATGGGGCCCTTGCCCCCTCTCAATGTACTGTCCAGGGGCGTAACTACAGTAGTAGCAGCCATAGCAGATTATAAGGGGCCCACAGTGTCAGGGGGGCCATCATCTGACCGGACACACTAAAGAATGGAGGATGTGCACCATTATATACACATTATGCTGCACATTGTACAGCATAATATGTATATAACATATATGTGATATATGTATGCTGTATCTGTGATGTATATACAGTGTATGGTGGGTCTAAATACTGTATTATGCTGTACATTTGTATATGGCACTGTATGTGTGTGTATATGCTCTATAGGTGTGTACATAAGAAGTCTGCTATGGTGCTTCTTATGGTACCTCTCCTAGTTACGCCCCTGGTGCTGCCTGCAGCACGTGACATGCAGCTTCTCCAACCTCTTCTGTGCTACAGTGTGATAAAGTTTAGGCTACATTTACACCTCAATTTTTTGTTGTAAGGACAAATCAGGCGGATTCCCAACGTGTTCTTACAGCATAGAACACAGAGTGAGATATGTCTCTCCAGGCCTATTTCGCCCTTCTGAATGTGGGTGGAAGAGTGAGCATCATAATGTTCAGGGTGTTTCCCAAGTGGTCACTGTCCTAATATGGATAGTGAAATCCCTGGCGACCTCCCTACTACTGAGTAATGTATCTGCTCAGCAGAGGCTATGGGGGATGCAGTACTGCAGTATCCGCCCCCATTGACTTCATCTGCATCCGGTGAGCGAATGTGTTACTAAGCAAAAGGGAGCAGGATGGAAAAACATAGCTTGCTATGGTTTTCATTCATGTGTTTTGAACAGATAAAAAGGTCAAGGCTATTTCTGTCTGCCAGTCTAGGTCTATAATTTTCTCTTATATTTAAAATGACATGTACTGTATGTGCAATATGGTAGTTGCTGAAAGGTTATTAATGCATGCGTTCAGTGGCGTAACAACAGCCGTAGCAGACGTAGCGTCTGCTACGGGGCCCGGGCGCAGGGGGGCCCGTGCTGGACAGGAGGAAAGAATAATTTATTCACTTGCTTCCTGCCGCTGGAAGCCGGAACGCTTGTTTAAGGAGCGGTCCCCGAGCCCAAGACGGACATCCGAATTTTAATTTGTTATGGATGTGCCCCCCCGGGCCCGTCCCACTTCCTCCACTGACTTTGGTTGTAGAGGTAGCGGGATGGGCCCGGGGACACATCATTAACAAATTATAATCCGCTGTCCATCCCGGGCTCAGGGACAGTCCCACTACCTCTGCTGACAGCTGCTGAACAAGCACGGCCAGCCCCGCCCACCTCAAAGATGGCCCGCCCAGCTTGCGTACGTTCCGCACCACCCAGTGCACATGCGGCCCAGCCCGCCAACCTCACCTGCGGCCTTTCTCCCACCTAACCTGCGGCCTGCCGCTTACCTCACCTTCGGCCCGGCCCACCCACCTCACCTGCAGGCTGGATCGCCGACCTCACACGTGGCCTGCCCCCGCCACCACGTCCCGACCCCACATTCCAGGCGCGCCGCAATGACCGAGTGACATCCACCAATGAAGGTGGGTGAGTATAAGTAATACATATGTAAATGCATGTAAATGTTTTTGTGTGAGTATATATGCTCTACATGTGTGTATTTGTTGTATATACTGAATGGGTGTGTACATATGCTGTATGTGTGTGTATGTGTTGTATATACTGGATGTGTGTGTATGTTGTATATACTGGATCTGTATGTATATATGCTGTATATCTGTCTATATGTGTTGTATATACTGGATTAATGTATGTATATATGCTGTATATCTCTGTGTATGTGTTGTATATACAGGATGTGTGAGTATACATGCTGTATATCTGTGTGTATGTTGTATATACTGGATCTCTATGTATATATGCTGTATATCTGTCTGTATGTGTTGTATATACTGAATGGGTGTGTATATATGCTGTATAAATGTGTGTATGTTGTGTATATACTGGATGTGTGTGTATATATATTCTGTATATCTGTGTGTATGTTGTGTATATACTGTATATTTGTTTATATGTGCTGTATATGTGTGTATATGCTGTATATACTGGATGCGTGTTTATATATGCTGTATATCTTTGTATGTTGTATCTACTAGATGTGTGTGTATATGTGCTGTATATGTGTTTGTATGCTGTATATACCAGATGTGTGTATATGTGTTGCATATCTGTGTGTATGTGTTGCATATACTGGATGTGTGTGTATATATGCTGTATATCTGTGCGTATGTGTTGTATATACTGGATGTGTGTGTATATATGCTGTATATCTGTGCGTATGTGTTGTATATACTGGATGTGTGTGTATATATGCTGTATATCTGTGTACATATTGTATATGTTGTAAATTTGATGTGTATATACTGTATGTGTGTATATAATGTGCATATACTCGTGTGTGTATAAATGTATGAATGTGTGTAAAAAGGATTGCTCGTGTGTAAATGTGTGTGAATAAATATGTATCGGTAAGAGAAGGGGGCTCCAGTCAAAGGTCTGCTATGGGGCCCAGTCTCTGCTGGTTACGCCCCTGCATGCGTTTGTATAAATGTATGTGCTGTTGTAAAGAACTATCAACAGCTTTTCATATAAAAAGTTATGTATTTTCAGTATATTTGTTCATACTGAACTTGTGTCCATTATTGTGTCCAAATTTTAGTGAGGCTTTAGGGCCTGTTCACAGTGATTTTCAACCAGTGTGCCGCGACACATGGTCGGGTGTGCCGCGGGGAAAGTTCCCCAAACTATGGTGCCCCCTGTGTTTTGTTTCCCAGAGAAATGTAAAATGAGAAATACTATAGTCATGAGGCTGGAGTACTACAAGTACCAGCTCATATGCTGAGTATATGAGCTGGCACTTGTACTCTGGCCTCATGGCCATAGTACTTCTCATTGTATCCCTTTATTTTGCAGTATATGAGCCACATAATAATCAGCACCATATACTAAAACCAGGGAGAACTGTTGAGGAAGAGCTTTGTGTGTGTCTTTCCACCATTCCTGCCAGGATATCCCTTTTGTGTTTATCGAAACAGGCCCAGGTTTCACACTGAGTGAGTAAAATAAATTTAGAATCTATATTATTAACTACATGTATAATATGACTGTTTTAGTGTCATTTTGTGCTATTTTGGTTGGTGGTGTGCCCCAGGATTTTCTAAGAATAAAAAGTGTGCCGCGGCTCAAAAAAGGTTGAAAATCACTGGCATAAGCAACCCACCCCGTGCATACTATCCAGATGCACGGTACATCTGTAAAACCCCATCATTCTTTTCTTTATACAGAAAATAGTGGTGCAATAGATAGGCAGAAAATATAGGGAGATAAAGTTGCTGAGGTAAAACTGTTCTAGTTGCCCATGGAAACCAACGAGAGCTCAGCTTTAATTGTATAAAACAGCTGAAGGAAAAAAAGGCCATGGGCAACTAGAACACTTCTAAGAGACTCTCCTAGCTACGCTCCTAGCTCCAAGATCACTTATATCTCCAGGTAGATTTGTCTAGAGAATCAGGGTTATTCAACACTTGTCTGGAGTTTGCAAAAAAATGTATGGAGCTTACTCCAGCCCAGTGAGACATATATGATTCCTTACAAATTCTGAATGCATGATATTTTCCTGCATATGAGCCCCAGGAAATTATCTGCAGAAATTAGGCAAGTGTCATATTACACCAGTAAATAATGGAACTACATGAAGATGGAGAAAAAAAAAAAAAAAAAAATCTTGCCATATGGTCAATGCTAGCAGTGGGGTTTCACAGCAACTAAGCAACTTTCTTCCATTTAATTTAGCCACATTCCAAGGTTTTATCATTTTCTGTGCAAGAGGTGTGCTTTGAGGTAGTAAAATGAAACAAGTAGGCTATGCTTTGCTTGAAAAGACTGCCCATCTTTATTACTGAAGTACAAATCAAAAACATGACATGGTAAGGCAGGGAAGCAAACAAACAATTAAGAATGTTTCAGTGTTACAGATGTGATAAAAACAGCTTATTCTTTAAAAAAAAAAATATATTGACATTAAAAAACAAAAATGGGACAGGTGACTAAAGCTATGGGAAGGGCAGTCTGTGGTTAAGGGGTGGGGGAGGGGGATTGGGCTCCGCCACCCAGCGTCTTTCCAGTGAGGAGGGGAATGCATGGAGGGATCTGGCTTAGGCGCTGGAGTCAGTCTTTGACTCACTGGCATCGTTCTTCCTCACTGGCTCCTGAGCCAGGCCGCAGGGGAAAAGGCCATTGGTTATACGGAAGCTTCCTGAGCTGTAAAGAGAAATAGGTTAGAGATACCAAGACTCAGAAAAGTCTACAAAAGTACAACAAAAATGTGCCCATAAGATAAAGGGGACTTCCATTCCCTTATTAAATGTTACACTAGATTAAAGAATAATGAGCACTTTAACGTTATTGCCTATAATTGTGAAGAGCATACAGGCATTAAAAACAATGTTCACCAAAATCATTGTGGTGGGGAAAAAAAAAAAAAAAAAAAAACACACGCTACATTCACACACACACACGTTTTGGAGATGTACATATGGCCGATATACATCCCCCATACACTTCTATGGGCTCACAGCACCATACAGTAGCGGTACGGTGCCACACACGTCCTATCTTTTCCAGTGTTACAGCGCCGTGCGCCATATGTTCCTATGGAGAGGGGCTTGGGTGAGCGGCACTCCTCCTCCTCCTCTCCCCGCGCGCTGCATGTAGCCTTAACTTTACTTTTTACACAGTTGAAGTAGGGCTTGCCAAAGCATTTAGTCTTAGCCTTAATAATCTAGTCCTTTCCGGACATTTTAGATGCTGCAGTACAATGGTATGATATATTCAAGGGCATTGTACACATGTTAACCCTTTAAGCAGACATCTCCATGATAAAAATATTGTGGGTCCTTCTTACCAATGTAGCCTCAAGTGGGGGTTTGCTGGCCAAGAATAGTGTGTATCCAGTTATTAGTGAAAGACTCAAAATCCCACTAATGAGCTATTGGGGGTGAACCTTGCACCATAGCCTTAATATTGGGGCAAAAGTATTACAGCCTTGTCCCAAAAGTGGAAAAAAAAAAAATATAATATTAATGGGTTGGGCCAGGTCCAAGTTAGAGAATGGAAGCAGATTTAGTTGTGCAAATAAAAGACTGCCATGTATGTGCAAAGAACTGTATTTGGGAATCTTGGTTAGGCCCATATAGGAGAACAGAATTATTGTGATCGCAGTGAGGTACTATGAAGTCAGATGTATTCTCCCATCCTGTGGATGGGAATAATTGTTAATGAAAACACTACACTAAGATAGGCAATGTTAAACATCTCATTAAAAAACCTGTTTGTCATTAATAAGAGGTTATGCTAGGATATACATTAAAGGTACTTTGTCACCCAATTATCAGATAACATAATGCAGGAAACGTGAGTAGACAAGTCACATGTCATCCGGGAAGTGCAAAGTTTGAGATACAAGTATACATTAAAGGATTAGCAATACACCTCACGTGTCATTTACATCTCAAATCACATGTTCTTCTGTAATACTCACTTCTCCGGGGATTCCGAAACAGTGGTCATCATGGGATGAGATGGTTTACCAAAGAAGAAGCTGGCCCACCAGTGACCAGGATCCGACTTTGGAAGACCTGTAGGACAAGAAGTAATCATTTGGTCAAAAGCCATAACAAAAAATAATTTATAATATTGTGGCTGCGAGGCCATGGAAACCAACAACATTTTGTCAGAAGCATCACATTCCATGAGGTACATTGGCGTTTTAAACATATTGATGGACAGAGTGTTACATCCAGTATTGTGCAGCCCAAGGGCAAACATTGAGGTTCTCAGGAGTAGACTTGTTCAATCCAGTTCAGTGCATCCCCTCTTCTACCCAAGGACAAGTGAGCGCATTTGTTAGACCAGCGAATTCAGGACAGGTCTTTCACAACAAATAAGGCTAAGTTCACATGACTGATAGTGGTGGCCATTTCTCTCCTCTCACGTCATAGAAAGAATGATTATCACCAAATATAGCCCCCCTCCCCCAATTAAGAACCAGTTCCCATAGACTTGCAAGTACCTTCTTTTACGTTTGCATTATTTAAAAAGAAACATAAGTTACATAACTAAACCCCTCCATCTTATACTGACAAGTAAATGTTTACACAGAGCAGATGATTGAGCAGGTCAAGGCAACGTACCTGGGTGGTGAGGAATGACCTCTCCAGAGTAGTCTACACTCCCACATGAGCTGTTACTAGAGGTGGATCCCAGGCGTCCTGCAACAACAAGCCAAAAAAAAAAAAAAAGACAAATCAGGCCTACAATAATATTTACTTATGACCCAAGGCCCTGAAAAGATTATACACCAAACTAGCTAATAAGTAACAGTCTTCGCTGGATGACATAAACCAAGGCATCTACACTAAACAAAGGTTACCCCAGGTGGATTTATACAAAAATATATATAACAGGAGGGAATCTCTTCCTGTGGTACATAGAGGGCACTTCATTTCAAAACAATTATAGCTCACAACAAAAACTACAAATTCCACAGACAGATCCAACTTGATCCAAGTGTCCTTGGTCTAATGCTGAATCTACACGAACGTATGCCCGTGGGGCCCATGGACGCCACGATGGAGAGGAGGAGGGGTGACATCCCCCCTCTCCATAGAAATGCATGCTGTAAGGGCCGTGCACACGGGGAAGGATAAGAAGACATATCCCAGGGACATGACATATCCAAGCTCTTCCCTGTGTATGGAGCTGTATGGCGCCACACGTGTGCAGCACCATATTGCTCTGTGCAGCCATTGCTGTCCATGGGGGAAGTATGAACGGCCGCAAGCTTGCGACCATACATGCGTACCCCATACGGTCATGTGAATGCAGCCTCACAGTCATCTCATACACGTCATCTACATTGACCACTGATTATAAAGCTCTACCCGAGCAAATACTCACTGCGATAGTAATCATGGGTTGCGACAAGTGAACCGCTTGATGGAATGGATGCCATGTTTGAAAACCTTGCTTGACTTAAGATGATGTAAACCCTGGAAGACAGAAAGACGAAGGTTTATTTTAACTTAAAGAAATGCACAAGCAATTCCTTGAAACATTTATCACCAAGACATTAAGAGATATTTTTTTTTTTCATGAAATATTATAATAAAACTTCCAGCTGCAACATCCTATGTGTAGCATTGTGCAGTGGGATGCAGCCTATGCACTCCTAGAACTACATTGCAGAGTGTAACACTCATCTTGTTTCTTGTGCAATGTCCTATATATATGGCAACCCCTACACAATGAGGACATGTGTTAGCCATATTTTCTACATCTACCACACATCCCTGCTTGCTTCCATAGACTCATGCACATGGCTGTGAATTTTGCAGCGCTGTATATGAAACGACCGTCCGAAGCACAAAAGAGGGATCAGGGCGGTCATTTTCAATGCTCACCCACTGGTGACACAAGGGGTGCCAAAAAAGGTCCATGAGACACCTAACATTTGGTCTATATACCAGCACATGACATGTGTAGGTAACATAAGGCTGATTGTATTCTTGTACCCATCACCACTAGGCCACATTCACCCACCAAGTCAACTCCGCAAAAAATTCTATCCACTCAACTTCCTGGGGTATTTTTCACATAGAGTCATCAGAGCTTATTGAGAACATACTTGCATCAACAGGCAGAACAGATAACCCTTTAATGCCAAAACGAAATGGTGTTTTACTTGAAAAGTTGCATTCAGAGTAGGTCAGAGTACAGACAAGTACAGACAGCTGCAAAGATTAGAGCCAGTTCCCATCGGTGTTCTGGTTTTTGTTTTGCAGTTTCTATTTGGATTTGGATTGGATTAGTAAGAGATCAGTCTTTTTTACCATTGATTTCAATACACTTGGTCCCCAATGGCATTCATTTTTATTTCTACCTTTAGGCCTGCCATTATTTGAGTGGATAGTTGGAATAAAAAAATGGATGGCTATAAAATGATGAAAAAAAACAAAACAAACTAACTGACAAAACAAGACCACATGTTTTGGATGTAAACAATGCAAAACACAAAGACATTTATCTTAAGGCCATGGTTACACGTTCTGCTATTATTGCAAGACACCGGGGGAAGAAATGAATTCCCTGGAAACGCATATGCGATTAGGCCCTGAGCACTAGCGTCGCGTATTGTATAAATGCAAGACACTCGGCGCTGATTGGCGATCGCATGCGTTTGCCACCCCTGCGCGCTTTGATTTCATTAGGCTGCGGTCACACATTCCATTAGCATCGCGTTCATAACTGGACGCCAGCGCACAGGGGGGCGGGCCTCGGCCCGTTCGCATATGCGTTTCCAGAGAACCCGATGCTAGCGGAATGTGTGACGTGGCCTTACAAAACGGAATCAAAACGAGAATGTGTGGCACCACCCTCAGGGCGCATACACACAATGTGTAGCGTCACATTTTTTGATGCCTTTTTGATGAATTCCAAAGGCTTCAGCCTTGATCCCATGCTGAGGTTACATTGCCTTTGTAATTCATCAAAAAAAGCGACACAACCCATCGTGTGACAGCACAATAAAACGCAATGAAAAAAACACAACAAAAATGCCACTGTGTCACTGGTTTTAAAAGCATCACAAAATGAAGCATGATAAACCAGGGGCACTTACTCATAGATCCAGGCACAGTGACTGTGGTAATCTTCTTACCAGAGGTAATTTGTTATCCATGGCCTCCTTCCTTCTAAAATCAATGTTTAACATGATGCTATTGAGCTTGATAGGCTACCGGAGCCCCTCCATGCTGCAGAATCACAAGCTGTTACAGTGTGCAAGGAGCACTTCCCCCCTCCCACTGTGTGCTGAAACTTTCTGTGCTACAGTGAGATTACATCAACCAGAGGGAGAGGGGTATGGTGCAGTGGGGAGGGTGATATAGTCTAAAAACCTGTGAATCTCCAGCATAAAGGGGCTCTGAGAATTGCCACTGTAGCCCTTCAGACTCATTAGCAAAAGTTGATTTTAGAAGGAAGGAGGTTATGGATAACAAATATAGGAAGATTACCACAGTCACAGTGCCTGGATTTATGCACATGTCTCCCTGGTTTATCCATGATTTATTTTGGTGATAAATTTCCTTTAAAGTGAAAATATGGCAGCAAAAAATCATGACACAACAATGATGTGTGCGAGTGAGCCCTGAATTAGGTCAAAGTTCATGCGAATCATTTCAACAGTTCATCAAGGTAATAACAGGTTTACCAAGGAACTGTCATACAACCTTCAGGGCAAACAGTGATATATGCTGACTGTAGGAAACTGAGTTTTTAATTTAGTTGATGGCAAAGTCAGGTTGAGGTGATGGTCAGACTCTTCTCCCCTATCCTAAATCCTGGACGGAAGAAGATTAAGGTTCTAGAGGCTCATTGGCAAGTTTTGAAGCTCGCTTGGCTTCCATTTTATAGTTTTGTAACATTCATTGTTTTCTGATAAATTAAAAACTGTATTAGGCCAGTTTCACCCTAAATATCCTTTGTATAACTGGTTCTGTTATGCAAAGTTCACTGGGTGCACATTCTTCTGGTAAGTAAATATAATCAGGTAACAAGGGCCATAATTCATAAAAATGGTGTGTTAACAGTACATGATAGGTCACTAAATCATTTTGTACGGAATTATTGGATGTGGCCGGCTCCATCATAACTGCGGCTGCTCCGATATAACCATAGAACATCCACATTATTGTAAACAGACTCGCTGGGAAGTCAATATTTGACACCCTTTTCACATTGAGAAGTACAAACAGAGACCTCAAAAATGTCCTAAAGTGTTACTATCCTAGCAGTTACTGGGGCAGATTTACTGGCCTTATTGCAGGATGGATACAAAGTATCTGCTGCCCCAGACCATGTGGAGCTGTGACAACATGGACCACAGTAGTCATCTATGTAGATGTAGTTCCTTTGGCCAGTGAAACAATTCTAACAAAGATGTTATTTAAATGCTACCCTCAGTCCTGTCACCCGGTCTAAATATACTGTATACAGTTAGTTTCAATGCTTTTCATTAGATGATATGTTGCATAGAGACAGACATTGCAGTTGCTATGCCAGATCCTACTTTAGGCTTTGGCTATTTGTTTACATGCTTAGGTTTTTGGGAGAGCTTGTCTAACTGTAGCTTAGAATATAGATTATAAATTCTAGAAGGTGAAATTGGATGTCCCCTTGGTAGGCTTGTGGATTGGAAAGATTGCAGCAATCTTAAAGTATGGTCACCGTGGCTTGACATGTGGGTAGGAGGATGAGCGGTCACCTGGGCGCCTAATACCTGCACACGATGCTCAGTCATACAATGGCGGGTTATATAACAGGTCACCTATTACTCATGATATTCACAAGAGGATTATACTAGACTTCCACTAGAGCCACAAGTGATGTGCGTAGAAAGTTCTGCAGTCATAGCATAAGCCTCGGTCATACCTGCCATATGGTAGACCTGCACATCATAAACTGGACCCCACAGCTTACAATCTACATGTATGTGTCAGAGCTTGTATGAAACATGCAGCAGGGCTCAGTTTGCACATATATATCGGTGCCATGTTTGCCGTTATAAGACTGCAGGGTAATCATCTATATCATCTATAGAATAGCGCACAAACAACACATCTTCAGATTGTAATGTCACATTCAGTCCTGCTACATCTGTATATTCCTGCATTTTATATCAAAGAAGCTGAAAACCCAGACAGGAAAGGGTTAGGGGGTGATTAAGTCTGTCTACAGTTAGGAAACTGGTCTGAACTGGCTAAACCACATTCAGCCCTCCCTCCTCCCCCTCTCCTCTCCTTCCTCCTCCCCTGCAAGAACAGCTTTCAGCTATGAGAATGGAAAAACAAACTGCAGAACAAAGACTCATCCTCAGCCATAAGTGTATAGAACTGAGCTTCATGTATTCTTCTTGACTCAAGAGCTGACAATCTAAAGTGACAACATTTACCATATGATTAACAATTTATTGTTAAACCTACCACGGTGACCAACGGCATTATGGTTGGAATATTTATTGGACATTCTTTAGTGATTATAACGATTGATTGTGTTAAAAATTCTGCTACAATTTTTCCATGGAAATGCATCAAATTATTTGGACAGGTATGCTGTCGTCTCGTTAGGGATAAACAATGGATCACCATTTTTATCAAAACATCCATCATCCTAAATGATCATAGTTGTAGTTACATTTGTACTTCACGCCCACTGGTTACATTGTACACCCTGACATGAACCTTATACAAAACTGTTGAGAGTATCACCCAGATTAACCCCTTAGCCCCGGGGACACCATTACTTTCTGTCTGTCATGATGTATCGAGAACCTGTAACATAGTAACTATGTCAACTCTTTGTCTATAGACACTACCTTGTGTCTGAAAGCTCCTACATATAACATAGTTCATTTATTTCCTTTAAAATATATAGCACCAACATATTCCACAGAGCTGTTTAATAATAAAGTACCATAGGGGTTTCCACAGCTTTCCACAAGCTCCAAAAACCTGCTATCACACAACAATGTTTGTTTATGTAAATATGCATATACAAAAATGACAACTACATATCAACATGTATTCAAGGGTACCTGTATTCCGACTGTATACGTCCTCAGGAGCCTGGCTCTGGGGGTTAGACGCTAGGCGACGGGGCCCATTTGAGGAGGAGAAGCTGGGACTTGTCTCCACGACCAGATATATGATCACTGAAGTAATGCTGCCAAAGCAGACGTGGAGCAGGTTTATATAGTGTGGTAGGAGGGAGCAGAAGAACAGGGGGAGGAGAGAGGCTCTGTGACTGGCAGGAAGAAGGAAGCTGATCATGGGCAATACTGGCAGAGGACTCGTGCTGAGCACATGTACCTAAGGCATGCAGTTCTACATCTCCTAGCATGTAATGTTATTACATCTCGGTGGTCTATCTAATTCTAGCATATGTGAGACTGCCCAGCTGCTGTATCTAAGCCTCTCATGTGGGACAGTCTGATGAATAGCAGCATTAGGTGTGATTTTAAGATTTCGAGTAAAGGAGCTCAATTTCTTTGAATCGACTACAACCCCTTGCCACAAAAAGTTAACCAAGCCCTATTTTATAATCTGACATGTGTTACTATAAGTGGTTCTAACTTTGGAACTATTTAACATATCCAAGTCATTTTGAGACCATACCTCCCAACCGTCCCGGATTCGGCGGGACAGTTCTGGTGCGCTGTTCCACCATCACGGACGACTAGAAGAATGTTGCGGGATGCCCCATTGTCCCCCGCTTTGTCCCCCGCTTTGCAGAGCAGCCAAAGCATAGGAACCAGAAGGAGGCAGGCTCAGCCCCTGCTACCTCCTCATATGATGTCTGCATGAGTCATGTGAGAAGGTAGCTCCGCCCCTCGTCTTTGCGAGGCAGTCAGAGCCTTGGAGAAGTGACTACAGGGGGGGAACGAGGCAAGGTAAGAAGCAGGGTTCTTTTTGTTTAATACCAGCAGGCCACAATAAGAGCAGGACAGGAGGAGGCTGGGGGCCAGGAGGATACTGGAGAACAGAAGGAGAATAGAGGACAGTGGAGCTGGACGACAGGAGGAGGAGGCTGCGGGACTAGAGGATGCTGGAGGACAGAAGGAGGGTAGAGGACAGGGGGCTGGAAGAAAGGAGGAGGCTGGAGGCTACAGGAGGAGGCTGTTAGAGGAGATTGATAGAGGACAGGGGGCTGGAGGATAGGAGGAGTCTGGGGGACAGGAGGAGGATGCTGGAGAAGGTGGAAGCTGGAGGACAGAAGGAGAATAGAGGACAGGGGGGCTGGAGGATAGGAGATGGAGGCTGGAGGACAAGAGGATGCTGGAGGAGGCTGGGTGACAGGAGAAGGCTAGAGAAGGAGGAGGCTGGAAGACAAGAGGATTCTGGAGGAGGCTGGGGGACAGTAGGAGAAGGCTGGAGGATAGGAGGAGGCTGGAGGACAGGAGGATGCTGGAGCAGGAGGCTGGAGGACAGGGGGCAAAATGAGGGTCTGGAGGACAGGAGACCACATGAGGAGACTGGAGGACAGGAGCTACAGGAGGAGGATGAAGGCCAGGGGGCTACAGGAGGAGGCTGGAGGACAGGAGCTACAGGGGGAGGATGGATGGATCCCTGTCTCGGATGACGGGTGCATCACTGTCCTTCCGTGTGCCCCCGCTGCAGCCCCTGCACCGGACTGTCCCAGTACCTGCTAGCCTCCGGACTGCCGTGCGCACGACCCGGCTCGTACTTTCTAGTCTGGCACCTCCCTTCCTGCTCTACCGGATCTTTGTGTGTCTACGCCATTGTGAAAGCTCCCCTGCGATATTCCTGCATTCCTGTCTATTCCTGCGTTCCTGTGTATCCAGTGTGTTCCTGCTCCCGTGATCCTGTGTTGCTGTGTTACCAGATCCCCTCCGTGTTCCTGTGTTACCAGAGTTCCTCCGTGTTGCTGTGTTCCTGCATTGCTGTGTCTCGTGTGCCTGTGCTCCCGTTCCCATCTGCCTTGACCTTCCGTTAGTTGTCCTCCCGGTTCTGCACATAACCCTTACTCCTGCAAGTTGGTTCTCTACACAAAGAGCGACTTTCTTTGTTTGTGCTACCCCAATGCACTTCTTCTCTCCTGCTGGGTCTCCCCTGGTTGCAGCATCATGCCCCTGTGCTGGACTGGTCCTCTGGGGAGATTCTCCATTGGGGTCTGGATTTTCCTCACACTGTATGGAGATTCCTCGTCCGCTACCTATCAGGACTTCGACGTTGTCTCCCAAGCCTCTGGAGGGGCTTCCCGCTCCATACCTGGACTTCGCTGATGTGTTCTCCAAGAAGCAGGCTGAGACTCTTCCTCCACATCATCCCTATGATTGCCCCATTGACCTGCTGCCCGGCTCTTCTTCTCCGCGGGGTCGGGTGTACCTGCTCTCAGTTGCTGAGACGGCCGCTATGTCTGAGTACATCATGGAGAATCTGCAAATTGGCTTCATACGCAGATCCTCCTCTCCAGCTGGCGCAGGTTTCTTTTTCGTCACCAACAAGGATGGTTCTTTCTGCCCCTGTATTGACTATCGCGGTCTTAACAAGGTCACCATTAAGAATCGCTATCCTCTGCCGCTGATCACGGAGCTGTTTGATCGTCTACGGGCCGCGAGAGTTTTCTTCAAGTTGGATCTTTGTGGGGCCTACAACCTCATCCATATCACTAAAGGGGAATAATGGAAAACCGCCTTTAACACCCATGATGGACATTTTGAATACTTAGTTATGCCTTTTGGACTTTGTAATGTGCCAGCCGTTTTTTAGGAGTTTGTTTAAGACATCTTATGGGACTTGTTGTACAGTTGTGTACCTGAATGACATCCTTGTGTATTCTGTGGATCTCGAGTCCCACCAGTCCCACGTACGGCAAGTGCTCAGCCACACTAGGGGTAACTATCTCTACGCCAAACTGGAGAAATGCCAGTTCCATCAGAAGAGCCTTCCATTCCTCGGCTTCATAATCTCCGATAAAGGCTTGCAGATTGATCCTGCCAAGTTATCTGCGGTTCTTCAGTGGCCACGCCAAGTGGGACTACGTGCCATTGAAAGATTTCTTGGCTTCGCAAACTATTATAGACAATTTATCCCTCATTCCTCGTCTCTGGTAGCCCCAATGGTGGCGCTTACAAAGTAAGGTGTCAAATCTCGTGTCTGGTCTCCAGCAGCGGAGGAGTCCTTCGCAAGATTAAAGACTGCCTTTGTCTCTGTGTTACCAGCTGCAGGTGAAATTGGACTTTTCCTCCGCTCTGTCTAACAGCCAAGTGGAGAGGGTGAACCAGTTGAGTTGCTAGCTCCGTCATTTTGTGTCCGCCCGTCAGGACGACTAGGCTTCTCTACGGCTGCCAAGAATTTAAAGGGCCAGTGCTGATTGATGCGCTGGCTGAAAACCTTCACCTTATAATCTGGCACCTCCCTTCTTGCTCTGCCGAATCTTTGTGTGTCTACGCCATTGTGAAAGCTCCCCCGCGATATTCCTGTGTATTCCTGCGTTCCTGTGTATCCAGTGGGTTCCTGCTCCAGTGTTCCTGTGTTGCTGTGTTACAAGATCCCCTCCATATTCCTTTGTTACCAGATCCCCTTCGTGTTCCTGTGTTACCAGAGTTCCTCCATTCTTCTGTGTTCCTGCGTTGCTGTGTCCAGTGTGCCTGTTCTCCCGTTCCCATCTGCCTGGACCTCCCATTGCTAACCCCGGATTTGGACTTGACCTTGCATTTCTGCCGTCTGCCCTGACCTTCTGCCTGAACCTGACCACGAGACTGTCTCCTGCTAAGGTACCTCTACCTCGGCTGCCACCGCGGGCTTGTCGCATCTGGTGGTACCCTGCCACAGAAAGTCCATCCTGCTTTGCGGCGGGCTCTGGTGAAGACCAGGTGCCACTTAGACTCAGGTCCCAGGTGTCGGCTAGTGCCATCTCCCGCGGTGGTCCATTGGATCTACGCATGCTGACAGCTTATAACTTAAGGATCATTTTTTTTAATTTTCAAGAAAATAGCTCAGGCTAATAGAAGACCTGTCACCAGAATTTTACCACTCACACCCGTAATACCTGCTGGTAAAGGGTTAAAAGTCCTCCCCATATGATCTAAAATGATCTTCCACTGAGGCACTGTACCTTAATTATAGCTGTGTTTCTAATATGCAAATAGTTAAATATAACTGGTGCGCTGGTGTTCCGGCTGCACGTCGCCTCGCTCGCTTTTGTATATGTGTGTTAGTACATGTATGTTAGTATTTTTCTTGTATGTATATGTATAATTATGATCATGAATGGAGGTGTTGTTGCTGTCGTTGTGACGAGATCAATTTCCCCTATGGGGACAATAAAGCATTCTATTCTATTCTATTCTATTCTATAAGTCATATCTTGAATAGAAGAGTCATGTTTTCTCCAGGGTGCCAGTGAACCACGCCTCCTTCTATTGATTGACAGCTTTGTGTCTCTTCAATTCTCAGCTTGAGCATACATGGAGTCCTCTCCCTGGTCACTTCTTTTCCTTACTAGAATGCTCCCTCTCACTACATGGCGCATTTAGTATTGAGCATGGTGTGGGAAACAGCAGATCTTCCCACCATTTCACGCACCCACGCAATAGGGGAAGCAAAGTGGCGGTGGGCAAAGCCAACATAGACTGAGGAGGCAGATTTAAACTGGGATGCCTCACTGCACTTTTCAACAAAGGCACAAAGGGTGGTGGGGTGAGTAAGGTATATCATTCCTGTTCTTGATAGCAAGTTCCCTTTAAGTTTTGACCTGCTTAGCTTTCAAGTGACTTTAAAAGGTCTATATAATAATAAAAAAACTCCAGAAATTACTCCAGAAATTACCCCAATATAGAAACTACACCCTTAATGCATGTAAAATAGGTTAAAACAAAATGGAGCTGCAATAGAAATTGTAATTTTTTCCTTTGGAAATTAAATTCAGTGAAATCTACACATACACAATGGATTAAAGAGGACCTGTCATCTATATAAAAGGCACTAGGAGCCAAAGTAAGCAGCTCCTAAAGCTACAACTGATGTAGCAGTGTTACACTGTTAGTCAGGGTGCGGTCACACATCGCGTTTAACGCATGCGTGAGTGATTTGCCTAATTAAGCAGCAGTTAACACATGTGTTTACAAAACGCAACCGGTAACGCATTGTTAACACATGCATTAACATCGCGGTCAACGCATGCGTTTGTTGAGTAACTGTGTATCAAAGGCTGTTAAGCACGTATGAAGAAGGCTCATTGGCTTTGTCCTCTCCACACAGGCTCAATGTATTGCAATCAGACATCCTATTGTTCAAACACCCCAGAGGGCTGCAGCCTGTGTGTTCCTGCAAGGCTGCGAAACACTTTGGCAAAGTGGGCAGTTGCCACGGGCCCCCATCCATTCGGGCCTCGGCCAGCTGTCCTATTCACCCACCCGGAGTACGAACCTGCCGTACATATATCAATATATGACACAGGTGCCATTAATATGCAGAGCGGGCCAGACAAGACATGTCTGTCTGTCCTGCTCTGTACACTACGGAGGACCCAGGTGGCATGTGATGTCATCACGGCGCCCACATCCTTCCATAGAGCCATGACCCTGGCAGAAGAGTCGGGAGAATAGCTTGAGAAAGAATGAGGCGGCGTATGAACAGATAGGTGAGTATTCATTTTATTATTTTGTTAATTGCCACTAGGGGGGTTGTATACAATTACAGGAGGGGGGATTTACATAAACTGAGGGTACTGCATATAGTTCTTGGTGCTGGGGGTGCCTAAATATAGACACTGAGAGGAAGCTGTATATAGACATTGGGGGTGGGAGGAGGCTCTATATGGATACTGGGGGTGGGGGAGGGCTGTGTATAGATACTACGGGCTGTATAAAGACACTTGGGGTGGTGTGGAGGGCTGTATATGGACAGTGGGGTGGGGGCCCTGTACATAGACACTGATGGTAAGGAAAGGCTGTATGTAGACACTGGGGGCCTGTGGGAGGCTATATATGGACACTTTGGGGGGGGGAGCTGTATATAAACAATGGGCATGGTGGGAGCCGGTATATAAACACTGGGGGAAAGGGAGGCTGTATATAGACACTGGGGGTGAAAGGGGGTCCTGTTTATACTGAGGGTAAGGGGAGGCTACATTATTGTGCAGGGACAAAGGAAGTCTCTTCCTGAATGTGACAGTTCACAAAATTTTATTTTGGGGCCTTACTTTTAGTTTTGTCCAGGGCCCCACTGGGCCTGTATGCCTGTTATAGTCTCATTTACTGCACCCTCATGCAACTCCCTCTCCACTTCCTGTCATATACATTGAGCAGGCAGAGGAGGGAGGGGGATGGTGTGTAGGTGAGCAAGAAAGCATGTGGAGAAATACGCACACACAGGCTGCGCTCCCCAACCCACCCCACGCCCGGGGACTCATTGGTGGTCACGTTTTCCCAACGTGTTACCCGAATATTTCCGATTTGCGCCGATTTCCCCTGAATTGCCCAGGGATTTTGGCGCACGCATTCGGATTGTGGCGCATCGGTGCTGGCATGCACGCAACGGAAATCGGGGGGCGTGGCCGAACGAAAACCCGACGGATTCGGAAAAAACGCATTTTTAAAAAAAATGTGTTGCGGAGCTTGCACTTACCTTCACTAGGAATAGGCCGGTGAACTTGAGTGCGTTCCGATGCTCTTCAGTGCAGCAGCGACCACCTGGTGGACGTTGGAGGAACTGCCTTAATGAATCCCGTCCAGACCCGAATCCACCGCTGAGAACGTGCCGCTGGATCACGAATGGACCGGGTAAGTAAATCTGCCCCATTATGCGCTGCTGGCAGAGAGCCAAGTAATGTAAACTATTATAAACTACTGAAATTATTCTGAATGCTGACAAATTTTTAAAATCAACATAGCATAGGCTATTGCAACCTGTCAGCAGCTAAAAATGTCATTCCTGGTGACAGGTGCACTTTAAGCAAAGATGCACAGTATAGAGGTTAGCAACCAACCTGGACAAGCAGGGCATCAATCATCTGCTGGCATGAAGTAGTTTTTTCCCCCCTAAAACTACGATACAAGAGCATGTCAAATATATATTGGTAAAGTAAAATGACTACATTGTACACTAAGGGTGCGGTCACACGTGGCGTTTTAAAATGCACTGCTACAGCTGAAAAGAGATTTGTCTAACTAAATTGATGATAACATTTGCGATTATAAAACGCTTCAGTTAACACAATGTTAATGAATGTGTTGATGGTTGCGTTTTGTAGACACTGGGGATGATCTGTCATAATTACTATTTGTAAAGAAACCGCTTTTACAGTATGTTGTAATCAATATCTCTTTTTAACTTTGCAACATTATAGGTTAGTTATTGTTTTCAAGACCTTGCCTACATGCACAGTGCGTAACATTTAACCCTTTTTATTACCTAAGATAAACGATTAATACCCCTTTAATAACTAATTTATTAATGAAAGACTGTAAAATGTCACAGAAACATGTCACTGGATTATTAGGACATGACCTGACTTGTCCTGTCCTAGCTTGTCTATGATGGCTGTAACCTGAGGAGGACATTAACCCTCCTACTCCTCCTCTCTCTGGTTGACCCAGATTTCTGGCTGTTCCACTCATTTAACATCTGCTCTACGTTTTCCCTACTATGTTCGCAGGAAATCGGAGCTCCATGGCTGTATAGATATGATACGAGGGCTAAAAAGTCTTTATACAGGTGATCTGTTGATTCGGCAGGTTACAGAGAACACTAAAGGTCACCATCAGTCCCAGGATCCTGCTTATTTTATCCATATGGATGTGACAACCCTTTTGCATACCCTTATAAAAAGCTGGGGTTTGCACTAGGCAACTGTCCTATTAAAATGAGTGGACTTTCTGACTAATGCACAGACATTCACTGGAGTTCAAAATTGGAGAACAACACACAATTTCCTAAATGTCAAGGTCATTGTGTACTCCTATATGAATATATCCTAACATGAGTAAAATAGCAGCATTTTAAGATAGCAATGTAATTAGGCATATCTCCTCTCCTGTAAATGCCACGTGTAAATGCAATCTAAAAGAAAAAGATCAAAATTAGAGAACACTGTCACGGTGCAGTCACACATTCAGTTTTTCAGATGCAGTTTTTGATTCCCAAACCTGGAATGGAGTTAAAATAGGATGAGCAGCACCTTTTAATTATTTGTCTCAACCCATTATGATCCACACTTGTTTTTGTCTTTAAAAACTGCAGCTGAAAAAGTGAATGTGTGACCGCACCCTCAGATACCTGTAATTTATTGGTGTTAATCTGACACCTAGTGCTAATTTCCTTAAGTATCTGACAAACTATTTATTCTACTGGCCTAACTTTCCAGTTTTCATTGACTTTGCAAAAAATGGTGTGCTATCCCAAAGTGACTGAAACCCTCCAGCAGCAGGCTGTCCAGTTGAAGGCCTAAGGGGTGACCCTATAAGTCATAGCAAGAGATGGTGGTCATTTCAAGTATGTGATTTCTAAAGTATTGCATCTTTACAAAATCACAAACTCTATGCAGTCCCCAAAGAAGGCTGTCCGCCCCTTGAAGGGCAAATGCAAGAAAGTATAGCATAATGCGGAGAATCTCCATGGGTATTTATTTTAACACGGTTAGAATTGCTCGTCATTTTAGCACTGAACAGAATAAGGATCTCTCTTGTCATTCAGTGCCTCAACGTTTAAAAGAATTTGGACGGAAAGCCCGCTCTGCAGTGACCAAACCTCCTATTAGCAGACAGAATCAAAAGGCAAGACTCATCTATGCTGATGAGCATGTTCTATGGACAGATGAGAAGTGGTCCACAATACAATTAAGTGATGAAAGCAAATTTAACTTATTTGGATCTTTTGGGAAAAATTGTGTTCATTGACAAACTGAGAAAAGATTGAACCCAAAGTGTGCAAAGAAAGGTGGTGGATGAAGTGTCATGGTTTGGGGAATGTTTTCTGCAGCAGGAGTTTACATACAGCTACATGGCTACATAGAGTGAATGTAAGTGTGTATCAGAACCTTCTTCAACAACGAGTGCTTCCTTCCTTGAAAACCTCTGGAAAACGATTGGTGACAAAGTTATGGCCAAGAAACCCACAGTCACAAAACTGTGGAAGAGACTGGAAGAAGAGTGCATCAAAATCAGACCAGAGCAGTGAACTGTCTACTGTGGTTGATTGTTGTAATCTTCATAAAATTTAGTTATAATTTTTCTTTGCGCTACAGTCATTGCTGTTCTCTAATTATGATCTTCCCTTTTTGTTTGCAAAATAAAGGTTTTATGTTTATATACTTAGGTAATTGTGTCAAATATTTTTCTAGTGGCCTGGTGTACCTCTTACAAAAAATCCTTTAACCCCTTAACGCTGAAGCCACTTTTCCCCTTCCTGACACGGCCCATTTTTTCAAATCTGCCCTGTGTCACTATAAGTGGTTATAACTTCGGAACGCTTTAACATATCCAAGTGATTTTAAAATTGTTTTCTCGTGACACATCGTACTTCAGGTTATTTGAAAAATTTTGGTGGTATGTTTTGCATTTATTTATGAGAAAATCAGATATTTGGTGAAAATTTGGAAAAATTTTAGATTTTTGAACTTCAAAATGTTCTACTTTTTCCATACATAGTCATAACCACAAAAAAACATAATAACTAACATTCACTAAATGTCTAATTTATGTGGACATGGTTTTTTATGCATACTCTTATTTTTGTAGGATGTTATGGGCCTTTGAACGTTAGGTGCGATTTTTCACATTTTCATAAAAAACACAAATTCCTGCTATTGAGGGACCTGCTCAGGTTTCAAATCACTTTGAGAGACCTAAATAAAAGTAAAACCCCATAAATTACCCCATTATAGAAACTACGCCCCTCAACGTATGTGAAACAACTTTTATGAAGTTTGTTAACCCTTTAATTGTTTTACAGGGGTTAAAACAAAATCGGATGCAATTTTGAAAGTAAAATTTTTTTGGGTAAATTAATATGTTTTTCAAAAAATGTACAAATTGTCATTGGATAAAATACCAAAACGCTCCACAAAATTTGATACCCAATCTCTTTCGTGTATAATAATACCCCATATGTGGTGGTAACCTGCTGTATGGGCACACGCCAGGGCGTCGAAGGGAGCTGCACCATTCAGAGCAGATTATGCATTGTCAATTTTTATTGGCTATACAATCTTTATTTTTTTGGCAATTTGGACATATAAGGGCTTATTTTCTGTGACATGAGATACACTTTACAAATACTTCATTTTAGTGGGTCATTAGCTTATTGATGAGATTTTATTAACTCTTGAATGTATGGGTGAAAAGAAAATTGTCAATTTTGGTTTACTTTCTTTTCGTATTTTTTGGGGGTCGTACACCGTACACTAAAAATATTATATTATCTTCATTCTATAGGTCACTACGATTACGGTGATACCTCATTTGTATAGTTTTTCATTTATTTTTACAATTTTACTGGATAAAAACTAATATAGAGGAAATCTCATTTGTTTTTGCATCGCCATCTTTTCGGAGACGTAACTTTAATATTTTTTGGTTGACAGAGCTAGTTTAGGGCTTATTTTTTACGTGTTGAGTTGTTCTTTTTAGTGGTACCATTTTTGCACACATAACTTTTTTTGATCACTTTTTAGAACATTTTTGTGTAGAGATTTTATGAAAAATGTACATTTTGGCATGTTTTTCGGGTTTTGTTTTTACGGCGTTCACCGAGCGGGTCCAATAATGTTTCTGAGTTATTGTACGGATTGTTACGGACGCGGCGATACCAAATATGTGGGTTTTTTTGGCGATTTTGTGTTTTTTCACTTTATTACATGTGTATAGGGAATATTTGTGTTTAGGGGACTCTAACTTTATTTAATTAATTATTTTTCTTAAAAAATTATTTTATGTAGTGTTTTTAACATTTTTATTAACTTTTACAGGTTAGCTTGAACAAGTGATCCACTGATCACTTGTTCAAGCTCTTCTTCACATTACACATGCTGCGCATGCTCAGTGTGTTACAGCCGGGTCCTGTCAGAAGGCAGGACCCGGCTCCCGGCAGGAAGATCGCGCAGCCCCGGGCACCGGCAGTCCCGGGGCTGCGACCGGAGCAGCGGATCCCCCCCCCGGTAAGCGCCGCGGGGGGGGTCCGATTCTTCTGAAATGCCCCTTGCACGCCGCGGTCAGTGCGACCGCGGCGTGTCAGGGGTTAACACCCGCGATCGGAGAAATCTCCGATCGCGGGTGTTAGAGGCAGGTGTCGGCTATAATATATAGCTGACACCTGCAGCTTCTGGCGCCGGCTCCGTTCAGGAGCCGGTGCCAGAAGCATGACGTAATAGTACTGCATTTTGCGGGAACGCACCTCCCGCGATGCAGTACTATTACGTCAAATGTCGGGAAGGGGTTAAACGACATCTACCATCAGGATTATGGATTATAAACCAGGACCGCTCTTCTTTAAGCTTTTAATGCCTTAGATTTTACAAAAAAAGGTTCCAAAATGAGCCTGAGGGTCTCCACGATCCATAGACGTTAATGGAGCCTGGTGGCCCTCAGGCTAGTTTGCATAATTTTTAAAGCATATTTTCTTATAAATTCAGGGCTTAAGAGGTTAAAAGAAGAGCAGATCCTAATAAAGGGGGCACACACTAGCATGTAAATGTATTTGGTTTATAATTCGTGATCCTGATGGTAGATTTCCTTTAAATGTTCATCAACGCTGATTACATTGATTACAAGTGATCATACATTGTCTACACTGGAGATCAATGATCAATAAAAATGTATTTACAAAAAGATTTTAATCCAGAAAAAGTGACTCCAGTCTTTCTTTTTTCCATATAGCCCCATTTTCTGGACAACCAACTGTAATCTTCTAAGTAAAGGTCAGGAGATCTCCAAATCAGATTTGCGCATCATATTAGAAGGAAGATTACCACAAACAAGGATGAACTGCTAATAATTAATACAACTATAGGGAGCCAGTAAGGCAGCGGCACTCAGCATAAATCTTAACCTTTAATAAACATCATCTTAAAAAGGCATAGTGGTCGCCATAAAGGATGATGTTTTCTCTGCTCCCATCCCTTATGGCTACAGCTATACATTTTTAAGAAGATGTTTATTTAAGATTAGGTTTTATGTTGAGTGCTGCTGCCTTACTATTTTTATGTACATTGAAACTTTAAGTTTACACAGGGGGTTTCAGAGTTTGTAAACATTGGTTTGTGGGACCGCTTGTGCGTTAACGGTGGGTGAGATCCGATTATATGCTGATGACAGTACTGCCCAAGCTTCAAATGCCCAGGGATAGGATCTGCACAATACAAAAGATTCACTTGGCACTCCAATATACTTGAAATTAAAATGATATTTTTATTACATTTTGATACAAAGATAGCAATCCACAAAATGACTGTGAAGTAGATCTCTTCAGACAAAGGATTGCAGGGGATAGGAGCAAAAGGTATAGTGAAGGTGGTCTCAGTGAGGTCACTAGCAGTGAGAGCCCGCGGTATATACACTGCTCGTGCACTTTTGGTGGCCTGGTAAGTCGAATTTTAAACTGGGCCCTACAAACTACGGCCATATGTGTCAGCACATAGAAAGATATGAGGATGCATGCTAGCTGTTGAATCAAGTATGTTCATTTGTGTCTAGCCTCACACTGAAGTCTCTCATGAGTCATTTTGCCACCCAGGGAATTTTAGTTTTCAGACACAGAGGATCCATTAGATGGGTGGGGTGTTGACTCATAGGGCGCAAGAGCAGATCTGCATAGGTAGTCATATTTAGGGAGGAAGTAATACTGAATCTTAGGATGTGCCCATACATGAATAGGTGCATTTTCCTTTTAGGATTAGTTGGGTAAAGCCCAAGCCCTGTAAGCCATCAATGATGAAATCTGGCAACCAGAGTTATATTTATGTATTTTTAGAATAGGTGTTCAACCAGGGCAACCATCAAGAATTTCAGGACCCCATACAGGCAAATTTTGTGAACGTGATCCATCCCCAGTGCACAATATAGTTTCATATCGTACTCCATTTCACCCTTGACTAGTCTCACTGACACTCTGCGAATCTTACACACAGTAGAAGGCTAGTGACTAGAGTACTGATCAGACACAGGCAAAGTGGCATGGGCGGCTAAAGACTGCCATGGGTCCTGGGCTGTATGAATATTATAGCCCCTTCAAGGCTGGAATCCACTTCCTACATATAGTACTAGAATCAGCTTCTTGGGGAATGGAGGATGCATCCCTTCTCGCTGCTTTCAATCTGCAGTTTCAGTGCCTTTGTAGAGCCTTCCAAAGCTCTTATGTAATTGTGTAATGAGACCAGGAATAGATGAATGAGGAGGATTTCATGGGTGAACTTCTTATCAGTATAAAATTTGGTGGGCCATGGACCCCCTAGAAAGCTTGGGCTCCAGGCTACCTCCTATTTCTAATCCACTACACACAAGGCATATATCAACACAAAGGACACCATTCTGCTCCATCACCACCAGAACTTTATGATGACTTTTCCCAGCCATGCCTCATTCAATTACATTATAGGGTCCCCTGGATACAATGTGCACCTAAATAAAAAATCTACCCCTTATAACTAACTATGCTGTGCCCCTGCATATCAAACTCGTACCCCTGCATATAAAAGATACATTGAACCCCTTTAATACATTCAGATATTTTTCTGTGTTGCCTAAATACACCTCCTGCTTATAACCAATGGTGGTTGTTCAGGTGGAAATAATAACCTTGAAAGACATGTTGTTCAGGATCTTAGAAAGCTGGCTTGCTACACCTCTAATGGCTATAACTGTTTTAACCAAGAAATAAATATTGGGGGAGGGGGGGCATTTATTATATACCAGTGCACCGTGATATAAGCACACACTTCCATGGCACTGGATATATCAGGATGCGGGAGCCCTGGGAAGAATTGCATTATTACCAGGGCATGCAGGATATAGGCTTTAGTGCACTATAGCAAGTTATTACACTGTGTTGGCCCCCACACTGCGCACCGCTCACTGCCAAACCCCCTTCACACCCCACCACGATTCCTGTCATTTTGCAAGAAATTGCAAATATTTCAGGCCAGAAAACTGGTGTACAAGCCCAGAAAAACCTTCCCTTTTTACCTATGCATCGGACTCCTTCATCATGACATGAAGCATTTCAAGAAGTTGCATCATATCCTTATAGGACTCCTTGTTCCCTCTGGGTGTCCTACACAACACTTTTCTGTACTGTCATACAGACTGGAATTCAAACTTTTATATTTGGATACCTGATAATCCGAAAAAGTGAACACAGCCCTTTCTTAATACAGTCTCTAAATGAGATGTATTTGAAGGGGTATTCCGGTTATACCAATAGCAGACAATTTTCAGCAATCCTATATTATTTGATAGGGTTACAGGGCACATACTTGACCTGTTGCTCCGTGAATTTCCATTTTCAAGGTGGTGCAAACAGTCATTTTAGGAAAATATGTGGTTAAAAACACAGAAAAACTGATACATAAACGCATATGGCAGTGTCTTTTCACAAGCCAAATAAGACTCCCTCTGAGTAAATGCCATAATATTCATGAAGATACTGCCATCTGGTGGTGAGAC
Source organism: Engystomops pustulosus (assembly GCF_040894005.1). NCBI lineage: Eukaryota > Metazoa > Chordata > Amphibia > Anura > Leptodactylidae > Engystomops > Engystomops pustulosus. The sequence continues at coordinate 125,315,856 of NC_092416.1, forward strand.
TACAGCTGTGCAGACTTACAAAACGCAGGTGTAATAATGTTTCTGGCCAACAGAGGGCTCATTGTCCTAAAATAAATGTCTTCTCCAGGATCAGTTCTAGAGGTCCCATTTGTTTTCTCAACATTTATGTTGGTCATGAATTGCACATTGTATGAATAAAGGCTGCAGAAAAAATACTATAATATATATTCTATTTCACTAATTCAGTTTATCAGCTTGGAGTCAGTGAATTAATAGCCGTAATTAATAGCCGACACCCCAGAGTAACACCCGCGGTGTGGGCTCTGCTCGCAGGTGTTTAACCCGTTAAATGCCGCAGTCAGCATGACCGCAGCATTTAAACTTTCTTTTAGGGGTCTTGCCACCACGCCAACTGTGAGGGGGCCAATTGTTCCTATGACACCCCTGAGGTCCAATCAGGACCCCAGGGCTGCCTGCCAGCATTGCCTGTAAGGTGGTGTCATCTTAAAGACACAGGGGCTCATTTACTAAGGGTCCGAATGCTGCACTTTCGTCAGGTTTCCCGAATATTTCCGTGACAGAAATCGGGGGCGTGGATGTCGGACAACCCGACGGATTCGGAAATTTAATTTAAAAAGCGATTTGAGTCACAAGATCAAGCACTCACATGCATTGGGAAGAAGAAGGTGAACTTCGGCGGACCTTGGCGCAGCAGCGACACTTGCTGGATATCGGGCACACGATCTTAGTGAATGCCGACAGACCCGAATCCTCGTTGGACAACGTGCCACTAGATCGCGACTGTAACATGTAAGTAAATGTGCCACACAGTGTCAGCCTATGCATGTGCATAGGCTGACACAGCTAATACCCTGAAATACAGGGTTATGGCAATGAACAAATGATAGATTTTTCCTCACATTAGGTTTTCATTTGGCAAATTTAGTAAAACATAAGAAAGAATATTCAAGCCTGGTATCCCCGTAATTGTATCAACCCATAGAAAAAGTTAACATGATTATTAGGCTATACGGTGAACACCAAAAAAATTGAAAATTGATGCTTTTCTACTCCCGTCCTCAAAAAAAAGTTCCTTAATCTTTAAATTTTCAACAATAGGGGATACCAACCCCAAAATGGTAACACTGGAAAAAGCATCTCATTCTGCAAAAAAATTGCTGTCATATGGCCCCAATAACGAAAAAGCTAAAATTTTATAACCTATGAAAGGGGCCAATGAGGAAACTAAAATCCTGGCGGCTGCAGGGCGCTCCTTCCCTTCTGTGTCTCGCTGTGCACCCATAAAACAAGTAATGGCCACATGTAGGGGGTCTCTTTATTCAGGAGAAATTGCATAACGATTATAAGATGGAGTCAGCACTGGGCAAAGTCAGAAGCAACATAGGCCATCTAAGCAGTGATCGGGGGTTAGAGGGTGCTGATGTCCAACAGTGGATTCACTGTTACACCAGTATGCCAGATGTATGAAGAACACACTGAGAAGAAGAGGAAAAACCTCATTACTGCTTTGGTAACCATATAAAAACCATGAAATATGGCCATGATTTTTTGAGTGAACCCCCTCCAGCTTTAATTAAATTTACATTCATCGTCAAAGCCAGCAATAAACTCACTTCTTAGTAGTGCCATCTACCATTTGCAAATCTAAATGACACTTTAGAAGTCAGTTGTAGACCTTGGGCTGGTGCCAGCTTCCCACCTGTGGGCCTGAAGTTCAAAAGACTGAAATTCTGTTTCTACAGAAAGCGGTGTCATTCACTCCTATCCCAAGCACATATCCTGGGCAAATGGGAAATCATACATATTAAATAACTTGGACATAAGTTGTGGTTATGAGACCCTTCTAACATGGCAGAGTTGAGAAATTTTACTTTAGCCACGTTGTAAGATACAGAACTCTAGAATTATGAGTTTTCTTAACATCTCACCTAAAAATGTGTCCCGCTGAGGGGGAGCGGTATGTTCTATTAGTATGTGAACATCCTATTCTCAGTGATGTCACAAACAGGTAGGTGGGAGGAAGACCCACTATCTATAAATTGTATTGAATTGTTTAGAAATTCTTCGCTTCTTCCGTCCAGCAGTCCGGGCAATGTCACAAGCTCTGACATCAGCCGCCTGCTATAATATTGTGTGTGCTGGCAGCCAGCACAAACTCTAATTTCAGCCGTGGGTGACGTCAGAGCTGTGCGATGCACGGACCTGCCACTGCTGGACAGAAGAAGCCAAGACCTGCGGGAGGCATTGGAAAGGTGAGCATTGAATTTTTTTATGAATTGGGCAAATGAGTCTGCCTATATACAGGGGCAAGCTGGCTGGCAGTATAATGGGGAAGGGGGCAAGCTGGCTGGCTGTATAATGGGGAGGGGGGCTGGCTGTATACTGGGGGAATGGTGGCTGCCCCTATACTGGGGCAGGGGGCTAGCTGTATAATAGGGCAGATGGCTGGCTGTACATTGGGGGAATGAGGCTGGCTATTTACTGTACTGGGGCAGGGGGATGGCAGTATAATGGGGCAGGGGGATGGGTATATACTGGGGGAAAGCTGGCTGGCTATATACTGGGGGGGCATGTGCTGGCTGGCTATATACTGAGGGGTGGGCAATGACCAATGCATTTCACACTCTAGGCTTATACTGGATTCAATAGGTTTTCTTAGTTTTTTGTGGTAAAATTAGGTGCCTCAACTTATATTTGGTTTGGCTTATACTGGAGTATAAACAGTAAGATAAATTATCTCTATTAATAAGACCCCCTTCAGAGAGACCTCTGAGGTATATGAGAGATATAAATTCTTAAAAGACAATTGAGAAATGAATATCAACCAAAGAAAACAAGATGTAGGGTGTCTGCATATCATCACCCTTAGGGGTAGACATAAAGAGCAAATCTTGGATGTCTAAGGTGTTGTTAGAAGATTGAACACACAGAGCCTACTGATTTTCCTGGACATCTGGAAGTAATAGAAGTTATTTACATGATCATACAAGTTCAGCTATAAGTGGCACACAGAAAAAAATAGCAAAAATTGGCAACAAACTATCATACAAGAGATAATAATGGCAATATATATTCTACAGGTAATATGTACATGACATAGCATAACTAGAGTCCTCTGGGCCCTGGAACTCTTGGTCAGCTGGCTGGGGCCCCCTCCACCAACGGGGCCTGGAGCTATATAGCTTGTGCAGTGCACAAACCAGGACAGGAGCAGTTCACTGGAGAGGAGGAGGGCTAAGCATCGGTGGCTTTGTGTCTTGGTTTTTCTTCCATTTTGTCTCCGTGTCCACAAAAAAACTGAAAGTTTAGCATTGCTTTGAAGACATCACACCTGGAAAATCATGTTCATTACTGCAATTCGCCCCTCATTGGGGCCCCCTCCAATTGCAAATAATACCACCCATTAAAAAGAAAACAAAGAATTTGAAGTTAAAATTCAGTTGCCATGAGAATTAAACCCTTTAGATCGAGACTATATTTGTCCAAGTGTCTTTTTAGAAGAAATAGCCCCAGATCTTGCGGGATTGAGGAATACAGGGTGTTGTCACGGTTTACAAGGAAGCAGGAAACCGTGTAAAGAGAGCAGCAAGAACTAGGGAAACAGGGAAGGGAAAACTGTCCCTTACTTTAAGGCAAAGCTAGTCCCTGCCTGCCGTTGCTGGTCAGCTTACTCGGACTAGCTCCGGACCCGACAACTTCTCTTTCTCTGAACACGAAGACCTTTCCATAGTAGGGAATAGCACAAAAAGATACGAGGGTCTACGAGGGTTTCATTTGGGCCCCCCTAATGAAACAATTGCTGCAAGAAAAACTTGGCGAATCAATCCCAGCATGCACACAAACACACAACTGAGGCTGAATACAGGAAAGAGGACAATAAGACAGACAGTAGGACAGAAAGTATAGATGTTCATACAGTACAGAGCCAGGGATAAGCTGCAGATAAAATAATACCTAAAAATACTGAATGCCAAAACTAGCCTTAAATGGAGCCTGCTAATACAAATTAACACAGCAACAGGTAATGCAGAAACAAGAACAACAAAAAGACAGGTGTCAGGCACCAGCGGTGGTGGACTCACTGGACCACCACAGACGGTGATGTAGGTTGACACTCGGTTTTCCTGGTCGTTCCACAGGCCCGACTTTGTCCGCAGTTGCAGCTAAGGTGCAGTACAGAAACTTAATGCAAAGGCAGGAGGTCGAGACAGGCAGCACAGTAACAGAGTTGGGAATGCAGCGGTAGGTCAAGACAGGCAGCGCAAGATCAGAGTCAATAACCGAACCGGGTCACACCGGGAATTCGGAATCCAATCAATAATCAAATTATGAATTATCGCTTCATGAATCTTTGGTACAAAATGAAAGACTGGAGTGACTGGACAATCAATGTATAGATATTCTTTCTGTTTACTATTAATCACACCCATACATTCACCTTCATCTATCAATCTCTGCAATTTGACCCATCATACTCTTGTTGAATTATCATCCAATGGACAATGGACATTTACTTACCCATCCAAGTCGCTATCCCTGATCTGGACTGTCCAATGATGATGCACTGTGCCGCGATCCACGTAGATCATGCGCCCGATATCCTGCATGTGTCGCTCAGGTCCACCGTAGTTCACCTCCTTCTTCCCGATGCATGTAAGTTTAGTGTTATTTTGTTCCGTACATGATTTTTTTTTAAAGGCACTAATTATTCCTCTTTCCAACCCCATGGAATCTATCTAGTACTAATGGACGCGAGTCCACTGGATAAAAACTAGGGTTGGCAGTAAGCAATCTCCTATTTGTACAATTGTTGGTAATGGCTTCTTTACATTTTAATGACCTAAGACACAATACTAATCATAGAATAGTTTGCTCCAAAAAATCTGAGACATTGGGGATCATTTACTAAGGGCCATACTCGCGGTTTCCCGACGTGATACCCGAATATTTCCGATTTGCGCCGATTTTTCCTGAATTGCCTGGGGTTTTTGGCGCACGCGATCGGATTGTGGCGCATCGGCGCCGGCGTGCACGCAACGGAAATGGGGGGCGTGGCCAAACGAAAACCCAACAGATTCGGAGAAACTGCCGCATTAAAAAAAAAACGCGCTTACCTTCACCAGGAATAGGATCATGAACTCCGGCGGACCTTGGCGGACTTCAGCGCAGCAGCGACACCTTGTGGACGTCGGAGGAACTGCCTTAGTGAATCGCCGGAAGACCCGAATCCACCACAGAGAACGCGCCACAGGATCGCGAATGGACCAGCTAAGTAAATCGGCCCCATTATAATTAGGTGTAAACAAATGCTCCATATACATATTAAAGGAAACCTACCAATAGGGCTTCTAATCTGCAAATGCCATGCACCAGCTCAGGGGGAGCTAGTGCCGGCGCTTATTTTCGTTATGTTTTTAAACAGATGTAAAGCATTTAAACGCTTTAGTAATCTTTATATAGGAAGTAGCTTCACCGCACCATGGTACGCGGTCGGCGCACCATGCGTGCGGCCACTTCCTATTCAAGTGCACAAAGTGGTCGCGCGCACGGTGCGCCGAGCGCATACCACGGTGCGGTGAATCTACTTGGTATATAAAGATTACTAAAGCATTTAAGCGCTTTACATGTGTTTAAAAACATAATGAAAATAAGCGCCGCCGGCACCAGCTCAACCTGAGCTGCTGCACGGCATTTGCAGCTTATATAAAAACATATATTAAAACTTCACTTTTATTACTCATGAATCATAAAATAGCAGAAGCTTAGCTACTAAGTGCTCAAAAGGGAATGTGTTTAAAAACACAGTGGCGCTTATTTTACTAAGGTCTGCACTTTTCGTCGGACATCCCGACGATTTCCATTTTGCGCCAATGGAACAGGGATTTAAAAGGGCTTTTTGGTTTGCAGGTTCGGAATCACGCAATCGCGCCGGTTTTAACTTTAAATTCTGTCACAAGCTAAACACGTACATGCATCAGGAAGAAGAAGGTGAACTCCGGCGGACCTGATCGGGGAAGCGACACATGCAGGATACCGGGCGCACGATCTTCATGAATCGAGGCATTGTTCATCCTCGTCGGACTGTCCGGATTGGGGATCCTGCAGGGACCAGGTAAGTAAATGTGCCCCAGTGTGTGACACTGCCTGTAAATAAAGACAGCTAGCAATTATGCTCCAATAGTGACAGTGGATATTGCTCTGGGTAGTAAGTGTAACTTAACCAGGGGACAATTGGGTGAGGGTATCATGCAAGGTAATAGTGCCAAAAATGTCAGTAAAGAAGTATAATTGTCACAATAGATAATTTGTTTGATCTTGCATTACACAAGTTGCACAAAGAAGAGGAAACTGATAAGAAAAAACTTAAACAAAGAGCAGGCATTTACAGCACTCATGGCATTGGAGGAAGAAAATCTTCCAGGTCCACCTAATATACAAGGTCCATTGACAGATATGCGACCTAGATCCAAACATACTCCTCCATTCTCTAAATATCAAAATATCGAGACCTTGTACAATTGGTCTCTAATGATACAGAGAAACTTAAAATGGATAGAAAACAACAATATAAAAACTTGAATACTGAGGAGATAAAGGCCCTGGAGGACTTACAATTGGACTTCGACCTAATAGTGAAACCCTCCGATAAGTGGGGTAACAGTGTTCATGGATACCAAGGACTATGTAGACATGGTCCAAAGACTTCAGATGGACAAAGTTCTGTTCAACGAACATCGTACAGTAGCCACATTCTATGCACTACCGAAAGTGCATAAGGGGTGTATACCAATTCCAGGTAGACCGATAGTCTCTGCTTGTGATTGTTTAACTCCCTTCATCAGTGCTCTACCCTCATACTTACAAGATACTAAGGACACCACCAAAAAGATACAGGACTTGACACTCACATCAAACATGATGATTGCCAGTCTGGACGTTGAATAATTGTACAGCAATATTGAACATTAGCTGGGCCTGAGGGCTGTCGAGTTTTTCCTCAGCACCAAGGGCATTTAATACAGGGAACATAACAAGTTCCATTTAAAACCTCCACACTTTGTAGTTACCCGTAATTATTTTCTGTTTAAAGGTTCCTTCTACCACCAAGTTAGAGGAACTGCAATGGGGGCGACTTATGCGCCCTCATACGCAAACCGCTGTCTTGGTTGGTGGGAGGATACCATAGTTTTTTTCAGAAGAGATGTCCAGCTTCACCCAGTATATAGCATATTGGGGTAGGTACATAGATGATGTACTGATTTTATGGGAAGGGGGCAAAAAGCTATTTGATGATTTTGTGAACCAACTTAACAGCAATGACATAGGGATGCGGTTTACATCTGAAATTGGTGACACCGAGATCAATTTCCTCGATTTGACCATCTACATAGATTCGTAGGGACATCTGAAAACTGATATATACCGCAAACCATCCTCTAGTACTTAAGTCTGGAATACCTGTAGGGCTCGTAGGAACTGCTCTGACAAAACATCTTTTAAGAAAGAATGTGATAACTTCTACAAAGATTCAGGAGTAGGGGGTTATCCTAAAAAAATTCTGTATAAAGGCTATGCAAGGGCGAAAAACACTGACAGGAATACACTCTTTCACAATAGAGCACAACAGCCTGCACAGCAGATCTTCAGATTCATAGGTACCTATGATGCCTATGCTGAAACCATCAAACTGATTCTCTCGAGATACTGGCCCATACTTACTGCTGAATCAGACCTGAGAGAGAGACTAACAAATAGGCCCACAATAACATATCGTCGAGGCCCTAACCTGCAGAACTTTTTAGTGTATAGCCACTTCTGTGAAGCTCCGGCACCTACTCAGAGATCGAGTATTCCATTGTAGGTTCCTTCCCATGTGGATCGTGCTCATTCTGCCCACTCATGCCAAGGACTAGAAGTTTTGCTAATCCAGTTAACAATGAAATCATCTCTATTAGATGTTTAATGAACTGTAAAAATACTGCCGTGGTCTATGTGGCACAGTGTACCTGTCCACACATCTATCTGGGCAAAACCATACAGCAGCTTCAGGAGAATCTCTAGCTATATTAGTTCCATCACGACAAATAAGGATACCCCTATCTCTAGACATGTGAGACTTCACCATGGAGACAACAGAGTTACCCTTCCTTTTTGATCAGGACCTCGTCAGGGATATATTGATCGAAAACTCCAACAACTGGAAGCCAGGTGGATACATCGGCTAAAGTCCCTGAGCCCAGTGGGTCTTAATGAAAGGTTCACTTTTGTTGCATACCTGTGAGCCCGATGTTCCTGCACATACACTGTCTCTATCTTTGTTTATTCTTGTTATAACAGATCATTTACTGAGTTACTGATGATGCTCCTATCATATTATAATTCAAGCTGTTTCCCAATGATTACTGGTTGAGGCAACTGTTTACATCCTTTTGCAACTGCCTATACACACTGGATTCTGCGTTAGGGTCATGCTTAGAGGGTATCCAAATGTGATGAATAGCGTCCTCACTGATTACAGACTGAATACATTATCAGTGCATCATAAGTGGTTCCCCTCAATGTCTGAATATATCCCATGTCATATATATTCAATACTTACCTGTAAAAGTGGCTAATGTCATTGTCACTTGTTGCAAACTAGATGTTTGACTGGGGAGCTGTAGGCAGAAACATGTGCAGTACCAATATTTTCCTATTTTTGACTAAGTGCGAATACATGCGCAGAGGGAGGATTCCTCTCGGTCATCAGTCTCTGGATGCCGGCTTCTAACAATATATATTCGGCTATGTATGGGGACATGCGCAGAGCAAGGATTACTTGTGTCAGCTGATCTTCGATCAGCTGCCGCTGAATGCCGGCTCTTACGATATATTCAGTGCCTGATATGCTCTGTACCGATTGGGCGCTAGTCTTCCATATATGCACCAATAGTGTGTGAGGTAGACATACAGATAATGTCCCCTTACACTCTATGATTGGCTAAGCACTCGTGTCAGTCTGCTATTTGGCTGCACCGTTGGTATTCTTCTTTGGGGGATGGTTTCTGCCCTATCTCATCATTGGGCAGTGATCACTTAGATAGGAGTGGCTTTATTCTTAAATACACCGCGTTGTCACGCTGCGCATAGTTAACCCAAACCCCTGATGAAGCCAGTTTACTGGCGAAACATGTCGGGGGACTAATGCTGGTACTCTTTAATTAGCAGTGTGCGTGCACTTTCTAACCTGATAGGTGATACTTAGTATAGTGTTAATTTGCTCTAGGGCAGTGATGGTGAACCTTTAAGCACCGAGTGCCCAAACTGCAACCCAAACCCCCCTTATTTATCGCGAGGTGCCACCAAAAATGAAAGCAGTAACTTATTGCTCCCTGTTCTTCAACAACTTTCAATCATATTGGCCTCCTGAGGACAGCAACACAGTAGCAGGAGGTCCTCCAAAGATAATTTGGTCCTGTCTACTCATTCTCCCTCTTCCTACAGTCCCAAGTAGAAAGTAAGTATCACTTTAAGATTCTTTGAGTCCTGTCTGGTGTGCTGGGGTGATTGCCCGGGTGCCCACAGAAAGGGCTCAGATTGCCGCCTCTGGCACCTGTGCCATAGGTTCGCCACCACTGCTCTAGGGTTATTTTAGTTACATAAACCAGGGCTATACAGTAAAATAGTCATCATGAATAAAGGGCTAATTATACAGTAGGTGCCACGAATCTCTGCACGTTTCAGGCCAAGTGAAACATAGGCTGCCATGGTAGCAAGAAGTAACTAGCTAACACGCATAATCGTTGGTCTGTCGCGGCAGCCCCAAACAGGGTGACTGCTGTGGAAGCCCTCCATAGGGCAATTGTGTCCTGAGACATAACAGTTTTTTTCTGCGCTCTGATAGTAATAAAATCTCTGAGAGATGATATCCATTGTGACACAGCCCATTAATCTAGTGTGACAATTATACTTCTTTACTGACTTCTTTGGCACTATTACCTTGCATGATACCCTCACCCAGTGGTCCCCTGGTTAAGTTACACATACTACCAAGAGCAATATGCACTGTCACTATTGGAGCATAATTGCTAGCTGTCTTTATTTAGAGGCAGTGTCACACACTGGGGCATATTGACTTACCTGGTCCCTGCGCGATCCCCGAAGTGCGTTGTCCGCCGGAATGCCCATCTGCCACCATTCATGAAGACCGTGTGCCCAATTTCCCGCATGTGTCGCTTCCCCGCTCAGGTCCACCAGAGTTCACCCTCTTCTTCCTGGTGTATGTAAGTGCATTGGATGCGACACAAATTGATTTGTTAAATCCCGCTCGTTATCCGAAGCTGCGATTTGTGTTGCGTGAAAGCCAGCACGATTGCAACACAATCCGATCGCATGCGACGTAATCCCCGAGTACGATCCCCAAAAACATCTATAAACCCCACGGAAATGCTGCCGCGGGACCTTGGTAGATAAGCCCCACTGTGTTTTTAAACACATTCCCTTTTGAGCGCTTAGTACTGCTATTATTACTGCTATTTTATGACTCATGACTAATAAAAGTGAAGTTTTAATATATGTTTTTGTCCGGATATGGGTAGTTGTTTTTTTTCAGCCAAAGACAGTGTTGTGAAAAGTAGAGTCAAGAATCCCTGCCATGACAATTGGTCCATTCTTTGTGATAATTGTCTAAAATAAATTACAGCTTGTATATTACACATCCATTTTGTTTTAACCCCTGTGAAACATCTAAAGGTTAACACACTTCTTAAAGGAAACCTACCACTTAAAGTGGCAGGTTTAAGAGGGAACTACCGAGCACCAGCTCAGGGTGAGCTGGTGCCAGAGCTTATTTTTGTTAGTGTTTTAAACCGCAGTATCGCGGTTTAAAACACTTTTTATACTTTATGGCCGAAGCTGCTTCGGCGCACGGAGGTACGTGCTCGGCGCACCATGCTTGGGGTCATTGTCCATCTGTACTATGAAGCGCCGTCCGATCAACTTTGCAGCATTTTGGCTGAATCTGGGCTGAAAGTATATCCCGGTACACTTCAGAATTCATCCGGCTACTCTTGTCTGCTGTTATGTCATCAATAAACACAAGTGACCCATTGCCATTTAAAGCGATGCATGCCATCACGTTGCCTCCACCATGTTTTACAGAGGATGTGGTGTGCCTTGGATCATGTGCCGTTCCCTTTCTTCGCGAAACTTTTTTCTTCCCATTATTCTGGTACAGGTTGATCTTTGTCTCATCGGTCCATACTTTTCCAGAACTGAGCTGGCTTCTTGAGGTGTTTTTCGGCAAATTTAACTCTGGCCTGTCTATTTTTGGAATTGATGAATGGTTTGCATCTAGATGTGAACCCTTTGTATTTTCTTTCATGGAGTCTTCTCTTTACTGTTGACTTAGAGACAGATACACCTACTTCACTGAGAGTGTTCTCGACTTCAGTTGATGTTGTAAAATGGGTTCTTCTTCACCAAAGAAAGTATGCGGCGATCATCCACCACTGTTGTCATCCGTGGACGCCCAGGCCTTTTTGAGTTCCCAAGCTCACCAGTCAATTCTTTTTTTCCAGCCTCAGGATGTTCTGCTTCACCTCAATTGAGAGTTCCTTTGACCGCATGTTGTCTGGTCACAGCAACAGCTTCCAAATGTAAAACCACACACCTGGAATCAACCCCAGACCTTTTCACTACTTCATTGATTACAGGTTAACGAGGGAGACGCCTTCAGAGTTAATTGCAGCCCTCAGAGTCCATTGTCCAATTACTTTTGGTCCCTTGAAAAAGAGGAGGCTATGCATTATAGAGCTATGATTCTTAAACCCTTTCTCCGATTTGGATGTGGAAACTCTCATATTGCAGCTGGGAGTGTGCACTTTCAGCCCATGTTATATATATAATTGTATTTCTGAACAGCTAAAATAACAAAACTTGTGTCACTATCCAAATATTTCTGGCCCTAACTGTAGTTACAACCTCCTATATTGTTAATGCGACGCTAACACAATGTAAACATGATGTAAATGAAAAGTGAGGGAATGCAGGCTAATATTGCATTCATGTAGCGTGTTCAGGTTGCTTTTACATAAATGTGGTTTAAGAGAACGTAATGGTAACGCAATGTAATTGCCATGTTAATGAAAAGTGTGTGAATACAGGCTAATTTTGTGTTCACGTAGCGCTTATGTAAATGCATTATAAACATTGAATTCACATTGCTTTTATGTAAACACATTTTAAATATCTTGTTCACACAACCAGGGGAAATTTCTGGGCAGGTGATCTTCTGACCTACATAATGAGATATAACATCATGGCTTGGTCATGGTGTGGTGAGACACAGGGGCACATTTACTTACCTGTCCGAGGAGTTCACCCGAAGTGCATTGTTCTGACGATCATGCACTGTGCAGCGATCGACTAAGATCATGCACACGATATCCTGCATGTGTCACTTCCCCACTCAGGTCCGCCAGAGTTCACCTTCTTCTTCCTATTGCATGTAAGTGCTTGTTCTTGTGACAGAATTTTAAAGTTAAATCTTGTGCTCAGTCCGAATCTGTCGGATTGACCCTCCCCCGATTTCTGTTGCATGAAAGCCGGTGCGATTGTGCCAAAATCCGATCGCGTACGACACAATCCCCTTCCAAATACCTGTCCCAACCGCGCAATCCCCGAAAACGTCGGGAAGTCCGCCGGAAATGTGATCTGCGAACCCTTAGTAAATAAGCCCCACAGTGTGCTTACCTCACCACGGCAATGCATAATGCAGCCGTGAGCAACTTGTGTGGCCAGTTCACTGATGACCAAAACGCTTGTGTTCATGATTTGAGAAAACCAGTGAAGTGATAACATAATGTCCTGGAGGGATTTATTCTGGCCTAAACAATTTTACACCACCTAATATACAATAAAATGAAAATTCTCCTTCATTAGAATGAAAGTGTATAAATTTATTAAGTGAAAAGCAATCCAAAAGTAAATGCATGTAACGTTTCGGTCTTAACCAAGAAGTTCATGAGACACTGAAAACAAACAAAAAAATAAAATAAATATGTGGAAAAAAACACCCGGGTAAAATGAGTAGTTCACATCATAGTATGTCACGGGTGCACCCCTGTTTGCCCCCGCTGCAGGCCGGTCGCTGAACTCACCTCTCCCGGCTCCTGCTCTTCCTCGGACTGCCGTGCGCGCGCGTCCCCGGCTCCTGCCGAAAATTTAAAGGGCCAGCGCACCGCTAATTGGTGCACTGGCTGAACCTCACCTTTAAGAATCCTGCCTCTTCCTGTGTCCCCTGCCGGATCTTTGTGCCTCATAGCCTTAGAGAAAGCTTCCTAGCGATTATTCCTGCGTTCCTGTGTATTCCTGCGTTCCTGTGTATTCCTGCGTTCCTGTGTATTCCTGCGTTCCCGTGTATTCCTGTGTGTTCCCGCTCCTGTGTCCTGTGTTACCCGAGTTCCTCCGTGTTGCTGTGTTCCCGTTCCCACCTGCCTGGACCTCCTGTTGCTGACCCCGGATTTGGACCTGACGTTGCACCTCTGCCGCCTGCCCTGACCCTGTGCCTGGACCTGTCTACGAGATTGTCATCCGCTAAGGTACCTCGACCTCGGCTGCCACCGTGGGCTAGTTACACCTGGGAACGACCCAGTGGTATCCTGCCGCAGCAAGTCCAACCCGCTTTGCGGCGGGCTCTGGTGAATACCAGGTGCCGCTAGGCTAAGGTTCCGGGTGTTGGCTAGTTACATCTCCCGCGGTGGTCCAGAGGATCCACTGATCCTAACAGTAAGATCCGGCCATGGATCCCGCCGAGGTTCCGCTTCCCACTCGACCAAACTTTGCCGCCATAGTGGTCCAGCAATCCCGGGAGATTGCCGCTCAACGTGAACAGCTGGATCAAGTCTCCACCATGCTGCAACAGCTGCTAGCCGCCCAGCAACAGCAACAGGTTCCCGTGTCTGCTCCCGTGGCTCCTGCAACCCCGGTCTGCCTTCCTGTTGCTGAACCACGACTACGGCTGTCTATGCCCAGCAAATTTGACGGAGACCCCAAACAGTGCAGGGGTTTTATTACTCAATGCTCCCTACAAATAGAACTTATGCCTTCGCAATTTATCACGGAGCGTTCCAAGGTGGCATTTTTCGTCAGTCTTCTCTCTGGGAAGGCCCTGGCCTGGGCCACTCCTCTTTGGGACAGAGGCGACCCGGTCACGACTACTCTTGCGGCTTTTCTGGCGGAGTTCCGGGCCGTTTTTGAGGAACCAGCACGGGCTTCTTCTGCCGAGACTGCGTTGTTGAATCTGCACCAAGGCAACTCATCTGTGGGAGAGTATGCTGTTCAGTTCCGCACCCTGGCCACTCGGATAGATGTCCGGTTCAAGGAACGCGCCGAGGAACTTCGCTCTGAGCATCCTCAAGCTCAGGTAAGACGTTTTCCTCGCCTCGCACCTGCCTTCCAAAGACCGCTCCAGCCTCCGCCTGTATCGTCTGCTGAGGAACCCATGCAGGTGGACAGAATCCGGCTCTCTCTACAAGAGCGTTCCAGAAGACGACAGGAGAACCTTTGTCTGTATTGTGCCAGTCCAGGGCACTTCATCGGGACTTGTCCTGTTCGTCCCCCACGTCCGGGAAACGCCAGCACCTAGGGCTCTTGGGAGAAGCGTCCCTAGGTGTGTGCCAAGCTTCTCCACGTCTGATTATTCCTGTGCTCCTCAGCGTAGACACCGGCACCCAGATTCAAGTTTCTGCTTTCCTGGATTCAGGCTCTACAGCGAACTTTATGGACGCAGCCCTGGTCTCCCGGCATCACTTCCCAGTGGTTCGTCTTGAGAAACCATTGTCCATTGCCTCAGTCAGTGGCCAGATTCTTTCCGTGCCCATCCGGTTTCGCACGGAACCCCTGCTTCTGCAAGTTGGAGCCTTGCATAAAGAAAGACTTTCTTTTTTTGTACTGCCCCAAAGCACTTCCACCCTCCTGTTGGGTCTCCCCTAGTTGCAGCAACATGCCCCTATGCTGGACTGGTCCTCTGGGGAGATTCTCCGTTGGGGCCCGGCTTGTTCTTCTCATTGTATGGATGTCCCTCGTCCGCTCCCTGTCTGGACTTCCACCTTGTCTCCCAAGCCCCTGGAGGGGCTCCCCGCTCCATACTTGGATTTCGCAGATGTGTTCTCCAAAAAACAGGCAGAGACTCTTCCTCCACATCGTCCCTATGATTGTCCCATCGACTTGCTGCCCGGCTCTTCTCCTCCACGGGGTCGGGTGTACCCGCTCTCGGTACCCGAAACAGCCGCCATGTCTGAATATATTAAGGAAAATCTGCAAAGAGGTTTCATACGTAAATCCTCCTCTCCAGCTGGCGCAGGTTTCTTTTTTGTCACCAAGAAAGATGGCTCTCTTCGCCCCTGTATAGACTATCGCGGTCTTAACAAAGTCACCGTTAAGAATCGCTACCCCTTGCCGCTGATCACGGAGTTGTTTGATCGTCTACGGGGCGCGAGAGTCTTTACCAAGTTGGATCTTCGTGGTGCCTACAATCTTATTCGCATCAGGAAGGGTGACGAGTGGAAGACTGCCTTTAACACCCGTGATGGGCATTTTGAATATTTAGTTATGCCCTTTGGACTTTCATCAAATGCCACTTTCATTAAAGGAGCCTTCCATTCCTTGGCTACATTATTTCCGACAGAGGCCTGCAGATGGATCCTGCTAAACTATCTGCAGTTCTTCAGTGGCCACGCCCAGTGGGACTGCGTGCTATCCAAAGATTCCTGGGCTTTGCCAATTATTATAGGCAATTCATTCCACATTTTTTTTCCCTGGTAGCTCAACTGGTGGCGCTAACAAAGAAAGGTGTCAATTCTCGTCTCTGGCCCCCTGCGGCTGAGGAGGCCTTCACGAGATTAAAGACGGCGTTTTCCTCTGCATCTGTTCTTACCAGACCTGATACCGAGAAGCCATTCTTTCTGGAAGTCGATGCCTCTTCCGTAGGAGCTGTAGCGGTTCTTACCCAGATGGGGCCTAGGGGCCGAACTCTCTCCTGTGGCTTCTTCTCCAAAACATTTTCCTCCGCAGAGAGAAATTATTCTATAGGGGATCGTGAGCTTCTGGCTATCAAGCTTGCCTTGGAGGAATGGCGTCATCTGCTGGAGGGAGCTCGATTTCCAGTCAGCATTTTCACGGACCACAAGAACCTCCAGTACCTGCAGACAGCTCAACGGTTGAACCCACGTCAAGCCCGGTGGTCCCTATTCTTTTCCCGTTTTGACTTCCAGATCCATTTTCGCCCAGCCGAGAAAAACATCAAGGCTGACGCCCTGTCACGTGCTTCCGATGTTATGGGGGAGGACTATGCTCCGAGACACATCATTCCTCCAGAGCGGCTTGTGCTGGCAGCGCTGGTGGACCTTCGGCAATTACCTCCCGGCAAGACTTATGTACGACCTGGACTTCGAAAGAGGATCCTGACCTGGGGACATTCTTCTCGAGTGGCTGGGCACCCTGGGGTGCAGCGCTCTGTGGCCCTGATTTCCCGTTTCTATTGGTGGCCTGATTTGGTCAAGGACGTTCAGGATTTTGTGCGGTCTTGTGCCTCTTGTGCTCGCAATAAGCCCTCACGACAAAAACCAGCTGGTCTTCTGTTGCCGTTACCCATGCCTACCTGCCCGTGGTCTCACGTGGCTATGGACTTTATTACTGATCTGCCGCCATCATCTGGCAATACCGTTATCTGGGTGGTAACAGACCGCTTCTCTAAGATGTCCCATTTTGTCCCTCTACCAGGTTTGCCTTCAGCCCCACGTCTTGCCAGTCTCTTCTTCCAGCACATCTTCCGGCTTCATGGCCTTCCCCGGCACATCGTTTCTGCCTATCATCCTCAGTCCAACGGCCAAGTAGAGAGGGTGAATCAGACTTTGGGATGCTATCTCCGCCACTTTGTGTCCGCTCGTCAGGATGACTGGGCTTCTCTTTTACCATGGGCGGAGTTTTCCTACAATTCCCTGGACTCCACTTCTGCTGGTTCTGCTCCCTTCTTTTTAATTACGGACTGCACCCACGGCCTCCTCTTCCGTTACCTATGTCCTGCTGTGGAGGACTTGGTACAGGATCTAAAAGCCATCTGGGAACAAGTCCGTACCTCATTGCTCCAAACCTCTGCCAAGACCAATGAATCAAGCGGACAAGAAACGTCAGCCTTTTCCTGTCTTAGCTCCTGGTGACAGGGTCTGGTTATCCTCAAGGTACGTCCGACTGAAGATCCCTGGCTACAAATTGGGACCCCGGTTCTTGGGTCCATTTGAAATCCTCAGTCGCATCAGCCCGGTAGCCTACAAGTTGCGGCTGCCTCCTAGCATGCGCATACCCAACTCCTTCCATGTTTCCCTCCTCAAGCCAGTCATCTTAAACCGCTTCACCCAACAAGTTCCTCTCCCTCCGGCCCCACAAGCGGACTCTACTGATGTCTTCAAGGTGAAGGAGATCTTGGATACTAAGACAGTGAGAGGTAGGTGGTTGTTTCTGGTAGACTGGAAGGGATTTGGTCCTGAGGAGAGATCTTGGGAGCCAGAGGATAACATCTTGGACAAGAGCCTGCTCCAACGTTTTCTCAGGCCCAAGAAGAGAGGGAGGCCGAAGGGGGGGGGTACTGTCACGGGTGCTCCCGCAATCCCTGTCTCGGATCGCGGGCGCATCCGTGCACCCCCGTTTGCCCCCGCTGCAGGCCGGTCGCTGAACTCACCTCTCCCGGCTCCTGCTCTCCCCCGGACTGCCGTGCGCGCGCGTCCCCGCCTCCTAGGGCGCGCGCGCGGCTCCTGCCGAAAATTTAAAGGGCCAGCGCACCGCTAATTGGTGCACTGGCTGAACCTCACCTTTAAGAATCCTGCCTCTTTCTGTGTCCCCTGCCGGATCTTTGTTCCTCATAGCCTTAGAGAAAGCTTCCTAGCGATTATTCCTGCGTTCCTGTGTATTCCTGCGTTCCTGTGTATTCCTGTGTGTTCCCGCTCCTGTGTCCTGTGTTACCCGAGTTCCTCCGTGTTGCTGTGTTCCCGTTCCCACCTGCCTGGACCTCCTGTTGCTGACCCCGGATTTGGACCTGACGTTGCACCTCTGCCGCCTGCCCTGACCCTGTGCCTGGACCTGTCTACGAGATTGTCATCCGCTAAGGTACCTCGACCTCGGCTGCCACCGTGGGCTAGTTACACCTGGGAACGACCTAGTGGTATCCTGCCGCAGCAAGTCCAACCCGCTTTGCGGCGGGCTCTGGTGAATACCAGGTGCCGCTAGGCTAAGGTTCCGGGTGTTGGCTAGTTACATCTCCCGCGGTGGTCCAGAGGATCCACTGATCCTAACATAGTAGAAGTAGTGAGTGGACTATCTAGACATAACGATCTGCCTAATATGTTGCATCTATAGCAACTCACAGTAGATGGTAAAAGTGCTACTGACATACACTCACCGGCCACTTTATTAGGTACACCTGTCCAACTGCTCGTTAACACTTAATTTCTAATCAGCCAATCACATGGCGGCAACTCAGTGCATTTAGGCATGTAGACATGGTCAAGACAATCTCCTGCAGTTCAAACCGAGCATCAGTATGGGGAAGAAAAGTGATTTGAGTGCCTTTGAACGTGGCATGGTTGTTGGTGCCAGAAGGGCTGGTCTGAGTATTTCCGAAACTGCTGATCTGCTGGGATTTTCACACACAACCATCTCTAGGGTTTACAGAGAACGGTCCGAAAAAGAAAAAACATCCAGTGAGCGGCAGTTCTGTGGGCAGAAATGCCTTGTTGATGCCAGAGGTCAGAGGAGAATGGGCAGACTGGTTCGAGCTGATAGAAAGGCAACAGTGACTCAAATCGCCACCCGTTACAACCAAGGTAGGTAGAAGAGCATCTCTGAATGTACAGTACGTCGAACTTTGAGGCAGATGGGCTACAGCAGCAGAAGACCACACTGGGTGCCACTCCTTTCAGCTAAGAACAGGAAACTGAGGCTACAATTTGCACAAGCTCATCGAAATTGGACAGTAGAAGATTGTAAAAACGCAGCCTGGTCTGATGAGTCTCGATTTCTGCTGCGACATTCGGATGGTAGGGTCAGAATTTGGCGTCAACAACATGAAAGCATGGATCCATCCTGCCTTGTATCAACGGTTCAGGCTGGTGGTGGTGGTGTTATGGTGTGGGGAATATTTTCTTGGCACTCTTTGGGCCCCTTGGTACCAATTGAGCATCGTTGCAACACCACAGCCTACCTGAGTATTGTTGCTGACCATGTCCATCCCTTTATGATGTCCATCCCTTTGCAGCCGACCTTCCTGGGGGGAATAGCAATGAGGGGGTGTGTATAAATTATCTTCCGACAGAGCCAGGAGGCACTTGCCTAGCGGAGCGGTAAGTGCCTCTGGCTCATTTCCATAAAGTTATAAAGTGGATATTTTGGGGTAGCAGACATGCTGGGAAGTGCCAGGAGGACTCCCTATTAACCCCTAAGGTAATGAGCATGCATTTGGTGACAATCTACCACCCCTAAAAGTGGTGGTAGATGTCCTTTAAGTCGACACTGAATTGCCACTGATTTCATGTTATGCAGTGACTGTAGAAGTTAAAGGAAACCTACCACTTGTAGTGGCAGGTTTCCGATGGCAATATCGGGCACCAGCTCAGGGTGAGCTGGTGCCGGAGCTTATTTTAGTTAGTGTTTTAAACCGCGGTATCGCGGTTTAAAACACTTTTTAAACGTTGTAGCCGGCGCAGGCAGGTACGCGCTCGGCACGCGGCTCTCATTCACTTTCTATGTAGCCGTGCGCACGGTAAGCGCCGAGCGCGTACCTGCCTGCGCCGGCTACAACGTTTAAAAAGTGTTTTAAACCGCGATACCGCGGTTTAAAACACTAACTAAAATAAGCTCCGGGTGAGCTGGTGCCCGATATTGCCATCGGAAACCTGCCACTACAAGTGGTAGGTTTCCTTAAAGGGCATCTACCACCAGGATGAAGGATTGTAAACCAAGCACACTGACATAATAGTGTGTGTCCCCTCTGGCATGATCTATTTCCTGTTTTTTTTAAGGATCTCAAAATTATGCAAATTAGCCTGAGAGACTCTGGTTAATTGAACCTGGAGCCCCTCAGGTTCAATTGCATAATTTTTATTCTTAAAAACAAGGGCATAAGAAGCTTAAAGAGTGTCCTTGGTTTACAATCCTTCAACCTTGTGGTAGATGTATTTTGACCTTTAATGAGAATATAAAAAAGCACTGCATTAATCAGTCCCTGACTAATTGGACTCATGTACAGAAAAATCAGTTGTGTGCCTTTAAATAAACCAAATTACTAAATCAAGAGCTATGGTATATAGACAAAAAGAAAGTAGTCACTGTCCAAGGTACTGAATGTAAAAAACAACCATACATGAAGACACTATTTTAGTAGTTGTAATCCTCAACATAAGGGGCAGGACTTATATTCATATTCATAAGGCAGAGTATTATTGTACAGTAGTTATAGTCATGTACTTCAAGGGCATTAATATAGTAGCTATATATATATATATATATATATATATATATATCAGGATTATAGCAGTTATATTCTTGTACAAAGGGAACAGAGTTATAGTGGTTATATTCTTGTTCATGGGGAAAGTAATACAGTAGTTATATTTATTCTTGTACATAGGGGACACTGTTATAGTAGTTATATTCTTGTTCTTGTTCATGTCCATTACTACTAAGTAATATAGTAGTTATATTCATTTATATTTGAGGCAGTATTATAGTAGTTTCTGCCTTCTATGTATAATTATGTAACTACTATAATACTGCCTCCTATGTATAATGATGTATTATATATAACTTAATATACTATAAGTAGTTATTATACATAGTAGGCAGCATTATAGCAGTTATAGGGGCATGGGGCAGCATTTCAATACAATATAACACATACTCTAGTACAAGAAAGTAAAGTTGTTCATCCAACTCAGGTCACCTACAGGCTGGACACCTCCCATCTCGTCTCCAGTTTATGTTTTCGATTTCCTCTACATGTGGTCCCTGTTCTGTACCTGATTGGTTTGAATCTATAGATGAGAAGATACATTAGGACCTCCCCCTGTTGTACTGATGCTCCGGATAGGTTGTTGCTATACTACCAGTATCCTGTTCATGTTGCATCCCACACTCACATCTTCTGTGACAGTTTCCAACTTCTGATGACATCACCCGCACTGGAGCCTGTTCACACCTGTACATGCAGTGCCATGTATGTCATGCGGAGCAGCCTGTAGGAGATCCCTTCTTGTCAGACTGGCAGCAGCTTGCACTGCACATAGAGTTGTTTATCACAATGTCATATGATTTCAGCTGCCCTAGAAACAAGAGAGCAGATCTACCATCCAAGAGGCTGGCATAACAGAGCAGAGGATCAGCAGCCTCAGTCTACACTGGCGTCCCCCTAACAATGTTATGACATTAAGGAGGACCTCCACCCCCTGTTGTCCCCCCATTATGTCATCCTCCTCCGGAGCTTCCCCTCCTTCCTAGGCTCTTGCTGTGTCCCCCTCCTTTTCTGATCACTCCTTTCCCCCTCCCTTCCCCAAACTCTTCCTCCTCCTCTGCTCTCCCTCCCCACCATCCCCGGTACCGCATTGCTGTGGTGCAGGGGTGACTGCATTGCGCTGGGGCCGTCAATAGGTGGACCCCCTCCTGGAGAAATAAAACTGGCTGATCTGGAGCCGACAGCCCCTGCTGTCTGAGAGCTCCGCCACAGGTAAGAGCTCCCCACTTCTAGCCTGCAGCCCCCAATAATTCTCTGCCTGCACCCGATGATGATTCATAGTACTGTCCCAATAGCCACCCCTTTCTGTAGCCTATTTAAGTTGTAAGCCCCCCTTTGTTTGCCCACCCCTTGTCACCTGCCTAGTTTGGAATCCCCCTGCAAGTAAATGTTCAATATCCTCCCTCTGACCTGGAAGCTTCCACATATTAACCCTTACACCCCTTTAATGACTTCTCTTCGGGCTTGTATTCCATCCTAAGTTTCTGTGGCCCCTTTCCATGTCCAGCCTGTTTTGCAGAGCCCCCTTGTCACTCCTTTCCACCCCCTTTATTTCTGGGTGTATGGGTAAAGATTTAAAGGGGGTTAGTAGACATTCAGTATCTATATGGAGAACGTGGGGCATCTATGAAAGGGACATTTTATCTGTGGCGTAGTGTAAAATCCATCAAAGGCAAGAAGAGGGAGGGAGCTGCCAGCCCAATGCAGGGCATGGATCTACACTGTACAGAGATCTGTAGACACCTATATATTATATAGAGATATGTGTGTGCGATGTAGCAGTGTTCCCTATGATAAACATGGGTTGTCATTAATCTGTTTATTATGTTTGTATGAATAGATAGTGTACAAGGTATTTGAGCAATAAAAACATTTGATATCTCTATAATGCATGGAAGATACAATATAGCTGGGTTACTACATAGATAATAATCACCATAGGGTGTTAACTCGGGTTTTACCTAGGACTACAGGTAACCATATTACCCTCTTAACTCAAAGAAACAAGTTAAGACAAATGCATCCCTGTGGGAGAACCATATATAAAGAAGAAGCAGCAGCACAAAACCCATAATTAAAGAGAAAGCGACAGATTAACCCATAAATTGCCAACCTAAACTGATAATGTATTTGGCAAGCAAACACACTTACAACTGGCACATATATGAAAGATTATTGCCGTTTGATACAAAGTAGTATATACCACATACAGATATAGCAGGACTGAGCTTGTCAACACAACTTTAGGTAATATATGTTTTTTTCTACTGGCAGTACAGGAACATGCAGTGTGTGTGTTCTTGTGTGTCTGGGGAAGGGGGTACATTTAAACACAGGTCACTTCTCCCTTTGGATATAGAAGTGCTGTAATTTTCTGCCCCCTGGTGATTTATTCTGCTGTAACATATACTCTGCTCCCCTCCTCCTCCTACCTGGCATCCATCTGCTTTCAGGCTGTCTTTTGTATTGTGTATCTGATCTAAGTGAGGACACTGAAGTAATATCATCAATGCATTCATCTGGAACACAGGCTCTTATGCCCCATTATATGTCAGGGCATAATAGGGAAATTGTTGTACTAGTAAATATTTTGAAAATGTCTGTAGCAGATTCCAAAGTATAATGTACCATTTTTGTACTGGCTTCTTCTTTTGGGCAAAGGACATTTTATGGGCCCCCTAAAGCTCCTGGTTCCAGATGCCATCCTCTGCAGATATGCATCCACTGCTCCTCCTCAAGTTATACCCCTGCTTATTAGAATCTGGAAAGTTGAGTGACAAGTTTTTCAGTAGCCTTTATTGCTCCAAAAAGTTTTTTGGCTACTAGAAAATATCTGATGACTATGCAGCAAGATCGGAGAGATTGTCACTTTATGTAGAATTACCATTCAGGAATAAATGAAAACTTAGTGCCAAGCAAACATTATGAAGAGTATATTGCATGTCTCAAAGCTTTTGTAGGATGAATAATAAGAATGAAACAGCTAAATAGAAAGTGAGCTTTTGGTATTTTTATCAAGGACTGCAAAGATTTTCAAAATACTGATAGACAAGGAGTAATACTGATATTGAAGGAGTAATACTGAAGGCGTAATGCATACATTGCTCAGTTAGAAAACAAGTTGTACCTTATGCCTCAGGGGCTTAACAGTTGAGACTGATGTATGAATTGAAGGTGTGATAACTTATATCCTTCCTTCAGATACCCTCACCAGCTACAAAGCTTAACCCCCAAGAGGATGGGGAAGGAGAAGACTCACATCAACATTGTGGTCATTGGCCATGTGGATTCTGGCAAATCCACCACCACAGGCCACCTGATTTACAAATGTGGAGGTATTGATAAAAGGACTATTGAGAAATTTGAGAAGGAGGCAGCTGAGGTAAGTGTCTGTCACAAATTGTGTGGATATTAATAAATCTTTGAAGAAAATGGCCCACATTCAATAAGGGCCGTGCACCAGTTTTCTTTCAGTGCAAACTGCTTGCACAGGTATTTGTGTCGCACATGACCATTTTGTGGACCATTTTTCACTTCTGTGGCAGAGCCACTTAGTAAGTCCGACATGCAGTACCCCAATGTGTGTATAATTGAGACCGGCTTTTAAAATGATAGTCTTAATAAATTTCCTGCATGGTGTTTGGAGGTTCCTTGGTAAACTACTGTGTGGGGGCCACTATGTTCCTGGAAAGAGTATAAGAAGAAGATGGGTAAGTGTCCATTGAAGGGTAGATTGCATATTTTCTGCTGTCAAGGCGTTCCCGATGAGGAAAGGATTTCTACAGTATGTTATCTAGTATATGGCAATGACCATCACTTGGTTCGCTTTTATCGGGAGGTCACTAGAAACCATAACTTCATTGGCACTGTTACCTTAGTTAAAATCCAGACCTTGTATGCAAAAATCAAAGTTAAAAAAGTATGGCTGCCTTCTTATGAAAACAACATACTTGTCCACAAGTTGGGTGCAACTCCATGAAATACAATACTGGACACAACCCATGGAAAGATGGTTTATTGGATTATTTTCCCCAAAAGATAAGCCTCATTTCTCTCATCTTGGACAACCCCCCTAAAATCTGGGAAAAAAACTATTGTATATATCATGTTATTCATGATTGAATTAACTTTTTAACCTGTCTATTGAACGTGATGGAGCACATTTAGTAAGGGCTGTGCACCAGTTTTCATTGGATTTTGCATGTTTTTTTAGGTAAATTCCACCAAAAAAAAACATATGTAATAAATCAGATTTTATTGTAAACAATCTTAAAAGTACATTTAAATTAAACACCAGTGCACAGGAAAAATTAACCTGGCACACTACAGTGTGGGCGCACCAAAATAGCATCAAAAATACAGATCATGCAAGAACAGTTGTGTAAGAATAATGTACTTAGTACAACCAATGGGCAGCAAAATGGATGTCACATATGTAAGTAAATAAAAATAAGTATATCATACTGAAACATCCTGCAGGAAATGTAATTTACCATATTTTTCGGACTATAAGGCACACAAAAAATCAAAGGTGCGCCTTATAGTCCAGTGCACCTTATATATGAACAGTACTTACACACAACAGCTGCCTTGAACTGTGCACAGGTCTGCCACCTGCTGGTCATTCACCCTTATATTGAGGTGCACCTTATAATCCGGTGCGCCTTATGTATGAACCTAGACATTTTAGCAGGCATTTATTGATGGTGCGCCTTATAATACGGTGCGCCTTATAGTCAGAAAAATACTGTATATAACATGGTGTTGATATTGACAGCACAAGGAAGCACATATACCCTTACCCATGGGAAGGATCCACACACCGACCCCAACGCACATCTCTGCTGTCTAGCCTTCATCTGACCACCAGATATAGGCTTGACAGCTGAAACGTGGCTCTTTCCCTTGGGTAAGGGTATATGTGCTTCTTGGTGCTGTCAATATCAACACCATGATTTATTACATATGTATTTTTTTTGGTGGAATGTATCTCTTCTTTGGTCTAATTGTCTTGTACGTATTCCACATGCTTTGGATATTTTGACTTTACTATAGTATATGGCAGTATATGGCAATTTTCTTTTTCTTTCTTGGCTTGGATGTTTTTTTAGGTGCAAACTGCTTGCACATGTATTTAAGAAGTGTCTGCACCACAGTTGTCGCACTCGACCATTTTGTGGTGTGGCTGCACTTTTCTTCATGCAACACAAATTTCTGCACTGAAGGGGGGGTTCCGGTGCTCATTTGGACCACGCGCCAGATTTAGCATGCAAAGTCCGACAGAAATGTGTCACAAGCCCTACGTTAAAGGTGCACCAAAAAAAAAAGTGGTGCACTCTCTCGGGGCAGTGCAGAGGGTGCCAGATTCTTTCAAAACGTGCACCCACTACACACAGGCTAACATAGCACTAAAAGTAACATTTTTGGAGCTTGCACATGTATTTATAACATTTTGTGTCACAGCTCCACTTTGTCGGCCTGTTAATGCATAGTTGGAGTTTGCCACACATTTGTAACAGTGACTTATCAGAATTCTTTTGCATACTGTGTATTAAAGGTGCACCAGTAAAAAGGTGCACACCACCTAAGCAGGTCTTGGTTGTGCCTGATAATTGAAGACCGTGGAGCACCCTGCACTGAGCTCATAGCTAAGGCAGCTTGCCTCACCTTTCATATATTTGGGCCGATGTGTCTATACACTAGCATAGGAAAGGCTGCCACGTTGCACAGGGAGATTGACTTCCACTAATCCAACAATGATCAGCGGGGTCTGACCCTTCAATTCCATTAAACTTCATGTATCCTGTGTTCATACTTATCAACTATATAGTGATGGGACATGGAGTATGATAAAGGACTGTTCATTTTCCCAAAAAGGTAATAACATGTTCCCAAAACATTCATGATTCATTACATCCCAGACTTTCAGAAAGCTCCTAAATTGCAAATATAACTAGTAATGAAATGCACCCACACCTGTTGCACTTATAGCATCAGTTTCCATTCAGGAATCTGGATCATCATTGTGATCTCTGCTTCTGGTAGACTAATAGACTAACAAACAGAAGTGGATGACTTAGGGATTTATATTCTCTTCCCATATCGCGCTGTGCCAGCAGAGAAAGATGCAGGATTTCAATCGGAGGTATTAAAAGCCTTTGTAGCAGAAAGCATCCTAAGGTTTTATATGAGTCATTCGTCCTCAAGAGGCTCTGTTGAGACCCAGATGATGACAGCTCATTGGGAGCATTGTGTTCAAGAGATGGAGCCCCAAGATGATGATCAGGAGCAGCTGAAGCCGCAGAGAACGCCACCTCTGCCAGAGTTTAATTATAGCTGATCTGAACTGGCAAGCTCCATTTTCTGTGTGCATGCAGAGGGCACACTGTCCTATCAGCAACACACACAGCTGGGAAATGGAGACGCTCTGTCAGAGCGAACATCGGGGCATGGCTGCCCTTAACACGTTACTACTCAAAAACATTGGACATCATTGCAAACACTCTTATTACATCCAGTGTTACTTTCATTCAGTTCTTCGAGTCGAAACATATGGCAGTAAAACGGACAAGAGAACTAATGCTATTGCCAAGGCCATTGTGCCCTATATCCATCATGTCCCGGCCATAACTGACATGCTTTAAATGTTATTATCATGTCATTGTTATAACCATAAAGCCTTGACTACACATTGGGGCAGATTTACTTACCTGTTCCATTTGCGATCCAGCGGCGCGTTCTCTGCGGTGGATTCGGGTCTGGCCGGGATTCAGGCAGTTCCTCCGACGTCCACCAGGTGGCACTGCTGCGCTGAAGAGCATCGGTGCGCACTCAAGTTCACCGGCCTATACCTAGTGAAGGTAAGTGCAAGCTCCGCAACACATTTTTTTTTTAAATGCGGCGGTTTTTCCGAATCCGTTGGGTTTTCGTTCGGACACGCCCCCCAATTTCCGTCGCGTGCATGCCAGCACGGATGCGCCACAATCCGATCGCGTGCGCCAAAATCCCAGGGCAATTCAGGGAAAATCGGCGCAAATCGGAAATATTCGGGTAACACGTCGGAAAACGTGAATTGGGCCCTTCGTAAATGACCCCCATTAGGCCCTGATTGCACCTATATCCATCATACCATGACTATAGTTACCATACAGTGAGGGTTATTTATCATACGCTGGGCGCCAGCATATCATAGCCACGCCGCTGCTCTGGTGCAGCCCGATACATCAAGAGGCATCGGCCTCTAGATGTTTCAGGCGTGGTCCAGGCCCTGCCTGGCCTACAAATAAACACAGTCGGCGACTTTTCACTTGTCTTTTCACATGACGTGGTACAGAGGCACTGATAAATAATCCCCATTGACTGTATGCATCAATCAGTAACATTCATATAACATTTCATAGAGAGACTTAATAAAGGTGAAACAAGCCACTCCCAAAAATAAACCAATTAACATAAATGCATAAATGAACATAAACACACTCCACCCCACCCCACACATATATCATAGTAGGTTTTTTTTGGCCTTTTTATATATAAACTAACAAGCGCAGAATACGCAGCACACTACACTAAACTAAATCCCACACCCACACCTTCCCCTTCCCCTCAGACACTGGTCTAACGTCCAAAGTTTGCGTTAAGTAGTCCAAGTAGACCAGTGTCCAAGGTCAGTTCATAAATCCCACCACCATCACCCCCCTCCCAACCTAACACTATGTCCCAAACCACACTATATACAATATATACACTATTTACAACATAACATAAAGAAAATATAGTACAAAACAAAAGCTGAACAACATCAATCCAAACCAGTTTGGCGGATTAAGCTGCCGCTGAAAATCACCTCCTATTTTATCCAATTGTACTTGAAGAAGGGCTGATTAGCCCGAAACGTGTCTACTATGGAATAAAGCATTTTAACCTTCTTGAAGACCCTTGTCCGAATAGCGCCGTTCCAGCCCTCTTTTGGTTTTCCAAACCACCCCTTCTGTCTATTGGATCACTGGTTTAACTTAGGTTAAACACCAGCACGCTGAAGGGCAGCTTACGGATACTTTAAAAGCGCATTAACTTTATAATAAGGTGAGCACACCTCTAGGGGGGGGGGGTCACTTCCTACATACCCCCCCTATTTTCTGCGTGGTTCCATTGGATACCATACGTACCTCTTTCCCCTTATCCTCACAGTATCACACGAGGCACCGTCCTCTTGTTTGCCTTTGTTTTGTTTTTTTCCCCTACTTAAAGCCCAGGTTTGGTGCCTACAAGCCCTACATCACTATATACTCATAAAACAAAACAAGGGACACTAAAGGAGAACCCCCTCCAGAGGAGAGAGGCCCTCCCCGTGGGTGAGTCTATCTGTAATGTACCTTAGTGGGTTGTCTGCCCACAAGGTCATAATTCACCATGCCCCCATACTCATTTATCCAGTGCAAAGCATCTCCAGAAAAATGTTCATACAGAGATATTGCTTATGTTAGAAGTCAGCATTGTTGGATCTTTTTAAGACTGCATTTAGGATTACTGGTTGTTTGAAAAGTTTCATATTACAGGCAGTCCCCTACTTAAGGACACCCAACTTACAGACGACCCCAAGTTAAAGACGGACCCCTCTACCCACGGAGACCTCTGGTGAAGCTCTCTGGATGCTTTACTATAGTCGCAGACTGCAATGATCAGCTGTCAGGTGTCTCTAATGAAGTTTAATTAATAATCCTTGGTCCCATCACAGCAAAAAATCTTAAAATATACAGTTTTGACTTACATGCAAATTCAACTTCAGAACAAACCTATGGAGATGTGAAAGTTGGATGAAAACAAATGAAAACCACTATATTGTTAGTTATGTTTAACGTAAGTTAAAAAACGTAAGTTTAATGCTACTTCACTTTTTTTAGATGGGTAAAGGATCCTTCAAGTACGCTTGGGTTCTCGACAAACTGAAGGCAGAAAGGGAACGAGGTATCACTATTGACATTTCCTTGTGGAAGTTTGAGACTACCAAATATTACATCACCATCATTGATGCTCCCGGACATCGTGACTTCATCAAGAATATGATCACTGGGACATCTCAGGTGAGTAGACATTAAGAAGGCAGGGTTATTGTTGGCGCCCGTTGCAGGCCATTTTTAGATAGCTATGAGTTCATCATAGTATGCATGAGATCTTCTACCTCACTATTCTACGTAAGAGACTTCTGTGTCCAGAGAGCAACACGCTCAGCTCTGCTCCCAATCTCAGCTACAGACACTGTCACATAATATTGAGAGCAGGGAGCAGTAGTCTCTCCACTCTTTCACTTTGTATCTTTAAACAACTTTATGGATCATAAGAGAAATCAGCACAGCCAGAGGACAAAGCTACTGCATAGCCAGCCTTAACAGAGGAGTATAGCAAATAAACTGCTGCACATAGGTATCAAGATAATACTACATCCCAAGATGTTCTACATCCCAAGAGCTACTGATTTGTTAAAAAATGTCAAGTTGCACTTCTATCCTGGAGTATTTCACTGTACAAAACCTTATAACTCAGCATCAGCATGGGTTTATTAGGGATCGGTCCTGTCAGACTAATTTGATCTGCTTCTATGAGGAGGTAAGTACTAGACAGGACCTGGGGAAGTCTGTGAATGTTGTGTATCTGGACTTTTCAATAGCATTTATGCAGTGCCACATAAAAAGTTGGTGTATAAAATGAGACTGCTGAAACCCTTACTTTTTAATATTTTTATTAATGACCTTGTAGGGAATTTACACAGCAGAGTTTCAATATTTGCATACTAAGCTCTGTAACGTAATTAATACAGAGGTGTATAGCATAACATTACAGAGGGATTTGTGGAAGATTGGGCAGAGAAATGGCTTATGAGGTTTAATGTAAGCTTATGCACTAGGGCCATGGAACAAGTACTGTTGTGTTCTAAACAGTCAATTACTTGGTAAAACCTCAGAAGAAAAAGACTTGGGGGTATTGCCGGATAGTACACTTATTTTTACTGACCAGAGCCAGGCAGCTGTTAATAAAACAAATAAAATTGTGGGATATATCGAGAGGAACCGATTCTCATGATAAGGACATAGTTTTACCCTTATGCAAATCAGTGGTCAGACCAGTTTTGGGCACCAGTGTATAAAAAGGATATAGTAGAACTGGAACGGGTGCAGAGGAGAGCAACCAGGATTATTAGGGGAATGGAGGGATTACATACCTCCCAACATTTGTGAAAAGGAAAGAGGGACAAAATGGCGGCACGCGATCCCCCTAAGCCACACCCTCAATCACTCCCTGGCCACGCCCCAAATTTTAGCCATATTAAAACAATAAAAATCATCTCAATAAAAAAAAAAAAAATCATCCTCATTGGGATTTGAACCCAGAACCTGCAGTTTCCATGTACAATAATAACACAGCGCCCCAACCCACTGAGCTATAATCTCAGTAACTAATAAGTAGGGAATTTTGGTAACTAAGAACTATGACTATATACTGCCTTGGTATATAGGGAAGGATCTTCTCAGATTATTGTAATTATTGCGACTATTATTATTATTATGGAGATTATTATTATTATTGAGATGATTATTATTATTTTTACCATTATTAATAATCATCTCCATAATAATAAAAATAATAACATTTATAATAATAATAATAATAATAGTCTCAATAATTACAATAATAATCTCTGAGAAGATCCCTCTCTATATATCAGGGCATTAGTCTGTAATCACAATGTAACACTGGCAGATAACACTTCTTAGTTACCAGAAATCCTCAGCTCTGTATCACTGGGCTTATAGCTCAGTTAGTTAAGCTCCTGTCTATGGTGCAGAAGGTTCCAAGTTTGAATCTCAGCCTGGCCAAAACTTTATTTAATTTAATTATATAAAGAGCTTGTGTCTGGGGAAGCCCTGGAGACCATATATGGACAGATGGTGATCTGACCTGATGACGTGGTCCCTGCTCTCTCTGCTAAGCCGACACTTCTCTGAAAAGGATTCCCTGCCCGATGTCTGCTCTGGGGAACCCTAGGAGATGCAGTGACCATATATGGACAGATGCTGATCTGAAGCTGATGACGTGGTCCCTGCTCTCTCTCTAAGCCCGACACTTCTCTGAAAAGGATTCCCTGCCCGATGTCTGCTCTGGGGAACCCTAGGAGATGCAGTGACCATATATGGACAGATGCTGATCTGAAGCTGATGACGTGGTCCCTGCTCTCTCCGCTAAAGCCGACACTTCTCTGAAAAGGATTCCCTGCCCGATGTCTGTAGAAGCCATTCTGTACTGTGAGTTCAGACTTTCAAAGTATTTACTATGGGGACACAGCGCCAGGACACAGCGCCGGGACACAGCGGGACCTGGGGGGAGAATCCGTGACAATCTCATAGCTGCCCGTGACGCGGGGCAGAGGTACGAAAAACGGGAAAGTCCCGTCAAAATCGGGACGGTTGGGAGCTATGGGATTAGAATACACTGACAGATTACAAAATTTGGGATTATTCAGTTTAGAAAAAAGATGGCTGCGGGGAGACCTCATTACAATGTACAAATACCTGAACGGACAGTACAGAGATCTCTCATATTTTTATACCTAGCAAAGAGGCATCCTCTTAGTCCAGAGGAGAGGCGGTTCTACCATCGCCATAGATTGGGATTCTTTACTGTAAGAGCAGTGAGACTATGTAACTCTGCCGCAGGAGGTTGTTATGGTGGACTCTATACGCATGTTCAAGAAAGGCCTGGATGCCTTTCTAGAGAGCAGAAATATCACAGGTTATGGGGAAAAACATTTGTTTAATTCCAATTGGTTGGGTCTTGCATCTTTTTCCAACCTTATATACTATAAATCTATATTGGGGGTTATACTTTTTTCCATTCTATGTAACATTCAACAGCTGAATGAGGAAGCTTTTAGTTAAATAGGTAGGGATGCAATATTTTTTTGTTTCACTGCAGACAGGACAGAAGGTGAGGAGGATCCTGCTCCAGCCAGCTGGCAATCGCAGGAGGATGGCATGAAGGATACAGTCATGAGAAAAATAAAGTACATCCTCTCTGAATTGTATTGTTTTACAAATCAGGACATTAAAGAATCTGGTCCTTAGAATGTCCTAAAATTAGGTAAATGCAACCTCAGATTAAGAACAACAAATAGAAAATTGCATATTAATTATTAGAAAATGCTATGCCAAAATGCAATAGCGCTGTATACAATTTTAGGAACATCCTTAATGTAGGTAACATTCAGGCCTGGATAATCAAATACCATTTTGAAGTCTATTATTCTATATTGAGATAGATAATTCACTAGATGTAAACATTTTTAGAACCCTCCAATAAAGCTAGCAAACACTGCAGTGCTGTACCTTCAGAACGCCGGACCATGCTCAAAGTGGTCGTGTGTATTCATGAGTGGGCAGTCAAAGGCGATGCTTCTTCCCTGGACTGCCCCTCCCACTCCATAGTCCCGTCCCCTCATGAGTATGCCTGACCACTTTGAGTTTTTGTGGTGTGAAGGTACGGCGCTGTAGTGTCTGCTAGCTTTATTGGATGGTTCCATTAAAGATAGCAGTTTATGACGGCTAAAAATTGGGTTTTTTTGGATGACAGGTCCTCTTTAAAGACAGTCTACAATCTTTCTTAAGATGGAATTCCCACAAATTACACCAAGGTTGGACTGGGTAATGTTCAGAGAAAAAAGTTAAGTTACTCTCAGACTATAGGTCTAAATGTTCTTAAATGAAGTCCCAGATTTAAAGGAAATCTACTAAAATCTATCAAAATCAAACATGATGACCAGGAACACTTACTCATAGATCCAGACACAATGACTATGAAAATATTCTTATATTTGTTATCCATGGCCTCCTTCCTTCTAAAATCAACTTAAAATTATGCTAATAAGTCAGAAGGGCTCTGGTGGTGTTTCCAGAGCCCCACCATGCCGTGGCTCCCCTCCGCTAGTGTGTGGCATTAGAACAGGCAGAGGAAGTGCCTAGAGAGCAGGGAGAGGGTGAGACATGCTGCAGATCGTGAAGCTATAGCAGGGAGGGGCTCTGTTGGCATCCCTGGAATAGCATAATTTTGAATGTTGATTTTAGAAGGAAGGAGGCCATGGATAACAAATATATAGGAAGATTGTTGCGCTGCTTGGATCTGTGGGTGGATCTATAAGTGTCCCTGTTTTATTATGTTTTATTATGATGTTAGATTTCCTTTAAGAAAACCAAACACATACAACTTTTAGTTACAAACAGACTTTTTTGCCCCCTGTGACTTCTGGTAAAGCTCTCTGGATATTGGTAACTGCTGAACTTTAGCCCCAAGCTACAATAATTAACATAACAATTAACAAGGCCTCTGCAATGTTTATTATTAATCCTTGTTCCCATGACAACCCAAAATTTGTAAAATTTTATGGTCACAGGGACCAAACAAATTGGGGGTCATTTACTAAGGGCCCGTTTCGCGTTTTCCCGACGTGTTACCTGAATATTTCCGATTTGCACCGATTTTCCCTGTATTGCCCTGGGATTTTGGCGCACGCGATCGGATTGTGCCGCATCGGCACTGGCATGCACACGACGGAAATCGGGGGCGGTGGCCGAAAGACAACCCGACGGAATTTGAAAAACCGCTGGTGAACTTCAGGGCTGGTGAACTTCAGGGCATTCCAGCGGGCCTCGGGGAACGTAAGCGCAGCAGCGCCACCTGGTGGACGTTGGAGGAACTACCTTAGTGAATCCCGGCCGGACCCAAATCCAACGCAGAGAACGCACCGCTGGATCGCGAATGGACCGGGTAAGTAAATCTGCCCCATTGTGTCTAAATATTTAAAAAAATAATTAATAAAAACTTAAAAAAAAAATTTTGTCTGAAGTTACACTTCCAAAAAATACATGTTCTGAGTAACAAATTAATCTTAAGAACTAACCTACAGAAACTATCTTGCTGCCCTGGGACAGACTAAAAAAGTATGGTTTGTTTGGAAGGGCTGCCAGGCTAGTTCCTTAAAGAAGACCTGTCAGGTCGTTTCTGGAGCATAAACCAACTACAGGTCCTTAAGGAATTGTGGCTTAGAGTCCCAAATCGACCTGTATGAGGGTTGTATGGGGAAAATTTAAAAAATAAAATAAACTTTGATACTTACCTAGATGTGAGTCTTCAGATCCCGCCTCGGTGCCTCCTTTTGCAATGCGAGAAGTGAAGCCAGGACAGTATCCCAGCTTCAATATGTATGTGTAGAGGCTGAGGAAAGTATAACGTTTTCTTTTTGTAAGACAATAGCTGAAGAAACATAAAGGGTGATTCCGGACACTAAACCACTGGTGCATAAGGACCTGTACAAATATCTGAAAACAAATATTTACCATGGTTACCTTGAAAAAGTATTGTAGAATCCAACATGACGCCAACTATCCAGCAGCTTACGCTTGGCTGAAATTGGGCCATGTAGCAAACAATGAACACCAGCCAATCTATAACTGAATGAATGAAGAAGTAAGTAATCAGAAGAAGAAAGATGTTGTCGTAATGGTCCAGTCACAGTCCAGACCTCATAGCAAGTGAAATGCTGTGGTTGGACCTTAAAATGGTTATGCTTAAACAAATGAAACTGATAACGTCATGCAGAAAATTATTACTTAAGGCTTTTGCTGCTAAATATGCTCCTACAAGCCCCTTATTCATGGGGGTACTTCATTTAATAAATATTAAATTGTTTCAATCGTAATATGAGACAAAATAGGATCCAAGGAAAGGGAGAGGATGAACAGCATATATTAATGATCTATGTATAGCCAAAAGCTGGTGTAGTGGCCATCCAGGCAGATTCCCATCCAAGGCTGCCATCCACTTCAAGTTGCACCTCCACTGATTACCTCCAATAAACTATATTTAATATATGAACTTATACATTGCATACCGAGCTGACTATTGAACCACCTACCACCACATGAATGTTTTTGCTATCCAATTTTTGTAATTTTGTTTTGTATGGGGATCATTTTGTCCACTTCTGTATAATATCTTACACAACATTGCCCTATTTTAACTTATTTAATTGCATTAAATATTCTGTTTCCAGGCAGACTGCGCCGTCTTGATAGTGGCCGC
Organism: Engystomops pustulosus; assembly: GCF_040894005.1. Classification (NCBI taxonomy): domain Eukaryota; kingdom Metazoa; phylum Chordata; class Amphibia; order Anura; family Leptodactylidae; genus Engystomops; species Engystomops pustulosus. Next base: position 125,351,506 of record NC_092416.1, read on the forward strand.
TGGTGTTGGTGAGTTTGAAGCTGGAATCTCAAAGAATGGCCAGACCAGAGAGCACGCCTTGCTAGCTTACACACTTGGAGTTAAACAACTCATTGTTGGCATCAACAAAATGGACTCCACAGAGCCACCATACAGTGAGAAGCGTTATGATGAAATTGTAAAAGAGGTCAGCGCATACATTAAGAAGATTGGGTACAATCCAGCCACTGTACCTTTCGTACCAATCTCCGGCTGGCATGGGGACAATATGCTGGAGCCATCTCCTAATGTAAGTCAGACCAGGTCATGAGAAAATTCCTATACTAAGTCTCTAGGACATATTGTTGGTATATATAGGTCAGTGTATGGCTGTGTTACCTCATATTGGTTGGCTTGGTAGATAGGGACAACTTTTAATTTCTTTTTAACTTGCTTTTACCTCTATTCATTGATATTTCCCCCCTTGGGTGTTACAGTGGAGCCACATTAGTCCTCTCCTAAACCCCCATCCTCCATCGTAATATTGATTTAGAAATAGAGATCCCTTACTCATCATCACGTTGGATCTGACAGGTCCAGAACATTCCTCAGTCATCAGATCCTTTAAAGTCAGATATAAAAAGACAGAGGCTCACTGCCAGTGGAGATGACATAGGAAGTCAGAACTTGTAAAATCCAAACAAGGCCTTAAAATTACCACTAATTCTGGGGAACTTTAATAGATTCTTACTATGTTACTAAAACTGGTTGGATGGAGCCTGGTCACTTCTGCAGATGGAAAACTGTAGGGAACATGCAACTTGAGGGGCGTGCAAAAATAAGTGTAGAAGTTTTGGCTGCAAAGCCACAAAGTGTTACTGTAGTTGCAGAATGAAACCACATCCCATACTACACTACATTTGACTAATTATAGTTAAAGGACATCTACCACCAGGACCAAGGATTGTAAACCAAGCACACTGATATACTGGTGTGTGCCCCCTATGACAGGATCTGCTCTTCTCTTAGTTACTTATGCCCTGTTTTTATTATTTTCTTTTTTGAAAAAGTCTTTTAAAGGGCTTCAGGCTGCATAGATGTTAATGGAGCCTTGAGCCCCTTGTGCTCATTTGCATAATTTTTAAGCCTTTTTTCATAAAAACAAAGGCATAGGAGGCTTAAAGAAGAGCAAATCCTGACAGAGGGGATACACACCAGTATGTCAGTGTGCTTGGCTTACAATCCTTGATCGTGGTGGTAGATGTTTGTTTCCTTGGGAGTACTAATACCTTTAGAATTGTCTAGACCATTTAAGAGCCTGTAGAAACTGACTTATGGAAAGTATAATGAAGGGGCTCTTAGCCAATAAGCATTTCTTAAAGGGAACCTACCACCACGAATCTACCTATAAAGGTAGATCGGGTGGTAGGTGGATGTAAGGGACGTGAGGAGAGCTCTTTTTAGAGCTAATCCTCACGTCCCCGCTAACTTTTGGGAAACTTTATTGACCGAATATGTACTACTCCACGTCCCAGTAGCCACATTACTCCTCCTACCCTGTTGTGTGCGGCGCGCAGCTCCTCGTAGCTGCGCGCCCTCGTCCGTCATGATGGCGTTCTGCACATGCGCAGAACGCCGGCTGAGCAGTCCCAGCTCCGAGGCCGGAGCTACTGCGCATGCGCAGTAGCCGGCTTGTCGGACGAGGGCGCGCAGCTACGAGGAGCTGCGCGCCGCACACAACAGGGTAGGAGGAGTAATGTGGCTACTGGGGCGTGGAGTAGCCGCGCCGTGTTGCCCCGTGCCGGCTACTCCACGCCCCAGTAGCCGCATAACTAAATTTACATATTCGGTCAATAAAGTTTCCCAAAAGTTAGCGGGGACGTGAGGATTAGCTCTTAAAAGAGCTCTCCTCACGTCCCTTACATCCACCTACCACTCGATCTACCTTTATAGGTAAATTCGTGGTGGTAGGTTCTCTTTAAAAGTGAGCAGGCATTTCTCATGGGTTAAAAATAAATGATCACTAGAAACTCTGGATGATTATACCAATAATATGGAACCATGGGGAAGATTTATGATACGCCTGCCCACCTACGCCTCTGGCCAGGTACAACAACAGGCCTAAGCCTGGCGAGCGGCCCAGCCCACGAGCAAGACACCGCCAGGTCAATTTGCTGGTTTAGCAAAAGGGGAACGGCCGCCCCCTTCTCTGGCTGCTGGACCCCTCTACGCCCTTTCCATGCCCACATGGCATGGAGGTGGCGTATTCACAATTCCAACGCACTGCGCAAGAATTTGTGATCAATTCACTGATTCTATGCCAGAAAACTGGTGTAGAAGCAGTGATAAATCTCCCCCCATGACTCTATTTACCAGGCCCTTAGGCAGTGACTTCACAGACTTTAGATGATTACTAAATGAGTGAACGACCACTTCTATTGTTTGAATCATTTCATGTATAATGATCTTGTTTCCTGCCCCTCCCCATCTTTTCTTGCTCTACTCTGCCACCTGCTGCCTGCTATTCACTCCTGCAGATGCCTTGGTTTAAGGGATGGAAAGTGGAGAGGAAGGAAGGAAATGCAAGTGGAGTTTCACTCTTAGAAGCTTTGGACACAATTCTTCCCCCAACTCGTCCAACAGATAAACCTTTGCGCCTCCCACTACAGGATGTATACAAGATTGGAGGTATAATGGTCAGGTCATCATGTGATGTATACATAAGTGAATACAAAATGTACATGTTACTGAATTGTTTTTTTTTTTTCTGGTGAGAACCAGCAAGTAGAGTAACTGGTGTTTTTGGTCTTAGTTTAATATAAAATATCCACATAAATTTTTACTGCCAGACTTATTTTCCTTTTATGCAGGAATCGGCACAGTTCCAGTAGGCCGTGTAGAAACTGGAATCCTAAAACCTGGCATGGTAGTGACCTTTGCTCCTGTAAATATTACCACTGAGGTGAAGTCTGTGGAGATGCACCATGAAGCTTTGAGTGAGGCTCTTCCTGGAGATAATGTTGGCTTTAATGTCAAGAACGTGTCTGTCAAAGATATTCGTCGAGGTAATGTGTGTGGGGACAGTAAAGCTGACCCACCCCAAGAAGCTGCCCAATTTACATCCCAGGTCAGTGAGTAGAACTGTTCTAAAAAATGTTAAAGTCACACCAACCTCCAGTATTAGCTAGCCTAACTAGTAGCAATAGGGAATGGGCTGTAATATTTTCCTTGTGAAAGATTTAATATAACGGATAATAGCTAGTTACATCATAATCTGTAGATTAAAAAGTTGTAGATATATGATTATGTTTGTCTTTCCTTTGTAGGTGATCATACTAAACCATCCAGGCCAGATCAGTGCTGGTTATTCTCCAGTCATTGATTGTCACACGGCACATATTGCCTGCAAGTTTGCAGAACTGAAGGAGAAGATTGACAGACGTTCTGGCAAGAAGCTTGAGGACAATCCCAAATCCCTGAAATCTGGAGATGCTGCAATTGTAGAGATGATTCCTGGCAAGCCCATGTGTGTAGAGAGCTTCTCCCAGTACCCACCTCTTGGTAAGAAATGATTTCCTATTCTTTTTTAACACAGTTACTATAGCATCTGTAAGTATACATAATATGATACTGATCTCCTTTATAATACTACCTCCTATGTACAAGGATATGGCTACTATAACACTGCCCCCTAAAATAGTTACAGCTCACTGGTCCTGTACACAGGCATACACAAACTGTGCATGGAAGATATCCCAAAGGATTCATGTGTGAAACACAGTGAAACATGGATGTCTTTAAAAAAAGAAAGGAAACATAGCACCAGAACAGTCAGCAAACCGTAACTGATTTAATGAGCCATTCACAGCTTCACTGTAACAAGTAGTTTGTACTTAGACATGCAAGGCTTAATCTTTGAAACAGGTATATGCTACTGGCCTATATGGCATCGCCTTATTCATGATCATGAATAATGCACTGCCATATAGGCGTTGTATACATAGATTTTACAGACTGCTGACTGTTCCAGTGTTATGTGGCCGTTTGATAAAGCAATTAAAGTTTTGCTGTAGACTTCTGAGTGCTAAAGAACAGAATATTATATATAATACCTTATTAATCAGATGCATAAAAAGATATTTGAGGGCCTGTGTGTGTGGAGGGGAGTGGGGAACATGAGGGAGACAGTCTTTGTAAAAATGGGGCAGGGGAATCAGTCTTTATATGAAATAAGGGACATTGGGGAATAGTATTTAATGGGCAGGCATAAGGAAAAAGGAGAAGTCTCTGTGTGAGTTGGGGCTATGATAGAGTAGTGCCTGTAGAAGCAGTCTTTATAAAGAGGGGAATGACAGACAGTGAGAGAAATATTGGGGATTAAGAGTATTAGCTGTTACAATATTATTGTGCAGGGTAAAAATGATTTGGACATAAGAAAAACACATAAATCTTATCCAGAAGAAGTCTTTGTGGTAGTCTGGGCTGAACAGAAAAGACAGGAAAAGTAAAAAAAAAAACTACAATAAAAAAAAGTCTACTGTGAGTCTTTGGTTTAGACTGTACTGTAATCTTTTATACAGTCTTCACACCGTGTAGAAACAAAATCTACCCCTAAATAGTCATGATATGGTTAATATGTGGGTAATAATATTATAATGTTATGTCCTGCTATGGGAAGGGGAGTATGAAGAGGGCTCACGAGCTGAGCCGTCTTCATACTCATCGGTTGTTTGTTTCATAATGCCGCAAACACTGGTCGTTAACCATTTAAATGCCACCGGAAAGGGTTTCAGGCGCGTTTAAATATCATTGTCGTGTGGGCGTCGCCACCTTGGTTCCGATTGCCTCACCCTGTGACGTCATTGGGGCGGGACCATTGGTGGCCAAAACAGCTTGGAGTTTATGTCAAACTTCCAGACCTGTCTTTAGGTAGCATCAGTGATGGCCTGTAAATAAGTGCAAAATCCCCATTTACTGCATTATAGTTGTATTGCAGTATATGCTGGGAGTGATCAGACACCCCAGGGTTCAAGTACCCAAGGGGGTCTAAAACTACAGTAAAAAAAATTGGAAAAAAAAGTAAAAATTAAAAATAAAACAATGTTAGGTATCACCCTGTCCCAGAATGCCCAATCAAAATATTAAAACAGTTATTCCCCATGGTAAAACCCACGATGGAAAATAGCCCCCAATTGTCAGAATCACACCTTTTTCACCATTTTGCAGCACATAAGATTTTGAATAAAAATTAATCAAAAGATCGAACAGTCCACAAAATTATAGCAATAAAAATGACATCTTATTATGCAAAAATGACACCTTGCATAGCTCAAAACACCAAAGTATGAAAAGTTATTAGTGTCAGAATTGGGCAAAATCAAGATTTTTATTTTGGTACAAAAGTTTTTAATTTTTTAATGTCTATTAAAACATAATACAACCTATATACATTTGGTAATGCTGTAATCGTACTGAATGGAAGAATACATTTCAGTTGTCATTTGGCGCTCACGGTAAATTAAGAAAGAGCCCACAAAAAATTGTGCAAATGTTTTTTTTTATCATGGGATTTGGATTTTTTTCTTATTGTCCTTCCAGTACGGTCAATAGGAAGGACAATTTGTTACATAGAAAACAATCTTTTATACAGCTCTGTACATAGAAAAATAAAGAAATTATGTAATTTTGGGGGTGGGGAGCAAAAAATGGAAACCGAATAACAGCAAAAAATCTGTCCGCTAGCAGTGCTCACCCCTTCTCCTCTCCAGTGCTTCAGTGGTCGTGAACACACGACAGTGTGAAAGAGAGGCATGGTACTTTCACTGCTTTAGGAGTGATGATGTGGGGCTGGTGTGTCAATCGCAGCAAGAGGCAAATTATAGACAGCCGTGCATCCCATTTTATTACAAAGGCAGGCCTCTATAGGCCTGGCAAAACATTTAGATGCCAGGCATATTACAATGCATTAAAAATATATTACAGGCAGTTCCCAGGTTATGTACAAGATATGTTCTGTAGGTTTGTTCTTTGAGTAAATTAAATGTTTATTTAAGTCAGCACTTTTATACTTTATAATTTCAGACAATAGGATTTTCATAATTTTGGGATGTCATGGGAACAAGGATTAACAATAAAGCTTTACTGCAAATACCATAACTCTAATGTTGACCATTGCAGCCTGGGAAGTGACCATTGCAGTCAGTTGAATTAATCCCCCAAAACTAAATATATTTTCATAAACTGCCATGAGAAAGCATTGGCCCTATCCCTATATTGCCCTCCCCATACCTGTAAAATTAAGACCTGTGTAATGCTTTACTTTACTGTACACAAAGAAATGAGATGGGGTAGGTATGGGAGGGGTAACGGGGAACATTCCACATGCCTCAACTTCCTCACTCCAGTTTGCATAATAAGCAAACTCTGCCATTAACAACTATTAATGTATGAATTAAAGGGGTTGTCCAAGTTCTGAAAAAAAACTCAGGGAGGCCGGGAGGGAGCTGCTTAAAAAAATAATGTCCTACTTATCTTCCACTGCCCTCCGGTATCCAGCACTGCTGTCGCTCCGGTCCGGGCGCCATGTAAACAAACATGGCCGCCGGTGCAGCGCTGGACTCAGCTTCCGGCCGGACCCGGTATTCAATGCTGTGAATAGGGACGGATAGGCGTGCCCGGCCACGGCTGTCCGGAAGCTGAATACCGGAGGGCACCGGAAGGTAAGTAGGACTTTATTTTTTAAGCAGCGCCCTCCCGGCCTCCCTGAGTTTTTTTTTCAGAACTCGGACAACCCCTTTAATAACATAAAGGCTGGAATGGAATCCATTTGAGCTGCTCTAAAAGGAAGTGATGTCAGTAGTGACAGAACAACTGTCAAGTTTCCTTTAATTAAATTGTACACTTACCAATGGAAAAAATAAAAAAAAACATGCCCTCTCATGAGCAGCTCTCACAGCAATATAAATGTTATGGCTCAGAATATTTAGGCAAATTCTGGTCAAAAGTAAAAACCTGTAAAATATTGAACAATGCATCAAAAGTAATGCACACTTGTTACTGAAAAAGAAATATCAAAGTAGCAGTTCTTGTGGTCTATGCCCCTGATCTATCATGACTCTGGCATCTTCCCTGGCTATGGTAATACTGCACTACTTTCCTCCTCTACCACCTCTGTTTACAGGGCGTTTTGCTGTACGGGACATGAGGCAGACTGTGGCTGTGGGGGTTATTAAGAATGTGGAGAAGAAGAGTGGAGGTGCTGGGAAAGTTACCAAATCTGCACAGAAAGCTCAGAAGGCTAACAAATGAATCGTAGGCTCCCTGCACCAAGCAAACAAGCCCTGTCCCTCCGAGAAGCTCCACTCCCTTCCCTCTGAGGTGCACGTCAGCCCATCCGCTTGTAAAAGCCTTTATGTTAACGACTGGATGCTCATCATTAAAGTCCAGTGGAAGTTCTTTAAGAGGAAAAGCATGTCCCCACCATTGTGACCCCTAGTGCTCATTTACCAATTAAACTGGTTTAACATCATTAAACAAACTTGTGTGGTCTTCCTGGTTCTTTAAGATGATGCATTGTTTTCTTAATACTTTACTGCATAACAGGTATGTCCAGAATTGGAGCAATACCAAGAGGATACCTTTAATTTAATCTCCATGATTTATTAAATTCCACTAACTAAAGAATTTTTTTTTTCTACACGTATCATTCCTACTCGATCCTTTTTCTTGTAGATGAATAGTTAACAGGATACTAGTAGCCATCAGATTAGAAATAGTTTTCTAGACAACTTCATAACTTTACACAGTCATTGAATGCAATGATGAAGCTCCATCAATGTGCCTGTGCCACTGCTGTTTGTGACAAAGGCCAGCAGGCGACATGTGATAGTGTCATCGCAGATAGTAACAACGGAGGAGAGAAGAAAAGAACAACATGGAAAAGTGGGTATTTATATTTATACAACAAAAGGGAAAGATGTGGGAATAATTTAAAAGAAATGGAAACTTTAGAATGATGGGGCTACATAAATAGGGGTTCTATAGGAAGGGGGAATACAATAAGTCCTTTATAAGTGGATAGGCTAAAGAAAAGGAGGGGCTGCAGAATAGAGGGCATTAGTTGAGGGGACTGGAGAAAATGGCTCATGTTAAATCGGAGCCAACAAAATACAGCAATGTGAATTATAAGAGGGGGAGGGGAGCAGGAAGGGAGGTATAATTAGTTGGTGTGTCCCATCAAGGGAGACTACAGGTGGACATTATATAGTGTGAGAGGGAGGCATTATACAGTGTAGGGCCACAATTAGGGGGTATTATACTGTGTGGGTATCATAGCTTAAGTTCTATGGGCCATGATAAAAGAGTTCCTACGTCTGATCCCCCTGCTATATCATATTCACTAAAATTACCAGGCAAATTTAAAAACGGTATCCATACTCCTATTATAAGTGCTGAGAACATTAATAACAACGTGCTAGGGAAAGTAGCATGTGCACAGTATGGGGCAGATTTATGAAAAGTGTAGTAAAGTAAGACTAGACAGTCTTATGCTGTACAAGATTCATCTGTAGTAGTTTAAGACTTTCTAATCGAACTCTGCCCCTCCTATTAGTTGCCTTATTTTACCCCAGAAAATGGGCACAAAATTCTGGGTTAGAATTGTTTCTGGTGAACAGACTTTTTGGCATAAAGCCATGCCCCATTTGTTGTACAAGTCGGGAAAGTGGCTGAATACTGTCTAAAACCCTTTATAAATGCAGAACAGACAGGCTATTAGTGCATATCGTGACAGAAACTAAAATGATCAAAAAAAGATCCGCTGTTACGAAATGAGACAGCGAGTAGATTTACCCATAACAGGGGATTTATCAATGTTTGTCTAACAGTTTTCTGGCGTACAAGCCTTGATGTAGTTGCAATTCTTGGCGCACAACCAGGAATCACAATTATTTTTCCCTTTACACCATCTCCATGGTAATTGGGTGTGGAGGGGGCCGTCCCTGGTGATCGGTGATATAGAGGTGCACTATAGGACCAGGTGTAGAATTGCCCAGTCGCTGAATATACCAGGAGGTGTGAGACTCTTGACATATATATCCAGCTTGATCAAAGGGACAGAGGAGCATGTGATAAATTCCCCCCATAGTGTCTGAGCTAAGCTGTGCAAAGTCTTAAATTATGCCAAATATATCCCAATATTTTAAACAGATACAATTCCAAGGGATTCCAATGGCACCACCTAGTGCGCAACACAATGGCAAACTCCATTCAGTTCCTAGGGTGCGCAGAACCAAAGGTGCGTGGGGACCAAATTAGAATCCGGTGGTGCTACAGTCCTTAAATATTCAGAGAGTGCCAGATAAGAAAGAATGGAAGGCACTCACCAATCTTCAAAAATTATTCAGTGACTCTTCTTTATTCAAATGAAGACAAATAACATACTCAAATCATGGACATGCAAGGGAAGGAGGTGAAAGCAGAAAGCTCATATGAGGCAACGGCCGTTTCGCGCCACACGGCGCTTCCTCCGGCCTCAGTGTCAAGCCATCATTGATTTGTGCAAACTTCACACTAGACCTCAAGCAGCTTGGATTGTGAGCCTCTGCACTCTTCCTCCAGACTCTAGGATCTTAATTTTCAAATGAAGTGCTAAATTTACTTTCATCTGAGAACAGTCCAGTTCTATTTCAGGATTGGCCTGACCCATAGAATGTGACACTTGTAGCCCATGTCCTGTATACGTCTGTGTGTGGTGGCTCTTGAAGCATTGACTCCAGCAGCAGTCCACTGCTTGTGAATCTCCCCCAAATTTTTGAATGCCCTTTTCTTAACAATCCTTTACAATTCTTAACAAGGCTGCAGTTATCCCATTTTCTTGTGCACCTTTTACTACCAAAGCTTTTCTTTCCACACCATTTTTGTATTATTATGCTTTGATACAACTCAGTGGTGTAGTTAGGGTTTCAACATGGGGGGTTGGGGGCAACACATGTCAGTGGGTCCCAACCAAATGTTTTTAACTGCAAAGGCACATATTACTATTTGAGTGCTGCTAGCAATCAGCAGATCCTTGGCTGAAGTAGAAGAATGCTGTGTGTGTTATTTCCTTTTGACAGCATCATAGTGTCGTGCCCATTACTTATGCTAACTCAGAGCTCCTGGCGCACACAGCGTTCTTCTGCTTAAAGGAAACCTACCACTTGTAGTGGCAGGTTTCTGATGGAAATACCGGGCACCAGCTCAGGGTGAGCTGGTGCCGGAGCTTATTTTCGTTAGTGTTTTAAACCGCGGTATCGCGGTTTAAAACACTTTTTAAACTTTATAGCCGGCGCCGGCAGGTACGCGCTCGGCGCTTACCGTGCGCGCGGCTACATAGGAAGTGAATGAGAGCCGCGCACATGGTAAGCGCCGAGCGCGTACCTGCCTGCGCCGGCTATAAAGTTTAAAAAGTGTTTTAAACCGCGATACCGCAGTTTAAAACACTAACGAAAATAAGCTCCGACACCAGCTCACCCTGAGCTAGTGCCCGGTATTTCCATCAGAAACCTGCCACTACAAGTGGTAGGTTTCCTTTAAACCCTGGTCCTGCCGCCTGCAAGCAGCACATAGAGCGCTTGTCTTGGGATTCGTTTACTAAAGGTCACTATTGCAACTTAGTGGCAATATATAGTAGCGCCCACGCATGTCCAGCAGTATAAAGGTAGCCCCCACACACGCCTAGAAGTATATAGGTAGCCCCCATACATACCCAGCAGTACAGACTAGCCCCACACATGCCCCAGCAGTATATAATAGCCCCCACACATGCCCCATCAGTAAATAGTAGCCCCCACACATACCCATTGTCAGTATCGGTGGTGGTGGACCCACTAAAGTGCTGGGAGCAATGATGTAAGTCGACACCTGGGATCGGAGATTAAGTGGCACCTGGTATTCACCAGAGCCCACCACAAAACGGGTTGGACTTGGTGGGACACCACCAGGTGAGATCCAGGTAAGAAGCAGAGGTCACAACAGGAAAATCACAAAAGTCACAATAACACGCTTTCTCTCAGGGAATAGGGCACAAAGATCTTGCAGAGGTCAAAGTAAGAGGCAGGCTTTTTATCAGGGCAGCGATCGCCCGGCACCAATTAGCGGAGCTCTGGCCCTTTAAATAAGACCGAGCTGGTGCGCACGCACTCTAGGGGAGGAGACGCCTGCGCCAGGCCACAGAAGCCATTCCTCGCAGAAAGGAGAGCACAGTTGCAGCCGCCGCGTTGAAAGCCACCATACTGCACTGGTGACCGAGTGACATATAAAAGTACCAAAACATGCCCGAGCACTATATAGTTAGCCCCACCTATGCCTCAACAGTATACAATAGCTTCCACACATACCCAGCATTATGTAGAAGCCCCCACACATGCCCCAGTAGTATATAGTAGTCCCCACACAGGCCCAGCAGTATATTGAAGCCCCCAAACATGCCCCGGCAGAATATATAAGCCACCACACATGCCCCAGCAATATATAGTAGCCCCCACGAATACCCCAGCAGTATACAGTAGCCCTCACACTGGCCCCAGCAGTATATAAGTCCCCAACATATTCCCTAGCAGTGTATAGTAGCCCCACAAATGTCCAAGCAGTATGTATTAGCCCCCATACATGTCCCAGCAGTATACTGTATAGTACAGCCAAAAATAATTTTAAAAAAAATGAATACTCACCTGTCTGCGCTCCATGCAGGTGGCTCCCAAGATCTTCTGATGTCATTGCTCAGGCGACAGCGCCTGGGTCATAAATATGAGTCTTCTATATGACCCAGAGTATGGAACATTAGACGGCCGGGCTGGCGCCCACAGAGTGGAAGGTGAGGGTAACGCAGTATTTTCTACCCTCACCTACCCATCGTCCTGGCCCTGTGTCCCAGAAAGCCAATGGGCCCACAGCACCCGTTCCCCCTGTAGCTAAGCCACTGATACAGCCTTCTCTGAACAGCAATGCAATAACTTTTTTGGCTCTCTATCCTTGTGGAGTGTGCTCATGACTGCCTTCTAAACATTTATCAAGTAAGCAGTCTTTCCCATGATTTGTAAACACAAATGTTAACAGCAATGTAAATAGGTAAATTGCCTCTCCTCACCTGTTGTATTGTGTTTCAAAATGCAATGTAAATGCCACGCATGACCGCACCCTTAGGAAGCTTTTATAGATGTTTTGGGATTCATATCCTCATCTTCAGAAATAATGGAGAACATTTATGCAGAACAGTGCTTGTGCAGTTTGCCTGTGTGTAGTGAAGAGTGTGCCAGATTCAGGATTTCTTGTCCATGTTCTTCATGAGTCTGGCACCCTCTGCACTGCTCCAACAGAGTGAACCACTTTTTTTTTGGTGCACCTTTCACATAAGGCATGTGACACAATTCTGTCGGACTTTGCATGCTAAATCTGCCGCAAGATTCGACTGAGCAAAGGAACGCCCCCTTCAGTGCAGAATATGTGTCACATGAAGACTAGTGCAGCTGCGCCACAAAAGGGTCGCTTGTGACACAAATGTGGTGCAGGTACTTCTTAAATACCTGTGCAAGCAGTTTGCACTGGAAAGAACATGCACAGTCTGACAGAAAACTGGCGCAGGTCCCTTAGCAAATGTGCCCAAATGACTTTTGGGTTTTGATCTAAGTTCAATAGAAAACCTCTGGAAAATCCATGGAAGAGACTGAAAGAAGAGTGGACCAAAATCCCACCAGAGCAGTGTGAGAGACTAATGATGGCCTTTGGCTGCAGATGTGCAGAAGTCATTTAAAGCAAAGGTCTCTACACTTCTTACTGATTGGTGACTATTGTAACCTTCAGAAAATGTAGTTATAATCCTTCTCTGTGCTACAGCCATTAATGTTCTCTAAATATGATCATCCCTTTTTTTTGCAAAATATATATATGTCGATATAATGTATATACTCGAGTATAAGCCGAGTTTTTCAAAACAATTTTTGTGCTGAAAATTCCCCACTCGGCTTATACTCGGGTATACAAAAAAAATAAACTGACTACTCACTATTCCAACAGCCCGGGCAGCTCCTCTTCATGCCGCAGATCTGCGATAGCTCCGTGGGCGCACCTCTTCTGTCTTTATGCCGGCTGCAGGTCCGAGACTGCTTTGTGCGCAAAGCCCGGCTGGTGCACAACTGTGATGTGAGCCGCTGCTGACAACACAGAGTGTGCCGGCCGTGCGCACTGAGCTGTCGCAGACCTGGTGCCAGCACATGTGAAGACAGAACAAGCGGGGCAACAGAGCTGTCGCAGACCTGCGGCATGAAGATGAAGAGGAGCTGCCCGGGCCGTTGGAATGGTGAGTAGTCAGTTTTTTTTTTTTTTTACCAGCAAGCATGTCCAGCAGTATAAAGGTAGCCCCCACACATGCCTAGAAGTATATAGGTAGCCCCCATACATACCCAGCAGTACAGACTAGCCCCACACATGCCCCAGCAGTATATAATAGCCCCCACACATGCCCCATCAGTAAATAGTAGCCCCCACACATACCCATTGCCAGTATCGGTGGTGGTGGACCCACTAAAGTGCTGGGAGCAATGATGTAAGTCGACACCTGGGATCGGAGATTAAGTGGCACCTGGTATTCACCAGAGCCCGCCACAAAACGGGTTGGACTTGGTGGGACACCACCAGGTGAGATCAAGGTAAGAAGCAGAGGTCACAACAGGAAAATCACAAAAGTCACAATAACACGCTTTCTCTCAGGGGATAGGGCACAAAGATCTTGCAGAGGTCAAAGTAAGAGGCAGGCTTTTTATCAGGGCAGCGATCGCCCGGCACCAATTAGCGGAGCTCTGGCCCTTTAAATAAGACCGAGCTGGTGCGCACGCACTCTAGGGGGAGGGGACGCCTGCGCCAGGCCACAGAAGCCATTCCTCGCAGAAAGGAGAGCACAGTTGCAGCCGCCGCGTTGAAAGCCACCATACTGCACTGGTGACCGAGTGACATATAAAAGTACCAAAACATGCCCGAGCACTATATAGTTAGCCCCACCTATGCCTCAACAGTATACAATAGCTTCCACACATACCCAGCAGTATGTAGAAGCCCCCACACATGCCCCAGTAGTATATAGTAGTCCCCACACAGGCCCAGCAGTATATTGAAGCCCCCAAACATGCCCCGGCAGAATATATAAGCCACCACACATACCCCAGCAATATATAGTAGCCCCCACGAATACCCCAGCAGTATACAGTAGCCCTCACACTGGCCCCAGCAGTATATAAGTCCCCAACATATTCCCTAGCAGTGTATAGTAGCCCCACAAATGTCCAAGCAGTATGTATTAGCCCCCATACATGCCCCAGCAGTATACTGTATAGTACAGCCAAAAATAATTTTTAAAAAAATGAATACTCACCTGTCTGCGCTCCATGCAGGTGGCTCCCAAGATCTTCTGATGTCATTGCTCAGGCGACAGCGCCTGGGTCATAAATATGAGTCTTCTATATGACCCAGAGTTTGGAACATTAGACGGCCGGGCTGGCGCCCACAGAGTGGAAGGTGAGGGTAACGCAGTATTTTCTACCCTCACCTACCCATCGTCCCGGCCCTGTGTGCCAGAAAGCCAATGGGCCCACAGAACCCGTTCCCCCTGTAGCTAAGCCACTGATACAGCCCTCTCTGAACAGCAATGCAATAACTTTTTTGGCTCTCTATCCTTGTGGAGTGTGCCCATGACTGCCTTCTAAACATTTATCAAGTAAGCAGTCTTTCCCATGATTTGTAAACACAAATGTTAACAGCAATGTAAATAGGTAAATTGCCTCTCCTCACCTGTTGTATTGTGTTTCAAAATGCAATGTAAATGCCACGCATGACCGCACCCTTAGGAAGCTTTTATAGATGTTTTGGGATTCATATCCTCATCTTCAGAAATAATGGAGAACATTTATGCAGAACAGTGCTTGTGCAGTTTGCCTGTGTGTAGTGAAGAGTGTGCCAGATTCAGGATTTCTTGTCCATGTTCTTCATGAGTCTGGCACCCTCTGCACTGCTCCAACAGAGTGAACCACTTTTTTTTTGGTGCACCTTTCACATAAGGCATGTGACACAATTCTGTCGGACTTTGCATGCTAAATCTGCCGCAAGATTCGACTGAGCAAAGGAACGCCCCCTTCAGTGCAGAATATGTGTCACATGAAGACTAGTGCAGCTGCGCCACAAAAGGGTCGCTTGTGACACAAATGTGGTGCAGGTACTTCTTAAATACCTGTGCAAGCAGTTTGCACTGGAAAGAACATGCACAGTCTGACAGAAAACTGGCGCAGGTCCCTTAGCAAATGTGCCCAAATGACTTTTGGGTTTTGATCTAAGTTCAATAGAAAACCTCTGGAAAATCCATGGAAGAGACTGAAAGAAGAGTGGACCAAAATCCCACCAGAGCAGTGTGAGAGACTAATGATGGCCTTTGGCTGCAGATGTGCAGAAGTCATTTAAAGCAAAGGTCTCTACACTTCTTACTGATTGGTGACTATTGTAACCTTCAGAAAATGTAGTTATAATCCTTCTCTGTGCTACAGCCATTAATGTTCTCTAAATATGATCATCCCTTTTTTTTGCAAAATATATATATGTCGATATAATGTATATACTCGAGTATAAGCCGAGTTTTTCAAAACAATTTTTGTGCTGAAAATTCCCCACTCGGCTTATACTCGGGTATACAAAAAAAATAAACTGACTACTCACTATTCCAACAGCCCGGGCAGCTCCTCTTCATGCCGCAGATCTGCGATAGCTCCGTGGGCGCACCTCTTCTGTCTTTATGCCGGCTGCAGGTCTGCGACTGCTTTGTGCGCAAAGCCCGGCTGGTGCACAACTGTGATGTGAGCCGCTGCTGACAACACAGAGTGTGCCGGCCGTGCGCACTGAGCTGTCGCAGACCTGGTGCCGGCACATGTGAAGACAGAACAAGCGGGGCAACAGAGCTGTCGCAGACCTGCGGCATGAAGATGAAGAGGAGCTGCCCGGGCCGTTGGAATGGTGAGTAGTCAGTTTTTTTTTTTTTTTACCAGCAAGCTATACCTTACAGGGGGCTGGCAGGCAATATATACTAAAGGGTGGGCTGGCTATATACTTTAAGGGGCTGGCAGGCTATATACTTAAAGGGGCAGGCAGGCTATACATTACAGTGAGTTGGCAGGCTATATACTACAGGGGGTGGGAGGCTATATACTACAGGGGGCTGGCAGGCTATATACTGCAGGGGCTGGCAGGCTGTATACTACAGGGGCTGGCTTGCTATATACTGCAGAGGGCTGGCTTGCTATTTACTGGGAGGCTGTGACAAATGCATTTCCCACCCTCGGCTTATACTTGAGTCAATAGGTTTTCCCAATTTTTGGTGATAAAACTAAGAACCTCGGCTTATACTCCAGTATATACGGTACTTTTGTCGTTTTGTAAAACACTGTTCTAGAGGCCTGGTGTACTTCTTACAAAAATATTTTAATTTGGGGCGAGTAATGTTGAAGCCAGCTTAGAGAGATTGTGTTTCATGCGCTAAATCCATACACAGATGCATATCTTTAATAGATTGAATTTGGAGGGTGGGGGCATTGTATGTACGGTAAGTACATAGAAACTGGCATCTATAAAGAAATATAGTAATTATAACACATGACCACATACTGTACTACTTTAATACTGAATATATAGGAATGTAACTATTATAATGCTGCATTCTATGTACAAGTATATACCGGTAATACTCCCTTTATAAGATTAGAACTACTACAATGCTATCCAATATAACTAACTGTATAGAAGTATAGTAATTTACAAAACATATTAAATAAATTACTTTGTTCTATTGATGATATAACATAATTAAAAATGTTTCTAAATGAACAAATTATGTTTTTTTAAAAACCAAAAAAAAAAAACTGGTAGAGAATGGGATTGAAGGGCTATATATATATTCTTCCACTTTATCTACATAAAGGCTCTGCTTATGGTAATGGATGTGTAGTGAAAAGCGATTCATTTTTTCTGCCGCGTTTCTCATTAACAAAAGTAGATTTCTATCTTAATGACAGAACAATCCGATACTTGGAAGACTGCAGCCTGAGACAAGTCAAGTGCCGGTCTCACTCTGGGAATGACGGTGCTTGGGTTTTGATTACTGCAGTGCTAAGGAAATTTGATAGGTTTGTGTAAGAAAGTAGGACAGTGCATTAGGAGCTGAGAGTAGGGAGCTTGGTGCTTTCTTGCAGGTAACATAAGCAGAGGAAATTCATTAATAATGCACCTACACACATAGGATGAACCGAGTGCAGAAAAGGAGCTTCAGCTACTGCAGCACTCTGGAAGTAGTAGAGACTATCAATGAAAATGGCCAGCATTTCTAGATTAGGGGGACTTGGTATTGTTCACAACAAATTTATTGACACTTGCCTTCTTTTATTCATCTGAACTCATGACTCGTGACTCATTCATTATTTTTACATTGAAGTGATTAAAGAGCAATTCCCATAAAGACAGGTTTCTTAAATGTACATGTGTACATGATGTAACAAAATAACATTCTCGAATTCAGTGTTATTTATAAAAATAGAGCATTTCACACATTTAACTACAACCTGTCTCTATCAATCCTGGTGTACACAATTTTGGTTTTGGTTGCCCCTGGACCAGACCCGAATCTTCTGAGTTTAGGGTCAGGATGGCATACTGATGCTGCACTGAGCTGCTCTCTGCACCATAGCCCCCACCAGGGCCGGATAAAGCTTGGTGGGGGCCCCTGGGCGCAAAATATGGTGGAGGCCCCCATTGAATATAGTACAGACAGGGAACAACAATCGCTATATACCACCCCCCAGCAATCACTATATACAGCCCTCAGTAATCACTATATACAGCCCCCCCCCAGCAATCACTGTATACAGCCCCCCCAGCAATCACTGTATACAGCCCCCCCAGCAATCACTGTATACAGCTCCCCCAGCAATCACTATAAACAGCTCCCCCAGCAATCACGGTATACAGCTCCCTCAGTAATCACTATATACAGCCCCCCCCCAGCAATCACTGTATACAGCCCCCCCAGCAATCACTGTATACAGCCCCCCCAGCAATCACTGTATACAGCTCCCCCAGCAATCACTATAAACAGCTCCCCCAGCAATCACGGTATACAGCTCCCCCAGCAATCACTGTATACAGCTCCCCCAGCAATCACTGTATACAGCTCCCCCAACAATAACTGTATACAGCTCCACCAGCAATCACTATATACAGCTCCCCCAGCAATCACTGTATACAGCTCCCCCAGCAATCACTGTATACAGCTCCCCCAACAATAACTGTATACAGCTCCCCCAACAATCACTGTATACAGCTCCACCAGCAATCACTATATACAGCTCCCCCAACAATCACTGTATACAGCTCCCCCAGCAATCACTGTATACAGCTCCCCCAGCAATCACTATATACAGCTCCCCCCAGCAATCACTATATACAGCTCCCCCAGCAATCACTGTATACAGCTCCCCCAGCAATCACTGTATACAGCTCCCCCAGCAATCACTGTATACAGCTCCCCCAACAATAACTGTATACAGCTCCACCAGCAATCACTATATACAGCTCCCCCAGCAATCACTGTATACAGCTCCCCCAGCAATCACTGTATACAGCTCCCCCAACAATAACTGTATACAGCTCCCCCAACAATCACTGTATACAGCTCCACCAGCAATCACTATATACAGCTCCCCCAACAATCACTGTATACAGCTCCCCCAGCAATCACTGTATACAGCTCCCCCAGCAATCACTATATACAGCTCCCCCCAGCAATCACTATATACAGCTCCCCCAGCAATCACTGTATACAGCTCCCCCCAGCAATCACTGTATACAGCTCCCCCAGCAATCACTATATACAGCTCCCCCAGCAATCACTGTATACAGCTCCCCCGACAATCACTATATACAGCTCCCCCAACAATCACTGTATACAGCTCCCCCAAAAATCACTGTATACAGCTCCCCCAACAATCACTGTATACAGCTCCCCCAGCAATCACTGTATACAGCTCCCCCAGCAATCACTATATACAGCTCCCCCCAGCAATCACTATATACAGCTCCCCCAGCAATCACTGTATACAGCTCCCCCCAGCAATCACTGTATACAGCTCCCCCAGCAATCACTATATACAGCTCCCCCCAGCAATCACTATATACAGCTCCCCCAGCAATCACTGTATACAGCTCCCCCCAGCAATCACTGTATACAGCTCCCCCAGCAATCACTATATACAGCTCCCCCAGCAATCACTGTATACAGCTCCCCCGACAATCACTATATACAGCTCCCCCCAGCAATCACTGTATACAGCTCCCCCAGCAATCACTGTATACAGCTCCCCAGCAATCACTGTATACAGCTCCCCCAGCAATCACGGTATACAGCTCCCCAGCAATCACTGTATACAGCCCTCAGTAATCACTATATACAGCTCCCCCAGCAATCACTGTATACAGCTCCCCCCAACAACCACTGTATACAGCTCCCCCAGCAATCACTATATACAGCTCCCCCAGCAATCACGGTATACAGCTCCCCAGCAATCACTGTATACAGCCATCAGTAATCACTATATACAGCCCCCCCAGCAATCACTGTATACAACCCCCCCAGCAATCACTGTATACAGCTCCCCCAGCAATCACTATATACAGTTCCCCCAGCAATCACTATATACAGCTCCCCCAGCAATCACGGTGTACAGCTCCCCAGCAATCACTATATACAGCTCCCCCAGCAATCACGGTATACAGCTCCCCAGCAATCACTGTATACAGCCATCAGTAATCACTATATACAGCCCCCCCAGCAATCACTGTATACAGCCCCCCCAGCAATCACTGTATACAGCTCCCCCAGCAATCACTATATACAGTTCCCCCAGCAATCACTATATACAGCTCCCCCAGCAATCATGGTGTATAGCTCCCCAGCAATCACTATATACAGCTCCCCCAGCAATCACTGTATACAGCTCCCCCAGCAATCACTGTATACTGCCCCCAGCAATCACTGTATACAACTCCCCCAACAATAACTGTATACAGCTCCCCCAACAATCACTGTATACAGCTCCCCCAACAATCACTGTATACAGCTCCCCCAGCAATCACTGTATACAGCTCCCCCAGCAATCACTATATACAGCTCCCCCAGCAATCACTATATACAGCTCCCCCAGCAATCACTGTATACAGCTCCCCCAGCAATCACTGTATACAGCTCCCCCAGCAATCACTGTATACAGCTCCCCCGACAATCACTATATACAGCTCCCCCCAGCAATCACTGTATACAGCCCCCCCAGCAATCACTGTATACAGCCCCCCCAGCAATCACTGTATACAGCTCCCCCAGCAATCACTATAAACAGCTCCCCCAGCAATCACGGTATACAGCTCCCCCAGCAATCACTGTATACAGCTCCCCCAGCAATCACTGTATACAGCTCCCCCAACAATAACTGTATACAGCTCCACCAGCAATCACTATATACAGCTCCCCCAGCAATCACTGTATACAGCTCCCCCAGCAATCACTGTATACAGCTCCCCCAACAATAACTGTATACAGCTCCCCCAACAATCACTGTATACAGCTCCACCAGCAATCACTATATACAGCTCCCCCAACAATCACTGTATACAGCTCCCCCAGCAATCACTGTATACAGCTCCCCCAGCAATCACTATATACAGCTCCCCCCAGCAATCACTATATACAGCTCCCCCAGCAATCACTGTATACAGCTCCCCCCAGCAATCACTGTATACAGCTCCCCCAGCAATCACTATATACAGCTCCCCCAGCAATCACTGTATACAGCTCCCCCGACAATCACTATATACAGCTCCCCCAACAATCACTGTATACAGCTCCCCCAAAAATCACTGTATACAGCTCCCCCAACAATCACTGTATACAGCTCCCCCAGCAATCACTGTATACAGCTCCCCCAGCAATCACTATATACAGCTCCCCCCAGCAATCACTATATACAGCTCCCCCAGCAATCACTGTATACAGCTCCCCCCAGCAATCACTGTATACAGCTCCCCCAGCAATCACTATATACAGCTCCCCCCAGCAATCACTATATACAGCTCCCCCAGCAATCACTGTATACAGCTCCCCCCAGCAATCACTGTATACAGCTCCCCCAGCAATCACTATATACAGCTCCCCCAGCAATCACTGTATACAGCTCCCCCGACAATCACTATATACAGCTCCCCCCAGCAATCACTGTATACAGCTCCCCCAGCAATCACTGTATACAGCTCCCCAGCAATCACTGTATACAGCTCCCCCAGCAATCACGGTATACAGCTCCCCAGCAATCACTGTATACAGCCCTCAGTAATCACTATATACAGCTCCCCCAGCAATCACTGTATACAGCTCCCCCCAACAACCACTGTATACAGCTCCCCCAGCAATCACTATATACAGCTCCCCCAGCAATCACGGTATACAGCTCCCCAGCAATCACTGTATACAGCCATCAGTAATCACTATATACAGCCCCCCCAGCAATCACTGTATACAACCCCCCCAGCAATCACTGTATACAGCTCCCCCAGCAATCACTATATACAGTTCCCCCAGCAATCACTATATACAGCTCCCCCAGCAATCACGGTGTACAGCTCCCCAGCAATCACTATATACAGCTCCCCCAGCAATCACGGTATACAGCTCCCCAGCAATCACTGTATACAGCCATCAGTAATCACTATATACAGCCCCCCCAGCAATCACTGTATACAGCCCCCCCAGCAATCACTGTATACAGCTCCCCCAGCAATCACTATATACAGTTCCCCCAGCAATCACTATATACAGCTCCCCCAGCAATCACGGTGTATAGCTCCCCAGCAATCACTATATACAGCTCCCCCAGCAATCACTGTATACAGCTCCCCCAGCAATCACTGTATACTGCCCCCAGCAATCACTGTATACAACTCCCCCAACAATAACTGTATACAGCTCCCCCAACAATCACTGTATACAGCTCCCCCAACAATCACTGTATACAGCTCCCCCAGCAATCACTGTATACAGCTCCCCCAGCAATCACTATATACAGCTCCCCCAGCAATCACTATATACAGCTCCCCCAGCAATCACTGTATACAGCTCCCCCAGCAATCACTGTATACAGCTCCCCCAGCAATCACTGTATACAGCTCCCCCGACAATCACTATATACAGCTCCCCCCAGCAATCACTGTATACAGCTCCCTCAGCAATCACTGTATACAGCTCCCCCAGCAATCACTATATACAGCTCCCCCTGCAATCACTGTATACAGCTCCCCCCAGCAATCACTGTATACAGCTCCCCCAGCAATCACTATATACAGCTCCCCCCAGCAATCACAGTATACAGCTCCCCCAGCAATCACTGTATACAGCTCCCCCCAACAACCACTGTATACAGCTCCCCCCAGAAATCACTGTATACTGCCCCCAGCAATCACTATATACAGCTCCCCCAGCAACCACTGTATACAGCTCCCCCAGCAATCACTGTATACAGCTCTCCCAGTAATCACTGTATACAGCTCTCCCAGCAATTACTATATACAGCTCCCCCAGCAATCACTGTATACAGCTCATCAGCAATCACTGTATACAGCCCCCCAGCAATCACTATATACAGCCCCCTAGCAATCACTGTGTACAGCTCCCCCAGCAATCACTATATACAGCTCCCCCAGCAATCTATATACAGCTCCCACAGCAATCACTATATACAGCTCCCCCCAGCAATCACTGTATACAGCTCCCCCAGCAATCACTATATACAGCTCCCCCAGCAATCACTATATACAGCTCCCCCAGCAATCACTATATACAGCTCCCCCAGCAATCACTATATAAAGCTCCTTTAATAACTATATACATCCCTATAATAACTACATACAGCCCCCCATAATAATGATATACACCCTTAAAATAACTATATAGAGTCCCTTATAACTAAATACAGACCCCTATAACTATAGAGACCCTCTATAATTATATACAGTCCCCTTATAATAATAACTATATACAGTCCCTCTGTAATAACTAGATACACTCCCCATATAAATATATGCAGTCCCCCTATAAGAACTATATACACCACTCTATAATAACTATATACAGTCCCCCTATAAGAACTATATACATCCCCCTCTAACAACTATATACACCCCCCTCAATAATAACTATATGCAGATTGCTATTATTGCTATATACACCCCACACACATATAATAAATATATATAACCCCCCAATATATAACCCTCCAATAATAACTATATACAGATTCCTATTATTGCTATATACCCCTCATAATATATATATACAATCCCCCAATAATAACTATATACAGATTCCTATTATTACTATATACCCCCCCCCAATAATAAATATATACAATCCCCCAAAAATAACTATATACAGACCTAGATAAAATACTTCCATCGTTCCCACGATGCACGCCGTTCTCATCCTCCCTCGCGGTGTCGGGTGGATGTAAACAAAGATGGCTGCGCCCTGCTACAGGCCGCGCCGTGGTCACGCGGTGACGTCACACTCTGCGACATCACCGAGCGTTATTTTATTTACATTCGATCGTCTATGGCAGAGCAGGTAACTTATTGTTCCCTCGCTCTGCCATAGACCAAAGGCGGGAAGACACATCGGAGGTATTCGGCCCACGGCCCGCGGAGCCCAGCGCCGAATACATTGTTGGCGATTCGCCACAATTTGGTGGGGGCCCTTTTAAAGGTGAAGTGGTGGGGGCCCCGGGGCGCGTGATCCGGCCGTGGCCCCCACCCTTGCATTCACTCAGAAACTGTTATGGATGTTATAACATAGGGGAGAAAGTTATGTGTAATATGTATCTCATGGATCTCATCATCTCTCATCTCTGATCTGTTTCATCTCTCTTTCTATGTGTCAGATACTAGTGAATGTTCAGAGGCTAAATGAAAGTGTATATAAACATGTACCCTGATGATCTAATCACATAGTCAGCACACAGCACTAGAGGAAATATGAAGTGTCTGCTTTTAGAGTCCCAGCCCACACTCTGGAATTTTACACTAACCATCACTGAGTGCTAGGAGCTAAAACAGTAATAAAACTATGTAAAACTGTAAAGTAAGGGGTTAAAAATGATATCTTGTTTAACATAATTAGGGGGTTGAAATTTGAGAATTTTGTTTCATGGGCAAACCCCTTTAAGATAATGAATTGACAACTTCTGTTTCTTTGCTTTTATCCCTTTGGTCTGCATTTGGAAATAATTGGAGCAGATTTATTTACCCGGACCTGTCGCTATCCTGCGGTGCGTTGTCCGACGAGGATTCGGGTCTTTTGCGATTCACTAAGGTCGTGCTTCCAATTTCCTGCATGTGCAAGGTCCGCTGGATTTCACCTTCTTCTTCCTGGTGCATGTGAGTGCTTGATCTTGCGACTCAATTCCGTTTTAAAATTCCTCGGTTTGTCCGAATCCATTGGGTTGTCCGACGTCCATGCCCCCCCATTTCTGTTGCATGCAAGCCGGCGCCGATGCGCCACAATCCGATCGCAGGCGGCAAAATGGAAATATTCAGGAAACCCGACGGAATCTCAGTCCGCAGATCCTCAGTAAATGAGCCCCATTGTGTCCATTGATCACTATTTTGAACAATTCTAGCCAAGAGACAGCTTAAGGCATTTCTCAATTGTTTCTCGATTGACTTATGCATTTATTAAAAAGACATAAATGTGTTTTTTAAATGTTTAAGAAGGGGGCAATTGATAAAGCCATACCCACTAATTTGTCCCAAAAAGGAAATGACAATGCTAGAGAAAATGTTCCCGAAAATTACACAGCCATAAATTAGACACATGCTATAGAAACCTTTAAAAGTTGTCTTAAAGCCTACAATTTTTTTGCACTGTTACTTGATAAATGCTCCCAATTATTTTTGGGGGTTGGACCCCCCTTTACTTTTTTATTCGATGTGCTATCAAATAATCTCATAAGGCTTCTTCAAGGTCAACACTGATCTATAGGAAGGTATACTTTTCCTTTCACATGCTGGAAAACGTTTTGTCATATTCCTTTAGCAGAATTAACATAAGACAATGCATGGTCTTTAGGAGACTGTACAGCTGCAGAGGAGGCCTGTATAGGGAATCTTCTCAAGATTACCCTTCCTCCCAACAGTGCTGTTGCTTGATCCTTTGAGTGTAGAACCTGACTTTGACTTTATTGTTAAGGTCTGTTGTGTATCCTTTAAAGACCATTGATTAAGTTTGGCTTCATTCCACTTCTTGATCCAAATAAAAGAAAACCTGGGTATCTGTGTCAATCAAAGCCCTAGCTGGACTGGTGACTTTTTCTCCAGATTTATTGTATTTTCTATTTACTAAAATCTTGTTTAAGACCTCCCACCTTCTTAGTTTGTGTTAAAGGTAGTCAGGTGGGGGAGAGTGTAAGTCCATTGAAGCTGCTACATAAGTCATTTGTATGTCTTTTCAGGACTCTGATAACCATAAATGGCTCTACAGGCCATGCCATGCCCCAATTGTTCCTCCTTCCCCTGTGTTGAAGACTTGGCTAGGACAAATCCTTCACTTACAACTGGCATGCTCCATGTTTTTTTCTTAGAAGACCTGGTGCTGCCATTTTAAGAACACTTCATGGTTTGCCTGAAATTAGTTGGGTGTCCAGGCATAATTGTGGTACCAGGGCCAGTTTTAGTGGGGCCCTGGGCAAAACTAAGTGGGGCCCCCGAAATAAAACAATTTTATGTGCAGTCACAGTCAGTAAGAGTCTCCTTTAGCCCTGTACAGTAATAACACTTTGTAGTTGTATGGTAAAGAAATCTGTAATATGGGACTGTAGGAAGATTTTATAGGAGTTAGACATAGATGGTAGGTAGATGGATGATAGAAGATAAATATGAAAGATGATATAGATTTATAGATAGACAATAGATTTAGGCTACATTCACACTGCCGTTGCCCGACGTACCATAGCACGGAGGGCAATGGCAGCGCACGGGGAGAGGAGGAGGAGTTGAGCACAGCTCACCCCCGCCCCTCTCCATAGGAACATATGGCACACGGCGCCGTACTACGGAAAAAAATAGGACATTTCCTATCTTTTTTTGGGGTAAAGAGCGGTACGGTGCCGCACGTGTGCTGCACCGCACCACTCCCGTTGGGCGCCGTGCGCCCATTGCCGTCTATGGGGGACGTATATCGGCCGTATGTACGTCCATCTTGCGGCAGTATGAATGCAGCCTTATAGATGCATAAATAGAAAGTAAATTATATATAGATAGGTAGATAGATGATGGAAGATAGACAGATATGAGAAAGAGATATATACAGTAGAAGAGAGATAGAAGATCGATTGATAGATAGATAGATAGATAGATAGATAGATAGATAGATAGAACATATATAGATGGTTAGATAGACATATATTTAGATAGGAAATAGACACATTATAGAAATGGATAACTAGATGGATAGATGATAGGTATACAGGCGGTCCCCTACTTAAGAACACCTGACTTACATACGACCCCCTAGTTACAAACGGACCTCTGGATTTTGGTAATTTACTGTACTTTAGTCCTAGGCTAGAATAAACAGTTTAACAGTTATCAATGGTGCCTGTAATTAAGATCTATTGTTAATCCTTTTTCTTATGACAATCCAACATTTTTAAAATCCAATTGTCACAGAGACCAAAGAAATTTTGACTGGGGTTACAATAATAAAGTATACAGTTCCGACTCACATACAACCTCAACTCAAGAACAAACCTACAGAACCTATCCTGTATGAAACCCGGGGACTGCCTGTATAGACAGGAGATAGAAGATAAGCATCTTTACACGGGCATTCAACAAAAAGGTATCCTTTGTGTAGCCCAGTGAAAACAGGGGTATCATCATCTCTAGATGCCTGCCTCACAAACACAGCTAAACTGTGCACATACACATGTGTATCACACTACTACACAGCAACTATAGAGTTAACTAAACGAAGCTGCTGTAGTGACATTACACAATGTTGTTACATTTTGCAGAGACCAGTGCAGACCAGGCCCAGTGTCTGAGTTGTTGTAGTGCAGAGCAGGTCCTGTGTCTGTGTGGTAGTGCAGAGCAGATCCAGTGTCTGAGTTGTTGTTGCAGAGCAGGTCCTGTGTCTGGGTTGTAGTGCAGCAACCTGTAGCAGCAGAAGACACCTCAGCAAAGCTGGGAAGAGATTGCACATTAGTTGCACATTAGAAAGAGCTGGAAGCACAAGATATTTCTGTACAGGACAGAGAAAGAATATATGTAACTGCAGAAGCTACAGAGGATCCAGAGACATGTGCAGAGGGAGGACACTGGAGCACAGAGACACCTCAGCCTCATACATCAGGTACTGAAGTCACTGCCCCTAGAATCTGTCTTGGATTATTATTACTGTGATTGCTGACTGAAGTGTTCACACTGCTGAGAATAAACTGTTCAAAGAGACTGTGGAACATGTGCTTATCTATCTGGGCCTTATATCCCCTAAACTACACACCCTCAGAATCCTAAAAGAACTCGCCCCTGCTAGCCCATCGTGGTCTGGCGTGTGTGGCTGTTACATTTGCCCACAAATCCTCTCCCCTTTAGGACAGGGTGTCAGTGTCAGACTGGAGTACCTTGGGCCCACCAGAGAAAATCTTTTTAGGGCCCACCCTTAAAGTAACTGGAAATATTACGAGAAGACAACTCCTCACTGAAGTTAAAAACATGCAAATGACCTTGCACATTGAGGCAGATTTATAAGAAGCATTGTACATTAGCAACATTAAACAATGTAACGGGAGACTGACAGTTTTATACTACACCAGATATATCTGGGCAATTTTGACAATAATACTGAGGCAAAGTCCGTTTTAGCATATTTGTAGAAAAAGTGTCTAAAACCTGCACTGCCAATATAGTTGTCAGGGTTTGTAGGGAGAATGGAAACACTCCTTTGACAACTAGCTACACAGAGAATTTATGTAGTGCTACATAACTATAAAGTGACAGTAATGGTTCTCAAGCTTGAATTGAGCTCCAGGTAAGGCTGTGTACTGTGGCTGTAGCGCCATCTATGGCTTTGTACTGCCGCTGAAGCTTCATGTATGGCTGTGTAATGTGGTTGTTGCTCCAGATATGGCTGTGTACTGCTGCTGTAGCTTCATGTATGGCTATGTACTGCTGCTGTAGGTCCATGTATGGCTGTGTATACGTGACTGTTGCTCCAGGTATGGCTGTGTACTGCCGCTGTAGGTCCATGTGTGGCTGTGTATGTGGCTGTAGCTCCATGTGTGGCTGTGTACTGCTGCTGTAGCTCCATGTGTGGGTATATATTGTGGCTGTAGCTCCATGTATGGCTGTGTACTGCAGGTGTAGCTTCATATATGGTTGTGTACTGCAGTTGTAGCTCCATGTATGGCTTAGTACTGCACCTGTAGCTCCATGTGTGCCTGTGTACTGTGGCTGTAGCTCCATGTGTGGCTGTGTACTGTGGCTGTAGCTCCATGTGTGGTTGTGTACTGTGGCTGTAGCTCCATGTGTGGCTGTGTACTGCAGCTATAGTTTCATGTATGGCTGTGTACTGCGGCTGTAGCTCAATGTATGGCTGTGTACTGCGGCTGTAGCTCCATGTATGGCTGTGTACTGCAGGTGTAGCTCTATTTATGACTGTGTACTGCTGCTGTACCTCAATGTATGGCTGTGTACTGCGGCTGTAGCTCCATGTATAGCTGTGTACTGTGGCTGTAGCTCCATGTATGACTGTGTACTGTGACTGTAGCTCCATGTATGGATGTGAACTGTGACTATAGCTCCATGTATGGCTGTGTACTGTGACTGTAGCTCTATGTATAGCTGTGTACTGTGGCTGTAGCTCTATGTATGGCTGTGTACTGTGGCTGTAGCTCCATGTATGGCTGTGTACTGCAGCTGTAGCTTCATGTATAGCTGTGTACTGTGGCTGTAGCTCCATGTATGACTGTGTACTGTGACTGTAGCTCCATGTATGGATGTGAACTGTGACTATAGCTCCATGTATGGCTGTGTACTGTGACTGTAGCTCTATGTATGGCTGTGTACTGTGGCTGTAGCTCCATGTATGGCTGTGTACTGTGACTGTAGCTCTATGTATGACTGTGTACTGTGACTGTAGCTCCATGTATGGATGTGAACTGTGACTATAGCTCCATGTATAGCTGTGTACTGTGGCTGTAGCTCTATGTATGGCTGTGTACTGTGGCTGTAGCTCCATGTATGGCTGTGTACTGTGACTATAGATCCATGTATGACTGTGTACTGTGTCTGTAGCTCCATGGATGGCTGTGTACTTACTGTGGCTGTATTTCCATGTATGGCTATGTACTGCAGCTATAGCTCCACGTATAGCTGTGTACTGTGGCTGTATCTACATGCATGGCTGTGTACTGTGACTTTAGATCCATGTATGACTGTGTACTATGGCTGTAGTTCTATGTATGGCTGTGTACTGCATCTTTAACTCCATATATAGTTGTGTACTACCACTGTAGCTCTATAGGCCAAATAAATTACAGAATGTTTTCATTTTTATGGGAGAAAATAACAGAGATTCTGCAGAATCGTGAGTTCAGGAGTAATACAAGCAGTTTGTGAAAATCTGTTAACTTACTGTTGACATTTGATTGGAGAAGTTCTCTATCATCTTGGACCTGAAATGCCATGTGAGCTCATTACGGCCACTTTTATTATTTATTATATGTTTCTGTAGTCGTTCTATTCTATTACAACTCCGACTTCACCTAAATTGCCATAGACTCCTCAACTCCGACTCCACAGCCCTGCTTCTGAAGGGGATGCGGTTTTTGGACTCCTTGGTTGACAATAGTGGTGCCCAGAAGGCAGCAGACATCCTTTAGCTTTAGCAAACAGGACCTGTTAACCTTGACTTTTGCAGAGTCTGTTGGTTCAGAGGTTTCTGGATTAGGTTTATAGGCAGGGCCGGATTAACGGAGGGGCTCCTAGGGCTCTAGCCCCTACCACTTTCACTTTTTAAGGGGCCCCCACGAGTTTCCGACAGTCAGCGACTCAGTTCAGCCCATGGCCGCCCGCATCGCACATAGGAGTCAGTGAGTCGGCGATGTGAGCTGTGTCGCCGATGCACTGTTTTGGTGGCAGCAGGATGTGATGGGATGCTGGCGGCGAGTGATGACGTCACGCTGTCGACGTCCGATCACTACATGCTGCTGCCAAAACAGTGCATCGGCGATCTCCCCCAGTGATGGCAGCTGTGTCTTCAGTGGCCGATGGCTGCTACCTGAAGAGCGAGGGAGAGCCTGCAGCGTAGTGGGATCACTGGAAGGGAAGGTGAGGTAAGTATGAAGTTTATTATTTTGTGGCCATTTTCTACAGGGGACTGGCGGCTAAATTCTACAAGGGGCTGGTGGCTGTATACTACAGGGGGCTGGTGGCTGTATTCTAGAGGGGGCTGGTGGCTGTATACTACAGAGGGCTGCAGGCTGTATACTACAGGGCCTGGCAGGCTATATACTACAGGGGGCTGGCAGGCTACATACTACAGGGGGCCGGCAGGCTATATACTTCAGGGGCGGGAAGGCTATGTATTTCCAAAAACATTGTTGGAAGGGCCCCCACCAGTTTACGCCCAAGGGCCCCCACCACCCTTAATCCGGCCCTGTTTATAGGATGCCTATCTTCTTTTGGAGAATGGCCTTGCAAACTTACTTATTCTGTACAGCAGCTGTGTCATTTTCTCCTGGAAGAGATATACTAGTTTGGGTAATATCTGAGACCATGTCACAAGGTTTCTTGATTTTTATCTATAGGGAGATCAAGGTTTCTAGATTTTGATCTAATGGTAACAATAGAGTAATCATTTACCCTTTCCCATCCTGGAAACTTAATGGGCTAACAGAAAAATGTTTTCATAGTTTTTTTTTGTGATATATAGGGATATTTTTTTTAGTTTTACTTAAGGTTAATTTTAGAGGGGTATTCTGGGAATATGAACTACAAAATAGTCTACAAAAATCCATAATGCTATAAATAAATGAATACAACAAAATAGAGAACAAAGCTTTAATTATTTGCTTGTATGATTCACAAAATTTTATGAGCTTTCTAAAGTAGGCAGAGTTATCTCCAAGATGGCCGCCATAGGATACTCCCTCTCAGGTCCTGCTCCCAGGGATGATGTAACAGTCTGTCTTAACCTGTTATCATGGTCATGATGTGTGTATCTGCCGTCACTGCATATTTCTCCAATGTGATGACGTCTCACCACAACAATGGCCATACTGGATGTGCTGCAAGCAACCGACTACAGCCAGACATAGTGATGATCACATGACCTGCCCAGCAGGTGCAGGACATGTGACCAGCAACCATCTTCTGTCCTGTATCTCTTCCAAAGGGAAAATATCAATGGACTGATTAAAAGGCCAATAACATTTTAATTCTTTATTGCAGTGTAAGTCCACAACATGTTTTTGCTAAGGGGAGCACAGTTATAATAACAACCAAAAAAATGAGCTGAAAACCTCAAACTCGGCTTATCGTTGAGTCAAGAAAAAAGTAAAAACTCACCTATCCGGCGCCCCATGCAGGTCTTCTCCTGTTCTGTCAGCAGCCAGTCCGTGCACAGCAGCCGCGCAGCCGTGATGTCAGACGCCACTAACATCATAGTGTGTGCCGGCCTGGCTGCGTGCACAGATATAGACTCGTCGCTGACCTGGAGCTAAAGCAAGTAGAGGAACTGCCCGGGGTGTCAAGAAAGTGAGTACCTACTTTTTTTTGCTGCTCAAACACGCGGCTGCTAGCTTTATACTAAAGGGGAATGGCAGGCTATATACTAAAGGGGGCTTGCTATATGCTAAAGGGGGATGGCAGGCTATATACTAAAGGGGGCTGGCTGTATACCAGAGGGGGCAGGCTAAATACCACAGGGGGCTGGCAGGCTATATACTAAAGGGGGATATCTGGATATATACTAAAGGAGGCTGGAAGGCTATATAATATAGGGAGCTGGCTGGCTAGATACTACAGGGGACTTGCTGGCTATATACTGGGAGGCTGTGACCATTGAATTTCCCACCCTTGGCTTATATTCGAGTAAATAGGTTTTCCCAGTTTTTGGTGGTAAAATTAGGTGCCTCGGCTTATACTCAGGTCAGCTTATACTCAAGTATATACAGTATGTTAGGTCAAAAAAATTGAAAATTTCGACTTTATTTTTTGTTACCTAGGAAACAGGATCCAAAGGGGCTAGGAGTTATCTGCAGAGCTGTACTAGGTCTGAGAAGCCCCACAATTCTCAGAACAAAACATGGTGATTGTACCAAGGACACTGACCCACATTCATGAAAAGTAGCAAAAACTGCTACTCACTAATCAGTAGAGTCGCCAGATTATTGAATACTGGTTCATGGTTTTCATCAATCTGGCGCACCCTGCACTGCTCGGGAAGTTCACATCAATACAACTGTAATAAATGTGGAGCATGGTCCGATTCTGGAATGCACCACTAGGTGCAGAATTTTGTGGCATGGTGGACAGAAGGCAGAAGAGCTGATAACCCATGTCTGTCATCTCCCAAAGTTCTTCATCTATCTGTGCAGGAGAAAAACTAGTATTTTTCTGTCATTCAAGTTACTGCACCACCTGCTGCTGTTGTCAACATTAATTTAAAAAAATATTTTGTTAACGGATTAAACAATTAAATACAATGAAAATAATCCTATAAATAATGCAAATAATTAAATCTACTGAAAAAGCAATAGAAAATGTAAGACTATCTATCAATGTTGACCACATGATGGTTCTTCTAATACCCGCAAGTGATCTAGGGATGAACATGTTTTAAAGTGTGTAACACAGCATATATCAGCGTTTGAGTTGAGGTCTCCAGGGGATCAGCACTAATGTGAGCTATTATCACAATAAAAGCTTGAGTTAAGAGGAAGAAGACATAAAATTATGAAGTACCGTATATACTCGTGTATAAGCCGAGTTTTTCAGCACAAAAAATGTGCTGAAAAAGGTCCCCTTGGCTTATACACGAGTCAATACACAATATATATACTTAAAAATACTTAAAAAATAATAAACTTATATACTCACCCTCTGGTGGCCCTGATGTGCAGCGCTGCTCCCCCGATGTCAGCGTGGCTCGTCTTCTGGCTTCCACGCCTGTCTTCTTTCTTCTCTAACATTGTGCTGGGCGCCGCCATGTTTTTCTCCCAGGCAGCGCCTAGTATGACGTCAGCAGCGGTGCATCATACTATGTGCCTGCCGGCCGGGGGAGGGCGGTGGCAGCGCACGATGTTAGAGAAGAAAGAAGACAGACGCGGAAGCCAGAAGACGAGCCGTGCTGACATCGATGGAGCAGCGCTGCACATCGGGGCCACCGGAGGGTGAGTATATAAGTTTTTTTGTTTTTTTTACTGCTGGGCAGGCTGTATACTATTGGGGGCAGGCTGTATACTAATGGGGGCAGGCCGAGGTGGCTGTATACTACTGGGTGCAGGCTGGGCTGGATGTATACTACTGGGGGCAGGCCAAGGTGGCTGTATACTACTGGGGGCAGGCTGGGCTGGATGTATACTACTGTGGGCAGGCTGTATACTACCGGGGACAGGCTGTATACTACTGGGGGCAGGCTGGTCTGGCTGTATACTACTGGGGGCAAGCTGGGCTGGCTGTATACTACTGGGGGCAGGCTGTATACTATAGGGTACTGGCTGGCTATATACTGGGGGGGTCTGTGACCAATGCATTTCCCACCCTCGGGCTATATTCGAGTCAATAGGTTTTCCCAGTTTTTGGTGGTAAAATTAGGGGTCTCGGCTTATACTTGGGTCGGCTTATACTCGAGTTTATACGGTAATCACAGAAAGACGGAATGAAAAATGGGGCTCCAAAACAAAAATATTTTCTGAACCGTCAGTTTGTAATAGTGTTCTTTTTTGCCCTGTACATAACAGAGCTCCCAGTAGTTTTCAGCAAAGCTTTAGGAAGTGTACATAGGTAATTTTTGCTCCATATTGTTTCTAGCCACAATAATCCACTATATATTTTTAATTTTCAGATTCTTTCATACTGTAACAGGGAAAGCCACAATTAGCTCTTTTAACCCCTTCACAACCAACCAACATATAAATATGTTGACTGGTTGACAACGGATGTATGCAGAGGGCTCATATATGGCAGGTGTCAGCTGTATTGGTTCTGGCACTGATCATGGCAGTTTACCTGATCAAACTAGACCATGGCACCTATTGGGCTGTCAAATCGGCAACGTTCAGTACAAACTTAACCAACCCCCTGTGACGTCATCATAGGATGCCGACTGATTTTCTTGAAAGATGGAAATCTGTAAAGCTCTCGTTCAGCACTATATATTGCTGTCTGCAGGAGGCAGTATACTGTGTAAGCTCTCAAGTAGGCCTAAAATAATTGTAAAAATTTTTAAGTAAGTAAAAAAATACTACAAAAAAGGAATAATTGAATTTGCACTCCTTTCCCTGGAACCCATATATGAACAAATAAAGTCATAAAAATTTTGGGTATCACCACATCACAAAATACTTTTTATCAATGAACATGTCATCTCATTGTTTTTATCATATATTGCTAATCTTTTAATAATTTACACTTTTCAATAATGGTTATTATTTTCCACGAGAAGATACTGTAGAAGGAACCCGGCAAAGTAAAAAATAAATCACTCGTTTATTGTAAATCCATATTAAAGTTAATGGCTCTAGTATTCATACAAAACAGCTTTACCTTTAGAGTGACACGCACTCTTCATCCTGCTATATACTAATTTCCATGTGCATGGTATAAACATACTCATACCAGCACACATAAATACAGTAAATGCACACACACACACACATGCACATTTCCATAGCATATATAGCACAATACATTATATACAGTCACATAAAATATTTACTTAGTAAGCAGGATAACTGTAAATGCACTGGAATCATTAACTTTCTGTATTGTTAGGCAGGAGAAGGAGACAGTGACAACCTCTCTTCCCTGGCTCTTCATCCCGATTATGTATGGAACCATCACAGCCTCTGAAGCTTCCTGTAAAGTGGAGTTGTGGTGAAACTGACAGTAGTCATAGCGCAGCACACAGCACGGCTGCTGCTGCTAGTGAATTAATGGATCTTCCCAGTGGCGTAACTAGAGGCTGATGGTCTCCAGTGCGAAGTCTGAGCCAGGCCCCCGACTATGATATATGATTTATAGTAAAAGTCTTCTCATATGGGAAAGTGACACCATAAGGGCCCCCTTAACCTCTTGGGCCCTGGTGCGACCACAACCTCTGCACGCCCTCAAGTTACACCCCTGGATCTTCCTCTGAAAGCAGTAGCTGCCGCAACTTTCACTAGCTGCCACTGCCAGGAAGCACAACCTCACCCCTGCTTTCAATCTAGCTGCTTTATATAAAATCTAGCTGCTTTATAAGAAAAAACCTTCCTCATCTATGGCCTGCTAGCAGGGAGCCTTTTTATGGCCAGGGGAACCCTGGGCAATTGTCCTGTTTACCTTGCCAGCATTGCCTGCCCAGTTTCTTAAGTGATGGTTATTTTTTGTCTCCTGACTTCTGTCTCCTTGCTATTGCGATGCCTAGTGGCCTAACAAAATCCCAGTGGGCCCCGTTAGAACTCGTGGTTCCCCATAAACCTAAACCCTCGCTGCCATCCCCATCCGACATGTTATACTTCAGAATACATGTATACACTCCACAGACATAAGCGCACTTACACCATATATACATAACACACTTATAAAATCAACATCATATATACTCTACACACACTATATTTATGTTACACATACAAAAACACACACCATATATAAGAAACACTCAAGTATAGCTGCACATAAATATATACACACACCAATACCCACATACCTGTACAATACTAATAATGTTGCAGTAATCAATGCACCACATACATAAATATATACCAGCTTGGAATATACTGCACATTTCTATATAGCGCCAAAAAAGTACTGCACTCCAGGTCAGCCATAAGGGAGATATAGACATCACTTACTGCATAACTCAGTCGTAGCTCCGACCTTCTGCCTCTGCCTTCTAATCTTGGTGGCTCCTTGCAGATGATAATTCTTCTCTATCAGTTACAGAACTTTGAGAACTTCTCCAGAAATGATTTATCTCTACAGAATTCACCACAAGACGTCTTCAGCTCTGTGCAGCACATCCAGAAACTGCACCTCTACACCATAGTCACTTACAGTATATTGTCACAAAGATAAAAGCCATTTCCTAATTTATATACTGCCCCCCCACTAGAAGTTATACAGCAAAAACATCCTTTTATAAATGTAGGTTTATTCCCATCAATGAATATTTACTCCAGTACCCCATTCATTTACATGTACCCTGCACCCCATCATAAAAGTAGCCCTCTCACCGATCTATATGTAGTCAGCAGCATCCCCAGCAATATGTAGCAGCCCCTCTTACTAGTTAATACACGGTTCAGCAGCCCCACCAACCCCAAAATGGTAACACTGGAAAAAGCTTCTCATCCCGCAAAAAAAAATGCTGTCACATGGCCCCATGGCCAATGAGGAAACTAAAATCCTGGCAGCACCAGAACAATCCTTCCCTTCTGTGCCTCGCTGTACGCCCGTAAAACAAGTAACAGCCACATGTGGGGGGTCTCTGTACTCAGAAGAAATTGCATAACAAATTGTAAGATGAGTTTCTCTTTTTATCTTTTGGAAATGTGTACATTTTAGGGCTAAATGAACGTATAACTGACACAATTTTACCATTCTAAATTTCACCTCCATTTTGATGTAATTACTATGAAGATCTCACGGGGTTAACAATCTTCCTAAAATTGTTTCTGATAGTTTGAGGGGTGCAGATTTGAAAATGGGTTGGTTATATAGGGGGTTTTGATGTTAAATATGTAAAATTTCATTCAAAACAGTATTTATCCCCAAAGTGGTCAATTCTGAAAATACGGAAAACCGATATTCTATTTGTAAGCCGCGTAACGTCAAAATGAATTATCCAGACATTTCAAAAATTATGAAAATGTAAAGTAGACATATGGGAAATGTTATTCAGCAACTTATTTAAGTGGTAAATCTATCTGCCTGAAAACGCGATGATTTCGAAAATGGCAAATTTAAAAAAATTTTCATAATTTTTTCTTTTTTCTGTAAATTAACGCAAAACTTATCAGCCAAAATTAACCACTAAAATGAAATACAACATGTGAGGAAAAAAACAATCTCAGAATCGTTTTGATAAGTAACAGTGTTCAAAAGTTATAACCATATAAAGCGACGCAAGTCAGAATACAAAAAATTGGGCTGAGCTTCAAAATGGCTTCGTCCTTAAGGGGTTAAAGACTAAATTTCAGAAAGACCCACAAAAAGCAGCAGAAAACCACTTTGGTAATTGTCTGGCAGAGCACTACAAACGCAGCGTCCAGTGATGTCCATACGGCAGTCAAAGGGTTTTCAAGTAATAGAAATTAACATTTTATTTACAGTTATTACATTTGTCCAATTTCTTTTGAGCCTCTGAAATGAAGGGATTTTATTTAAAAATGCTTTAGTTTCTCATATTTTTATACAATCATTTTGTTCAACCCACTGCTGCTGAATTAAAGCTGAAAGTCTGAACTTCAACTACATCTGAATTGTTTTGTTCAAAATTCACTGGCCCAGATTTATCATTGTGTCTGCGACAGTTTTTTGTCCATCTTAGTACCAAAGAGAACTTCTTTGGCGCTTACACATGTACTTATGACGTGTTTGTACCACTTTTGTGTTGCAATTGCACTTTGTCTGACACTTTAGAAAACTGTGCACCTAAAGTGACGAGGTAGTGCTTAGTCTGAGTTTGCGCCACATTTATTACTGAGTTTATTACAATTCCATTGCAACAGCAAGAAGCAAAGTGCACAAAAAAAAAGGTGCAATTGTGTCACATCCTTAAAACAGACCAGATTTACTAAAAGGGTGGGCCACTACTGGATTATCTGGCGCGAAGTGTACATGAGACAGATCGCACCACTTTTGATATATCTGGGTCATTGTGGTAATGTGAAGAACTAAGAACAACCAGAGCTAACTGGATCTTCCATATTATAAGGGAAGCAGGGGAAATGTCCGGACTGAGGGATTGTGCCCTAGTCACGCCCAGTGCAGGCGGGCCGGTGCGATGCCAGTGACAGGGTGCAATCCAATGTGCACACATCTTGGGGGTGGCCGGGAGTCAATAGTGAACAAGCTGCTTGAATATGGGACTGGAAAGCGGCGAATATAACAAAGATTGGGCTGGAAACCTTACTATGAGCAGCGTGAAGAGCCCCCCCTTACATACAATAACCTGGCTGTGGTAGACACACAGGAGGAGGGAACACTGAGATCTCTTTAACCTCTGAGCTGCCAGTGCACAGCATATACAATGCATACTGTGGCTGAAGGGGCAGGGTCTAGCATGGATGCAGGCGGCTGAGATCTAGGAGCTTTCTATAGAGCAGGGAATAATCAATGCATATGGTTGCTGATTGTCTACAGGCTCTTTTCATCAGCCTTTAAGCCTTTCTGAAAACAATGTATGTGATGGGTCTCAGTGCTGAAAACAAATGAAATGAAGTATTCACAACACAGCTAGAGGAGTACTAGCAGATGTAGCTGCAGAGGTAATTGTTGCAATATAAGCAGTGAGGTTCTGCAGCAGCTCTGGCACACCAGTAGTGTGTGCCTGACAGAGGGAGTGCATTACTAGGCAGCTCCTCCTTCTTGTGATAAATTCTGATACCCTGGCTGTCATGTGCAGTCTCTATACTGGAGTAGGTAGAAAGGGTTAAACAGGGAGGTGAGTGGCTGCCTGTCAAGGAGGAGCCAGCGCTTCAGAAAGCAGATTGCAGAGATTCAGTGTTCATCACTGATATTGAGCAGCTGCATTGATAATACCAAACCTCCCACCATCCAGGGTTATGAGCCCCCTACCTGAAGAGACCGGTCCGGTCTGTCCACCATCCAGTATGGAGCACCGGTGAGACCCCTACAAGTCTCATTTATTAAGCATGGTGCAGAAATCCCGCAATGGGGGGGTCTACCCTGGCCCCACCGGAGAGAAGAAACTGAAGGTGGGCTTCGTGGGGCTGGACCCAGGGGCCCCGGAATGCAGCAGGGACGGGGCTCTGCTTATTGATGGCTCTGAACACAATACAAAGAGAAGCAGTATCCTCAGCAGCAAGGGCCGCTCCGCTGTGCCTGGTACCGGGAAGCCCCCAAAACGCAACGCCTTCTACCGCAAGCTGCAGAATTTCCTCTACAATGTGCTGGAGAGACCACGGGGTTGGACCTTCATATACCATGCTTACGTGTGAGTACACTGGGATGGGAGAAGAATACACATTAATGGGGTGCTGACAAAGCCCATTGATAACTAGAGAACAGTGCAATATGGGTGTGCAATACAACAGAGGGTCAGTGCATAACTGGGTTCTCCATTAATTAGCTATAGCCAACTGCAGGGCATAGACACCACTGGAACATATCAATAAATGGGTGATATCTGTAGACTACAGTTGATATTTAGGGGTGCTCTTAACATTGGGTATTTACTGAACAATAAGGGTGTTTACAGACTGGGCACACTTATCAGTAGAATACAGCTGGTAAATGAGGGTGCAGAAGACTTAAGGTTAGACCAGAAGATAAAGAACTGGTCCTTTGGATAAGTATGTCTGTAAAAGCAACTCGGGATAAATAGTTAGATTGCACATAGTGATGACTATTCTGTAGATTTGAAACTGTGATAACCTGATACAGAACTCGGTCTAAAAAAAATTGTGACAAATAAGGAAATGTAGGGTGAGCAAAAGATGGGGTGCTACTGTAGTATTGACACAAAAACTGTAGGTAGAGCAGTTATGTAAGCCTTGAACCTCAGATATAGGAGTGGTCTTCTAAGACAAATCTCTGATTCAGATTTTAGGGATGTTGGTCAGGAGAGTTAAATAAAAGACTACATCTAAGGGCTATACCATCAGTACAGATTTATCGTTGAACTTGTAAGTTACATATCTAAAGTCAAAATTTGGGGTTTCATACACAAACAACATGTCTTGGAGACTACAAAATTCTGGGTACAAAATGGAAGTCATGTGGCTTGTCATGTTCCTAGAAAGACTTAGCAATATGCGATGCTGTATTTAACAGTGTAAAATACATATTCCTAAAAAACAATGTTAGTATTGACGGTGAGGAATGGCACTTTGATAACTAAGATACATTTTTCTTAACCATTTAGATATACCAAGACAGGTGGGATGCTCTGAAAACTTCTTGAGTCACAGCTATTCATATATACCTATAGATTATAATGTGTACTGTTGTTTACAATAAATGATGAAGATTTGAGGACTAGGCCTTTGTTAGTCACGTTTCATCTTCGTTCAAATAGAGGATGAATTACATAAACATTCTCCAATTTGAGATTATGAGAATTTTGGAGAGGATGTGCCCCTGTACTTACTAAGATCTTTTTGCATCTTCAGATAACTATTTCCCTAGACCTATACTGAATGTCTGATGCTGGATGTTAGTTATGCTCTTAATTCAAGAAAGGTCCTGCTTACTGGCTGGTTAAACTCCCCTTTTTGTTGTGTTTGGTTTTGACCTGTTTATTTCTTCTATCATTCCTGGCTTGTTTCTATATTATATATGACTGTAAATGTTTCTGGATTCTTGTAGAATTAGGATCTTTTTGTCGCTTCATTGCTAATTTCTGTTAATATGGCTTACTGACCCAATTATGGAGTAAACAGCAACAATTTATTATCATTTATTCATTTATTATCATCATGCACCAAGAATAATCATTTAAATTTTTGGCGCACATAAAGTCCTGCCTTGCGCCAAGCCACATTCATGTGTAGCAGTGTAGAAGCAGACAGATAGTTGGAAATACCATGGTCATATCTTACAACACAGGTAATAAATCCCCTTTACTACCTCTTGACAACCACACCCAAACAATGTCTTCCTCAAATTGGATAACATAACTCTTAAGCTATCACTGTAGTTCAGGATCTTGTATGAGCCTACCTCCTGCACTATATCTTTCTACAATCTCGGAAGACGGCCTTGTGTGATGATTCTATCATAATGGTCCACACAATGGTTATATCCTAATGAATGGTTGGTTCTGGCTGTGGCATAAGCATAGCACTGATGTTTTTATTAGAATCCTGAGCAATAGAATGAGAGTAGGAGGCAATATTGTCTGTGGACTTGGTCCATCCTACAATTTGTAGACACAAAAGGGGGCAACCTTCCATTCAAAACATCCACAACGTCAGAGCCAAATCTCTTCTGTGGGTTGAAGATGTAGAGATAACATACTGTATCTATCCTCATGGGAGTCATGTTGAACCTTAGCCATTACCCAGAACATAAAAAATACATTCCTTGGAATTTTCTTGTTCTTGGAATGACCGCATGATTGATCTTCCCAGGCAATTACCCCACTGATTGTCAGCTGTATGTGGTAGGTTTTCATAGTGCAGAATGGTGCATTAGACCCTAATACACAGACACTGATCAATGAAGTTCATTGCAACCATCAGCTGGTGTGAAACGACTCAGCAAGGTGCGATTCCTTGTCTCTTGCATGGAAGTGAGCCTTGTATTATTACCTGAAGACTGAAAAGAAGTGGAAAACTATATATTTTTTATTTTTAATATTTTAAATTCTGTCATTGAAATACATTTTGCAAAAATAGTCATTCAAATACAAAGAGAAAATGTAATTTATAGCCTTAAAAAATCAGTTAAATCTAGATTGTATATATACATTAATGTTTAGATAAAGCTGCTGATGTCAGGGTGGATTCATCTGATTCTCTAGAAGAGGGCATTGGACTCTTTATGATGTATTAGAGCAGTGGTTCTCAACCTGTGGGTCGGGACCCCAGCGGGGGTCGAACGACCAAAACCGGGGGTCGCCTAAAGCCATCGGAGCCGCAGTTTTACTGTGTTTTTACTGCGAGTTGCATGGTTTGGGGTCACCACAGCATGAGGAACTGTATTGCGGGGTCACAGCATTAGAAAGGTTGAGAACCACTGCCCTACTGGCTCTCAGTTCTCTGGCTTGGTAGGGAGGAAGTGGACACATATGGCAAATGGTGGTGTGAATAATTAGTGGACACCGGAGCCAGGTGCCCCAGAGGCTCGTGCAGCATTTTAAAAGGAGATTTTCTCAAAAACTAAGAGATTAAAAGCAAAAAGAAAGGATTCTTTTTCAAGTGACACACCTTGGCCTGTAAGTGTGCTTGGATTAGAAGACTGCTGTATAGTCTTACAGTGAGACTATTAATGGACTTTACATTCATGCACTGTATCAGTTTTTGGTATGTGTCATTTTGTATACAAATGCTTTGATAAAGTAAGATATTTTGCATCACATATATTCCTTTTATGGATATCTGATTGTCTACATGTGTGGTAGAGGTGTGGTAAGGACCTCTCTATCCTATTCTGAATCCGCTCTAGAGAAATTGGGTCTGCTCTATTCATTTGTACGGCTGGCTTAGAAGCCCTGCATTCATGTGGAAGATTTCCTTTAGTGGTATTTAAACTAACATTATTCCTTTCATTATATTTTCGTCTGAAATCGTGGCTTATGTGGATGTGTGCTGTACGGCACAGTCGTGTTTGCAAATTTAAAATAAGTTATTTATATAACATCATAGAGAATAACAATAATATTGAACTTTCATATAATTACATTTCAGTTCAAATTGACATTTTAGCTTTTTTTTGGATTAAAGGCCTTTGATAATAATAACATGACAAATTGTTTCTCTGGAGAGTAATGAATGTTCACATTTGTCACATATACATGGGAAGAAAACTATGCTTGCGGAAAAATCAAAGTGATATTAATCAAAGTAGTCCTAGTTTTTCTATTCGGCATATTACTGACAAAAACAGATACAACAAGTTATCATAAAGCTGTACATTAAAATTGGTACCTGTTTATGCTACTTTTGTACAACTCCGACTCAGGAGCTGTTCACAGTATGGACAGCAGAGAGCTTCAAGAAGAGTCTATATCCTTTTTTTTACATCTAAAGAATATGGACGGTTATGTTAGGATATAGAAGTCTTTCTTTTAAATCCCTCCCTTATCCAAT
This sequence comes from Engystomops pustulosus, assembly GCF_040894005.1. Classification (NCBI taxonomy): domain Eukaryota; kingdom Metazoa; phylum Chordata; class Amphibia; order Anura; family Leptodactylidae; genus Engystomops; species Engystomops pustulosus. The sequence goes on from NC_092416.1 coordinate 125,394,828, forward strand.
CCCTTCCCTTCCTTGGTTAACTTGATTTAATTTTGGTTAACTTGGTTAATTGGTAACCAAATTCAGACAGAAAGGAAACAGAAATGTATTAAGCAAAAAAAACCCTGAAATATCACATGGTCATAAGTATTCAAGCCCTGTGCTGTGACAATCATATTGAGCTCACATGCTGCCCATTTCCTTTTAATCCTCCTTGAGATGATTCTACTCTTTCATTGGAGTCTAGCTGTGTTTAATTAAAGTGATTGGACCTGATTAGAAAGGCTCACACCTGTCTATATAACAGTGTAGAGCATAAATGATAATCATGAGACGGAACACTGGCAACTATCACCTCAGCCTCCACCAGTTGGGGCTTTATGGCAGAGTGTGCCAATGGAAACCTCTCCTCAGTGCAAGACAAATAAAAGTACTTTAAACAGTTTGCAAAAAAAAAAAAATACATGAAGGACTCCAAGACTTTGAGAAATAAGATTCTCTGGTTCTAATACCATGTCAACCAGTGAAACATGGTGGTGGCAGTATCCTGCTATGGGGGTGTTTTTCAGATATAAGGACAGGATGACCGGTTGCAATTGATTGAAAGAGGAATGCGACCAAATACAGAGATATCCTGGTTGAAAACCTCTTCCAGAGTGCTCTGGACCTCACACTGGGCCAAAGACAATCTTCCAACAAGACAATGACCCTAAGCATACTGCTAAAATAACAAAGCAGTGGCTTCAGAACAACTCTGACCATTCCTGACTGGCCCATCCATAGCCCCGAATGAAACCCAATTGAGCATCTCTGGGATGACCTGAAAATGGCTTGATTTGGCTGTCCCAAATCCAGGTGTGAAAAACTTATGGCTGCACTAGCGCAAAAGCTGCTTCTACTCAATACTGAGCAAATAGGCTGAATACTTATGACCATGTGATATTTCAGTTCTTCTTGTTTAATAAATTAGCAAAATATCTACACTCACCGGCCACTTTATTAGGTACACCTGTCCAACTGCTCGTTGACACTTAATTTCTAATCAGCCAATCACAAACCGAGCATCAGTATGGGGAAGAAAGGTGATTTGAGTGCCTTTGAACGTGGCATGGTTGTTGGTGCCAGAAAGGCTGGTCTGAGTATTTCAGAAACTGCTGATCTACTGGGATTTTCACGCACAACCATCTCTAGGGTTTACAGAGAATGGTCCGAAAACGAAAAAACATCCAGTGAGCAGCAGTTCTGTGGGCGGAAATGTCTTGTTGATGCTAGAGGTCAGAGGAGAATGGGCAGACTGGTTCGAGCTGATAGAAAGGCAACAGTGACTCAAATCGTCACCCGTTACAACCAAGGTAGGCAGAAGAGCATCTCTGAACGCACAGTACGTCAAACTTTGAGGCAGATGGGCTACAGCAGCAGAAGACCACACGGGGTGCCACTTCTTTCAGCTAAGAACAGGAAACTGAGGCTACAATTTGCACAAGCTCATCGAAATTGGACAGTAGAAGATTGGAAAAACGTTGCCTGGTCTGATGAGTCTCGATTTCTGCTGCGACATTCGGATGGTAGGGTCAGAATTTGGCGTCAACAACATGAAAGCATGGATCCATCCTGCCTTGTATCAACGGCTCAGGCTGGTGGTGGTGGTGTCATGGTGTGGGGAATATTTTCTTGGCACTATTTGGGCCCCTTGGAACCAATTGAGCATCGTTGCAACGCCACAGCCTACCTGAGTATTGTTGCTGACCATGTCCATCCCTTTATGACCACAATGTACCCAACATCTGATGACTACTTTCAGCAGGATAATGCGCGATGTCATAAAGCTGGAATCATCTCAGACTGGTTTCTTGAATATGACAATGAGTTCACTGTACTCAGATGGCCTCCACAGTCACCAGATCTCAATCCAATAGAGCAGTGGTTCTCAACCTGTGGGTCGGGACCCCAGCGGGGGTCAAACGACCAAAACCGGGGGTCGCCTTAAGCCATCGGAGCCGCAATTTTACTGTGTTTTTACTGCGAGTTGCATGGTTTGGGGTCACCACAGCATGAGGAACTGTATTGCGGGGTCACAGCATTAGAAAGGTTGAGAACCACTGTATTAGAGGCTAATGGTTATTACACACATTACCCACTGTGGACTTTAGATCCAAAGAAAGTTTTATATTGCCATTACGTACTGCCTGAAAAATGCCTCCTTTTTCTAAAGCATGTGATGGATCTTCTTTAATGATATAAGGTGAATTCACTTTTGGAAGTTAGGCAGACCTTGGCAAGACTATGCTATTGTTATTTGTCATTTTACAATTTGTCTTGAAACATTGAGTGGTGACGGAGGTGTTCTCAATAATAGTAAAAGCAACATTTTCATATCTCATTGAGGGAATTAATCATATGCCAGTGCAACGTGCGGTGGCGTATGATGGAAACCACATTGCGGGGGATGCATTAGGAGGCTTGGAACATCCAGGGCCTCTTGGCATGGAGGTGTCATAAAGGGGGAACTGGGAAAAAATTCGCATTTACTGACTTTTCGCTTGTACATACAAAACTAATGTACAAATCCTGATAAATTTCCACCCCTAATTCTGTTTAATTATGTTTTTAACAACTGGTTTATTTTAAAGTGTTTTATTTTATAAATGTCATAAATGTGCCATAAATGTGTTATCTGAATTCCTATGTCTCCTTTTATTATGGTGAGGCTCTCTTAAAGCAAATGGAATCACCTATAGAGGTAAGTGAGTGTTGTGCTCCTGGCTCTTTTCCTAACTCCCATACTACTTTACTCACCTATGGGGGAGAATGGGGGGGGGGGCGGTCTGCTGTACAATATGTGAAGACCCCACCTATGGGATCTTCAACTATATGGCATTAATGGCATTTTCTGTAGACTGGTTGAGAATGCACATGCGCTTCACAGTATGTATAAGCAACAATGTATCTTTGTAAAGCATACATAATGAGTAAAGTAAAGAGGAGTATAATACAAAACATTGTTTTGTAACCTTGCCCAGATCTGTGCCTTGCCACAATTCTGTTTCTTAGTTGCTTTGGCAGTTCCACAGACCTAGTGATTATCATGTGCTCTGACATGCCCTGTGAGGTCATATATAGACAGATGTGTGCCTTTCCTAATCATGTCCAATTGGTTTAATTAAACACAGCTGGACTCCAATGAAGGAGTAGAACCATCTCAAGGAGGATCAGAAGTAAATGGACAGTATGTGAATTAAATATGATCGTCACAGCAAATGGTCTGAATACTTATGTATTGCAGTTTTTCTTGTTTAATTAATTAGCAGTGTACGTTAATGAGCCAAAAAAAAACTTTTTTCATCTTACCAATTAGTGAAAAATATAAAGGGGTTTACAGCGGTACTCACTGTAAATGATGGTTTGGCGCAGTTATTTTGAGACACCATTTATCTAGTACTATCTTTTGGGTATTTTCTGCTTGACACTATTTTCTGGAGTTACTAAAAATTGTGACATTATATCAGTAATTACCATATTTGGAGGCCACTGTGAATATTGCAAGTCAGGAATTGGTGATAGCAGCAGCTGGAAAAGCTTCAGCTGGTAGAATTCGTCATGGTGACCTGGGCATATTGAAAGATTAATGACCCGGTATCAGTGCAAGATAATTGGAAACTACACCCGTAGAATAGTAGAATAGTGCAGCTCTGGAATACTATACAGACATGCACACAACCATGTACTTCAACAGGCCGTAACCCAGGCGAAGCACATGGCCGGGAGGAGAAGGGAAGGGAATTGAGCGCTCCTCACCCATCCCTTCTCCATATGAAGCAAATCGGTCCAAAGATAGGATTATCTTTGCAGTGCAGCCTCCCAGCTCTATTGTGGTGCAGTGAGAAACATTGGGGCACATTTGCTAAGAATGTAGGAAACTGCACTAAAAGTGTTCTCCCTGTGTCTAATGCTTGGTGCAACAGATTCATTAAGAACCTGCTACAGAATCATGAATCTGGCGCTTCACTGCACTGGCCCAACAAAGTTCAACAACTTTTTTGTGGTGCACCTTTAACATAGGGCATGCAACAGACTTTGCATGTTAAATCTGGCGCACGGTCTGACTGAGCACCAGAAAGCCCCTTAATTTGTGTCACATGGTGCTTAGTGCAACCATGGCGTGAGACACATTTGTGGTGAAGACACTTCTTAAATACTTGTGCAAGCAGTTTCCACTAGAAAAAATGTGCAAAATCCAAAAGAAAACTGGCGCAAAGCCCTTAGTACATATGCCCCATTGTGTTCCCCTCACCATTTCCTGGTGTCATAGACCTCTATGGGGGCCGTTATTTGGTCGCAATTTGTACAGTCAGATCACGGTCCCCAATTAGGCAGTGTGCATGGAGCCTACTGCATTTACATGTTGTCCAAAATTTTCTATAGCCAAAGCAGCAGTGACATAACAAGACTCTAGGGGGCCCCAGTGCGAACTAAGAATCAGGGGCCCGTATACCTAAACCCTCCCTGCTGCCTCCATCCCTCATATTTTACTTCAGAATACACATATACCATATATACACTCCACAGACATATGCTCACATATACAGGTGGTCCCCTACTTAAGAACACCCGTGCCTTCCTCCCCCCATAAATAACTTATCTGTCTGTGGCTTGTGGTTCTCAGTGTACAGGCGGTCCCCTACTTAAGAACACTCTACTTACATATGACCCCTAGTTACAAACGGACCACTGGATATTGGTAATTTATTGTACTTTAGTCCTAGGCTACAATAAACAGCTGTAACAGTTATCAAAGGTGTCTGGAATGAAGCTTTATTGTTAATCCTGATTCTTTAACAACCCAACATTTTTAAAATACAATTGTCACAGAGACCAAAAAAGTTCTGGCTGGGATTACAATGATAAAATATACAGTTCCGACTTACATACAAATTCAACTTAAGAACAAACCCACAGACCCTATCTTGTATGTAACCCGGGGACTGCCTGTATGTGTCTGTGAGCTCCGTCCTGGACTGCAGGGGGCGGGGCTAGAGTGCAGGGAGCAGAGGCAGAGAGACAAGCTCTGTGAGGCATCAGGCAAGATGGCAGCCGACCCTAAAGTAGGGTTGTGTCTAGGGGCTAAAATTGTGTACACCAGGACTGACAGATACAGGTTGGAATTATATCTGTGAAATGCTGTATTTTTGTTAATAACAGTGAATTAGAGAATGTGTTATTTTGTTATCCTGAGTATATTTAAGAAACTTGTCTTCGTGGGAATACCCCTTTAATTAAATGTAACACACCACTGTCCCCTCCCTAATATATACTGCAGAAAGACCCCCTTACATATAAACTGTCCAGTAACTGCCAGGCCTCATTATTAATTTTACTATCCTGCAGTCCCCATTTATTATTACACTGACCAGCAGCCAATAAACGCAGTACTCTTTTCCCCCGCTTTGGAAACCCTAAAGCTCCCCCTCACTCCACTTTATCAGAGGCTCGTGCTCTGCCTGCACACAAACTGTGATTTGCTGAATCAGAATGTATGTTGGCAGAGTGCACTGACTTGTTTTTGTCTGCGCCAATCTGGTAATCTTAACGGTAACCTTTCTCCACAACCCCCATTTTTGACCCTGCACATGTTCCAAAAACCAATTAACATATGAATTGCATATGTGCTTTTCTTATGTTTGTGGGTGGAGGTTACTGGCCCTCTGACTCCTGGGTGGTGGAGGGGTTGGGTGGAATTCAAGTTCAAACGAATGTCTCCTCCTGGATCTTGGAACCAGCCCACGCCCACAATTCCCTCCTTTCACGAATGGGAAGCAGCTAGGAAGCAAGGGAGAGACGTCTATTTCCTAGCTGCCGCTCATCCATGATGTCAGCTCACCACAGAAAGCCTTTTTCGGCGCTCTGACATGCGCCGGGAGTGCTGAGGACGAGTTGCCTCATCTCCACTCTCAACGTTCATGCTTTGTGTTGCCCAGCAAGTTGCTAGGCCGTGAGGAATTTGTGGATCCTCCGGCGTCTCATCTAGCTTCCATCAGTAACTGAGCGTCAATCTTGTATTCCCGCTCAGTCACTGAGGCCTCAGTAAACATCTACAGGCATCTTCTCTCTTATATTTCTAACAATGTGCATACTTTTAGTGGTGGGGGCAGTGGCTGGCATTACTATGGGGCACTGGCTGGTATTATTGTGAGGAAAGTGGCTGGTGTAAGGGGGATAGTGGCTGGTGTAAGGGGGATAGTGGCTGGCATATACAGGGTTGGAGGTTGCAGGAATATATAGGAGTCAGTGGCTGGCATAGATGGGGGCAGTGGCTGGCATCTATAGAGCGCCATGTCTGACATATACAGGAGAAAGGGTGGCTGGCGTATACAGGGGAAAGGATTGCTGGCATATACAGGGCGAAGGGTGGCTGGCATATACAGGGCGAAGGGTGGCTGGCATATACAGGGCGAAGGGTGGATGGCATATACAGGGGGAAGAGTGCCTGGCATATTCAGGGGGTGGTGGCTAATATATATAGCTGGGCAATGGCTGTAAATGCCAGCCATTGCCCACCTGTAAATGCCAGCCACTCTTCCCTCTGGTTATGTAACAAAAGATTGCTCAGTCACTGAGGTTCTTGTTTGTTGATCCAGCAAACAGGACAGTACCACCCAAAAGACTTGTCAAATAAAATTTCTTCATGCTTTATTTCAGGACCATAAACAAGTTTACAATATTCCACGTATCAGCTTAAAAAATCCCATTACAGCAACGAGTTTCAAATGCTCAATGCATCCTTCCTCTGTGCGGTCAGATGGGGCAGGCATCTATCCAGATAACTTACAGTAATTGATTATAGCAAACCTATACAACATGACAAAAGCACATATGGCATTGTCATTTTATGTGCTTTTGGAACATGTGCTGGATCCAAAATAGGGATTGTGGTGACAGGTTCCCTTTAAAAGACATCTCAAAGACATATAGATTTATAATTGATTATCTTTCCATTTTCTCGCAGACAGCGGATGCAGGCCCCCTCCAATCCCAGTAGTGGTAGCCGTCACAGGGGGATCTTACATCTTTACCTTATACAAATATTGATTTCACAAAATTTGGTAACCTCGAAAAGCCCCATGTAAGCCTTCAGATGGATTTATTTCTAAACATTTGGTTACTGCCAAGCATGGTGATAAGTTATGTATTCTCCCCAGAGAATTTACTTTATTCATCAGCTGGGTAATAACATGAATAATCCGTATCTCAAACATTTCCTCTTTTTAAAGAACAAGTTAATAAATTAGGAATCTATTAACATGACAGTGTGTTAATATTTATCATGAATCTGAAAACTGGTATTAATGCAGTAACCTGGGAGTGATGGGCTTGCTGGGTGTTGTAGTGTCACGTGGCGGTATGCAGCCCTAGAGTTCCCAAGTATCACACGGACCCCTTTAGTTCTTCCGGAACATCTTTGTGCAGTGTGCAGGGTAAATAACTTCTATCACAAAGTTCAGGTGAACCAGATACTTTATACTGAATGAAGTGCCAGAAAACTATCACAGTCATTTGCCATATAACAGTTGGTTGGCAGTGTATAGCGGATAGATTCTCCAGTAAACCTCTTCACTCTCTCTCTCTCGCTTGGGATGGCAAGGATTAAGGGAACAGTCTCTTGTGCAGAGTAGGAAAAATGGAGGCTCCTAGCTCAATTACTTTACTGCAATCCAGGGGACTTCCACAGCTTGGCTTACCATGGGTTGTGAGGTGGTTCAACTCGATTACCGGATCCGTCTTCTTAAGCATATTGCACTGGGGAACCCATTAAAGGCAACAATACTCGACAGAGAAGGCCTTCACTGAATGTTATCTTCTCTGACAAATAACTGCAGGAATGTCGTAAAGAAAAATACTAAAATTTCCTCCTAGTTGCGGAGCTTGGCTCAAAAGTGTGTGTAGTATGCTTTGGATCAAAATAACCAACCTGAGTCTTCGACTCTAGCCACCAGGGCAGCTGCTTAAGGTAGGTCATAGATGGAGAGAGCAGAAGCAGGCCTCTGCCCTGGCTGAACTCTAGCCCACCACACTCTAACTGAGTAGGCCCAGGGAAAACTAAACACCTCCTATGGGGGTATTGACCTTGCACAGGGTCTCCCCAGCCAAACACCAGGGACCCCTGTGTAAATTCACAATGTAAGAATTTCACAAAGGGACTTCCGGAGGGTTCCAGAATATTCTGAGTGACAGAGGAGAGAAGATCCCAACAGTGACCCATCAGCTATTACATAACTGTAGCAATCACATTTTTATCACAATGTCAAGACAGTATAGGTAGTATAAAAGAATATCAATCTGAAAATAGGTGCTTTTGGGTAATCCTGTAAAACAACAAAGTGCAAATATAACACCTGCCATCAAAAGTACAGGAAAACCCTAAAACATACCAAAGTGGCCCCTCTGGGTCACTGCATTAACACTGGTTGCAATATACAGTAATATGATAGTGCTCCAATGCATCATATTGTCCTAATTGTCTTAATAAAAATCTTCCAAATGGTTTGTGAACCCGTACTTGCAATTACAAATAAGCCATGTGTGTAGTCTGGACCTGCAGTCAGGTCATGGAAGGGATTGTACTAAGACAGGACTCACATAGGGCATGGTTATATATGTTTGCGCTAAATGAGGGCTCCCCCATGTCACCATAGAGAATAGTATACACATTCCCAAAAAGTTTTTATAGTAAAAGAGCTTTTTATGAAAAAAACATAAGTTGGATGGAAGTTTACCTCCTCTGTATGCAGAACTGTCCCAGTCCCATGGGAGTGGTATGTAAGGAGTGGTTCCGCCCCTCAGGAAATCGCTCCGTCATGCATCGATTTTAACTAAAGAAAAAAAAAACTCCTATATCTCCTCCCCTTCTGTCACTTACCCCCTGAGGACATCAGGACATGTCTGCCCCACTCCAAAATGGCCACTCCCAAGTGACTAGGGACACCGCTCTGCATACAAGAACGTAAACTTTCATCTAACTCTTTTTTTGGAAAATAATAGTTTTACTATGAAATCTCTTTGGCAATGAGATGTGCACTATTCTCTATGGGGACATCGGGGAGCCAGAAAAGGACTCCTGATGACAAATTCCATTTAAATCACCTTGAATTCCCTACTTCACAAAATTGCCACCCTGGACAAAACTTCCCCCCCAATTCTAGGGAGTCATAAACTCTGTTTTTTCTGGCACTAGAACGTAATAAATATGCCATAAAGACAACAAAAATGCCAGTCCCAATGCCAGAAAAATGACTTAAAGGAAACCTACCATTTCAAATGGTCGGTGTAAGCTGTAAACACTGAGCACCAGCTCAGGGTGAGCTGGTGCCGGTGCTTAGTTTCGTTAGTGTTAAAACCGCGGTATTGCGGTTTTAACACTTTTTAAACTTTATAGCAGAAACTGCTTCGGCGCTGCGTGCGCACGATCGTGCGCGTGCCTACATAGGAAATGCCGCAGGCGCCGAAGCAGCTTCTGCTATAAAGTTTAAAAAGTGTTAAAACCGCGATACCGCAGTTTTAACACTAACAAAACTAAGCACCGGCACCAGCTCACCCTGAGCTGGTGCTCAGTGTTTACAGCTTACACCGACCATTTGAAATGGTAGGTTTCCTTTAACTGCCATAATACATCTCCCCCAATATTAAGGGTGCGTTCATATATTGCAGTTAAAACTGTATCATAATCAGTTTTTATGTGGTTTTAGGTGTAGTTTCTTTAACTGGTGAAAGACATTAAAGAGGACCTGTCACCCTGGAAAACGTGCCCCCCATAATCCTCCCCCCAGCCCCTTTCTTCCTAGCCATTTTTATTTTAAATTTATGTGCAGTAAATTCATTTAAACCGATCCGACCTCTTACTCTAAGAGGTCGGATCGTGTATCTGGTGTGCTGGAAATCGGCCTTATTCATTAGGGGGCATGCTGACACACCACCAGCACGCCCCCGCCGGCAGTCACATTGTAGGAGAAGCCGTCAGCATCGCATCGCTGACAGCTCTCCACAGTGTGGCCGCACCGCACTAACACTGGCTTCGGCCGCAGCCTGAACTCACATTGCCGGCTGCCGATGCTGCCGGCTTCTCCTACAATGTGACCACTGGCATGGGCGTGCTGGGGGTGTATCGGCACGCCCCCTAATGAATAAGGTCGACTGCCAGCACACCAGATACTCGATCCGACCTCTTATTTAGTAAGAGGTTGGATCAGTTAAAATGAATTTACTGCACATAAATTTAAAATAAAATTGGCTAGGAATAAAGGGGCTGGGGGGAGGATTATGGGGGGCACATTTGGTGGGTGGGTTTTCCAGGGTGACAGGTCCTCTTTAACTGAACAGATGAATTTTATTTTGAAAGGGAATCCTGTTCTATAAATGTGATTCACCTGTTCAGTTCATGTCTTCAGTTGTTAAATTGTTGAACCACCGCAAAACTTGTTATGACGCACTTTGAACTGCAACGTGTGAATTCATCCTAACACAATGTTAACGCAATGTGATTAGGCAAATCTCCTCTCCACAGCTGTGGAATTGAGTGAATGCGACGTGTGACCGCACCCTAAGATGAGTCAGCTGAGGGGTGTAGGGGGTGGCATAATTCCACTTAGTTCTGTAATACCCAAATTCCTTAACACTCACAACACCTTGCACTATCAAGTAATGTAATCTTTACTGACTGAATTCTTTTTTTGCTGGTCTATATTGCTGTGCACCCCTCTGAGTTTTAAACTGTGTTTTCATTTGATTGATGGTGCAATATGCAGTGCTGAATAAGATTATATTTGATAATATTTACTATATTTTTTTCTTATTCTCAACTATTCATATATTTGAGGGCATTCTACCATTTGGTCACACACTATATATTATTTATTTATCATTTATCATTTATTGTTTATCAATGTGCTTTTCTTGTCTATGTATAAAGATTTAAATTATTACAGCACCTCTCTTTTTTTATTATATATATATATATATATATATATATATATATATATTCATGTACTCTTTGTTCAAACATTTCATCCAGTGGTGTAACTACATTGGTAGCAGCCAAGGAAGCCACCATGGGGCCCACAGTGTCAAGGGCCCTAAAGAATGGAGGATGTGCACCATTATATACATATTATGCTGCACATTATACAGCATAGTATGTATATAACATATAGGTGATGTATATATGCTGTATATGTGTGTGTGTATCTGTTATGTGTATATGCTGCATGGTGTGCATATACTGTATTTGTATATATATTTGCTGTACGTCTGTATATGGTATTGTATATGTGTATATATGATATATGTATAGCCTCTATATGTATGTAAATTTGTTTGCAATGTATAAATGTGTATAGAAATGTGTGTATGAGTGAAGAATGGTATGTTTATGTATATAAGCATATAAATGTGTGTTTGTATGAGCGTAATATTTTACACTTGGTTTTTCACCTAAAAAGTCACAGAACAAAGAAAACATCTGTCTTGGAAAGATACATTTAGGAGCACTGCAACAGACAAAACCAACAGACCTGGCATAGTTGCACAAATGCACCTAGAAAAAAGGTTTTATTTGTAATCTATAGTATATTTTTTTACATTTTCAAATTAACTTAAAATGAACATTATTAATGAATTCACTTTTGTTTAGGTCATTTTGGTATCTAATGTCCTACATTTACACTGGCCCCTGTGCCAGTTTTCTGTCGGATTTTGCACATATTTTTTCAGTGCAAACTGCTTGCACATGTATTGAAGAGGTGGCCAAGACACATTTCTAGTGCATGTGACACAATTGTGGCGCACATGACAATTTGTGGAGCATGCTGCACTATACCCGATGCAACACCATGATAGTGTACGAGGGCAGAACTTGGCCTAATTGCATATGCATTTCTAGGGATATGCAAACAATCAGTAAAAGAGGCCCGCCCCTCTACGCTAGCACCGCGTTTGTAATACGTGTTCCAAATATAACAAAAGTGGTGCAAGCTGCCTTTGTGCAGTTTGTCTCACTCATGTGCAGGTTGCACCAGGTAATCCAATAGTGTTGCACCTGTGTGTATTAAACTAAAAAAAACCCTCTGTTTCTTACCTTACCTCATTTTGCCGCAGCAGTCCCTTCCTCTTCTCCCTGGCTCAGACAGTACCTCGGGGGAGGAGGGGGGATGATCCTGCCTCCTCCTGGCCATGAGAAGCCTGCTGCTTCAGCTGCTCCTCAGCTCTAATGTACGGGACCAGGAGGAGGCAGGAGATATTGGGGGAGAGGGGCAGCCAGGGACAATATCCCAACTCCCATGACAGCAGTTGCAAACCAGGACTGTCCCGCCAATTCCAGTGCGGTTGGGAGGTAAGAAAGTGGCACAAACTCCGGCTAAACACTGATATGCCTCTTTAGGTGCACACTTTTCTTTGTCTGTTGGACAAAGTGCAACCACAACACAAAAGTGGCATAAACAGTTCTTAAATACACATACAAGCTCCAAATGCACTTTTTCTGGTGCAAACACAATGACATATCTATACCAGTTGTTACTGATCACATGAGTTTCCATGGAAATGAATACGCGATCGGTCCCTGTGGTTCAAATGGAAAGTTTGAAAACAGCTGAGCTGCTGACCTTAGTCTTCTAACCCTAAGATTCTAATCTTAAACCAATAACCCAGTAATCATAAACTTGCCCTACACCACTAACCCTGACATATAATAAAGTTCCAGCTGCCTTCCCCCTGGGTTGGTTCCACCATGCACCCCTTTAAAGGGTGGTAATTTTATGGGTGCACAACTACAGGCTTGAGGGGGTCTCCTAAGAAGCTACATATTTTGGCTGGTATTTATGAATCTTCTGTGGTGTCAGAGTTGCAAATTTGGCCTCTGATCTTATTCACATGCCTATTTATCTTGGACATTTGTTGTCTTTGTTCCCCATTGACTATGCAAAATCATATCCTCAATTGTTACAATATATTCTGTACAGGAACCCAGTGACGGTGACATTAATTTATAAATCATTCTTGAGGTGGTGGCTGCTGGGCGGCTGGGAATTGTCCATGGTTCATTATCATGTTTTTCATAGTGACAAACTTTTATGTAGCTGGATCCATTTTTAAAACTTCCTTTCCTTCCTTTACCAGTCTATCGTTACTTTTACCATGAATTAGTTTCTGCACTGCTGACTCTGGAGTGAATAAGGCTGTTATTTTGGAGCAGTCCACATTTATTTGTCTGCTATCAAAACATTTATGAAAGTGTTTGCCTTTAGGGTTGTGATGAATGGAGTCAAATTGGTTTAAAATACCTGTATAAAAATGCTACATGGCCTGAACTCACCTACATTGCAATAGAATATTACAGTATGTAGTAATATGTCATAATACTAAACTTTCTCTTCTGGTTCCCTATTACATCCTGCTGGAGGCAGAGTGTAACCAAGATCTTTAGATGACATGCCCAGGAGACTTGAAGAATAACTCCTGGCTGTTATGACCCCACTTAAATATCAGAAATGTTGGCACCCATATACATGTTAAATGTCAGCACTGATCGGGAGCGATAATCATGAGAATATAGTAGACACCCTCCCTGTATGGAGAGGAAACAGTCTGTGACTCCTTTTACATACAGTGTTAATAAGCACACATGGTTCATGTAGAGAAAGCAACCTTAAATTAGATTGGTTTGTTATGCCCTTTGCACAGGGTATCTTCATCACTTACATCCTTCACATTATTCCTGTGATTTAAGTGCTGTTGTATAGTGTGAATAATTCTCATTTTACACCTATGAGCTGCCGTGACCGTGATCTCATGATGCCCCATAGAATTGAATAGAGTGCTGCTCACAGATAGGTCAGGGCCAGGAGACTTACAGCATTAAGAATTTTGCTGTAAACTGTAACCACAGCAAGATCTACCAACATACTATTTGGAAAGAAAGACTATCAAGAAGAGAAACCTAATAAAATGGCTTAATATGTTTTTTTTTCTATAAAAAATGCCTGTTTTCCATAGCCCCTGACCTAGTTACCTTTTCACTATTGACAATATACATTTATCTCCTATCCACAGGTTTTAGGGTAAATGTCTTATTGTGGGGGGTCCACCAGAGCTGCTCTGTATTGAGATGCCTTGTTCTAATTATTGGTAGCGTCCTGGCAGTCCTATGAATGGGGATAAATGCTAATACAAACCCTAATTTTAAGGGAAATTCCCTTTAATTAGCATCTGCTGTATTTTAAATGACTGTAGCAGTCCCCCCATACATCTCACCACAGCTAATCACTGCACCAATTAGAGAAACCAAGTACAGAACCCCCCCGCAATCTGTCAGCATTAAACTCCAGATGTCCCCAAATTCTCCTCAATTGATTTTTCATTTGCTTTTTAACTAGGTTACAGCAAGCAGAGGAGGCCTGGTATTCAGCGGCTGCAAATGAACTCCACTGCCATGAAGAAGACATTGCCAGGCTCCTCTGCCATTTATCACGAGTGCTGGCATTAAACCTGTGAAAATTATTCATTATTTCCTGGGTGGTGTAGATGTATCTGCAACTTAAGTGGCCTAAGAAATTGTGCAGAGGGTCAGATGTCAGAGGAGAGGCTGGGTTAGGGGACCAGGCTGCAGCTTGTAAATTCCCGGATATGGATAGTGATGGAAGGATGTTGGGGCTCAGAAGTTACTATATGTCATGCTAAAAGCAGAGCACTTGTACTCTATGCCCTTTATATGGATTTTTTGGTCCCAGTGGTAGTACATTAGACTGTAGGATTTACTGTTTTCTTTGCTTTAAATGGATGTAGTGGGTTGGTTAGCTATTATAGGCCACTCACTATAATTCATAGAGTCATCTTTTTAGCTGTGCGCTCTATCCATTTCTTAGTCATGTCTGATGTAAGGAGAGAGGTGCTATTACACATAGTTGTCAACTTCCAAGGCCTGATTCATACAACAATGTGCAGTATACAGGACATGAACAATGGACCGTCTACCTTTGGTTAGTAGGACATGGGTGGGCTCTGCTCACGTTGCCGGTGAACATCAAAATTGTTAGTCAAAGGAATACGATCAGCTCTATCATTTGGTGTCTGGGTGCCTGCCACTTTCACTGCCTCATCGCACCTCACCTACTGTACATTAGACCTCAATGGGGGCCGTGAGCTAGCCGCAATTTGTGTGGATAGATCACAGCCCCCAAATATGGTCATGTGCATATAACCAAAGAAGGAAAACACAAAAGGATTAAATGGAAGGAGATGCGCCGTTTGCAAATATACCGTAAATTTTATTTGCACAATTTGTTTCCAAGCTATCCCTGATTGGGATCATGAGGCCAAAGTAACGTTAAGAAGATTAAGTGGTAGACAAAATCACCATATTCACAAACTATTTATTTAGGACGGAATACTTAAAGGACATCTACCAAAAGCATCAAGTATTGAAAAACAAAGTAGCTCCTCAGACCCATTTGCATAATTTTTAAAACCTTTTTTTCTTAAAAACATTGGCATAGATAGCTTAAAGAAGAGTGGAGGGAGCACACACCATCCTGTAAGTGAACTTCCTTGGTTTACAATCCTTGATCCTGACGTTAGATTTCGTGAGATCCCCTAAAAAATACAGACCACAGATTAGATCACCCAAATAAATAGAGACGAGGCCAGATTTTGCATATTTGAAGATACAGGTTCTGCCTATCTTTTATTCTACGTCTGGAACATGATCTTGAAAGGCAAAATATTACATCAGGAGCAATTTCAGATTCAAGTTTGCTTTCAGATTTACAATATTTCTTGTGGTTCAAAGTCATTAACACTGAATTTTGAAACTTTGGAAATGTGATGTGCTTATGTGTAAATGTGGTGCTGAGTACAGTGTTCATTTTAGGACATGATCAGAAGTCAGTCATAGGTCACATGATGGCACGTTTGATGCCTAACACTGACACCTGAATCTGACACCTGATACTGACACAGTCTAAGGTGTCAGGTGCCAGATTTTAGGCGTACAAGCCCTGATAAATCTGCCCCATACTGCATAACTTACATGTTCATTTACATGCCTGAATCAAATAAGACATCATATAGAACAGTTGCTGTCCATAGGCCACATATGATATTGCTCAGCCACATTTACCCTCATGAAGCAATATTAGACACATCCTATAGATAAGAGTGGGGCTACATCTGCTGTGTGAAGGGTTTCAGTTTTAGGATACAAACCAGAATAGTTTTATTCACTGACATCTATGATTGATTGTGTTGCAGAGGTGTTTAACTTACATTTTATATCTAGACTGAATACAGATGGAACAGTTGTAAACTATTAGATCTCTACAGGTTTTCAGCCTCTGCTGTGTCTTCAGATGTTGAGAAATTAAGTCATTACTTGTACTTGTAGCTTTTTATTGTACTATGAACTATTGTCAGTGCTCTGGCAATGAGTGGGTTAAACCTAAGACATCACTTAGTCTGCTTGCCAAGGATGAAGAAAAAACATCATGTCAGCATAAATGGACCTGAATCCAGCTCCTCCTGATGCTGCCGGGTCCAATTTCATCAGTTAAAAGCTTTAAGTAAATGAAATGCAGTTTTATTGCAACTGATTTGTGTTTATCCTCTTGTTTTTCATCCATATTTGTGAGCAATCTCCCAACATATTTGTCTCAACTACCTTATGCCCATGCGGATGGTGCCTTTGCCATCGATCGACTCGCCAGATTCCTATGTCCTCCACCTATATGGTAGAGTTTAGACTATATGTTCATTAGTGAGATGGGAGGCTTGAGGCAGGTTGTACATCATGGGCCAGATTTATCAAGCTGTCTAAAAGTCAGAATATTCTTAGTTGCCCATGGCAACCAATCACAACTCCCCTTTAAAATATTGATGAGCAATGGTAAAATAAAATCTGAGCTGTAATTGGTTTCTATGGGCAACTAACAGGGGCGTAACTAGGAGAGACTGGGCCCCATAGCAGACCTCTGAATGGGGTCCTCCCTTCGCCAGGCAGTCTTCTTATCCCAGGGTGGTTGAGGACTCATATCTGTTTCAGTGACAGCAGACCACATGGGGGAAGCAGACAGCAAGCTAGAGATGAGAGATTCCTGGTCCATCTGTCTCCTCCCCCATCATTTCTTATCTGAGTTCCCAACTCAGCTGTGTATTGTAGATTATTTCACTGTTATATACATATTATGATGTGCAATGTGCAGCATAATGTGTATATAAAGGTGCACATTTGCCATTCTTGTGTCAGGTTGGAAGCTGGGGCCCCCTGACACTGTGGGCCCCATAGCAACCACTATGGCTGCTACCACTGTAGTTACACCCCTGGCAAGAATATTCTGACTTTTAGACAGCTTAATAAATCTGCCCCTATGTCTCTGAATTCACTAGAATGAATGACTATGCTACATATGAGCTCAGCCTGCACTGTCATGTATGTGCTGTTATAGGAGATGTCCCCTGTAAAACTTTTGTTGGCACTAGACTACAATATGACTGTGAGGCAAATTATACATTGGGGAAAAAACGGGTAGCAGAGCTGGGTTTCAGGAAAAGAAAGCACAATCCAGCGTGACTGTCCAGCAACTTCAACTTTTATTCACATAGAACATCTAATAGTCAGAACTGGGGTTGTCAGATGTTGAAGATAAAAATCTGTTGTATCATCTAGCAATGGCTAGCCTGTGTTAGATGCAGTAGTGCTAAGTTTGTTTCAAAGGCAGCAGTATTGAGTTTGTCAATTGGCAATATATGTCATGGATGGTTTCACATAGGACTGCTGGTAAAACTAATACATTTGGGGGGATTTAACAATGTGTCTCAGATTCCGCCAGTTTCTAGCTAGAAAACACTTATCGTTTGCTGCGCCAGATTTATCACTGTGATGATGAATCCTGGTGCAGGATAAGACTGTCGGTTCCTACTTTAGACCTACTTTTAGTTTGTCTAAACTGTGCGCCAGAATTTTGGGCGCATGGACGATTTCCCACAAGCCACACTCCTTTCTAGTGAGGCCACGCCCATTCCCCCCAAAGGTCACGCCCCTTATTCAGACAAGTTGGAAAGCTGACAAAAAATTGTCTAAAAGCCTTGATAACTGTGGTGCAAGACATTTTAGACAGTGTTTTAGGCGCAAAACCACCAGAATTGTGGTACAAGTGCGTTTATACATCCCCCCCCATTCTGTGAAATCAAACTGCTATTTTACAATATTCAATAATTCAATTTACTTTACCTCTGCTACATATTTGGGTAAAATTGTGCACTACAATTGGTCCATTTAATTTTCCTCCATAAAGGAATGATTTTTCTGGAATTCTGGGTAATTGTTTTGATTGGATTGATTTTATGAGTGACATTTTCTGTATATGTCTGGTTCTTGGGTCAGTAACATTTTGGGGGCATTTTCTCTGCATAGTACGTGTCTTTTCTTGTGCCCAAATCCATTCTGCTCCAGATTTATTAGGTGTCAGTGGCAAAAGATTTTTTTTCTGGGTTTTTTGGTCACTCAATTTGGGCACAGCTTTTGCATCCCGATACTTCTCCTGCACTTCTTGTTTCCTGACACTTTTTTGGTGCACAATAAGACCACCAAAAGCAAGTCTACCAACTTCTTAAAGGGAACTTGTCACTAGGAGATCCATTTTTAGCACCCCCCAGTCCCCACAGAGCAAAGTACATACACCAAATTTTTTATACAAAAACTCTTTGGCAGTGTATGTACTATGTTCTGTGGAGACTGGGGGGTGCTGAAATGGGTCTCCTGGTGACAGGTTCCCTTAAACCCCTTCATGAGTGTGCTTTGTCATTTCTGACGTTCATTTGTTCTTCATAGGGTGCGCCAAATACATTAACACAGCTAAAATCTGGTGGCAGAAAATAGCCTTGCGCCACACATTAATTAATGTGCGCCATTGTGTTATTCATAGTCTGGCACCAGAGATTCTTCAGCCATCAAGGGAAAGAGAAAGGTTTTTTGAGCGGCAGGTGGGCAGAGTTATGGGGCTACATATTCAAAGGCACAGACCTTCTCAATACAAGCAGAGGACAATTGTATGCTGAGGCCTCTTTTGAATTAGATGTGGGCAGACACGTTCCTGTGGGCATGATGTTGGAGGTCTTGTTCCGAAATCCTGATGTAGAGAACATGAGTGCAAACCGCCATGACAAGTATTAGGTCAGTACCAGTTTTCAATATCTGAATATACACAAGAGCATAAGAAATAGAATAAAATGGAAAGTTGCTAAATTTTCCGGCCTAGGGCTGACTATGGATAGAGAAGTCTGGTCAGCAGGTCATCACAACGTTAGATGATGTAATATTGGAGACACCAAAGTGAATATTTGCTATTGTAAGAGCAGCCAGCAATTTAAGTAAATATAACATTAAAATCCATCATGTTAAACCAGGGACAGTTAATATAATTTTCTTATGTTTGTTATCCATGGCCTCCTTCCTTCTAAAATCAACTTTTAAAATTAAGATAATGAGCCTCTGTGATCAAGCTTTGCAGAATATAACACTGTCTCGCTGTCTTTGAAGATCCTCCAAAGGTCCTGAAATGTCTCTTGTGTACATGTCTATTGAGAGCATGAACAGATGTTTGAGGCGGATTTCTTGGGTGAAGGTCCTTCTCAGTATAGAATTTGATGAGTGGTTTGGGTGGCCAAGGTCCCCGTAGGAGGCTTGCACCCAAAACGCCTATATATACTATATAATCCCCTACTGTGGACAATGACCCAGACAATTATGTTGTAACATTAGGGCAAGGCTCCATATCACAGTGTTACAATAGAGTAGAAGAAAGGGTGGAAGCGTGGGAATCCAAGGACTGAAGAAACAGAAGAGAGCATATGGTCTCCAGCAGCACAGAGTTCCATAGAATATGTGTGCGTGCACTTTTTAGGTGGCAGTGATCTATATACTGTACTTTTTGGACTATAAGATGTACTTTTTAGCAAGAAAAAATCTTGCTAAAAAGTGCCTGCGTATAGACCGAAGGTCACGAGGATCCAGCACTGCCGTACATTCTTGACCACTGTAAGGCAGATCGGGTGATGCCCTGATATAGAGCTGCACCCGATCTCCCAGAGAGGAGAGCCTCTGCACTGACTGCTCTCTCCTGAGTGTCCTACAGGACCTGTGGTGATGTCAAAATCATGTGACTGATCACGTGCTTCATGCTGACCTGGGACAGGGTAAGAAGATGGGGAAGGGGGGAAGTGTGGGGGGTTCTGTGTGTATAGCTCAGCTGTGTGTGTAACTGTATGGATGATGCAGAGCTGTGTGTGTAACTGTATGGATGAAGCAGAGCTGTGTGTGTAACTGTATGGATGAAGCAGAGCTGTGTGTGTTACTGTATGGATGGTGCAGAGCTGTGTGTGTAACTGTATGGATAGAGCAGATCTGTTTGTGCTGTGCTTTAGTGCGACCAACAGGGATATTTTAATTGGTGTAAAATATATTTTTCCTATTTTGCAAGTCTAAATCTGGCTTATGGTACTTATGTTTGATACCAGTGAAGACTGTGCTGTAAAGGTTCCTCAGCTGTCACCCCCTTCACTTATATATATAATATCATCCAGGGGCACCATCTCATAACTATCTCGTATTATGTTAGCCGGTCCCTGTGATGACAGTCTTGGCTTGCGGCTTCTAGAGCTTCCTGATAAATTTATAAAATGTGTGTTTTTACTAAAACCACAGCTTAATTTTCCATCTCATTATCTAGTTATATTATCTCAGAATAACGGGATGTTATAAATGTCTCCAGGGCAAGTACGAATACAATGGGTGTGTATTACTCCTGGGACATTTGCCGGGTGTAGTTAACCAAGGTGCTGACTGTAGAAAAACCACAAGGAAGTGCTGAAGTCAAGTTATTAACTGGATATTGCTCTCTTCTCTAAATTTGAGATGACCCCCGGGAGTGAGGAAAAAGGATCCCTTCACTCTCTCCCCAATAATTGTTCTGTGTTTGCTGTGCTGTACCTTGGTACCTCTCTTGGGAATCTGTCCATCAACCATCCCCCTTCTCTGCAATTAACAAAGCCATGTAATTCCTGTAGGTGTTGGTTTCTCATATGTCACGTAGGAGGCAGGAGAACAGGAACATAATATGTAATGCTTTTGTACGATTGCAGTGTACAAGTGATATGGAGGAGTGCTCCTAAAATGTGCCTTACCCAAAAATACACAATTTTTTATCTGTAACACTAAAGAACAATTAGAGGTTATGGAAATTTTACAACACGTGCAGATATACATATTGTACAATGGGATTCCATTACAGTACACAGTAGGGGTGCAGCTATAGGGTGTGGAAAGGTAGTTATATCCTCTAGAGACTGATGGGGCCTCATAATAGGGGAAAAATTAATAGTTATATTCTTGTACATAGGGGGCAGTATTATAGTAGTTATATTCATGTACATTGAGAGCAGTATTAAAGTAGTTATATTTTTGTACAAAGGGGCAGTATTATATGAGTTATAGTCTTGTACATAGGGGGCAGTATGATAGTAGTTATATTCCTGTACATAGGGGGCAGTATTATAGTAGTCATATTCCTGTACATAGGGGACAGTATTATAGTAGTCATATTCTTGTACCATGTGTACATGTAGAACGTGAAGACGGGTGGCACTACTGAGTGTGCGCTGAATACACTGAATGTTGGTCTCCATATTTCATCATGATCTCTGCAAGGGATTACCAGCATTTGACATATAAGTCGTGGATTGAGGGAAGTTGATAGGAGAACTGTGGTGCTCTAGATTCCCAGCATAGATATATCCAAATGTTGAAAACAAGTAATGGAATGGCACTCACCGCGATACTCACAAAAACAAGATGTGTTCGTTACAATTCATGGGGAGGGGAGGACGCAGGGACTCACAACATGACAAATAGGACAGCTGTTTCGCGCACACGGCGCTTCATCTGGCTTGTCTGTTCATATTCTTGTACATAGGGGGCAGTATTATAGTAGTTATATTCTTGTACATAGGGGGCAGTATTATAGTAGTTATATTCTTGTACATAGGGGGCAGTATTATAGTAGTTATATTCTTGTACATAGGGGGAAGTATTATAGTAGTTATATTCCTGTACATAGGGGGCAGTATTATAGTAGTTATATTCTTGTACACAGGGGGCAGTATTATAGCACTTACATTCTTGTACATAGAGCAGTATTCTAGTAGTTATATTCTTGTACATAGGCGGCAGTATTATAGTAGTTACATAGAGAGCAGTATTACAGTAGTTATTTAATTGTACATAGGGAGCAGTATTATAGTAGTTATAGCCTTGTGTATAGGGGCAGTATTATAGTAGTAATATTCTTGTACATAGGGGGCAGTATTAATAGTAGTTATACTCTTGTAAGTAGAAGCCAATATTATAGTTATTGTATTCTTATACGTAGGGGGCAAAATTGTAGAAAATAGATTCTTGAAAATACGGTAGTATTATAGTAGTGTTATTTTTGTACATAGGAGGCAGTATTATATTAGTTATTTTCTTGTACATAAGAGCAGTATTATAGTAGTTATATTCATGTACATAGGGGGCAGTATTATAGTAGTTATATTCTTGTACATAGGGGGCAGTATTATAGAAGTTATATTCTTGTACATAGGGGGAAGTATTATAGCACTTACATTCTTGTACATAGAGCAGTATTCAAGTAGTTATATTCTTGTACATAGGCGGCAGTATTATAGTAGTTATATTCATGTACATAGAGAGCAGTATTACAGTAGTTATTTAATTGTACATAGGGAGCAGTATTATAGTAGTTATAGCCTTGTGTATAGGGGCAGTATTATAGTAGTAATATTCTTGTACATAGGGGGCAGTATTAACAGTAGTTATACTCTTGTACTTAGAAGCCAATATTATAGTAATTGCATTCTTATACGTAGGGGGCAAAATTGTAGAAAATAGATTCTTGAAAATACGGTAGTATTATAGTAGTGTTATTTTTGTACATAGGAGGCAGTATTATATTAGTTATTTTCTTGTACATAGGAGCAGTATTATAGTAGTTATATTCATGTACATAGGGGGCAGTATTATAGTAGTTATATTCTTGTACATAGGGGGCAGTATTATAGTAGTTATATTCTTGTACATAGGGGGCAGTATTATAGTAGTTATATTCTTTTTCATAGGAGGCAGAATTATAATAGTTGTAAGTCAATGTTCTCTTTATTTTCAGGTTCTTGCTTGTCTTCTCCTGTCTTGTGCTTTCTGTGTTTTCCACTATTAGAGAGTATGAGGAGAAATCTGAGGGTGCCCTCTACATACTGGTATGTAAGAAAAATAGCAATAATGTGTGTAATATAAACCATAATAAGGTGAAGTGATGTGTTATGCAGTCTGGGACTATAGTAAAGCATCCAGAGAGCTTCACCAATCAGCATCTTAGGACCCTATATTTCAGTACAGCTGAGCTTTAATAGAAACTGTCATTGCAAACAAAATTTTATATTGTGTTAGGGGTGAGTGCTGTGAACATTTTTTTTAATATACTTTAGTTTCAGAAACATTTCTTAGTTTGTAAAGAAACAGCTGCAAAGTGCCCCTTATTACTAACTTCACTTCTCAGTTGTTTAGGCTGATTTGTCTACCAGGTTGAAGATTGAACTCTTTCCTCTCCTGTTTGTTTTGACAGCTCTGAGCAGTGAGTGTTAACCCTCTCTGCTCCCTCCCCGCAGAAGTATGTTATAAGCATTATTTTTAAACATCAAGCTGAAAGTGAAGGGTTGTAGAAACACAGGGAGATTATAAGTGACCTCATAATGGATCTCTACAAGAGAGTTTCTTAACAAACTAAGCATTTCTTGGTCAAGTATATTAGAAAAATGTTCACACACACACGCAATATTGAAAAATTATCTTAATTGATAGCTACACTTTAAATTCCAGACAGATACCATTGACAAGTGTAATACAATTTCTGAAAGAATGGAGCCATGTTTTAGTTTCTGAATAAACAATTTTAAAATCCAAATCTTTTTCTTCTCACAGGAAATTGTTACCATTGTTGTCTTTGGGGTAGAATACTTTGTCCGGATTTGGGCTGCTGGTTGCTGCTGCCGTTACAGAGGGTGGAGAGGACGGCTGAAGTTTGCTCGCAAGCCATTCTGTGTCATTGGTGAGCCCATTTTGGCCATGTTTGAGTGTATAATCTTCTTTAAAGGAGTTTTCCGGGAAAAAAAGTATTGATGGCATTTGTGAAATGGGTCCTAAAAATCAGATCAGACCCAACATATCAGCTCTTCACAGAAGCTAATAAACAGAGAATGGAACAGGAAGAGAACAGCTCCATTCTCGGTGTAGTGGTCAGACCAGATTATTGCAGATTGAATGAAATGTATCTAAGTGCTCCCTTTTCCATTCTCTTACATAGGAGAAAAAAAGTTGATCTGTGGGAGTCCTGTTTGTAGGGCCAACACAATCTGATGACATATTCTTAGAATCGAACATCAATGTGTTTAGCCCAGAAAACTTCTTAAAGGGAACCTGTCATCAGGAAGGTCATTTTTACATGGTGACAGGTTCCAATAGCCTATGGCATGTTGGTTTCCAATATGCCTTTGTGATTCATCTGAATAATTGTTTATTTAACATTAGCTGCCAGCAGTGTGTGGTGAGTCCTGGGGGAAGGAAGGCAGTTCCAATGGACAAGTCATCTTCTCACAGCCACAAACAATTCTCATTTGAACTGCTCTCCTACGGGACTCACCACACGTTGCTGACAGGGAGCCAGGTATTTGTTGGAACCTACCACAGTGTAAAAATGACCTTCATGATGACAGGTTCCCTTTAAACTTTCCTCTTGGATGAACATGTAGAGAAATGTATATGTTGAAGACAAGATTTAATAATAATAATAATAATAATAATAATAATAATCTTTATATAGCGCCATCAAATTCCATAGCGCTTTACAAATAATAGGGGACCTATGTAAATATAATTACATTACAGAGTAAAAACAGTCATATGGAACAATGGGGGTGAGGGACAAGATTTTGCATGATTCTAGCAATAGATGCCTATCCTTGTATGCCTGTATAACTTTGGGGCAGCATCTGATGTTGCTGGCTGCAGTGCCATGAGACATCCAAATTCCCTTCTGTCAATTAAACCATTTGGAATGTTTAATATGTGTAAGAATATAACCCTTTTTATTTACTCTCCTTGCAGACATCATGGTGTTGATAGCATCAATAGCAGTCCTTTCTGCAGGGTCACAGGGTAATGTCTTCGCCACCTCTGCACTTAGGAGTTTGAGGTTCTTGCAGATTCTGCGAATGATCCGTATGGACCGGAGAGGTGGAACATGGAAGCTTCTGGGTTCTGTGGTTTATGCACATAGCAAGGTATAAAGACATGTCATGTATGTTTAATCTTTGAAAGGGTGGTTAAAATAAAACATATCTAGTTAGGGAAACCCCCACAAGGATTTGCATATTTTAGGAGATGCAGTCAAAAAGAGACTCACCTTTATCTATGAACACAAAAATGATCACTTAATTGAATCCCAAATGTGGTTCAAGCTTAAGACTGCAGTTAAAAAGAACCTGTCACCAGCTTTTACCCCACTAAACTACTAGCCCCCACAGATAAGATATGAAATTGCCTTTCTAGAATGTGCTAGAGATGTGTCAAGTATAGTGGTTGCATGGGTAGTGTCACTTCTGAAGCCCTTATGTTCTATAGTACTTTTTTGTGACATATTAAACATAAGGATCTCATCTATTAGCTCAAATGAGGTTTATGGCTTTGAGATACAGAACCAGAGATATAGGCAGTTAAAGACATAGGGGCACATTTACTTACCCGATCCCTGCACAATCCCCGATCCGGAATGTTCGACGAGGATGAACTCTGCTGCGATTCACGTTGATCCTGTGCCCGATATCCGGCATGTGTCGCATCTCCGCTCAGGTCTGCCGGAGTTCATCATCTTCTAGGTACTATAGAACAGGAGATAGGGGCATCTGAAGTGACACTACCTCAGCCTCCACTAAACTTGACAGATCTCATGTGAAAATTAAGTGAGAAGAGTCAAATTTCCCTTTCCCAGGGCACAGAGGTGCCGATCATTGCCATGGCAACCTTGAGGTCCAATAAAGACCCAAGGGCTGCCTTCAGTAGCAGTCTGTTAGGATTGTGCTTACAGCACAATCTAACAGTGCAGCTGTCAGCCTATGCAAAATGTACATTGGTATTGCAGTATATTACAATGAACAAGTGATCAAATGGAAAAAAAAGTGTAATTAAAAAAAGAATTAAAAAAGAATGAAAGTCCCCATCCCATGCAATAATCAAATATCCGTAACAATCCGTACAATTGTCACTGAACCCGTACCGTGAACGCCGTTCACCAAAAAACTTCACAAAAATTATTACATTTCCACATTTACCCCAACATGATACCAAGATAAAGTACAGCTTGTCGCACAAAAAAATAAGCTCTAAAACAGCTCTGTAAACAAAAAAATGTTACATTTGTTACTTGGCGATGCAAAAACAAGTGAATTTCTCACAAAATGACTTCTATATTCTGCAAAACAAGTTAACCTTAAAACATCTATATAAATGGGGTATTGCCATAATCCTGATGACCCATAGAATAAAGATAACACATTATAACTAGAAATAATGATTTTTTTAACCACCACCAAGAAAGAGTTAATAAAATCTGATTATTAGCTATTGAACCCCCTGTAAATGATGTACCTGAAAAGTGGATCTCGCCTACAAAAGAAATAATCCTCCATATGTCCAAATTACAAAAAATAAACATTTTTATAACCTGTAAAATTTGACGATGCAGATCTGTCCTGGATGGCGCTCCTTCCGTTCTATGCCCGGTCGTGTGCCCATACAGCAGTACCACCACATATGGGGCATCCTCTCCACTTTGTGGAGTTTTTCGTCATTTAATACTTTGTGACGGTTTAATTTGTGGCCAAAACTAATGTATTGTCTAAAAAAATGCCAGCTTTTAAATTACACCTCCATTTTGTTTTAACCCCTGTGAAGCACTGACGTAACTGTATTTGGGTGTCCTCTGCTCTAGATATTTCTTTCTTAAAGGAAATCTACCATCAAGATTGAGCATGACAAACCAGGGGCACTTATAGATCCAGGCACCATGACTATCGTAATCTTCTTATATGATCTATCCATGGCTTCCTTCTTTGGACTCTAGAGAGGTTACTAGAGCCCATCTGTGCTGCAGCTTCACGGGCTATTACACAGTCTCTCTATCCTGTGCTCCTTTAGCACTTCACCTCTGTTCGTGATGTAATCTCACTTCAGCAAAGTTAGTTTCAGCACAGAGTGGGAGTGGGGAAGTGCTCCTGCACAGTGTAAGCTACAGCCCTTCTGTCTTATTAGAATAATTTTAAAAGTTGATTTTAGAAGTAAATAGGCCATGGATAATAAATATAAGAAGATCATTAAAGTTACAGTGTCTGGATCTATGACCAAATGTCCCTGGTTTAATGCCCTTTAAAATAGAGGTCTAAGAATTCTCTGGATTTTTTTATTAGTTATAGAACTAGGAATGGATGATAACAGGAAGAAAAAGGTTGCAGTAAACAGCACGGTTAATGGAGAGGGTATGGAATTAAGTTGCAGGATTCCTTTAGGAAGAATAATCTTGACTCTGACTTTATTTTCACTTTTAGGAACTGATAACAGCCTGGTACATAGGCTTCCTATGTCTCATCTTGGCTTCGTTCCTGGTGTATTTGGCAGAGAAAGAAGAGAACAGCGACATGTTTGATACTTATGCCGACGCCTTGTGGTGGGGACTGGTGAGTGCCTGAAGAATCATAGGGAACTTGTAGAAAACCTCAGATTTTTTTATTCATTTTAAAATGTATCTTAGTTTTGTACCAAGTGGAAAATGATGATCCAGGGATTCTTTTGTTGTAACATTTAAGAATTGTACTGGATTTCTATGCAGCTTTCCATGCAGAATCCACTGCAGATTACAGTACTGTTTAAGTCAAAGTGATTTTATTATTAATATGCACAAAAAGTAACAGATTTACCAAGTTGTTTGCAACAGAATTCCGTAACAAAAATCTCTCTAAAACACGTTGCACCCCAATTTATCAAAAGGTTTTAGACCACTTTATACCCTTTAAACACATAGGTGTGGCTCAGATTGAGACGTAAATTGCAGATTTTTCTTCACCCTTTAATAGGAGGTGCAAAGTAAGACTAGACTGTATTAAATGACGCCAGAATCCGACACTTTGATAAATCTTAAATTTATTGGATAACTGATCTAACCACATAATAAAAACAAGGAACAGAACACAGTATACATTGTGACCTTATGTGGGTCCTGTATTTTCTAATTCAATATATGTGGAGACTCATATCTACCACACTGAGTCCAATAGCCAGCACAATCCCCTAATATATAATATACAGTATCAGCAGAAATCATGTAGTAACAGGGCTATGCAAATTATGGGATTGTTCTGGCTA
The DNA here is from genome assembly GCF_040894005.1 of Engystomops pustulosus. Taxonomy (NCBI): domain Eukaryota; kingdom Metazoa; phylum Chordata; class Amphibia; order Anura; family Leptodactylidae; genus Engystomops; species Engystomops pustulosus. The sequence continues at coordinate 125,423,368 of NC_092416.1, forward strand.
TTGGAGTGAGTCTCCACATAAGGATCTTCAAAGGTCCTAAAATGGCTCTTGTCTACATGTGTATTGTGAGCAGGAACAGATGTATAAAGATTTCATGGGTGCAGATCCTTCTCAGTATAAAATTTGGGGGTTTTGGGTGGCCATGGGCCCCCTAGAAGATTTGGGCCTGGGCAATGGGCCAAACCACCTATATTATAATCCACTACTGGGCCTATTCTAGGCTGCTTTATATTTGTCCCTTTCTCTGCATTGTTATAGGTGTTGACTTTGATAAATCTGGCACAGTATAGGAGTGTCACAGCCTCCCCCTTCGTTGTGCGCAAAGCATAGTGATGCACCAAACTATTGCCCAAAGGAATATGGACATGTCAAATGCAGTTTTTTTTCAATGGAAATTGAAAGTTGACCTGTCCTGTTGGAACATAGCCTAGAGGTCACCTTGCCTAGCCAGGCTGAAAACTGGGAGCAGTTTCAGAAAGATATTTCCTTTTAGGTATAAAAGGCTAATCTAAGGTATCCTATCTGCTATGTACAGAACAAACATTATGAGAAAGCATCTTCAAAGCTCCCATGAAACCTGAACTTCATAAATAATTGACGATGAAGTAAAATCACTGCTTCCTAGAATAATTCTGTAACTCGCTATTACAAGCTATAATATAATATGAGAATGCTCCAATCTGTACAGGTCCATATTAATGTGGATTATAGTAGATTAACTCTTGCATATAGAGAACAGTATAATATTCTATTACACACAATACAGTATTATAGTAGTTATAGACAGATGTATGGGGAAAGTGTTATAGTTGTGATTTTCTTGCATATTAGTAATACAGTTGAAGTATACCGGGATTTTGTATGTTAGGGGAGTTTTAATGTAGCTATATTCTTGTACACAGTGACGTTAAATAATAGTTATGTTTTAGTATATAAAATAAGTATTATATTTGTTATACTCTTGTACATGGGGGAATCTTTATTGTAGTTGTATTTTTTACATTTTGTATATAGGAGGAGTATAATGAGTTGTATTGTTGTACATAGGGCTATTAAAGTAGTTAATAGAAAACAGTATTACCGTATCATTGTTGTTATAGGTGCAGCATTATACTAGTTTTATTCTTGTACATTCGGGAAGTTATTTTAAATAGGGTCTGTGTTATAGATGTATTATTGTAATATATATAATGTATAGAGACAGTGAAATATAATTCTACATTTTTCAACCATTATTAATAATTAATACAGTACATATGTCTGCATTACTGGTAGATGACTTGCACTTACTGTGCATTTGCTGTTTTACTACAAATAAAATTTTGTTATGAGGTTTGTTTATGATCACAGAATCTGAATACAAGTGCATCAGCATATATGTAATACCATTATGCAACGAAAAATGCAAATTGAAAATCTGCTACCCCTACTGTACTTTCCAGACTTGTGAATGTAGTGCCTTTATAAATAATTATGACCCCTTTAGGTCTATTATCAGGCTGACTTTTAGGTTATCTGCACATGTTGCGGAATGGCTGTGGATTTACCCCAGCGATTTCCACCAGAAGCATGCTTAATTGGTTTTTTTCTGATGACGATATTGGGGGATATTTATCAGGACCTCTGCGCACCGCCAGTGGCGCAGAGGCCCTGAAATAATCGCAAATGCTTGCTTATTGCTTGCTAGTTTTTTGCAATTGTCTTCCCCAAACCGCCACCTTCACGCCAGTGGGGCGTGAAGGGGGGGGGGGCGCGGCCGGCCGAGCGGAGGGCGCCACCAGCCGGGAGTGGGCCGGCGCGGGTCGTTACTGTCCCCGCACCTGCGCACTCGCTGCTCCCGGCGACTTTTCATACGTTTTTTTTTTCAGGTGCTTTTTTCTACGCCAGGTCCTGCCTGGCGTAGGATAAATACTGCGCTGCTGGCAGCCCGATACATCAAGAGGCGGAAGCAGAGGTCGCATTAACCCCTCTAGAAGCGTCATAGACGCTCCTAAATGCAGTATTACTCCTTGAAAACTGCCCCATGCGTCTAAACACGCACTGACTTTTCACCTTATTTGGGACGAGTGAGGACGGCAGGGCATAGCAGAAGGGCTGCTGCAGCCCCTGACTTACACAGCCGCAGCTGAGAGGAGATGGATGAGCTGTTGTATGTGTGTGAGCCTGAGCCGTGCAGCCCCTGACTTACACAGCCGCAGCTGAGAGGAGATGGATGAGCCGTGCAGCACCTGGACACACCCCCTCCCTAACCTGATGCTGTTTCTCTTTGGCCGGGTCAAAGTGGGCGGGGCTACCCGAAGCCACGCCCACCCTACGTGCCGATGTCACTGCACCATCGTTGTTGCACATATCAAAGGCTGGAGCTGACCCAGAGGAAAATGTGGCTACAAGTCACCAGGGATCTGGAGGCTTGTGACCAAGGGCTGAAATGAAGTGAGTAGTCACATCAGTGCAAGATCTGTAACCGCCTGCTGCCCAGGTTATATATGGAAGAGTTATATCATGTATATAAAGTACAGAAAAGAGCAACACTTGTAGCAGGAGGACTTTGGTGCAAATTCCAGAACCTTGACAAGGTAAAAGTTAAAAAATGGCAGCACTCCAAGATTCAAGGGGAAAAATGTGTTTATTCCCATGTGTAGCTTTTCAGCTGCTCATAGACCTTGAATCTTGGAGTAGTGCCATTTTTAAATTTTAGGCCCCTTGAACACGAACATTGTGGGGACATATATCCAGTTTGTGGGTGGATATCTGTCCCCACAGACTCCAATGGCACATATGTGCCACTTGACCACAGTGTGCATGGGGAAAAGATAATTACAGCCCGGCATCCCTATGGACAGGGGAGGGGTGAGCACCACACTTCACTACGCTTCTCCAGCAGAACATATGCTGGTTCTGACATGGGCGTAGCACAAATTCATGTGAAAGTAGCCTTAAGTTGTATTTACATGGTGCGTTGTACTTGAAAATGAATTGTAAATGCTTCAAGCGAAACACATGTGCATTGTTATAAGAGTGACCACGTTTTTATATGGTAAGGATTATCATTGACTTAAAGGGGTTGTCCGAGTTTATTTAAAAACATACCTTTTCCTGCACTACCGTTCCGCCACTGCCGTCCTTCTGTCCATCAGTGCCGTACCTGTTTGTTTACAGAGGCAGGCACGCTCCAATCCGGCATCTTCTGCCCGCCTGGAATGTCCACCCATCCCCTGTCCAGGCACCTGATACAGCATTAACATCAAAGTGCATCAGCTACTGGGACAGGTGGGCATGCTAGGCAGGTGAAAGTTGCCCGATCACAGCGTGCCTGCCTCTGTAAACAAACGGCACAGCATTGAAGGACAGCGGCAGGACAACTGGTCTGCAGGAAGTTTTTTTTTTTTTTTTTACAGCACCCCGCAGGCTACCAGAAGATTTTTTAATAGACTCAGACAACCCCTTTAAAGTTTTTTTTACTAAGCACATGCATATTATGAGAATTCACAAGCGTTTTGTCATCCTTTAGGCACGATGTGTTTGCAATCTATTACCAAATGGAAGCTAACCACCCCATGTAAAAGCAGCTCTAGGTCAGGAGACACATGGGGCGGCTTGACCGCAGCATAGCCACATAGTAATTGTCTACTCTACAGAGACTTCCAGTGACAGCAAGGTGGATGGAATGAGCAAAGTGCACTGGACAGTAGTCTTTGCATCATAGAGAAATATGATGCTAGGACTCCCTGTCTGCCAGCCAAACAGCAACGCTGCTGTTATAATAGGAGTCCAGTGCACTCCCCATATTACTACAAATTCCATACTCTTCCTTGACTAAAAATACTCCTCAGAAATGCCAAGAGGAGTATTTTTACTCTGCCAAAAAAAAGTTAGTGCGACCTCTGGGCGGAAGCCTCTTGATGTATCGGGCTGCGAATTTGCCAGCGTATGATAAATATCCCCCATTGCCTTGATTCTGCCTCAGCCAGTAATCAGAGCCCAATCCAGGCATTACAAAGGTTGATTTCTGAACCACAATCTGCAGCAATAAGTGACCGGTCACATACTTGCTGCATTTCTTTTTTTTAAGCTTTGTGTGTATGGGATAGTTATCAGTCCCATACACTGTATTAGACTGCATTCACACGAATGTATGAAAACGGCCATATATACATGTAGCATATGGCCCAATTCATTACAATGAGTAATACGGCCATATTGTGCACCGTGCCATACCATTTTAGAGATGTAAAAAATGTAGAGCGTGTCCTATTTTCTCATGTATTTCCATTCCGTATGCCCTATAGATTATGGGAACATATAAAATACGGGTTTCCTAGGTGCTGCATAAGGCTGTGCCACGTATGCTGCCGTATATACGTGCAGTATCTGGGGATCTTGGGGCTGACTAAATTTAGTAACATCATTTGCCAACCCACAGTTTTTTTTATATGGATATAGTGACGTACGAGCAAATACGGATGAAAAAGCCTCACATATATAGGGCTTCATACAGCATGGAAAAACAGGAATGGAGAAATCATATGTTTGTGTGAATGAAGCCACTGTGGGGGTCATTTATCTGGAGTCGGGACATAAGAGGAAAAAAGAGAAAATACTAAGTTAAATAACCCCCATAAAATTGCTGTTCAGCAAATTTGCAGATACCCTTAAACTCACATGGTGTCATGAACAGAAGCGATCGTAATATTTTACCAGTAGGGATTTGCTTGTGTTTCCTCAGATAACTCTTACCACCATCGGTTATGGAGATAAGTATCCACAGACATGGAACGGTCGTCTACTCGCTGCCACCTTTACTCTTATTGGTGTCTCTTTCTTTGCGCTTCCAGCTGTAAGTACATGGCGCAGCAAAGGATTGCATTTTGGAGAGGGTATGGCATATGTTCCTTTTAAGCACATGGCATGACTGGACTTGTTTGGGATTTATGCGTACACCCACTGGTATTGATGAGTACACTGAAATGCTTCAGTTCCCCTGTGGTGTTACCTAGCATTGTGACCCCTTTCTTATTTTGACACAGTGAAGGTCATGACACTCTATCATATTAAATCCATTTTAGTAATTTTGTTGTAATTCCCTTTCAATGTTGTGTTTTCAGCAGCGTGATAAATTTCTGTGTTAATGTAATTCTGAATCCTCAGGGGATCCTTGGATCTGGATTTGCCCTGAAAGTCCAGGAACAGCACAGACAGAAGCATTTTGAGAAGAGGAGAAACCCTGCAGCCGGATTGATTCAGGTAACGGATGTCTTCCAATTATCCAATCCCACTGCTGGGACCTGTTTTAGACCATGTGTGGGAGGTGTAATCTCTGCATTATCAATCTGCCCATTGTTGTCAAAGCACCAACGTCATCTTGTTCAGCCCCGGCTCAGAAACAGATGGCACCAAAGGAATTTTTAGGGAGAGGTGAGGAATAACACAATGTAGAACAAATCCCTTCTGAGGAAAGTAAAATTTCACAGCAAAGACATAATAATAATCGAACGAGTTATACCAATGAAACTGTTTTGGAAGCATGTTGCATGTCGTGGTATGCTAGACACCTGACACCTCTTATGTTTGAGGAAAATAATCTTTTTACCGGTAGATAGATTTATGTTTTATTTATGTTTTTTAGATACAATGGGGGGGGTTGGGGGGTGCGCTGTTTAAGCTACAATTCTGGTGCACTTTGCACCAGATAACTTAACGGCTAGCATCACATTTATTAAGGGTTTTAGAACATTTTATTTCCCCCACTTTTTCTATTAGAACGACAAAGAGGGCATGGCCTTAGAAAAGGGGCTTAACTTTTCAGGGAGAATTATGTGCTGCAAGAATTCTCATATGCTCATATGCCAAAGTTTTCTGAAGCGAACTAGACAAACTGATAGATGGTGCAAAAAACAACTAGACAGTCCTAGGCTACGCCACATTTTTCATCCAGCATTAGACACTGTGGTAAATCTGCCACAGCATAAAACTCAAAACCGCCAGATACACCACTTCGGAGGGTGGGTGGTTGCTGGCTATGCAATGGCCTGGTACGGGGTGACAAGGTTAGAGAGCAGACTACAGCGCAGTTTTCAGTGGCGTAACATGACTCCAGTGCGAACTTGGAATCAGGGCCCCCATGTACCTAAACACTCACTGCTGGCCCTATCCCGTACATTATACTTCAAAATACACATATTTCTTATACACTCCACAGACATAAGCACACATACTCTATATATGCAGAACACACATAAACACATATTAACACAGCACCATATATACTCTACACACACTGGGGCTTATTTACTAAGGGTCAGTGGACACACTCTCGTCTTTCCAACGTTTTCGGGAAACGGGGGTTTGCACATTTTGCACATTTGCTATTTGCACATTGTAATAGATGATGTGGAAAATCGGCATATACTGCCGTACCACACACAGCTCCGTACACTGAAGTATGCCCTCCTGCTGCTGATTGATTCCCGTGTGGCAATTCCCCCATGTCCTACTGCTGCTGTTTTTTTCCGGCATGAGTATTCCTTCCCCCATGCCCTACTGCTACTGCATGAAAACCCCCTAGCCCCTACACACTTATGGTAATATCCCCTACACAATTATAATAGCTTGCACACATATATAGTAATGGCCCCATGCACAAATATATAGTAATGGCCCTCTGCACACACACACATATAGTAATGGCCCCCATACTCACACATATAGTAATGGCCCCCTACACACATATATAGAAATGGGATTCATTATATTACTGTAATAGGTCCGGCCCGGGACCACACCTGCCAACAGGCCCGGTCGCGGTCGCACCCCCTTCAACCAGGATAGTTATGCCCCTGGCAGTTTTATGCCAAACAGGACCCGCCATAGAACTGAGCTGGTTACACAATGACAAAGGAAACCACAATTGGACCTCCATTGCTCTATATCTATCAGATGTAAATGAATGAAAATATGCTTGTGGTGTGTCACAATGTATGTGTGTAGGTAAGAGCTATCAGCTTGGATTCTAAGAGAGGAAATGTCACAAGACAATAATTGTATTGTGTTACATGGATTGCACCCAAGAATAAACTTTCTATCCACTTATTTTTGATTGCCAAAAATAAGTTGTCTAACTGACTGGTGGCCCCCTTATTGCTCAGTTGGACATGTGGATAGGAGCTGCGCTGTACTGTTGTATGTGCAGCCCCTATTACACTAGGAACAGGTTCTTTATTGTACATTTGTCCTAATGACACATTTGATGCATTGGCTCATACTATTTATCTCTATGGCAGACAAGGTCAGAACAACACATTAATTAAATGGGTAACCAACCTTCTCTTTTCTTAGGCGTCCTGGAGATTCTACGCCACAAACTTATCTCGTATTGACCTACACTCTACGTGGCATTATTACGAGCGCACGGTAGCTGTGCCAATGTACAGGTAGAAGATCTAGCTGTGTGTTGCCTGATACCCCAAATAAGGCTCATGCCACCCCCCTCCGTTATTTCATTGCTTGAGAATTTTTAGTTTGTTTGATTTTGTTTGATTTTTAATTTTGTATTTAGTTGTGATAATTTTATTCTTCAATTTGCTTTTGTGCAATTTTTTTATTTATGTTTTTTTGTTTTCTCATTTGACCCTCACCCCTTCCATTATCAGTAGATTTTTGTTGTGTCATATGAACGTATGAAGACGGCTCATTCTTCAGAGGATACTAGGTAACTCTTCACAATGGTTTGGGATATGGGTGTAATATGACTTTTGGGCGGGATAAATGTGTAGGACAACTTGTTCCAGCATAGTGGTCAATGAGCAGAAAGAGATAACTTTTCTTACCCAATGTGGGATAAACAACAGGAGTAAATAAAAAGTATGTAGTTATGTCTGTGCTCACATGTTAAAGGACAGAACAGTAACTTTGAAGTACATCAAGTAGGACCATGCAGAGTTTTCACTGATTGATCAGGTTTCCCCTGATCCTAAATTATAGTAACCATAGACAAATCTGTATTAGTATTCTAAGCATTAGTCCTACTTTCAGAGTCATCTTTGGTTTACATATAATATATGTGATTTCATAATCCAGATGCTTCTCATAAAATATACATAGAACTCTACCTTCATGTTGGTAATCACATTTACACTACTGTCTCATGTAACTCAGTTCAGTCCGCACATACCCCCTCATTTCAAGCACAAGCACAAAATTCTTGATCTTTTTTGCTTTTCTCCCCTTCTTCGCTGTTCCACGAGCAGCTCTCAAACGTACGGTGCATCCAGGTATGGCACAGATATATGTGGAACGTGATGTCTTCCATCCTTTCCCTGGCATTGTGCTGTTGGTTTGCCATTTTACTTGTGTTCTCTTGTACCTGTGAAATCTCTGTGACCATTTTGTGGTGACTTTGTGTGTACATATTAAAAAACTACAAAAAACATATGTTTGGTGATTCACACGCAACATGACTGGGAATAAGGTAGAGCATTTGAAAATATGAAAAGTTACTTTTTCAAATGTTATTTACCATTGGGTTTACCAGGCTAATGAAGGCATGTTGTAATCTCCTGGTACCTGACGCATTGATTCAGGCTACAATATGGCTACCTCTCTGGCAACCATTTTGTGGACTGTCCAATTGCACTCTGTTAAATTAGGAGAGTCTGCCTTCATAGGTTAAATCTGGTGCTTCTTTTGATTCCCATAAATTTCTTGTGCTGTGTCTGCATCGGTCATAAGATATCTGGTGTCTGTGAGGTAATTTTTTTCATTTGTTATTCTGTGTTTGTGGCTCAGAGGTTGTCTCTCCTGAATAATGTTAAGACATATATTACTTTATTACTTCATTTTAATGCCCTCTTCTTTGGAAAATCTTTATTGACAACTCACTATGATGAGAAAAAATGAATGCCAGTGTGACAATGAAATGTACCATAGAAAAGTGTACACTCTTGGATATGATGGATATTGTATTAAATGAGAACATACATACATACATTGGCATTTAGTCATATAGTGAGATCCAAATGCTTTATGGTTTTGTTTTATCTGACACTGTCAGATAGATGCTAATTGTGGAAGACCTACAGTATTTTTAGTGTTCTCCACAGCTGGGAAATCTATTTGCGATGTTGAGTAGACTGATCTAACTGTACATCTTGGTGAATAAAGTTTAGAATTTTCCTCCATCTCTCGTCATTAACCTTCCTTCTAGTGGCTTTGCTGTCCCACTTTCTCTATTACAAGTGTCATGTATTATACATTTGAATAGTAAAAAGCCATCAACTACATGATGAATATAGAGAACTGACGAGTTATATACATTGATGGTGGAGCTATGATGGAGGACTTGTTCCCTTGAATTAGGAAATCTGGAATTGGATGCTTTGTTTTGGGATGTCCACTGGTAAAGATCAAACCTCACATCTTGAAATATCTATCAACCAGCTTTAATGAGGTTTACTCATATTGTGCGTCATCATTTTCTTTATACTTTTCCTGCTAATGACCCATAAACAAATTTTGACTTACATTACACCTTTGCTATTTATCTTCTTTATATTTACAAAAATATACATTTTCCCATCATAATGGAAGTTTTAATGTACATCATCATCTTTGAAGAAATCCATTTAAATATTTGAAATTCTATCTATACAAGCAATGTATTCTGTAAATGGACTGCCAAAAGGCAAAACCTAAAACTGAGGCTACGCTAAAAAAAAAAAAATTAAATTAGACGTAAACAGAATAACAATTTATAATGAAAGAACTTTGGTTACAATGCATTCTGATATCCTGTCTTCTATATCCTTTTCTTAGGCTAATCCCACCACTCAATCAACTGGATCTTCTACGGAACCTGAAAAGCAAATCGGGACTTACATTCAGGTCAGATGTGCCAGGGGAGTGTTTGCAGGGGTGGTCAATGAAATTATTTTTGCATTATTATGAACTCTACTTGATCTATCAATAAAAGGTTAAGTTAAACTACCTTGATCACCCATTGATCATGTAGTACAGCAGTCCCCAAACACTGGGCCACAATCCAAGACTGGGGAACATTATAAATTGGGGATGGGGGGTTCTATAGAAAAAAGGGGTGTTATAATGCAAAAGGAGACTGCAGGAAAGAAGGCATTACAAGGTGGCTTTCAGGATAGGGCACTTCATAAAAAGGGGTCTGCAGAAAGAAGGGCATTATCAGGGGGCAGCTACAGCTCTTATAAGTGGGGGGGGGGGCATAATAAGAGGGGCAATATATGGGTTGGTGTTAGGTTGCAAACCTACCAGTTCTTGTTAAAAAAATGTGGGTGGTCCCTGGACCACTGATGTGGTATATCTCCAGCTATATCCAGTCTTTGATATTTGTAGTACTATCTTTTGCAGCTTAAAATACTAATTCTAAAGGATGGGATATGCCAAAGAGGTGGCATAATGGAGAGGGTAATGCCATGATTTCCTGTAGATTTCCGGGTGACAAAGTATTGCAAAGTTTATTTAATCATTCTACAGTATTGCAGGTGAAACAGCCCAAGTCCATGTTTTTGGTGCTAGAAGACATGTAGCGCTGAACTTACGTGTTCTCCCATATTGTTGAATCATTATTTCTTGATATTTATGTAACGGTACAGTAAGTTCTCGTAGCAAAGTAAACATATGTGAACATTTTTGTGGATTGTGTGTGGGCAAGATTTTTTTTTTTTTTAAATGTATATATTTTTTTATATTTTAAATTTTAAATCTTAAACAATAAAAATGTATTCTTGTATTCTACTAGGAACTTTGTGAATTTAAAAGACTTTTCCGTACCCATTAGTTGTATATGAAATATCAAGTAATTCGATAATAATAGTTTATATACCGTACATATACCGACCCGAGTATAAGCCGAGACCCCTAATTTTACCATCAAAAACTGGGAAAACCTATTGACTCGAGTATAAGCCGAGGGTGTAGTATACAGCCAGCCCCAAGTGGTAGCCAGCCTGCCCCCTAATGTATACAGCCAGTCTGCCTCTTATGTATACAGTCAGCCTGCCCCTCATGTATACAGTCAGCCTGCCCCCTCATGTAGACAGCCAGCCTGTCCCCTCATGTAGACAGCCAGCCTGCCCCCTCATGTAGACAGCCAGCCTGCCCCCTCATGTAAACAGCCAGCCTGCCCCCTCATGTAGACAGCCAGCCTGCCCCCTCATGTATACAGCCAGCCTGCCCCCCTGTATGTACGCGGATCGGGGGTGAGTATCGCCGGAAGGTAAGAACTAAGTTTATTTATTTAATGTGCTGAACTTTGGGAGCCGCCGCCGGTGGGTGAGTATTGAAATTTCTTTTTTGACTCGTGTATAAGCCGAGGTGAGGTTTTTCAGCACATTTTTTGTGCTGAAAAACTCGGCTTATACACAAGTATATACAAGGCCCAGCTTTTTCCATGTTTTGCAGCATCATATTTCCCTACCTACTACAAGGGAAAATGTAACAACTGTACCATATTTCTGTAGTAGTCATTATAATGCGGCGTTTGTGACTTCTGTTTTGCCCACCTAAGGCCAAAAAATGTATAACAATGTAAAAGAAATTGTAAGAAAAATTTCTTGGCTTAAATTTTTGTTCATCCTGAAATATTCATGAGCAATCTTCCCAGATTCATTTTTGATGTTCTGTGTCTGGGCTCGGTCATGACAATAGTTTTTTTTCTAAATTATTTATGGAGTGACCGCTATGGGAACACCGGGTCAGTTTTTTATTTGACGCCCATCCAAGTTTATGTTCAGCTTCTAAGCCATTCAGCCTGCGGTTTCCATGGCTACAGGCTATTGCGGTTACCATACCAACACCTCCCTCTTATCCTGTGACTCATCTATTTCTCAAATCCAATGTATTTGGATAGAAAGGCACAGGGGCTCCCGGATGGCCTAAGCAAACCCATCTATAGGTCCCTCCTCCCCCGCTCTTACACATTATTGCTACTGTTTAGATGGGGATTTTATATAGGCTACTGAAAATGGCCTTTTAATACTATTATCAGAACTGAATGGATATATGTACCATATGTAATGTTTTTTTCTTGCCAAAGCATAAACCATTCTAAGGAAAAAATGTTCCTTAGAGAAGAACAATTTCAATCATTAGGCATTTCCTAAATACTGTATATATACTTCATCGGGTATATTTATTTATTACTCTCTGTCTTTTTAGTTATGTAATCGCTTTAACCCTTTAAGGATGCAACCTTCTTCTGTCATTCATTTTTCACAAAAGCCAGAACTTTTACATTTTTCCATTTACTGAGCCTTTGACGGCTTGTTTTCTGTGTAAGATTATACAGTATTTGCTGTGAAACTACACATTTGCACATTTTTTATGGGCTTTCATTTACAGATATTTAGACATTTTTTATGTTATGTTGTTCACCACATACAATATTTAATTTTATTATGCATTAAATGTTTATTTTATGTATGTTTATTGTTATGTGCATTCTATAGAAAGAGGTGATTTATTTTTTATTTCTGTTATTTTTGCATTTCTGTTTTTTACATCCCACTTTCCACAAGGCATATCTTTTTATTCTTCCAATTATAGAGACAAATTTGTGCGTGTAATCTGCAGGACAAATTGTACTTTCTAATCACACCATTTTATATTTTGTTCATTGTATAGGGAAGCTGGCATTACCAGCAAATTTTATCTGTGTTATAGAGCTGACACGTATATAGAGAGATCAGCCCTCGAGCCCTTTCCATACAACCCTTGCTTCATATATAGTTGTACAGCAGTAAGGAAGTGGTTAATTTTTTTTCCTTGCCTTCCCAGGTTGCTTAAACCCTTGGGGCCCCAATGGTCAAACAATATGCTGCAATGCGACAGTAAAGCATTATATTTTTAATATACTGCTTCCATTTATATCCTTCCTCCAGGATTTTATTCATGAATCATTATTCAGTTTACCTTAATACATCAATAATAATTCCTTTATTTATATAGCGCCTACAGATTACGCAGCGCTGCACACAGCTTTCTAAACTGGTCCCTGTCCCCAATGGGGCTCACAATCTAGTCAACCTACCAGTATGTTTTGGAGTGTGGGAGAAAACCAGAGGACCCTGAGGAAACCCTCAGCACAGAGAGAACATACAAACTCTTTGCAGGTGTTGACCCTGGGACTTGAAGCCAGGTCCCCAGCGCTGCAAGGCTGTAATGCTAACCACTAAGCCACTGTGCTGCCCTCAACATTTGATTGTTTTTTTTTAAACTTAAAGAGAACCTTTCACCACCTCTCCCAACTACAACTCTTTGCTGGAATACAATTTTCCAACACTGATGTATTTCAATATTGATTCAAAACTTTATTGTTAAAATGTCCCATATTATAAAAACATGTCAAGGTGCACAAAAAAGCTTGGCGATCAACGCCTTTTAGCTAGAACTTTTATCGTCTTCTCACTCCAGCTGGCTTGGGAGTTATCTGTGCACTGGATGTAACCACAACAAGAGGGTGAACTGGCTTAACGCAACTTAAACTCTTTTTACACCTATTTTGATGGCTTATTACTGATTTTGATTTACGGTAATCAGTTTTTTCTCAAGCTCTTACCATTTCTGAGCAATAAGTTTTTAGTTTTTGCATCCAATATCCAAGACAACAATGCTACTGTGCAGAAATCTTAGCTCCGATGAGTAGCCAGTGTTATGTGTGAAATAAAAGTCTCTCTTAAACACCTCAACAATGTAATAGTACATTGTCTGTATGGGAAGGCTAACCTCTACAACTCTATCCATACAGGGCAGTTGTCTGCTGTATTATACAGCAGACACCTTCTGTTAACACCCCACTAACTGCTAACAAGGTTGAACTTGAATGCAGTATCCGAGGAAGCTATCTCGTTTCTAAGGGACAACATGAATACATTTATGAGAAATTATCTTCACACAGGAACATTTTTTTTCATAACATCCAATTGAAGAAATGTTTACATATGGCAAATGAATTCAATTAAATTCAAATGCCCAAATGGGAATACCCCTTTAAATGGGAACGTCACATGCTAGTGCTATATTTGACAAGATTGTCTCCCCATGACTTGATCGGAGGGGTCTGTTTCTCTGGTGCTTTGAAACTCCCATGTCTGCCAAAGAGGAGACTCCAGGGTTCAATACACATGCACCATATTGGAAATATACCGCATTACAAAAATAAATAAATCTATTCATAAACATGTTGAGTACCCCCACTTTCCAAAGTGCCTGAAAAAATATAAAAATAAGTATTCCATACAGTGAGCACATTAACAGAAAAAAAAGCCTCCAAATGTACAAAGCCTGCCAAAAGTGACATCCTGCACCACTCCATACATTAAAGGAGAAAAAAGCTAGTAGTGTTAGGATATAACAATACTGTCTTTTTTTCGGCGGGGGGATGGGGTGTGTCATTTTAATAGGTATTGAATCATAATAAAAATTATAACATTATGCAAACTGAATATGAAACAACACAGCACACAGCGAACTCTGTATAAACAAATTTTGTAAGAAAATGGCACAAATTAATTTTCTTTAATTCTACTGGATTTGTTATTTTTTCCAGCTTCCCAGTATACAAATCATATACAGTGAAAGTAAAGCTTATCCTGCAGAAAACAGTCCCTCGTACATCTCTCTTATGGAAAAAGTTCTGGCTTTTTGAAGCAAGGGAGTCAAAAACCTAAATGCAAAAACAGAAAAGGGCTATTGTGTTAAGGGGTTAATAGGAGTTTAGGCACATAGTCTGGCAGATAAGACTAGTCTCTGTTAGCTAAGACAACAATGTAGTTTTATTTTAAATCTGTACCTCCTCATCCCATTCTGTCCTGCAGCAGCCATGTTTCTTGCTTGCTTTAAATCTCGCTTGTGTCCCATGCAGATGAGAATTAACAGAGAATGCATCATTTTATCATTGCATTACAGCTAACATGATATTGCTTCTTGTTTTAAGGAAAGAGCAACAGGCTGAACCACCACCCAGGTTGGTACCTAGACATGTCACCCTACTGTGTGCCCTCCTCATTCATGGTAACCCTTACTGACACCCACCTATCAGCTTCTGTGGCTACACAAGACCTCTCATGGCTTCTGTAATACCTGTTCTATTTCATAATCACCCCTAATGTCACTAACAGCACATCACACCTGTCGCTTGCACGCAAGGTGGGGCACGTATACAAAGAGTGAGACAATTTTAATAAGTGTTTTTGGTTAATCATGTGACGACATATTGTTGCTCCTCGTTCTCTCTGTGTAAGGCTACATGCACACAAACATATTTTTGGGGCCATTTGCTAGTGGTTATTTTAATGGCTAGCCCAGGGCTCTATGTATTTCAATGGACTCACACACGCCCATGGTTTCCAAATTTTGGAGCAGGGCCTATTGCTGCCCATGTTTGATTGTGTTGGCTCTGCCAACCTTTTGTTCTGTCAATGGCACATGAGCAGAGCCCTCACATTGATGATACACAGGCTGCAAACAACATGTATGGTCATGTGCAGGTAGCCAAAAATGAGGGAGCATTTATGTTTTGGGCAGTGGTCCTAGGGAAGGTTTCATCCCATAACAACTCTTCCTTTTTTAATTGAATGTCCCTATAATCCTGAATTAAAAGGTACAACCGTGTCCACTACACAGCTTACTAAATTATCAGTCCGGGGCTGAGTGATAGCCAGACTCTACTTTTGGGAACAGTTGAAAGGCTTTTATTATTTAAGAGAAAAATGGCAATTTGTAGACAATCTCCTTTTGTACTCCCTGGGAATACACAGCGGATAAAGTGACAAGTTGCGGCTTATCCCATATCCCATATTTATTCTAGAGGATTTGAGAATATTTTGCTCATTGATGATAAAGCATAAGATCATATCCATATTTCCTGACAGTATTGTCATGTATAAAGCTCCTGTAAGCTGAAGGGACTCAATATTTTTAGACTTCTCATTTAATAAAAGCTGTTGTAGACTTTGGTGTTGATATTGTACCAATGGTGTCTGATGTATCCTAGTCCCAAGCTGAATTTAAGCCATTTAATATATATAATATATATTTACTATATAATATAGTGATGAAATGTATTGAAGCTTCTTCAGGGGCACTCATGTTGAAGGCTAAACTAGATGATAGCATCATAAGATGGCTTCTTCCTGATGAGTCCATTTATAGGCAAATAGACATGTAATGTTATAGAAAATGCGATTCATTCTGATGAAATAATATACAGTTGAAAACTTGCCTTGGAACAGAAAATTGGCATCCTGGTAAAAAAAATATATTTTTGTACAGAATGAATAGGCTGCTACTTATTTCAGTCTTCAAAATGACTGCCTTTTCTGTAAGGGGCATGTGAATATCCTGTGATCACTATGTATCTCAGATGTCACATGATGTACATTCATGTACATGGTAACACAAGCTGGTCACCCATGCATGGATACTGAATTACAGACATGTTACTTTGTGCCATTTCCATGTCATTTATTGCAGGAGTGGTTATTCAGGATCTGTGGTGGTTGTGTAGAAATGGAAATTAAGCATTTTAGTTGTTGTGTAATACTCGCTTTAGCCACTGGGTGGCTCTTTAAACCATTGGTTGTCTTTTTCCGAAGTGTTTCTGTTATGAAAGCAATAACATCCGGACTGCGCCTCTTCTTCCAACGTATCAGATCTCCCTTGCTTTTTCTTCTTTCTTTTCACCTGTCATGTTACTACAACTGTCATTGTTTTTCTGTTTTTTTTCCATTCATTTATATTCTTCCACTTTCTTTCCCATTTATGTTCCATCCGTATGATGTCTTTAATCTCCTGTGTAGCGTTTACCTAATTTTATAAACGTTCTACATTTTTTTCGTTATGGTTTTTTAATTTCTTCCACTGTCTTTTTTTGCTCTTGCTTTTATCCCTCCTCCTTTCCTTTCTGGATACCTTCTGTTGTGCGTCCTATTCTCATATTTCCCTTCTCTGCTTTTTCTTATTTCTTCTCACTTTTTCTCCAGTATTTACCCCTTTTTGCTCTCCATCTCTGCTTTTCACCTGACATTTTTTTCACTTTTTTAATTTTACTTCTCATTTTCTTTTTTGTTTTATCTCTTCATATCACTTCTGCTACTGTACTTTATTTCCCTGTTCCATCTTTCCTTTTTTCGTCTTCCCCTTAGCTTCTTATTTCTTTCTTTAGTCATTTACCCATAAATCAATTAAATAATTTATAGAAATCCATGACATTCTAGAGAAAACACACACATCATACCATGTTAAAGCACTTATAGATATATGGAACACACATCAGGGGTTCAGAAAGTATTTAGACCACTTTACATTTTTCAATCTTTGTTTTAATGCAGCCAATTTTTAAGACCAAAAAAGTTATTTTTTTTCTCATTAATGTACACTCCGCACCCCATCTTGACAGAAAAATAGAAAGATATCTTTATAAAATAATATTCACTCATTGCACTGACACTCATATTTAACTCACATGCTCTTCATTTTCTTCTGATCCTCATTGAGATAGTTCTACTTATTCATTGGAGTCCAGCTGTGTTTAATTAAACTGATTGGACTTGATTAGGAAAGGCACACACCTGTCTATATAAGACCTCACAGCACCGAATGCATGTCAGAGCACATGAGAGTCATGAGGTCTAAGGAACTGCCAAGGAGCTCAGAATTGTCAGAATTGTGGCAGGTCACATATCTGGTCACGGTTGCAAAAAAAAAAAATCTACAGCACTCAAGGTTCCTAAGAGCACAGTGGTCTCCAAAATCATTAAATGGAAGACTTTTGGGGTGACCACAACTCTTCCTCGACCTGCCCGTCCATCCAAATGAAGCAATGGTGGGAAAATAGCTTTGGTGAGAGAGGTAAAGGAGTATCCCAAGATCACAGAAACTGAGCTCCAGAGATGCAATAAGTAGAAAGGAGAAAGTTCTACAAAGTCAACTATCACTGCAACCGTCCACTATTTGGGGCTTTATTTGCCAATGGAAGCTCCTCTTCTGTGCAAGACATATGAAGGCCGTGTAAAGTTTGCAAAAAAACGGAAGAAGGACTCCCAGGCTATGAGAAATACTTTCTCTGGTCTAACGAGACAATGATTAAACTTTTTGGTGTTATTTCTAAGCGTGTTATTTTCTAAGGTGTTGTCATCTGCTCGTCATCTGCCAAATACAATGGCAACAGTGAGACATGGTGGTGGGCAGCATCATGCTATGGGGTGTTTTTAAGCTGCAGAGACAAGACGACTGGTTGCAAGTGAATGAAAGATGAATGGGGCAAAGTACGGAGATATCCTGGATGAAAACCTCTTCCAGAGTGCTGGACCTTAGACTGGGCGGAAGGCTCACCTTCCAACAAGACAATGACCCTAAGCACACAGCTAAAATAACAAAGCAGTGGCTTCAGAACAACTCTGTGACCATTCTTGACTGGCACAACCAGAGCCCTGACCCAATCCAAATTGAGCATCTCTGGAGAGACTTGAAAATGGTCTTCACCAACATTCACCATCCAACCTGTGGGAACTGGAGAGAATCTGCAAGAAAGAGGATCCCTAATTCCAGGTGGTACAAACTTGTTGCATCATTCCCAAGAAGACTCATGGTCGTACTAGCTCAAAAGCTGCTTCAACTCAATACTGAGCAAAGGGTCTGAATACTTATGATCACGTGATATTTCAGTTTTTCTTGTTTAATAAATTAGCAAAAATATCTACATGTCAGTTGTTTTCTGTCAAGATGGGGTGTAGAGTGATCTTATTAATTGGCTGCAATGAAACAAATAGTGAAAAATGTAAAGGGGTCTGAATACTTCCCGCACCCACTGTAGTTTGAGATATGTGCTTTTCTTTGTTGGTTAGTCTATCGGGTGTTTGTATTGTATTTTATTGGTTTAATGAATTTAATTGGTTTACTGAAGAAGTTTTCAGGTCAGCTAGGTATCTGTGATTTACTAATGAGTATGCAAAGTTTACATTTCCCAATATAATCATATACAGTTTTAGATATCCTCTCAAACATATGAGCATGAAATGTTCAGCTATGTGTATCTATGATGTGCAATTATTATCTTATTATTTGTATGGAATACAACATCAGCCACATCAGGGACAATTTTGCTGTGAAACTACATTTTATGTGTATTTTGCCCTTTCACTGTTGTTGTATGATCGTCAGAAGTGGAGACGTACACTTTAATACAGCTGCACAATGTGCAATGAATGGAAATAGTCTGTTGCAGTGTGTGGATTATGAAAAGAATATTGGTCTTACTTTTACTGGTAATACTACAGGATTTTTTTTAGTTTTTCCCATTAAAGTTCTGCTTAATTGCAACTTAAAAGGGTTTGTCACTTTACCTCATGTTTATTGTAATGCACTTGTAAGTGTGGGGGCAGGATATGAGGTAATTTACCAATATACATCTAATAAAAAATCTGCACCGCTTTACTATATATTTATTATAATTGTATTCATTCCATCTCAGCGTCACCACCTGATCTACACTCCTATTTTAAGGCAGCAATTGGGCAGCTCCTGATCTGCACTGCTGTTAGGTTCTTCCCCTATATTATTTCTATCTTTCATACTGAACGCCCATACATTTTTATTGACTGAGGGCAGCTTTGAGCCTCTGTAAATCATCTCAATGTGGCAGCTTGCCATGGTGCAGCAAAGTGTTTAACCACAACTCATGATTTAGCTTCCACGGAGGTCATATTGGGTGACAAATATTCACACGTTCAAGCAATCCTGGCATTTATGTGTTTCTTTGCTTCGAATAGACTAAAGTAACACAGAGGTAATTCCCCAAGGCCAATTATTTCATGGAAGCGACAATAGCAGGGAGTCTAGTCCATTCATGAAATAAATATAGTGGGATAGAGCTACCTGTTACAGGGGCAGTGTCAAGATCTTCTTCTCTTCTTATCAAGGGAATAACCTAATGGAAGGGGAAGGGTGACCATAAGTGCTTTGCATTTTTGGACATAAGTTAGCTGTTTTTGGGGTAAGTAGAGGCAGTGACCTTATGTGATGATGTTGGTGGAACTTTATTATTTTTAAAGGCAACTAGTGGCTTAGTGTCATCATTGGTGCCACCTGGCTTTTTCTCCATTACTCCTACCTGTATTAATATCACACAAGTGCCCTATCACAAGTGAGTTTATCTTCTTTAATTTGGTCACAAAAGTGGACATGTCACTTCTAGTGTCAATACTAGTATTGTCACTTCTTGAGAATACTGTATGAGTGGGTAAAAAACACTCCCAATTATGAATCTGAAAACAGCAGGTGATTACATTATGATTACATAATCATTTTCTAATTAAATTGATAAGTCAATTCTTGAGATCTGGAAATGTTTTGGCACAATGGGGGAGATTTATCATTAGGCAGGATTTTGAGCAGTTGTCTATGTGTCTAGTTAATTGTCTGATCTTGTAATGGGGTAGAAAATATAGTGTAGCTGTGAACCAACACATGTAAAGCGGGTCGATGGATAAGGTAACTGGACAGAAGGGTAGCAAATGATATAAGTCATCACCAGATTCAAGAGATTCTAAGAATTGCAGTGACAAATTAAATTATTTTTATTTTAATTGTATTAAGGGTACCATGGGCCCCCTACATGCCAGCATATATAATTTGCTGAAATTCACTTTGGTATCTGGCTGGTAGAGCGCAGCCTAGTACTCGTCAGGGTCATGGTCACTGGGTACCGGAAGAACAGGCCTCACAAGAAAAGAGGGAGAGGCTGCCCTGGGGCAACGACTATCCCTGGCTAAATGGGGCTCACGGTTGGGGTTTGCTGCATATTGCATCAAACACCAACCACTATTACTCCCTTGATCGTTGCCGGAGGCATTTATAAAACGACGGCGCAGGTTACACATACATATACACACAGGAACCACAGACACAGGTTACATACACCTACCTTCATGTTGTCAGGCTGAAGTAAAACTGGTGGAGACTGCAGGAATTGTGAAAGAGGGGAGATCATACCATATTTTTCTGAATATAAGACGCACTTTTTAGCAAGAAAAAATCGCTAAAAAGTTTCTGCATCCTATAGACCGAAGGTCAGGAGGATCCAGCACTGCCAGCCCCTCCTGACCGCTGTAAGGGGGATCAGGTGATGCCCTGATATAGAGATGCACCCGATCTCCCAGATAGGAGAGCCTCCGCCCTGCTCTCTCCTGGGTCTCCTACAGGACCTCCGGTGATGTCAGAATCATGTGACTGATCACGTGCTTCTTACATCACCACATACTGCTGAGAATGAGGACATGCTGCCCTGGGGCAGGGTAAGAAGATGGGGAAGAGGGAATAGGGTAGGGGGGAAGTATGAGGGGTTCTCTGTGTATAGCTGAGCTGTGTGTGTGTGTAACTGTATGGATTATGCACAGCTGTGTGTGTGTAACTGTATGGATGATGCAAAGCTGTGTGTGTAACTGTATGGACAATGCAAAGCTGTGTGTGTAAATGTATGGACAATGCAAAGCTGTGTGTGTAAATGTATGGATGATGCAGAGCTGTGTATGTAATTGTATGGAGGGAGCAGATGTGTGTGCTGTGTTTTAGTGCGACCAACAGGGATATTTTAATTGGTGTAAAATATATTTTTCCTTTTTTGGAAGCCTAAATCTTGGGTGCGTTCTAAAGTAAGAAGCGTCTTATAGTCCAAAAAATACGATATTCAGTGTATGAAGGACTGCTGCTCACAGCACAAGGAGATAGGATCAGCTGAAGTAAGCTCCGACCCCTCCGCACACCTCCAAGTGAATGCAGGCTCACTTTTTAGGGCAGTATAATGAGGATCAACCATTTCTGGAGGCAAAAGGCATTTGAGCACTAGATATGCAGCCACATTTAAATTAAAACACATTTCAGCTAAAGGCTCTGTTTTCGCCCTGCCTTCTTCTCTGCTTCTGAATCAACATGTTTAAAGAAACACTTCACTATTCAACGGCTTTTCACTGGTTAAATCTCCATATTATACAAAATTTTCTTGTCAAATCCCCCCCCCCCTCATTCCACACAAACCACAAACACCACACACACCACACACAGAACCTTTTACATGTCTTTATACGTGTTAAACTGATGCCTCTATTCATGGGATTAGAGCCACCACTCCGAGGCAGGGAGCTGCAGTATATAGTCAAGCTACCAAAGAACTTAAGCTGATACTGCTATCCAGGTTGAAGGTAATTCCTGATAGTGTGGTGAGGAGAAAAGTTGATTTCTCGTCACATAGCCGGCATCACTCTCCCCCCTGCTTCCTGAGGGTGTAGCCCAGTTAGCAGCGTCAGTGAGGAGGTGGCGTAGCTTGACTATATACTGCAGCTCCCCACCTCCATGACTGGAACAGAGATCATCAATAAAAGTCTTTTTTTGAAGAAAGTGGCTGTACTCCATGGATAGAGGCATTAGTGGAACATATATAAAGACATCCAAAATGATGTTACATGTCCTATGTAACCCCCCCCCCCCACACACACACATAAATTTAAATGTTGATTTTAGAAGAAAGGGGGTTGTGGATAACAAATATAAGTGCCTGGATCTATGAGTAAGTGTTTGGTTTCTCATGATGTATTTTGATGGTAGATTTCCTTTAAACATTTTTTTTTTTTTGTAAAGTCTTAAACTTCTAAAACTGCTTCCAGAATTATGCTCTTATGTTTAACTATCCATTTATCTTTGGTTTGTTGTCTTTACTACAATGGCATATCATATCACTGGTATTATAAACAGTCACTTACTTTGTAAAACCGTAGCAGAAAAAGATACCCCTTGGGGGGTATTGGTGGATGGTAAATTTAATTTTAATGATCAGAGCCAGATATCTGCTAATAAAGCAAATATTGGGATGTAACAAGAGAGGGATAGATTCTCATGATAAGGACTTAGTTTTGCCCTTATACAAATCCCTGGTCAGACCACACATGGAATATTGTGTACAGTTTTGGGCACCAGTGTATAAAAAGGATATAGTAGAACTCGAACGGGTGCAGAGGAGAGCAACCAAGATTATCAGGGGAATGGGATGACTAGAATACAATTACAGATTACAGAATTTGGGATTATTCAGTTTAGAAAAAAGATGTTGGGGGGAGACCTCCTTACAGTTTCCAAATACCTGAATCGGTAGTACAAGCATCACTCCAAAAATCTTGGTATACCTAAAACAAAGGGGCATCCTCTACACCTAGAAGATAGGTGGTTCTACCATCGCCATGGACAGGGATTCTTTACAGTAAGAGCAGTGAGACTATGGAACTCTCTGCCGCAGGAGGTTGTTATGGTGGACTCTTTGTACAAGTTCAGGAGAGACCTTGATGCCTTTCTGGAGAGCAAAAATATCACAGGTTTTGGGGAAAAACATTTGTTTAATTCTTAAAAGTAAAAGTAAACTTATCCCGGTTCTCTATGGCTGAGGCAGATCGACATGGTTTAAATATGAAATCTTGCTTTTAAATTAATGTGGGAACTTAATACACCCTTTTTTGTACCTAAAACTCTGATTTATAGAGTCCAGAACTGTAGACGTCTTTGCAGAACCTCAGAGTCCTGTCTTTGTTTCATAGCATTGCGTGTCCTTAAGACTAATTTTATACTTTCCCCTGATTTTCAGTAAAGGCAAAAACCTCTGCAGTTGCTGCTCGGGGGAAAATAGGTACTGTGAGAAACCACCACAAGGCCCACTTATAGCTGCACGTTCTGTCCCTGTCATTTTCTAACTCTCCAAAATCAAAGTAGAGTTTTCACAAGTCCCAGGTCTCTAACACTCAAAGTTGTAACGTACAGATACTACTAGTGTAAAATGGTTATGTTGAACACCAGTTGACTGTGACTTTTGACAACTCTGCTCAGCTTGATCCCATCAAACTAATATGGCAACTTCCTAACCATGAAATGTGGCACCTCAAAAAGATACTAACAAAGATATTTAATGATATATTATTAAATTCTATCATTCTATTTAGTTATTTTGCTTATAAGCTTTTTATTTTAAATAATGCAAATTTGTGTTTCAGTTATTTCTTGGACTTTCAATTAATCCTTAACTTAGAATAGACCATCCATAATAAATTGATGGGGGTTCATCTGTCAGAGCCCCCATCGATTAGTGGACTAAAGGATCTGTGAGCGTTTAAGCACTATACCCCTTCATTAACAGAAACATCTTCATAAATTTGGGAGCGGTAATATCTGGTTATTGCAAATCAGTTACATTTACTAGAATCTTAGAATTGCATAGAACTGCACTACAAAGAGCAGTTACTTTTAAATGTACAGTGCAATGTCACTTTTAGAGGTCATTATGTGACTTGTAATCTCCATTTCCTATTCATTTTTTACATTGCAATCCTTCTCTTTACATTGTGACCACTCTGATCTTTCATACATTTTTCCTCCCCCCGCCTCCTCCATACATTGTTGCCCCCACTCCTTCTAGTGTGCCCCCTCTCCTTTTTGTATAGTAATAATAAAAAACAACAGATACTCACCTTCCCTCTCAGCAGTCGTGCTTCCAACTCTGCTTTCACTTTGCACAGCACTGAAGCCAGCAGGCAGCATGACATCATCACATTGTGCCTACTGGTCTCAAGAGGCACAATTATCATGCAGGGAGTGGCCGGCTTCCTTCATCATCATTGCACTCAACTCTATCTGTATCCGGAACAAAGAGATGGAGTTGCAGTCCAGAACACACTTCCAATGACCCAGCAAAGCGGGACAGAACCCGAAATCTGTGGCAGTTGGGAGGTGTGCAATTGATCATTAAGTCAGTTGGAGACTGGAACTCTGGGGCCCAGCCTCCCTCTTGTGGCCAGGCAAAGGCCAGTATTCTACCCCAATGGCGGTCCTGCTTACTAGAATGACCAAAACGATCAAACAGATATGTACATTTCAGAATGAAAAGCAGAATAGGAGGCGAGATAAGAGCCGGTGAGGATAAAGCCTTTCTAATAAGATATAGTAAAACATTTATTGTATTTGTTTACTCATACTTATAATCAATTTTCATTTTATTTCATTTCAGCATTGGCAAAAATACTAAATTTTTTATACTTTATTTTTAGGTCCCATTTTTTGACTTTATAGTAAAATATATTTCATCCTTCATGAATACATTTTGATTGGGCCATGAATTTATTTTTATATATATTAAATGGCATTTGTGTAATTTATTCGAGTGATGATATTGGTGCAATAATTTTATTTACTTACATTTTATGTAAATATATTAAATATTTCTGGGCTGTAACTATATTTACAGTTGAAACCAGCAGTTTACATACACTATAAAAAAGACACATATACATGATATAGATCTTTTATATACATTTGAAACCAGAAGTGTACATACACTATATAAAAATAGACACATGCATGTATTTCTAACTATTCTGACATGAAATCAGAATAAAATTTTCCATTTTAGGTCAATTAGTATTACCAACATAATGTATATTTTCCAAAAGCCACATTAATGAGAGGATAATTTTCAAGGCATTTTTATAACTTTCTGAAAAGTCAAAAGTTTACATAAACTAAAATTACTATTCCATTAAACAGTTTGGGACAACCCATCTTAACTGTGAACCATGGGGCTGGCAGCATCGTGTTGTGGTGTTGTTTTCCTGCAGAAGGGGCTGGCGAACTACACAAAATAGATGGTATCATGAGGAAAGAACATTTTGTGGCAATACTGAAGCAACATTTCAGATATGAGCCAGGAAGTTAAAATGGGTCTTCCAAATGGACAATGACCTGAAGCAACTGTCAAACTGGTTACAAAGTCAATGTTTTGGAGTGGCCATTACAAACTCCTTATCTCAGTCCTATTGAAAATGTATGGTCAAAGCTGAAAAGGCAGGTGCGAAGAAAGCGACCTACGAACATGGCTCAGTTATACCAGTTCTGTCTGTGGAGGAATAGACCTATATTTCTACCAACTATTCTGAGAAACTTGTTGATGGATATTCAAACCGTTTGACCCAAGTCACTTTGTTTAAGGGCAAAGGTATCAAATACTATTGGAATGTATGTAAACTTTTTACTTTGCAGAAAGTAATAAAAATTCCTTTTAAAAATTCTCTTTCGAACATTATTCTGCCATTTAGCAAATATAAAAAAGAACTATATCACCAGACAATTATTAATTTTATAATTCAATTAATTAAAAGCATCTAAGAAATTATTATTTTTTTAATTTCACTGAAGGAGTATTTCATAGATAAACTAATTTAGCAGTTCTTGCCTGCCCAGAGGGAAATAGTGGGATAATGTTAAAGGTGTTTACCCACAAACTAAAGTTAGGCCCTATCCATGCTGATTTCAGTTTCAGTGCTGAGACCCCCACAGATCGTGAAAATGAGGGATCCGTTGGACCCCTTTGCCGCTCCTCAGGCTAATGGCCGCGCATGACCACTCATGCAATTCTGTCATCTCCCTAGAGATCAATGGAACTGAACGGTCATGCGCCGCCATCTGCTCCATTGGTATGCCGGAGTGGCAAGGGTTTTTGTGATCTGTGGGGGTCTCAGCACTGAGACCCCCACTGATCAGCAAGTTATCCAGTGAATAGGGCCTAACTTTAGTTCATGGGAAAACCCCTTTAAGTTTTAGAACTGTGATCACCAGCGATTGGAATAAGGATCTGTAATCAGTATGAGACTGCCAAAGACTGTGCTCAGATACTGCACTTTCACTTTGAAAAATAAAGAATGTAAAGAAAACATTATCTCAAGCAAGATGGCCACCCCTAAAATAATGCACACAAAAAACAAAAACATTTATGATGAGCTATTTCCCCAGTAGGGAATGCAGTTACGGCATTCGATGACTGATCTGGAAACTGACTTAAGCTGATGAGTATGCAAAACTATATTGTTTTATAGTTGAGGCTAGCGATTGAGCAAATCTATCACATTGGCCACAGAGAAGTTAAAAAAGCTGGTCAAGGTAGTAGTTGTAGCGTTGGATTGCAGAGCTGGAATGTGGCTTATAAGGATAAGTATTGGAAACTATTATTTTAACAGTTCCTACATTTAAAAAAAAAATAAATTGATAGCCCAGATAAATTCTTGGATACAAGAAGCATTATTACAGTAGTTAGATTTTGTGTGATAGTGTCTTCTGATGTTAAGTACCCTTTAGGACTGGAGAATATAGTGAGATACTCATCCAAGTGTCATACCATCCAAACGATTAATCCAGCACATGACTTTTATTGAGTTCAGTTGATTATTTTATCACTGCTAAAAAATGCTTCATCCCCCTTCCTTTACCCTTCTTCTACCATTATCCCTTGGTTTCCATAGTTCATGTGACTTCAGTTCTCTGCTTCTTACATATACATGTCTTCCTAAACTATTCATTTCACTTTTGTATATAACACATACTAAGTGCATGAAAATACAGTCTTGCGTCTTCTCATGACTTTATATTTTAATGCATTACTGTGGAAATTTTAATGCATTTTTCTGTGGTGCATTGTTACAATTATTGCAACAATGAATGCATGATCCTCGTTTAAACTCAAATATTCCTATAGCCTCCGAATATTGGAAAGTTCATTGCATAATCTATAAACTCTAGTAGTAACCAATAGGACACTTTTTAAAAATAAAATCTAAGTTACATTTTCAAAATGAAAACTAAACTCTATGTTTTCATGATTTTTTATAAAAAACTTTATACCGTCTACTACTTTTGGTAGCAAAGCTGCATGTCCTGGCAGCCCGAACCCACAACTTATCACAGGATACCCACAGGTTGAAGTCCATACTTGATACCTTCTACTATCAGTCATGAAATAAAATAGATTTGTCCACCTGATACAACATCCCACAATTAATAGGCAGATGTATTCATTTTACATTTATGACTATATCCAAAGACTATAAATGTTACGTGTTATAACTTGTTATGAAACCATTAATGTCTACTGTACTGTATATCACTGTATATGTGTCATAGCTTCGTTTAGATGGTAGTTAGTACCAGGAAATCCTGTCTATATTCCTATTGGTATATATAGATTTAGATTTAGTTTTCAGTTGTGAAGCCATTAACACATTTAAAAACATATTACAGATGTACTCTGTCAGGTCTTTTTCTTACGTTACCTGATCTTATTTATTTGCATCATATTGATATATCTTTACAAAAACAGTTCTTTGTGTAGACTTGGTTTTCCTGTTTCGCAGCCAAAAAGTGAGCTTGAAGGAACGAGTGTTTTCCAGCCCTAGAAATGTTGCTACAAAAGGAAAAGGTTCTCCACAGTCTCAAGGTGTACGCCGTTCCCCCAGTGCTGACCAAAGCATGGATGAAAGCCCAAGTAAGGTGCCTAAGAGTTGGAGTTTTGGAGATCGTGGGCGAACTCGTCAGGCTTTCCGCATAAAGGGATCAGCATCACGGCAAAATTCTGAAGGTGAGAATGTTGATTGACCTGACAGTAACCAAAATGCTAGTATAGACTTTGCAATAAGAGAAGCATTAAATACCTTTTGGACTATGTACCTCACCAGCTTCTATGCATGCTTTTCTTTTTATAGTCATAGTTGTTAAATGTCATCAGGATTTTAGCAAGTAAAGTGGATACATATATATATATATATATATATATATATATATATATATACAGTATATTTCTTCTCTTATTTGGCTTTTCCTGGTGGCCTAGGGTAGGTTTCATAACTATATCACTAGAAACATAAGCTATTCTAGGTATTAATGCCTAATGAACGATTTTTCAAAGTTAGGCTACATTCAGATGACCATTGGGGGAGATATATACGGCAATGGCAACTCACCCCCTCCTCCTCTCCCGTGCGCCGCAGTGCTAGGGCACGCTGGGTACATGTTTGTCTGAATGTAGCCTTACTGATACACTGATCCCTGTGATCACAAATATTCAATGTTTTGCTATGTTAGCTGGCCACTTAACATTGGCCTTATTAACCAATTATATGTATTTCAGTAAATTGTACCAGTGATCAAAATGTAACAAAAATTAAAGACTGTGGCTTTTTACCTCTTATGTTTTGTAAAAATATGTTTATTATTAACAATCCTTTCTTTTCTCTTGCTTTTTCCTGTGCTTTTGTATTTCAAATAATCAATTAAAAATGTTTTCAAAATCAAAGAGCACTCTTGCTAATATTGTGGTGTAATTCATGGGAGTTGTCTCCTCCTAGCAGCCAGTCTTCCAGGGGAGGAGATTCCTGAAGACAATCGAAGCTGTAATTGTGAATTTCTTGCTGAAGACCTGACTCCTGGTCTAAAGGCTTCAATTCGAGCTGTGTGGTAAGTCTTTCCCCTTTTTTGATATGCCCCCTCATAGTAGCTATATTGCACACTGACTGGTCCCTTTCTTTTTTGTTTCTAAGCATAATGAAATTTCTGGTAGCAAAAAGGAAATTCAAGGAGAGCCTCCGTCCATATGACGTCATGGATGTAATAGAGCAGTATTCAGCTGGTCATCTTGACATGCTTGCACGAATTAAAAATCTGCAGTCCAGGCAAGGAATCCTCTCAATTTTTCTGCCTGCCTTACATATGCAGTAATATACACATTTATGATAGCACATGTTGTTGTGATTGGCCCAGATTATATTAAAACTTCAGAATATGAAGTAGAATGTAAAATATGGGTAGCAAATACATACAACACCTCTTGGCTGATCCCTCAGTTATGAGATGTATTTCATTTAGTTACCCAGAAGATTCCAACACTTGTATGTACAATGTTGATATCATTGTCAGATTGAGGTAATCATATTTGTCCGATGTGTATACATGCAACCCAGAGTGTGCCTGTATGGTAAAACATTGTTATTGAAGAGCCTTTTTTTTGCTCTTTTATGGGGAAAAACATATTTGGCCATTTGGTTCTGTTGGGCATTAGTGATGTGGTAGCTTGTTAAACTGAAATTACATTTATGGAATATTAGAATGAAAGATGGTCCAGGTTATGCGCAAAGTATATTGACTGCATGAGTGAGACAATGGCTTCCTAGAAGTAGGGGCTTCAAGTACGGAGAAATGCTGATGTTATTGATTCATCCCATTCTGAATAGAATTTGTCCTCATGTATCAGAGTTGTTGTCCTGGAAAGTAGGCAGCTGGAACATACTTAGTATAGTAGGTTGAAAGACCCATTTCAACCTACTCCTAGAAAAAGACTACAAGAGAACAGATATGTGAAATTCATCCCAAGATGAAGCAATATTGGACCTTTTTACTTCAAAGAATTAGTAAACATTCAATGTATGAACGTGTAAAGGTGTCTTCACTTTTTGTCCAAGATTGTAGACCAGTGTACTGAGTTTTGCTTTAGCAATGGGTATTATGTAAAGATTTATAAATCTTATATAACTATATCACCTTTGACTTTAGACCTTGAAAATAAAAGTTGACCATAATTGTCTCCCAGGTTGCTAAAGATTGTGTCTGAAACTTCAGTCGCAGCAGAGTTTGAGATAATTTCATGTGTGTATGTTATGTATCTTCTAGATGATAACTCTAGAAGATGATGTCAGGTTCAGATTAGTTGGGTAATGGGTAACAATAGCATTAAACAAATTTTGGTTTCACCACAGATTACACTCTGACCTGCATACGTACAATGACTACTTTTGTTACCAGTTATGTGTCTTGTGTCATATTGTGTATTTTTCACTCTTCCATCATGACGCACAAACCCTCTCTATACTTTCACACTGTGCCTGTCACCTTGAACCATAGGAATATATGTTGATCTATATCCAGTATTCCAACCAGGATATTGCTACATATATACATGCAAATATATTCCAGTCTCCTCAGTCATCTCAGACTTTGACTGGTGGTTTTGCAGCAACCTACACATTGACACAGCTGAATTCAGCCTAATGGAATATATTTCCACTCTACTGAAAAATTTTCCCTTTTGAATTTTTCCCAACGTTGCTTCATTATGCATTTTTGCTGGTGTTTTGTTTTTCTATTTACTTTGCCAGGATAGATATGATTGTGGGTCCCCCACCCCCTTCAACACCCCGGCATAAGAAGTACCCTACCAAAGGATCAGTGCATTCTACCAAAGAATCTCCCTTGTACTCTCCTAGGTTAGGATTCACCAAAATGCCTCTTTGTATGGACTGCTTTTGTTCTTTTTACTTTCTTGAAGGCGAACCTCTTCCAGTCCATGGTTTGTGATGGCATGTAGATGCTGGGAAAACATTGGGAATGACAGATGTCCTTATTAGGATTTTAGCTCTGCCTTCCTCTTTCTGATAAAATTCTTGGTATATATAAACAGATATAAGGGCCCCAAATGAGCTTGAAGATGCATACATAGTATAGGTTGTAGAAAAAAAACAAGTTATCTAGTCATCACTTAGAATACAGATCTTTATGCTGATTTAGATAAGTTATGAAGAAACTTTGATAATTGGCAATGACCTCTAAAGCTTGCTGATTAGTGAACACAGCGAGCTCTTGCGAAGGATCACTAAATCTATTGTCTATTTCATCAACTGAATTGTGTCAAACAGTGTACTGTGGGTTCAGTGTTCCTTCAAGATATTATAGTTTAAACATCATATTAAAGGGAAACCCCAATCCCAATTTGGGAGGTGATTTTAGGAATCATAGTACACACCAGGTAGAAACCAAGTTGTCAAGGTGACCCCATGCAGAAGGTAAGTGTCCATCACATAAATGGGTGAAAGGGGTTTGCTGGTATTTCTTTTTTTTGAGCTGCATCGAGGTTGAGAAGACAAGCATCCTCCTTTGTTTATCTGTTGCTAGTCTTTCTTTTCTGCTCTGGATTCTACCTTGTTTTTGCATGCACGCATGTATTCTAATGGAGCATGACAAAGATGGCATCGTGGCTGAAAATGAGCAGCATTTTTATGTTTCTATTAATGTATTTTTTTCTAAAAAAAATGGTCTTGAGGTCCCACCAAAAATTATTCTATGGCCCCTTCACTGAAGGAACCATTCAATAGAACCATGAACTCTGTATACACATGCATTGCTGATCTCTGCTTTGTTAATGGGTATGTAACCATGGGTGTTGTGTCTGGCTTTGGTAACCCATTTCCAAATTTCCAAACTACCACAGGAGATTTCCCTTCTCAGAAAATCTGCTTTTTTAAAGGCAATCTACCATCAAAATCAAACATGAATAAACCACTTTCTGATAGGTCCTGGTACTATGACTGTGGTAATCCTCTTACTTTTGATGGTAGATTTCCTTTAAGCTACACTGAGGGAGAGTGTGTCATTTTTCTACACACAGACTAAACATGGAGGCAAAACTGATGTCCTTCCATTGGCAACTACTTTCATCTATTAACTGAATCCACAAAGTGGACGATGAAAATGTGATATGAACAAGACCATGAGATACGTGTCCAGAACTGCTCTTGAAACTGGAGTCCTCATGGTCACTTATTGTATTCAATGGACAGCATACATGTTCATTTATTACAATGATCATCTTTCTAGTATTTGTCTTCCCTTGTTTACATATATGCACTCCACTCTATCCAAAGTGGGGAGCCATATTTTAAACAGAAAGATGGGTAAAGTATTATCTCAGTGACCATATAGAATGTTTTGAGGACTCCAAATGTATCAAATTATTTTTCAGTTTTTTTTTACATTTTTGTCAAATTTAAATAATAAAATATATAAGATATTGTATTAAATACTGACAAATTTGAAAATAACCCTAGTTACCCTGCTAAATGTGCATTTGGTCAATAGTTTTAAAGTTATGCCAACTTTGTAACATCCTGAGAAAGCATATGGCATATGTTAGCCTTGAATCCATTAAACTAGGCATGTACATTACAATCCAATAATATTTGAGAAGTTACTCTTGAGTGATCATGGGCCCCTGTGCATCCCGACAGGTTGCACCAATAGTATTTATATCCTTGACCTGAGGTTAACATTGTTACCATTTAGTCATGACATTAGTATTGATTCCCAAACTGGTAGATGCCAATTCATTCAGTGTAGATAAAGGCAAAGTGTACTGTTTAGTCCACTAGCAATTTGGTGCAGAAAGCAAGTCTCCTGACATGTCTCCATTTTTCTTTGGATGAT
The DNA here is from genome assembly GCF_040894005.1 of Engystomops pustulosus. Classification (NCBI taxonomy): domain Eukaryota; kingdom Metazoa; phylum Chordata; class Amphibia; order Anura; family Leptodactylidae; genus Engystomops; species Engystomops pustulosus. Next base: position 125,456,500 of record NC_092416.1, read on the forward strand.
ATTGTACTTTTAGTCCAAACAAGCTCTCTACTATATAACACCATTTCCTTGTCCATCATCCACAAGATAATCACAAAATAATCAAGGAGGTCCGTTATTCACCCACGAGTGAACATACAATGACCAAATGTTCTTGGTAGGTTTCCTTTATTGGATAAAGGAGATATAGGGGCAAGGTGATGAGAATTAATAACTTTTATGTTGAAAAGGTTACAAATGGTAATACAGATGAAGAAAGGATCAGCAAGATCTTTCCTGATTTACTGTATAATGAGGTCTTATAAAGGTTCCTGGTTCTTGCAAGGTTTAACTTGGATACTAGCACCTTCTTTTACGTACACTAGGGCATTCTTGTCCTGCTCAGCCTCATTGTTACTCTCTACAATATACTGGCAAACCAAGCTGTAACAGAAAATATCCAGCAGCCTTGATTCAAATTACACATATTATAAGCAATAGTCACATTTAGCATATCCAAAAAGAAAAAGGTGTATTATAGCCTAAGTCCTGGGACTCATCTCATCTGACCTAGCAAATAAAGCAAAAAAAAAGAAAAAGAAAGTTGATGTAGGATGTTGCTTTCTGCCTTGCAGTATCCTGGCCACTTCATCTTCTCTGCTGTCACTGTGTTTGTCTGTGTCCTCTCCATCCTTGCCCCCACCACTATCATTTAGTGCACGTGTCCCCATCACATATCATGCCAGCTGGTGGGAGCCACCCAGAAATCAAAAGTGTGACACAATCATTCTGAACTGATGGGGTGAGGGGTAAGGGTTCTTTTAGATGTTTAACACTGTCTCAGATGTTGAAAGGGTTATACAAGAGAAGCTGTTCACACCTACCCTTTACTGATAAATGAGCCTTTTTGATGTAACTGATGTATTCACTTTATAGCCCACAAAAATAATGCAGACTGACTTTTTTGAGCTAAATTACAACTATGTTTAGGAAAGAGCTAATATTCTTGAGAGATTTTAATCTTTTGAATCAATTGAAAACATGAACTCTTGTAGGACTCTTCACATCTGTTTCGGACATAGCCTTAATTTCCTTGGGTTAATGGGTTCCATTGGTGTTCTAAAACATGTGGCTTCCAGTGTAGTCTAAGCTATAATGCTAATACTAGTTTAATTCTGGACTACTTTATTGATTATAACCGGAAAAGTTGCATTTGAAGCTTGATGTGACACTTAACTAATCTTTGGGCATTCTGGGGTATATTTGTGTTCTTGGTAGAGTGGACCAAATTGTTGGAAGAGGAGGTTCCATCACTGAGAAAGACAGGACAAAGGGAGCAGCTGAACCTGAGATGCCTGAGGACCCAAGCATGATGGGTCGTTTAGGCAAAGTGGAGAAACAGGTTAGTCCTATTAACAGCAATACTTGAAAAATGTAATTGTGTTAAATTACCTTTAGTTTATATGATCTAAAATATTTATAAAATCTTATATCCAACCTTTTAATTAAAAATTAAAACCTGATCTTACTTTGCATAACATGTATTGAAGTGAATCTTGAAGTGTAACGTTTCAGCAACATGGCATATCCTATTCCAAATCTTGATATGCAAAGTGTGCTCAGCACTATATTTTTATATTAGACAAGAATCCCTAGCCAGAGCTCTTCCAATCAAGGGGGGTCCAACTGTACATTATTATTATTATTATTATTATTATTATTATTCCTAGAACCTTGTAATAAATCCACACATTGGGGCTCATTTACTAAAAGTCCGAATCACGCACTTTCTTCGGGTTGAATTGCCATTGGATTTTGACGCATCGGCGCCGGCTTTCACACGACAGAAATCGGGGGGCATGGCCGTCAGACAACCAGACAAATTCGGAAAAAACACGAAATTAAAAAAACATTGTGTCGCAAGATCAGCAGTTACATGCACCGGGACGAAGCAGGTGAACTCCGGCGGACCTCGGCGCAGCAGGGACACCTGCTGGATATCGGGCGCACCGACCTTAGTGAATCCCGGCAGACCCGAATCTGCGTCGGAGAACGCGTCGCTGGATCGCGACTGGACCGGGTAAGTAAATGAGCCCCATTGTTATGTTTGAGTTGAGGTGACAATATGGTACTCAATATTAAACCGTAGGGATTCAATTAAAATATTTATCAATGTAGCCCGGTGTGAGCATTACTGTTTTTTTTATATTATTTTGCAGGTGTTGTCAATGGAAAAGAAGCTTGACTTTCTGGTCAACATTTACATGCAGAGAATGGGAATCCCACCCTCTGAAACAGAAGCTTATTTTGGGTCCAAAGATCGTGAGCCAGCTCCTCCATATCATAGTCCAGAAGATAGTCGAGATCCTGTAGAAAGAAACACCTGTATTACTAAAATTATTAGATCCACAAGCTCCATGGGCCAAAAAAACTTTAGTGCTCCTCCTGCACAAGGCACAACTACAACTTATTGCCCTCCATCTACATCGTGGCAGCAACAACAGCCATGTCATCGACATAGCCATGGTTCTTCACCAGTGGGAGATCCTAGTTCCATGGTTAGAATTCCTCCACCTCCATCACATGAGCGCTCACTTTCTGCATTTGGAGGAAGCAGGATAGGGACAGGTGAAGAAGGGTCTGCTAAACAAAGAGAGACAGCAGCCTTGCGTGATAGTGACACATCCATATCAATTCCTTCAGTGGATCATGAAGAGTTGGAGCGTTCCTTCAGTGGTTTCAGCATTTCTCAGTCCAAGGAGAACCTGGACGTTTTGAACAATGGGACAGCGGCGGGTCCTGGTCCCAGCAACAAGGTTCGTCCATACATTGCTGAAGGAGAGTCAGACACAGACTCTGATCTCTGCACCCCTTGTGGGCCACCCCCCAGATCAGCCACTGGTGAGGGACCATATGGAGATATGGGATGGCCAACTAGCAAGTAATCAGATGCCTAGAGCTCTAATGTAGATATTGGCAACACACTATTAATGTATTACTCCCAGATTTAAGGTCTTTACATTCTCTTCTGAAGGTGCAATCACATCAAAAGTATTTAGTAGCAAATGTGGTAAAGAAGTTTTGGTGGCAAAATTTAGCATTAGGTCACTTATACCTGTAGTTTAGAATTGCTACAATAACACAGTTCCCTAGGGCAGGTACCCTATACCTTATTGTCAGATGTTAAGGTGGTTGGCCATTTGGAGTCACTAGCTGTTGAGTTTGCAATTTGAAACTGGTTGATCTCGGTTCATTGTCTCTTCTCAGCTGTGGGAAACTAGGACATCTTTGTAAGTCCACTAAGCTATTTATAGACTGTTTTCGTATCTCAGACATCTTTTCTTCATTGTACAGTATTTGTATAGAACGTTACAAATCTATTCCATCTATTTTCACATTCACCCATTATTAGTCTATTTGAATTGTAGAGTTTTCTAGACCTCACATTTTCAGTGCTAGTGTACATAGCTGTACAGAATATTTAAGATCCACCTTCCCCATAGGACTTTTTTCACATGTACAGTTGTGCAGTAGTATGACAATGATCCAGATAAAAATATCATTAAAATAGATAGACACAATCTTCATTGGTCTCTTATGCATGTATTTCAATGTCATAAGCACTTATTACATTATGAATATTTTGAACTCCATCTCTCTTTGTGCATGTTCACAAACACATATCCATGAGTGATGGCTCATTAAGCAAACTCTTTGCTGGTAAAGCTGCCAACCTTGATGTCCTACAATCAAACTTTATTTTGAGTTTCTAGACTTTGATGTCTCATCTGGTGCTCTTTAATAGTTTTTTTGGTTGGATATTAGTATCCATATCACCTACTGCATGTAAAGGGCTATCTTTAATCACTACAGCCCACAATATGCCTACTAAAGGTAGATGTTTCTATATTTATATTTACAGTTGCGATGCCTTATACTGTGGTCTAAAAGGGGCTAGTGAATTTTTATGTTGACACACTTTATGATCACTTCTTCACTCAACACACCTGACCATAGTATCTCAAACACAAACTTGTATTTCCTCATGAGGGCTCATTATAGTAATATGCAAGCAATGTTCATATGTTCTGCTTTCACCACTCATTGTCAGTTATTCACTATCATGGATATCAATCATCATGGTCTTCTCAACTTTCATATATGTTCCTCTATTGCTGCAAATACACATAATATAGCCTTTCCATTTGTTGGAGGTCTGGTCTTTAAGGGCAGTGGTGGCGAACCTATGGCACGGGTGCAAAAGTTGGCCCCCTCTGTGAGCACCAAGGCACAGCACAGAGTTCGTTCAGGACATGCAAGAGGAGTGAGGTGGTGTGGAAAGTCGTGGATTATTATTGGAGCTCATTTTCTGTGCCCCATGATACTTTCTATTCAGAGCGACCCTGGAGAGAAGCCAAAATGATAATCCAAATTTCTTCTCTTTGAATGGTAATGAAATATTCAGTGCCAATACAATTTAAAGATGTGGTAGAGCAGTTAGAAGTAAGTTTGTGCCATGTGTGTCTGTAGTACGGTACTCGTTCTCGAAAGGGTTCACCATCGTTGCTCTAGGGGTAATAATCACCTAGCACAGTAGTTTTTGAATGACTTTTACTGACCATAGATTGATAACCAATCCTTATATATGAATACCTTAAAAACCCCTAACAAGAAGATAGTTTGCACAGGTACACTTTTAGTATTTCTCTTGTGCTCATAAATGTGGTAGTGCCTATGCACAGTTAGATAGCACCCCAGCAGAAGTGTGCGTGGCATACAATAGAGGGGAATAGATAATCATTTCTGCCTGAAATGCTGTGCACCACATTTATTGATGGTTTTAGGCCTCTGGAGAAGGGGCATGGTCTAGCCCAGGCGCCAGAAAATTCAGTTTGTGACCCGCAACATTCAGTCCGAGTGCCAGAAAATTCTGACATAAACTAGACCAACTAATAACTGGTGTAAAGTATGACTCCATAATTTTAATTATTACTGTGTAACAAATATTACCAGTAACAAATATACATTACTACCCTCTTGTGAGTATATAGAAGTAGTCCACTTTTTCTTGGGTATGGTCCCATTTTTGTGTAATATAAACTAGAGGGAATATAACACACATTGGAGCGCTGACAATCAGGGATACCACAAGTGGGACCACCACTAATCTAATGATAATGACCTGTCTTAAGACTATTGTTTTGTTTTGTTTTTTTGCTGAAAAACATACTCATAGTGGTTTTGTGGGCTACAAAAATATTAATAAAATATCCTTAGAATAGTTCCTCAAAATAAGAGTGGTCGTAGGTTCAACAAACAGAACCCCTGATTAATGGATAAACAGAGCTGAGATCCAGTTATTTGAGCCTCTACACTTAGGATGGCACTGTTTATTTCCTGTTTTATTCTGTGTTTATTAGTAGCAGAAAATGACTAATCTGTAGGGAAGTTGAGTATTGGGTTACTCTGGAATTTTTCACTTATCCTTTAAGTCCTTAAATCACCTTTTGTGCTGTTCTTACATGGGCAACTCTGTAGCAGTGCTATACTGCTGTGAAATCTCCTCTGAAATCACGTCATGTCCTCCGATCAATCTACTGATTTTGAAGAAATAACCAACCATGCTTTTGCTCCAATTGAATTTATCTAAAATAGAGTTACCCATGTAAGCAGCATATTATGCAATTCCCATCCTCCACAGATTTCTTGGCTTGTACTATTCTTGTGGCACCTACATAGAACATGCACAGATACAATTCAGCATGTAGGCCATAGACACAGGAAAGGATAAGTCAACCATAAACATTTTGCAGGCACAATTCTCATTAAAAGACCATTTATAGAAGCAACCAAACCATAAAGACTTACTTTTTGGGTTTCTGTTGAGTCGATCAAGAGGCCAAAGCCTTCCTTGAAGGGGTCAAAAAGTGTGATATTTTTGTAAATAGGTCTTATTTCTATAGAAATGTTTGATGCCATTTTCTTTCCACACTTGTTGCTGTGATTGTAGCCATACATAAAGAACATTAGAGAATGGTTTTATGATGTGGTTGCACCTTTCATCGGCAGAGGAATACTCTATTGGGAGGAAGGACATTGGATGAGTATAAGGAGCCTTCCACAATTACGCTCAGGAAGGGTTGTGTAGGGCAAAAAAATGCAATGTACTTACTTGTTTCTTCAAAGTCTTAGGGGCAGCTGGGAGAAAACCAATATTTTATTTAATATTAAGACTTCCAGGCTACATTTTTTAATCACCACTATTGCAGCTGCCCCAATCCACTATTGGCCCATTGGCTTTGCCTGGATTGATTTGCATTTCTGCCTTGGCTTTTTGTTGCACTTGTTCTCTCCAAAGAAACTTTTACATAAATGCCTTTTTTTCTTCATTTGTAATCCCAGTTATGTACTTGGGTGGTCATGCGACCTATGTATATGGTCCACTCTGGGTTTACTGGGGGTGGGGGGCCATGTTCGCTTCACCACACTGTCTGCATCTTGGGTTTTCTGCATCTTGTGCATGGCTGTTCTGCTGCAATGTTCTCCAGCCTGCAAGAGATGGCTCAATGCTACTCTCCCCTTTATGTTATGCATAGTGATTTGCCAGCCTTAAACCTACAACTGCCAGAAATGCATGCAATGTCTACAGAGCTCCTTGCAAGTTACAAAGGCAGGGAAGAGGTAACTATTGATAACTAAATGACCCCTTTTGCAGACACAAGGTGCTGCTGCTCATTGCTGTGCAATTTGCTGCAAGCTTCCTTTTGTGCAAAAGGGTAGTATGCTCTTAAAGTAAAAATTTAATTCATTACTTTGGATCTTCATGGCTGGCTATGGTTGAATTACGCAATTTAGTAAGGATTTCGGCAAGATTGTCTGAGTGGAAGTGTGTAAATTCTACTTTGAGGGGATACTTCCTTAAACTGTTGGTATATTATTGACAGACTGGTCCCTGTAGTCCTTGGAGTGGTATGGAAATGATTTCCAATCATTCCATGAATCATTCCTAGATTTACAATCTCCTATTAAGTGATAATTACCATAATATCTACATCACAACTGCAAGAGATGAACTAACTGGCTACAGAAACCAACCAAACTTAATTGACCATACAACCCTGTGGGGACCAGTTTTGGTACAGTAAATCCATTGAACAGGAGTAAGACAGTATAAGATACTTGGAATAGCAATAGGCTGCTCAAGTATTTGTAGATTTCTCATATCTCCACTCGGAATCCTCCTCAGACCCAAGTAAACCAGAAAACATATAATGGTTTTATGGCTATAACTACAGAGTGTGTAGCGTTCTTGCCATTTCCCTGCCAGAGACCAGGCTGCTATTGTTCTCTGGTAAAAATGTACAAGATCTCCTATAAGTACAACAAGGACCTTGGTTTTTGAAGGTTTTCCAGTCTTGTAGAGTGCCTTTCCGATCAAAGGCTGCTATGGAGATACATTGACAGAAAGTCATTAAAAAATATTTGTAGGACTCACATGTGTCTTGTGTTTATTTGCTACAAAATGAATGTGACTGGAAACTATGTCATATAACTCTTCCATAGAGATTGTCTCTAAGACTAAAATCATTTGGTGTGGTTTCAGGTTAGTCTTAAGAGCAGGGAACTAGAAACTGGGTCTAGGTTGGAGACCATGCTATCTCTACAAAAGCGGTGTCTACATGGTGGTCTACAGAAGTGGTCTGAACTAGATCCTCCCTCTGGTTCTGGGGATGGACCTGGGCAGGGGCGTCGCTAGATCAAAAGATCCGGGGCCCGTAAATGTCCCAGGCAATTTTCCTCACTTTCATCGCAATCTAAGTCCTCAGGACGTAGATAGCAATGAGGACTGAAGAGCGGATGAACGGAGCCGATGGCACTGATGAACACTGTAGCGGTGAAGGAGCCGCCGGCACTGATGAACACTGTAGCGGTGAAGGAGCTGCCAGCTGGGTTCTCTACTACAGGGAGCAGGACACGCCGTGGGATGATGTCACCGCGCCTCAGTGCTGCAGTGAAAGGTGAGAAGCCAGAAGAGAGACAGAGGTGAGAATAAATGTTTTTTTTAATTTATGCAAAGTGGAGGGGCCGCATTTAGGGGACTTGTCATTACTGATGGCTATGGGAAACATTACATTACAGTGGGCTTTATTGGATATTACTGGGGGCTGTGGAGACACTATAGGGGGTCGTGGCAACATTACTGGGGACTGTAAGGAATATTACATGGGGCTTTGGGTACATTACTGGGTGCAGTAAAGACATTGGGGGTGTGCTGTGGAGGACATTACTGGGGGCTGTGAAGACATTGGGCGGGGCTATTGGAAACATTACTGGGGGCTGTGGGGGAACCCTTACTGGGGCTGTGAAGACATTGAGGGGCTGTGTTAGGGACATTACTGGGGGTCTGTGGGAGCATTATTTGGGGGTTGTGAAGACATTGGGGGGCTGTGGGGGACATTACTGGGGGTCTGTGGGAGCATTATTTGGGGGTTGTGAAGACATTGGGGGGCTGTGGGGGACATTACTGGGGCTGAAGGGGACTTCTTTGTGGGCTGGGACAACATTGGGGGATCTGTGGGGGACATTATTGGGGCTTTAGGGGACTTCTCTGTGGGGCTGTGAAGGACATTGGGGGCTGTGACAACATTGGAGGGCTGTGGGGGACATTGCAGGGCACTGTGGGTGGACTTTGTAGTCAGGGTTTTGGGGAACATCTTATTGGGGCTGTGAGGGACATTACTGTGGGCTGTACAGACATTAATTAGTGTAGGTATTAGATGAGGTGATTCTTTGGGGCACATTTACTTACCCGTCCCGTCGCGATCCCCGCTGTGCATTTCTGTCGATTCCCCCGCTAAGGTCCGCTGGAGTTCACCTTCTTCTTCCCGCTGCATGTGAGTGCTGATCTTGCGACACAATTTGCTTTTTAAATTCCGAAGTTTGTCCGAATCAGTCAGGTTATCCGACGTCCATGCCCCCCGGCGTGTGTCGCATGCAAGCATGTGTCCCCCCCCCCCCCGGCATGTATCGCATGCAAGCCGGCGCCGATGCATCACAATACGATCACATGCGCCCAAAACCCAGAGCAATTCAGCACAAAATGGAAAAAAAACGCGAAACTCACCAAAAATGCGCTCTCCGGACCCTTAGAAAATGTGCCACTTTATGTGGGCACAATTAGGCTGGGCATTAGTAGAGAGCTATTTTGATGGGGGGCACAGTTATTAAGTGTAGATTGCATTCTTACTTGTTAGTTCACGATTAGGGAACATTATTAGGTGTGTGGCACAATGAGGAGGTGTAATGTAAATTACGGGTCTTTTATTATAAAATGTCCCCGCAATGGGGACCATGTACTGTGTGTACACCAGATTGTATGTATATGTGTATATATATATATATATATATATATATATATATATATATATATATAAATAATGATTTATAGGTTATATAGGTTTTATCGCTTTTATGTTATATTAGGAAGCATTTATTATTTTTGTGTTAACAGTATTTTCAGGAGGACTTTCTGTGTTATCTCTTTTCACATGATCGTATATGACGGCCATATGCTATCTGTACAAACTGGGGCTAGCATACGGTACGGTAAGCACAGTTGCGCGTCACTGTACCATTGCCGGAAAAAATATGTTATTCCATAAGAACGGCCCAGCTGCAGGGCTACTTATGAAGACAGGAGGGGTGAAGAGCTGTCACCCTTCCACCTCCCCAGTCCAGCAGTCCTGGCCTGCGAAAGGGGCCTTACAGTACAGTAGACAGAGTGTTAGGGGTAGCAGCAGGATAACACTGTTAGGGGACCAAGATGATGGGGACAATAAAGAACATAAGATGTGTGTGTGGTGAACTCCACAGGGAGGACTCGTGGCTGAAGAGGAGACGCGGTGATGTTGGCCCTAACAAAGAGGATAGAGGACAACTACACTTCACCTCCTGACACTGGATGTAACAGGTCCCTGTGTTTTCTGTAGCTGTATGTGTTGTGTGCAGGGGTGGGCATTACTAAAAGTGTGATACATATGCATTGGGGCCCGTGCCTTGGATGTTTTACCACCCTAGCAACGCCCCTGGACCTGGGAGACTCCTTCTTTAGAAAGTTCTAGAAGCTTCAAGAAGAAACCTGCCTGAAGGAAGGTCATGGGACCAAATCTCTTGCACCTATACAAAATCATCAGTAGATGGCAGCATTAGGCAGGCATTTGATTAACAATCACACTATACATTTAACCCCTTATCACCGACACTAGTTTTCAGCTTAATGACCAGACTCGATTTTTCGCATCTGCCCTGTGTCACGATAATTGGTTATAACTTCAGAACGCTTTAACATATCCCGGTGATTTTGAGAGTGTTTTCTCGTGACGCATTGTACTTCATGCTAGTTGTAAAATTTAAGTAATAAGTTTTGCGTTTCGTTCTGAAAAAAATGAAAATTTGGCAAAAGTTTGTAAAAATTCTTCATTTTCAAAGTTTGAAATGTTCTGGTTTCCAGACAGGAAGTAAAACTACCCAAAAAGCTTGATATTTAACATTTACGGAATGTCTGCTTTATGTTGGGATGATATTTTATTTGTCCTCTCATTTTTCTAGTATGTTATGAGGCGCAGAACTTTTTTCTCATTTTCATGAAAATAGCAAAAACTCACATTTTGAGGGACTACTAAGCTTCCAAGTGACTTTGAAAGGCCTAAATAATAGTAAAACCCCATAAATTACCCCACTGTAGAAACCGCACCCCTCAATGTATGTAAAACTACTTATATTAAGTCTATTAACCCTTTACGTGTTTCACATGGGTGAAAACAATATGGACCTGCGATTTAGAAACTTTTGAATTTTTTTGATAAATACATTCATTTTGGCCAAAACTGACAGCTTCATAATGAATAAAATGACAAAACGCTCTGCAAAGTTTGATGCCCAATTGCTCCTGAATGTACCGATATCCCATATGTGGTAGTAAACTACTGTACGGGCGCACGGCTGGGCATAGAATCAAAGCAGCGCTATTCACAGCAGATTTGTATTGTCCCATTGTACAGGCTATAAAATTATATTTTTTTGGTAATGCGAGCATATGAGGGCTTATTATTCGCAAGGTGAGATACAATGTATAAATAATTCATTTTGGGGGTCTATAGCTTATTCATGAGATTTTATTAACTATTTCAAGGGGGACACAAACAAACTCACCAATTTTTATTTTGGATTTTTATCACTTTTTTCCCCGCTCACAGTAACGTAAAAATAAAATTTTATCTTCATACTCTGGTTCACTATGACTATGGTGATACCTCATTTATATAGTTTTTCTTATCTATTCTCAATTTTACTGAGCAAAACCAATATTGGAGAAAATCACGGTGTTTTTACTATCAACAACTTTTCAGGGCATAACTTCTTTCTGTTGTCAGATCTGGTTGAGGGCTTCTTTTTTACAAAAAGACTTGTTCTTTTCAGTCGTATCATATTAAAGCGTATAACTTTTTTGATCACTTTTTAGAAAATTTTTGTGATGGTGTTTGATGAAAAATTGTATATTACTGGGAGTTTTTCATGTTTTTCATGTTTTTTTTTTACGTTGTTCACCAAGAGGGATCGATATTGATTTAGATTTATTGTACAGTTTAATACGGACACGGTGATACCAGATATGAATGCATTTTGATGTTTTTGTGTTTTATATACTTTATTTGCATTTTATGTGTAACTGAAAAGATTATGGGACTTTTATTTATTTAATTATTATTATAAAATGATTTTTACTTTTTTAAAAACATTTTTTCCACATTCCATACTTGGATCCGATTGCTTGTTCATCCGATCTCTTGTTCAAGCCCTTACACTGCAATACTCTTGTATTGCAGTGTACAATACCTCCAACCAGCAAGTTAACCTGGAACAAAGAAGGCAGATAAGGTGGGGGAGGGAGGGGTGGATCGTCTGTGGGGAAGGAAACCCCACACGTCACGTATCTATGACTTTGTAACTGAGCATGCTGTGCTCAGCATGCTTGACCACAACGTGTAAGGGGTTAAACACCCGGAATCTGAGCTTTTCCAATTCAGGGTGTTAGTGCCGGGTCTGGGCTGTGACATTACAGCCCGACACTGGCACCAGCAAGACCCGGTGTCCCAAAATCTTCTTCTGACGCGCCGCTGTAGAAAGGCATTGCATCAGAAGAGATGCCCTTAATGACCACCGTAAAAAGATGATAGGGTGGTCATTAAGGGGTTAAAACAATTCAACTTGACAGCTCAAGTAACTTGGAGGAGATACTGGGACACTGAATTTGCTGTATTATACAGCAGAGACCCATCTCTAAAGGCCACATTCAGTGCCACAAAAACATAATGCAAGGCAGGTTCGTTGTCGGGGACAGGCAGGAGGTCAAGACAGGCAGCAAAGGTTCAGGGTCAGAGGCAGAGCAGAAGGTCAGGGCTGGCAGTGGTGGAGCGTAAACGGGAACAGGTTCGGGGTCACAAAGTGAAGTCAATATACTGAAGCAAGGAAAGGAAACAAGCTTTCTCGACGGTATAAAGAATGAAGCTCTGGCAGGGTGTGCAGGGAGAGACAGACTTAAATGGTCTTCTGGAAAATGGCCAGCGCCAATTAACGGCACGCTGGCCCTTTAACTCTTCTGAAGCCAGTGCGTGTGTCGGGGACATGCGAGCACAGCCGAGGGAGCAGAGAAGGGAACCACGAATGGTAAGATGAGGGGCACGCGTGAGCCTGCGACCGACCCTTGATATGTATGTATGTCCGCTAAAGGAATCTGCACCGTCATGTTTACAATCACCAAATTTTGCACAGCCGCTCTCTGTGACTCAGGGAATGTCTTAGACTAGGTTGAATCTAAATTTTCACCTCACTATCCCCAAAATACACTTATTAACCACCATATAAAGGAGCTATTGTCTTCTGGCAGCTGTGGTAGTAAGCAACTGATCACAGCTCAGCTTCTATTTTGCCATTGTCATTAATATGAGCTCTGATTGGTTAAAATAGACAATGAGTATAAGACAGCTTATGTGTGAGGTAAGATGATAGATAGACAGGTAGGGAGATAAACATATACATAGACAGACATGCAGATAGATACACATAGACAAATATACAGATACATATTCTCCCATTCCACTGATGTTTCTGCATTTCTACTTTTTGCTCCATAACTTTTTTTTTTATTTTTCCCATGTATGGAGCTTCAAATTGTACTTCATATTGACTTTATTTAAAATTCCATGACCTTGACGAAAAAGGCTTTTGCGCCATTTTCTTTGGGGCTATTTGTTCCGGCTTTCACTGTCCGCACCAAATGACAAGAGAAGAGAAAGAGCAAGAAGGAAAGGTTGGAAGAGAATGAAAAGGGTAAATTGGAATAAACAAAGAAAGAAAGCAAGAAAGAAGAAAAAAAGAGAGAAAGAAAGAGAGACTTCTGTGTTGAAAATCATCAGCATTTTTACTGCTTTGAATTTGAGAAATTGTAGTGTAGAAGTATTTCAAATTTGAAGAAATCTGAAGCACATACTGTAGAAAACAAAAACTAAGACCTCTTGCCTTCTATAATTCGGGGGCCTCTCCTAGTTTTGGAAAACATTGAATGTAGCTCTCAATATTTCCGTTAGGGGGCAGAAGTAGATTCTATTATGTCCACTGGTAATACAGGGGAACTCAATTAAATGGAACAATTGTCATTTATTTATATTTAGTTTTGCTTTATTTGAAGCATTTATGGTATAGCATGTGTGTAGGCAATCCAATTAGAGAAGTAACCCGATATAAAGGGTGGGTGTTTATGCGGGATATAGAATTAAGCAATTTTTTTAATTATTTGCTGTATTGCAGTAGAGCAACTGTTTCTGGACATTTATGGTTCATTCAGGGGAAAGATACATTTTTGTTGTTTGTCTTTGGAGGAAAGGTGAGCTCTGAAGGATTTTAACATTTTTTCTACAGTGACTTGGAATGGGTTTTTTTTAGAATGTTTCAGAAGGTTAAGATAATGATAGACAGTGATGTTACAGTAAACGGGTAATAATTGTGGTTCTATTGATACTTAGAGATAATCATTGCATTGGTGTTACAGTAAAGAAATAATGCACACAGTGATATTACAGGGATAGTGAACACAGTAATTTTTTTGGAGTAGACGACACTCCCAGATTTAGTCATCCAAAAAAGGAAAATTATATTTGACACCAATTCCCTGGTGGTCACCAATGCTACATCCACTTACTCAATACACACGGCTCTGCTCCACCCATTCCCTTTCAGACACACATCACTGCTACATTCATACACTCAAACACAACATTGCTACATTCGCTGACATGAACACACTCACCAATGATACAACTATACACACACAACACTCTTCTTCATACCAAGTCCGAGCTGCAACTTTGTCTCTGGCCCCATCCCCCATCCTGATGCATAACTGGAAGCAATGAATGGGGGACAGGACCTTGCAGTGATGCAGGAAACGTGATTGGTCACATGCCTCTAACATTACTCCAGGTCTTTATCATTTTGGGATGCTTGGAGAGGTAGAGTAGAGCATAGGCAAATGAAATGCTTTGTCCTCTTTTCCTCCATCTTCAGTACATGTGGTCAGATAGACCTTGGGACTATAAGATGCAGGCAATATTTAGCGAGACTTCTTCAGAAAAATACATTATATGTCCTGGAATTGAACGGTGGTGGCTTTATAAATGGGTTCACAGGTTTTCATGCTAAAAGGCTTCGTCTGTCATCATATAGGACAGTGGTGGCGAACCTATCGCACAGGTGAAAGCTGTGGCACTCAGAGCCCTCTATATGGGCACCCTTGCCATCACCCCAGGGCAGGGTTTGCCAGACATTACTCAAGGCCTCTTGCAGTCTCACGCAGCCCAGGACCCTAGCAGGAAGCTACAATGATGATCCAAACTTCTTCTCCTTCTTTCTACTGTATTGGTATCCTCAGGTGCCTATACAATTTAAACCTCTGAAAGTTCAGGAAGTAATAAGTTACTGCTTAAATTGTCGCATTGGCACTTTGTTAAAAATATGTGGATTTTGGTTGTAGTTTGGGCACTTGGTGTCTAAGAGGTTTGCCATCACTGATATAGGAGGTAGAATAGCCACCACATTCCTAAGAAAATTGTGTTTTTTTAATCAAAAAGTTACTAGGATTTCTAAATCAACGCCAAATTGGCATCTTCTTCTGGTCAGTAATTTAGAAATGATGCTATTTCACCATCATCATGCACAGATATTCATTACAGTTCATGTGAGGCCTGGATGCCTTGCTGTTTTGTTTTCTGGAGCACAGGGGCTTAGTGTTGTATTCTGCTTCCCTCCTTCCATGAGCCAATAGCTACACCCCTGTTTTCTAGCAAAGAATAATGTGACTGTTTCGCCACACGTAAACGCATGTAGGATATTGCTTTGTTGTTTAAATCACTTTGTGAAAGCATATCACAGGGGGCAGGAGGCTGGCTATATACTAATAGGGGGCAGGCGTTGGCTATATACTAGAGGGCAGTGACTGGCTATATACTGGGGGGCATGTGCTGGCTATATACTAAGGGGCGGGGCTGGCTATATACTAGGGGGCAGTGGCTGGCTATATACTGGGGGCATGTGCTGGTTATATACTAAGGGGCGGGGCTGGCTATATACTAGGGGGCAGTGGCTGGCTATATACTGGGGGGCATGTGCTGGCTGGCTGTATACTGGGTGGAGGCTGCGACCAATGCTGTGACTCTAGGCTTATACTCGCGTCAATAGGTTTTCCCAGTTTTTTGTGTTAAAATTAGGTACCTCGACTTATACTCAAGTATATATGGTATTTAAGAATGATCCGCACCACAGATGTGTCGCACGTGACCCTTTTATAGCAAGGCTACACTACTAAACACAAATTTCTGCACTGAAGGGGGCATACCAATGCTCAGTCAAATCGTGCCTCAGATTTAACATGCAAAATCTGACAGAATTATGTTGCATGCCCCATGTTAAAGGTGCACCCAAAACAAGTGATTCACTCTGTCGGGGCAGTGCAGAGGGCACCAGATTAATGAAGAACGAAGGCCAGAAATCCTGAATCTAGCGCCCTCTCTACTTTACATAGGCAAACTGCATATAGTGCAGTTTGCACACTTCTCAGTAAATGTGCCCCAATGATTTAGCTCTCGGCAGGGGGTAGGGCCTATGTCCCTGTAGTTGCAGCTTTTATTAAATGGCTTGTATTAAAGATGAAGAGTTGCCATCTGAGAACAGATGACTGTAAATTGGAGAGACTAAGAAGTCAAACATTTACTGCTGTGGTCGGCAGAAATGAAAAGCTTATCAAAACATGTAAGCCAATTGCCAAATGGAAATACTTCTTTATTCAGCTGAACGGCAGTTTATTCCAGTATAACCTATTAACATCTGAAATATCCTGTCCGGGAATACAACATCTCGTTAGAGGTTTTATTAACAAATATGGAAATACATTTTCCTAATATATGACATTAAAGTAAAACAGTCCCTAGCAAAAAAAAGATATAGCGGCACTGAGGTGTTTCATCCATCACTGTCAGAAGAGCCTATTTAATAATTGTTTCCAGCATCGGGCCCGAGGTTTAATCTTTAAGTGGCTGCATAGACTCCAGAAATCGATGGGTTAAATACCTAAACAGCTGAAAGAGTAGCCGCAGACTGACTCTTCTGCTCCTACATATATAAGATGTCCTCCAGAATCAGTTCACATAGAAAGTGAGTACAAGCAGTAGAAAGAAAATGTACCAAAATATGTCCCTGGGAAGGGTGGAAGAGTGGTGGGGACTACAAACTAAGTGAGAAAGGTAATTAAATTGTCACAGTGAAGACACAGAAGAACAAGAGGATAAGGGAAACAGCATCATATAGTGATCACTGTAGTTAAAACATTTCTCTGTGTTTTTCCAATAATGGTTTTGAAAGGGGTTTTAAATAATGCACATTATATTAATATGAATTTACTGTACACGTCCTTACAAGACTATTTTGCATATCCTTTTATATACGCATAGATATATATATATAGATTTTTAGTGCTTTTAATTAACCTGATGAAGGGAGCAGTCCGCTCCTGAAACTTGTTGTTTCCTGTCAGTCACAAAAAATAAAACTCTTTGATGAATTAATATTGGCTGCTTTATATAAACGTCCAGCGCTCTCCGATGAGGTAAAAAAATCTTGTTTGACTATATTTCAACTTCTTAAAAAATCCATCAACATAGGCTAACAAATCCTCATATTTTGCCATCTTGGAGGAAAATCATGATTAATCATGATTAAGGCCAGGTAGGCTGAAACACGTACATACATAAAGTATACACAAACATACAACTATACATATATATAAATATATGTACTTACTTTCACTTTTGGCAGATGGACAACTGTGCAGTGGAGCGGGTGGCTGTGTGTATCATCGGCTGGGTTGGACAGGTGGATGTGGCCGCAGGAGGCTGGCTGTGGCATTGTGACAGCCTGCAGGTGGCTGTGGCATTGGGCGGGTGGCTGTGTCTTCAGAAGGATAGGTGGCTGTGGTCACGTGCGGGCGGGCAGGCAAGTGGGGACATTGGGGGGGCAGGTGGCTGTGGCATCAGGGTGGGCAGTTGTTGGTTGTGGCAGCATGGACGGCCGGATGTAGGAAGCAGGTGTGTCATCAGGCGGGTGGGCATGCGAGCGGACTGCAGATGAGGTGCAGATGAGGTGCGGGCTTTGTTGCTCTGCCTCGGAACCCCTGTCAGGATGGAGGGACTGGCCCGGGAGAGCAGTGCCATCACTCTAAGGCTAACTGCACATGATGTTTTTTAGGACGTAAAACTTTTTTTTTATGTTGTTAATGAGGTCATGGTCACTGTGTGTTTTTCCTACTCCCTTTGTATTTTGCTTTCGTAAGCAACATCAGATATGAGACGTGTCCTATTCCTGGATGTTTTCTTGTCCAATTGAAATGAATTGAAATCCATAGAAACAACTTCGTTCAGTTGTGAAGTGCGTGTAATCTGTGTGCAGTCCATTTATGCATCTACTGCTAGAAAATATCATGTGACCTGAGGCTTATACAGTATTGTGGTGCAGACCAGTCTTTTGGTGCACAAGCCCTGAAATAATTCTAGCTATTAGTGAACTGCCAGTGGTTGTGATTATTTTGGTTTGCATGGCAGCATTACTTATACCTACCATGCATGGCAGTATTATATGTGTACTGTATATTTACTACTGTTATCCTGCACTTTTCCGAGATGCCTTACATGCACACTAAGCCCCATACAGGTTAGACTAAAAAGGTCCCATCCATCATTTTTGTCAAGCTAGGGTGACCATCTAATGTGTATGTCTCTATGTGCTGGTTATCTAATGTCAGCTCTTTCTCTCCATATATTATACTTGCATGCTTGGATGAAGGATTATGAAGGAGTTGGGAGCTGAATGAAGGTTTGGACAACAGTCAAGTGTGTATGGGAGACGTTGGATTTGCACCATAGGAATCTATATTCTCTTTCTGTGCTGCTCATGTATCTCTCCTGTATAAGAGCCTCATGAAAATGTGTTTTTTGCATCATAGGCTAGGTTCACACCACGTTTTAAGTATATGCTAAGTGTGTACGTCGGGTAAGCTCCCGACGAATATGCTTAGCGTATACATTGACAAATAGTGGCAGATGGAGGCATAGTTGTTGCTTCTGTCTGACCACTATACCTCCCATCCGCCAAAATAAGCAGGGTAGGAAGATGGCAATGGATGGCTATGTGTAATGGATGCAGCATATTGCATTTCTCCCCACAGCCCTGCCAAACACATACGTCGCTCGACAGGAAGGAGGACCCGCTGATGTCATTGTCCATATTAGGACACGGACATGACTAGGGAAACACCACCTTCATTGGCAGCAACCAATCACCGGCTGCTGCTGATGTACACTCCTCTCCCCGCATTGAGGGGGGTCCCACAGTGTTGGCATGCATCGGTATCCTGCACACACAAGGAAAGATAGAGCATGCTCTATCTATTCCCCGTGTATGACGCGGAACGCCACCAGGCCTTCATTGCCATGACGTATATATGTGGCTATGAATTTGAGGCCGCATATATGTCCCCCCAGATGGTCATGTGAATAGTGTTAGTAAATCTGTCCTGGAACCTGTAATATGTGTTTAATCATGTACTTTAAAGGGGTTGTCCGAGAGTTATGAAAATGAACTAAAGGTGGCCGGAGGGGGCTGCTTAAAAAAATAAAGAACTACTTACCTTCTGGTGCCCTCTGGTGTCCAGCGCTGCTGTTGCTCCGGTCCGGGCGCCATGTAAACAAACATGGACTGGACTCGGCTTCCGGCCGGGCACGCCAGTCCGTCCCTATTCACAGCATTGTGAATGCGGGCCGGAAGGTTGTCGGGTCAGGCCGCTGGACACTGGAGGGCACCGGAAGGTAAGTAGTTCTTTATTTTTTTAAACAGCCCCCTCAGGCCGCCTTTAGTTTATTTTTATAGCTCTCGGACAACCCCTTTAATAGGAACTGTGACTGGACTTTATCTTTAACAGCTAAGGGGTCACTCATGACTTGATTTACAGTTTTATTGGTTTGTGTAGACAGACTATTGTTTGGCTTTTGTTGATACATTCTGAGTCTGAGCATGAATTTATCTGCATTCTGATAAAAAATTGTGAAATCACACAGCATGACAGAAAATCCTCAGACTCCTTCCCTCTATCTCCTCTGACATGAAGGGTCATCATATTGAAAAATGACTGTAAGCACAGTGCACAATATCCACCTCTGGCATCAGGTGTAATTCAAAGTTGGTGAAATGTTCCATTTCACTCCAGTGACTTTTGGGACAGTGACATGTTTTTGGAGCATTGTTTTCTATGTAGATGATACATTGGGGCTCATTCACTAAGGGCCCTGCGGACCGCACTTTCGTCGGACATCCCAATGATTTCTGTTTTATGTGATCAGATTTTGACACAATTGCGCTGGCTTTCATGCGACACAGATTGGGGGGTGGGCAGTCGGATGATCCGACGGATTCGGACAAACCGGCGGACCTGATCAGGGAAGTGACACATTCAGCAAGTCGGTCGCACGAACTTCTTGAATTGTCGTCGGACAATGCACTTTTGGGATCTCCTCCGAACTAGGTAAGTAAATGTTTCCCATTGTGTATTACCAAAAATAGTTACTTGTCCGTTAGTCATGGAAAGAAGGGGGTGGATATTGTGTCTTGTAGCTTTATCACACCTTCCCTTCCGTTTTCTGGCTCCTACATGTCACCAAAGAGAAAAGTGTACAGATTGCCAAAGAGTTTATTTTAGTAAAACAGGTTTTTTACAAAATAAAGATAAGTTAGATGAAAGTGTATGCAGAGCTGTGTCCGAAGTCCTATGGCGCAAACAAGTATGACGTCCTGAGGGGGTAAGCGAAAGGGTGGGGTGTGGGAGGGGAGATATGGGGGACATGGGATGTTTTTGTTTTTTTTTTAATTTGAAATTGATGCATGACAGAGCAGGGGGGGGGGGCAACTTCTCACTAGCGACTTCCTTAGGACTAAGGACACAGCCCTGCATACAGAATAGCAAAATTTGATCCAACATCTGTTTTGGAAAAACTGTTTTACTATAAAAACTCCTTGGCGATGTGTACACTATTCTCTATAGGGACATTGGGGGAGACATCTCCTAATGACAGTTTCCCTTTAAAATAAGAAGGTTGTCGCCATGGCGAGGGCAAGAGGTTTGGGGTAGTCTATATCTTAAAATACGTTTTAGAAAGACAATGGAAGCGCAGGTGGGCATGCCATGGGCCGATCGCATATGCGTTTCTATGAAACCACATGCGATAAGTATCCAGCACTTCTAAACGGAATCACTGTGGTATGTGTGACTGCACTCTTACCTTAACCAAATTTCACATTGTTTAGCTCTCCTTATGCTTTCCTGCTTTGGCCCCTAAGTTTGATTGCCCCTTTTTAAGTATACACTGATTTTATGGGGCACATTTACTCACCCGTCCTGTCGCGATCCCTGCTGTGCCTTGGCCGGCGCGGATTTGGATCTTCAGCGATTCACATTGCTTGTGCGCCCGATTACCTGCATCCATCGCTACCCCCGCTGAGGTCCGCCAGAGTTCACCTTCTTCTTCCCGATGCATGTGAGTGCTGACACAATTTCGTTTTCTGGTGCAATTTTAAAATTTAAATTTTTTTTGCTAAATGAATGTATTTTTCCAAAAATGTACACATTCTCAGTGGATAAAATACCAAAACGCTTTGCAAATTTGTAACCCAATGTGATGTTAAATTGCAGTATGGACACATGCCATGGCATTGAAGGGAAGAGCAGATTTGCATTGTCTCATTTTTAAGGCTATATAATTTTTTAACATAACTTTTTTTGATATAAGAGCCTCATGAAAATGTGTTTTTTGCATCATAGGCTAGGTTCACACCACGTTTTAAGTATATGCTAAGTGTGTACGTCGGGTAAGCTCCCGACGAATATGCTTAGCGTATACATTGACAAATAGTGGCAGATGGAGGCATAGTTGTTGCTTCTGTCTGACCACTATACCTCCCATCCGCCAAAATAAGCAGGGTAGGAAGATGGCAATGGATGGCTATGTGTAATGGATGCAGCATATTGCATTTCTCCCCACAGCCCTGCCAAACACATACGTCGCTCGACAGGAAGGAGGACCCGCTGATGTCATTGTCCATATTAGGACACGGACATGACTAGGGAAACACCACCTTCATTGGCAGCAACCAATCACCGGCTGCTGCTGATGTACACTCCTCTCCCCGCATTGAGGGGGGTCCCACAGTGTTGGCATGCATCGGTATCCTGCACACACAAGGAAAGATAGAGCATGCTCTATCTATTCCCCGTGTATGACGCGGAACGCCACCAGGCCTTCATTGCCATGACGTATATATGTGGCTATGAATTTGAGGCCGCATATATGTCCCCCCAGATGGTCATGTGAATAGTGTTAGTAAATCTGTCCTGGAACCTGTAATATGTGTTTAATCATGTACTTTAAAGGGGTTGTCCGAGAGTTATGAAAATGAACTAAAGGTGGCCGGAGGGGGCTGCTTAAAAAAATAAAGAACTACTTACCTTCTGGTGCCCTCTGGTGTCCAGCGCTGCTGTTGCTCCGGTCCGGGCGCCATGTAAACAAACATGGACTGGACTCGGCTTCCGGCCGGGCACGCCAGTCCGTCCCTATTCACAGCATTGTGAATGCGGGCCGGAAGGTTGTCGGGTCAGGCCGCTGGACACTGGAGGGCACCGGAAGGTAAGTAGTTCTTTATTTTTTTAAACAGCCCCCTCAGGCCGCCTTTAGTTTATTTTTATAGCTCTCGGACAACCCCTTTAATAGGAACTGTGACTGGACTTTATCTTTAACAGCTAAGGGGTCACTCATGACTTGATTTACAGTTTTATTGGTTTGTGTAGACAGACTATTGTTTGGCTTTTGTTGATACATTCTGAGTCTGAGCATGAATTTATCTGCATTCTGATAAAAAATTGTGAAATCACACAGCATGACAGAAAATCCTCAGACTCCTTCCCTCTATCTCCTCTGACATGAAGGGTCATCATATTGAAAAATGACTGTAAGCACAGTGCACAATATCCACCTCTGGCATCAGGTGTAATTCAAAGTTGGTGAAATGTTCCATTTCACTCCAGTGACTTTTGGGACAGTGACATGTTTTTGGAGCATTGTTTTCTATGTAGATGATACATTGGGGCTCATTCACTAAGGGCCCTGCGGACCGCACTTTCGTCGGACATCCCAATGATTTCTGTTTTATGTGATCAGATTTTGACACAATTGCGCTGGCTTTCATGCGACACAGATTGGGGGGTGGGCAGTCGGATGATCCGACGGATTCGGACAAACCGGCGGACCTGATCAGGGAAGTGACACATTCAGCAAGTCGGTCGCACGAACTTCTTGAATTGTCGTCGGACAATGCACTTTTGGGATCTCCTCCGAACTAGGTAAGTAAATGTTTCCCATTGTGTATTACCAAAAATAGTTACTTGTCCGTTAGTCATGGAAAGAAGGGGGTGGATATTGTGTCTTGTAGCTTTATCACACCTTCCCTTCCGTTTTCTGGCTCCTACATGTCACCAAAGAGAAAAGTGTACAGATTGCCAAAGAGTTTATTTTAGTAAAACAGGTTTTTTACAAAATAAAGATAAGTTAGATGAAAGTGTATGCAGAGCTGTGTCCGAAGTCCTATGGCGCAAACAAGTATGACGTCCTGAGGGGGTAAGCGAAAGGGTGGGGTGTGGGAGGGGAGATATGGGGGACATGGGATGTTTTTGTTTTTTTTTTAATTTGAAATTGATGCATGACAGAGCAGGGGGGGGGGGCAACTTCTCACTAGCGACTTCCTTAGGACTAAGGACACAGCCCTGCATACAGAATAGCAAAATTTGATCCAACATCTGTTTTGGAAAAACTGTTTTACTATAAAAACTCCTTGGCGATGTGTACACTATTCTCTATAGGGACATTGGGGGAGACATCTCCTAATGACAGTTTCCCTTTAAAATAAGAAGGTTGTCGCCATGGCGAGGGCAAGAGGTTTGGGGTAGTCTATATCTTAAAATACGTTTTAGAAAGACAATGGAAGCGCAGGTGGGCATGCCATGGGCCGATCGCATATGCGTTTCTATGAAACCACATGCGATAAGTATCCAGCACTTCTAAACGGAATCACTGTGGTATGTGTGACTGCACTCTTACCTTAACCAAATTTCACATTGTTTAGCTCTCCTTATGCTTTCCTGCTTTGGCCCCTAAGTTTGATTGCCCCTTTTTAAGTATACACTGATTTTATGGGGCACATTTACTCACCCGTCCTGTCGCGATCCCTGCTGTGCCTTGGCCGGCGCGGATTTGGATCTTCAGCGATTCACATTGCTTGTGCGCCCGATTACCTGCATCCATCGCTACCCCCGCTGAGGTCCGCCAGAGTTCACCTTCTTCTTCCCGATGCATGTGAGTGCTGACACAATTTCGTTTTCTGGTGCAATTTTAAAATTTAAATTTTTTTTGCTAAATGAATGTATTTTTCCAAAAATGTACACATTCTCAGTGGATAAAATACCAAAACGCTTTGCAAATTTGTAACCCAATGTGATGTTAAATTGCAGTATGGACACATGCCATGGCATTGAAGGGAAGAGCAGATTTGCATTGTCTCATTTTTAAGGCTATATAATTTTTTAACATAACTTTTTTTGATATAAGAGCCTCATGAAAATGTGTTTTTTGCATCATAGGCTAGGTTCACACCACGTTTTAAGTATATGCTAAGTGTGTACGTCGGGTAAGCTCCCGACGAATATGCTTAGCGTATACATTGACAAATAGTGGCAGATGGAGGCATAGTTGTTGCTTCTGTCTGACCACTATACCTCCCATCCGCCAAAATAAGCAGGGTAGGAAGATGGCAATGGATGGCTATGTGTAATGGATGCAGCATATTGCATTTCTCCCCACAGCCCTGCCAAACACATACGTCGCTCGACAGGAAGGAGGACCCGCTGATGTCATTGTCCATATTAGGACACGGACATGACTAGGGAAACACCACCTTCATTGGCAGCAACCAATCACCGGCTGCTGCTGATGTACACTCCTCTCCCCGCATTGAGGGGGGTCCCACAGTGTTGGCATGCATCGGTATCCTGCACACACAAGGAAAGATAGAGCATGCTCTATCTATTCCCCGTGTATGACGCGGAACGCCACCAGGCCTTCATTGCCATGACGTATATATGTGGCTATGAATTTGAGGCCGCATATATGTCCCCCCAGATGGTCATGTGAATAGTGTTAGTAAATCTGTCCTGGAACCTGTAATATGTGTTTAATCATGTACTTTAAAGGGGTTGTCCGAGAGTTATGAAAATGAACTAAAGGTGGCCGGAGGGGGCTGCTTAAAAAAATAAAGAACTACTTACCTTCTGGTGCCCTCTGGTGTCCAGCGCTGCTGTTGCTCCGGTCCGGGCGCCATGTAAACAAACATGGACTGGACTCGGCTTCCGGCCGGGCACGCCAGTCCGTCCCTATTCACAGCATTGTGAATGCGGGCCGGAAGGTTGTCGGGTCAGGCCGCTGGACACTGGAGGGCACCGGAAGGTAAGTAGTTCTTTATTTTTTTAAACAGCCCCCTCAGGCCGCCTTTAGTTTATTTTTATAGCTCTCGGACAACCCCTTTAATAGGAACTGTGACTGGACTTTATCTTTAACAGCTAAGGGGTCACTCATGACTTGATTTACAGTTTTATTGGTTTGTGTAGACAGACTATTGTTTGGCTTTTGTTGATACATTCTGAGTCTGAGCATGAATTTATCTGCATTCTGATAAAAAATTGTGAAATCACACAGCATGACAGAAAATCCTCAGACTCCTTCCCTCTATCTCCTCTGACATGAAGGGTCATCATATTGAAAAATGACTGTAAGCACAGTGCACAATATCCACCTCTGGCATCAGGTGTAATTCAAAGTTGGTGAAATGTTCCATTTCACTCCAGTGACTTTTGGGACAGTGACATGTTTTTGGAGCATTGTTTTCTATGTAGATGATACATTGGGGCTCATTCACTAAGGGCCCTGCGGACCGCACTTTCGTCGGACATCCCAATGATTTCTGTTTTATGTGATCAGATTTTGACACAATTGCGCTGGCTTTCATGCGACACAGATTGGGGGGTGGGCAGTCGGATGATCCGACGGATTCGGACAAACCGGCGGACCTGATCAGGGAAGTGACACATTCAGCAAGTCGGTCGCACGAACTTCTTGAATTGTCGTCGGACAATGCACTTTTGGGATCTCCTCCGAACTAGGTAAGTAAATGTTTCCCATTGTGTATTACCAAAAATAGTTACTTGTCCGTTAGTCATGGAAAGAAGGGGGTGGATATTGTGTCTTGTAGCTTTATCACACCTTCCCTTCCGTTTTCTGGCTCCTACATGTCACCAAAGAGAAAAGTGTACAGATTGCCAAAGAGTTTATTTTAGTAAAACAGGTTTTTTACAAAATAAAGATAAGTTAGATGAAAGTGTATGCAGAGCTGTGTCCGAAGTCCTATGGCGCAAACAAGTATGACGTCCTGAGGGGGTAAGCGAAAGGGTGGGGTGTGGGAGGGGAGATATGGGGGACATGGGATGTTTTTGTTTTTTTTTTAATTTGAAATTGATGCATGACAGAGCAGGGGGGGGGGGCAACTTCTCACTAGCGACTTCCTTAGGACTAAGGACACAGCCCTGCATACAGAATAGCAAAATTTGATCCAACATCTGTTTTGGAAAAACTGTTTTACTATAAAAACTCCTTGGCGATGTGTACACTATTCTCTATAGGGACATTGGGGGAGACATCTCCTAATGACAGTTTCCCTTTAAAATAAGAAGGTTGTCGCCATGGCGAGGGCAAGAGGTTTGGGGTAGTCTATATCTTAAAATACGTTTTAGAAAGACAATGGAAGCGCAGGTGGGCATGCCATGGGCCGATCGCATATGCGTTTCTATGAAACCACATGCGATAAGTATCCAGCACTTCTAAACGGAATCACTGTGGTATGTGTGACTGCACTCTTACCTTAACCAAATTTCACATTGTTTAGCTCTCCTTATGCTTTCCTGCTTTGGCCCCTAAGTTTGATTGCCCCTTTTTAAGTATACACTGATTTTATGGGGCACATTTACTCACCCGTCCTGTCGCGATCCCTGCTGTGCCTTGGCCGGCGCGGATTTGGATCTTCAGCGATTCACATTGCTTGTGCGCCCGATTACCTGCATCCATCGCTACCCCCGCTGAGGTCCGCCAGAGTTCACCTTCTTCTTCCCGATGCATGTGAGTGCTGACACAATTTCGTTTTCTGGTGCAATTTTAAAATTTAAATTTTTTTTGCTAAATGAATGTATTTTTCCAAAAATGTACACATTCTCAGTGGATAAAATACCAAAACGCTTTGCAAATTTGTAACCCAATGTGATGTTAAATTGCAGTATGGACACATGCCATGGCATTGAAGGGAAGAGCAGATTTGCATTGTCTCATTTTTAAGGCTATATAATTTTTTAACATAACTTTTTTTGATCCCTTTAAAGTGAAGGAATTTGATGAAAAATTAAAATTTTTTGGAAGTTTTACGGTGTTAGCCGAGCGATTCCAATAAAATTTCTGATTTATAGTACTGATTGTTATGGACACGGTGATACCAAATGTGTGGGATTTTTTGTGATTTTGTGTTATTTTACTAGATGTATATGGGAAATGAGGCAATGCCTGAGTTACATTGAGTTTGCGCAACCCGGTGCACTTATCAGACCCCAGGGTTGCCATCTGAGGATTGGCGTCCCCTGGTACCACCACACTCAGCAGGCCACCTCAGAGCTGAAGGACTGAACCTAGCAACGCTGACAGTCACGTTGGGACAGGTGTTGTCAGTGGTACGGAACATTAGTACTAGACTGTTAAGGGTGACATAAGTGACAACCAAACATTAGTGGATGATGATGTTGTTGTTACTCAAATGTGGAATCCGTGGCAAGAGATGGACTCGTCATCATTAAGGGGTTAAGATGGCAGCAAGTCGATCATCCTGTATTGTGGCATCAGAGCTGGTGTTTAGTGTGGCGCGGGCATGTTACCCTGACAAAAACAGACTTTTCCACACAACCATCAGATTAGGGTGGGCCATTTATATGGACACACCTAAATAAAATGGCAATGGTTAGTGATATCAACTTCCTGTTTGTGGCACATCAGGATATGGGAGGTGGGAAACTTTTCAAGATGGCTGTTGACCATGACGGTTATTTTGAAGTTGGCTATTTTGGATCCAGCTTTTCTTTTTTCGGGAGCGTGACCGTATTGAAAAATTTAAGGGGGGGCAATTGTGGCATACTAAAAGCAGGTCTAAAATTAGAACTCGACAGTCTTATACTGAGACAGATTCATCATCACAATGATGTATCTGGAACAGCACTAGACTCTCTGAGCCTTCAACACATTAATGAATTCCCTCTATTGTGTCTGTGGCATCACAATAAATAAAGTGCCTCCCTATCAGAATTTATATAGTGCCTCCCATAGTACAATTCATATAGTGTCTCCCCATCACAATTCATTTGGTGCCCCTTTTATTACAATCCATACGAGTGCCTCCCCATCACAATTAATACAGTGCACCTCTTCTATTACCATTCATATAGTGCCTCCTATATATAAATTCACACAGTGCCCTTTTATTCCAATTCATATAGTGCCTCCCATATTAAAATGAATATAGTGGCTCTCTTTATACAACTCCTAAATCGCAGCCTTCATTCCAATTCATATAGTGCCTCCCATACAATATTTCATATGGTGTCTCCCCATTACAATTCATATAGTTCCTATCCCAGTCACAATTTATATAGTGCCTCTCCTATTACAATTCTTATAGAAACCTTCATTCCAATTCATATAGTGCCTCCCATACAATATTTTATATGGTGTCTCCCCATTACAATTCATATAGTTCCTATCCCAGTCACAATTATATAGTGCCTCTCCTATTACAATTCTTATAGAAACCTTAATTCCAATTTACATGGTGTCACCCCTATTATAATTCATACACTTCCTCCCCCATTACAATTCATAATGTGCCTCTCACATTACAGTTCATACACTGCCTCACAAATAAGAATTCATATAGTGCCTCCCCAATACAATTCATATACAGCCTCCCCTATTACAATTCATAAAGTGCCTTTGCAATACAATGAACGTATATACTCGAGTATAAGCTGAGTTTTTCAGCACAATTTTTCATCAAACCCTGGGCTGGCTGACTTAATACAGGGGCGAGCTGGCTATATACTGGGGCAGGAGTCTGCCTATATACAGGTGACTAGCTGGCTGGCTATATGCCCCGTGTGACCAATGCATTATCCACCCGAGGATTATACTTGAGTCAATAGGTTTTTTCTGGTAAATTAGGTGCCTTGGCTTCTATTTGGGATGGCTTATACTCCAATATATACGGTAATATAGTGTCCTTCCATTCATATAGTGCCTCCCCTATTATAATTCATATAGTGCCTAACACATTACAATACAAATAGTGCTTCCCCTATTATATTTCATATAGTGCCCTCATTACAATTCATATAGTGCCTCACATATTACAATACATATAGTGCTTCCTCGATACAATTCATATAGTGCCTTTTCATTACAATTCATATAGTGCCTCACACATTACAATTCATATAGTGCCTTTCCATTACAATTCATGTAGTGCTTTTCCATTACAATTCATATAGTGCCTCACACATTAGAATTTATATAGTGCCTTTCCATTTTAATTCACTACGTACCTACCCATTATTCAACACAAATCATGTAGTTTCTCCCACATGTACATCCAGAGTTCCTACCCCATTACAATTCATAGTGCCTCCCCTATGCAATTCATATAATGCCTCCCTCATTACAATTTATATATTAACACTCCCCCTTACAATTTATTTATTAGTAGTACATTTGTACTCTGAGCACCTACCTGGGTATATTCTATTACTGAGCAGATTTCCAGCTGTTTGTTGTGTGGTTTTCACATATATAAGCAGTTTACACTAAGAAGTGCTGTGCTGTGCTTGTTCCCTTCAATGTGTTCAAATATTTGTGGTTATTGCTGTTTGTCTGTTCCAGTTTTAGTGATAGCCATAAACAGCTGAGACCTGAGGATCAGTGATGGTGGCAGATACTGGATCCACTTACACTTGCAATAACATAGAGAACTCATGGCTGCGTCCATGACAGAAGCAAGAAGAAAGAAGAAGAGCCGTGGAGAAGATAGAAGACGGAACACGCTGACATCGGGGACAGGGGCAGGGGCAGGCTGTATACTACTAGGGGCTGCTGTAAACTACTAGGGGCTTGCTGTATACTACTAGGGGCCTCTGTATACTACTAGGGGCTTGCTGTATACTACTAGGGGATGCTGTATACTACTAGGGGCTTGCTGTATACTACTAGGGGCTTGCTGTATACTACTAGGGGATGCTGTATACTACTAGGGGCTGCTGTAAACAACATGGGGGCTGGCAGGCTGTATACTACTAGGGGCTGCTGTATACTACATGGGGGCTGGCAGGCTGTATACTACTAGGGGCTGCTGTATACTACATGGGGGCTGGCAGGCCGCATACTACTGGGGGCTGGCAGGCTGTATACTACTAGGGGGGGGGGGGGGGTTGACCAATGCATTTCCCACCCTCGGCTTTTACTCGAGTCAGTAGTTTTTCCCAGTTTTTGGTGGTAAAATTAGGGGTCTCGGCTTGTACTCGGTTTGGCTTATACTCAAGTATATACGGTAGTTAAAGAGTAGCAACAGAGTCACAGAGGCCCCACAATAGCCAGTATAGATAAAGGGGCCACGCTGTAGCCAATATAGTGCCCTACAGCAGTGAACTAAGTCAAAAAGTCCCCCACATTAGCAGGCCCCCTGCTCCCTGCACACCTGGTTGTGGTTACACACCCTGCGATCACAATCATTACACCCCTGGTTGGATCTAATACTGTATTAAATAAGTGATGTCACACGTTTTATAAACTAAGGAACAAAGACAGGTATTATTTTTTGTGGGCACGGTAATCAATAGGGTTAGGGCACACCACAACAAACAGTTTTGGGTAAGGGGCCTTGTCAAAATTTTGCTATGGGGCCCAATCAATATTGGTGACATTGATGATTTGATATTGACATCTTATCAATATCTATAACCCATCCCCTTAAATGCTCTGATAACACGTTATGCAATAAGCTCCTAAACCCTAGATCTAAGCACAGATCTAACCCCTATAAAATAAAATTTATATGGGCTAACACACACACAATATAACTAACTAGCACACAGTATTGGGACTATGGTAACATGACTTTAAAACCCTGTATGAAGGATGTGTTCCAAGATTAAAGGTTATCCCTTACCTACAAAGCAGGAGATAGAATGCTGATCGGTTGGTGTCAAACTGTTAAGAACCTCACTTATCAATAAACTTAAGTAATTTCTCTCCATATTGCTCTGATTTGCTTCTTTTGGGTGTAGAGCGTGTCACTTCAATTTTTTGTTCTCCCACCCCTTCTGTCATCACATGAATGGGAGCCCCGTTCCCGTAATGAAAGCAGTGGCAGGTATGTCTATTGGTCTGATAACAAACTGCGCTAGCAGGTGTGAGGCGCCAATAGGGCTGCATACATTATTTGTGCAGAGCTGTGAAGTATGTTGGTGCTATATAAATAATGCACAGTAAATCAGTTTTAAAACTCCCATGTATCATTGCAACCTAATGAAATGACTTCCTTAGCCTATGATGCATACAGCACCTCATATACATTAATATGTGTTAATATTCCATGGATACAATCTGCGTTATGAGCTGCAGAATAATTTAAAAGGAATCCAATAAATATGGAATATTACTTGTAAATAGGGCACCATTCCGTGAAAGCTTTGAAGCTGGGTACTTTGAGACTAAAATGTACATTTTAGCAGCCAGTTTGATAACCATTAAAAACCTGATACAGTAAAATAGTGAAATCACATCTGTAAGTTGAATTCTTGGAAAATACAGTCTGGGTTTTATAAATTATATATAAATATATGGGTGGCATGAAATGATTTAGTTAGGGCAAGCCATGGTGAAGACCATAACTTCTTTTATATGTTAATGTTTTTTAAAGGAGAAGTGCTAGTATAGTTTTAAAGGGTTTGTGTGGGATATAATTTTATATTAGTGGTCTTAATAAATGATAACTAATAAATAAATAAGAACTAATACCTACCTTGGTTCTTGTGTCTGGTCCAGCACAGCACCTCCCACCACCGCTGTCCTCTGCAGGTGGAGTGTCATGTTAAGGCTGCATTTACACGGGCGTTGGGGGGCGTATTTACGTCACATATACATCCCCCATAGGCCAGTAAAGGGCGCCTGGTGCCGTATGGAGCGATACGGTGCTGCACATGTGCGGCACCGTACTGTTCCATACCTGGGAGAAGGATAGGACTTGTCCTATCTTTCCCCAGAATACAGCGGCGTGCGCCATACATCGCTGTTATGAGGAGCATGGGTGAGCAGCGCTCACCCCCTCCTCCTCTACCGGGCACCAACGTGTGCCTGCCGTGCTAAGGTACAGCGAACATACGGTTGTCTGAATGTAGCCTAACACTGTGCACTACCTACAGCCTAATACACGCCACATGCTTACAAGGGTGCACATTGTCAATGCAACTTCAGCTTTGTATTACTAGGTAGCTAAAAGAGGCATGATTTTCCTTATCCCACCCTGGAAAACTTTGCATATTTTCTCAGAATCCCCCTAGTGGAGCATCCATGGCTATAAGACTCCACACGCCTATACGATTGCCATAATTGGCAGTCTCCATGAGGAGAACTCTTATTTCCAGTAGAGCCCGGACAGTAGCTTGTGAAGGGGAGGCCGGCATGACAGGGCCTGTTGGGAGGGGACAGTAGTTAAGGGGCAGGGTTAAGGGTGAGCGGGAGTTGTCAGGGGAGGGTTGGCAGGCGTCACGCAGAGAACCGTTGATCAGTCTGTGAGGTGCAGGAGAAAGTGTCAGACGTACCTCAAGATGACTGATTTGGCAGCCTTGACCGGGACTTGAGGACAGCGTCGGCCAGTGAAAATGGAGCATTGGTGCGGGAGCGAGTGGCGGCGGTCCTGGATGCCAACATTTTGGGGACCGCGGGGTGAACAGAGAGCCTGAACTGCCCGCGGAGATGCTGGCGGAGAGGAGAAGAGGGGCTCGCCGCTCACGTACACCTGAGTGACTGAGCCCGGAAGTCACCCCCCCGGACACAGAGGAGGGTAAGGAGCCCCTCTCGGGACCCTGGGCCAAGCGTGGTTACTTCTGCTGCCCATCGGTGCGCACGTGGCGGCAGGAATCCTACCACCCCCTCCGGTCCTGCGGCAAGGGGTGGGTCAGCAGCCGAGCAACGGATCGCGTCACCCCCGAGGCCGGCGCAACGGTCCACGGTCAGGAGCAGTGTAGCGGCACACTTTCCCGGCGAGGCGGGGCGGTAAGGCAGACGGGAGGCCTTGTGGAGCAGAGGGAGGCGCGGCCTAGAGGACGGAGCAGAGACAGGGGCGGGGCTTGCAGCAGCTTGGAGAGCGCAAGTGTGGCAGGAATGGAGTCAGCAGGCAGACCCGATGGGTCATCACGGGAGAGCTGCTGCGGTAGCCAGTCATTGGAGGCAAGAGACGGCAGGCGACAAGAGGAGCCAGGCCAGGAGGACATCGCCCGGCGTGTGGAATCTGGAGAGGTCGCTGGTGGGGTAACAGCACTCATGCAGCAAGGTCAGTGTATGTCTGTAATGAGGGAGATGATAGATGGGGGAGCGAGGGGTGCAGGGAGTGCATGTGGGGTGAGGGAGGGTGGAGTAGGGGAGGAATTAAGGTCACTAGTAGGTAGCGTTAGAGATCTTTTGGATAGGTGCGGGAGTAGCAGTGGTGGAGCCCCAACGGCAGCATGGATGCCATGGTGGGGACAAAGTGGGGGTTCCGGGGTGCGCAGGGAGTCGGGGGTGGCAGTATCTGTGCAGACGGAAAAAGATAAAGAAGAGCGGGTGCGATTGGACGATAGGGCAAAGGGGGCGGTATATGTATGCTTTGAAGAACCATTAGGGTCGCACTTAAAAAAAGAGGTGAAGGAGAAGATTTGGCGGGATGAATATGTCGAAATTTTCTCACTCCTGCCATTGGCTAAATTTAATTTGGATAAAGTAAAAGATGGGATGAGATGGGAGAGCGGGTGTGGTGTGAGTTGGGGGTTTGAATGGAGTCTGGAGTGGTGGAGGGGGTTTTGTTTTTGTGGGGACATTGGGTGGGTAGGAGGTTTGTTTGTTGTCAGAAGAATAATAGCCCTCTTCCCCCCAATGTTTCTTTTCTTTGTTGTTTTGCAGGAGGGACAGCTCGTCTGGTCTGGATATTAGGGCACTCCTACGTGCATTGGGGAGCCGAGAGGGCAGCAGTTCGTCCTGAAGGGAAGCAGTTGGGTTTCCTAAGAGAAGAAGTGGTGGTGAGGTATTTGGGTTTTAGAGGGATGCGATGGGCAAGAGTGTTGCAAGAATTTCACAAGTTTGTTCGTCTGGACAGAGAGCCGGACATCCTGGTATTACACGTTGGGGGGAATGATCTCGGGGCACAACCGGTGCGTGAGTTGATCAGGGATATTAAACATGACCTCTTGCGTTTGTGGGTGGAATTTCCCAACCTGGTGGTTATATGGTCGGATATGTTGTATCAGAGGGTGAGGAGGCAAGCTCGGTCGGTGGCTGGTTTGAATAGGGCAAGGGTGAAGTTGAACAGGTCGGTTGGGAGCTTTGTGGCAAGGAATGGGGGACTGATTGTCCGCCATAGAGATTTGGATCCAGGACTGGTTTGGATACAGGGAGTTTTGGTTGGCGGATGGTGTGCATCTTAATGCTATTGGCATTGACATATGGGCGTTGAATATTCAGGGTGGCATCGAAAGAGCGTTGTTGGTGGTGGGGGGCCGTCATGCTTGAGGTGGTCAAAGCAGGCCAGCTGTGGCAGGGTGAGAGGTCCTTGGAGTTGGTGGAAAAGTTCGGGTGATGGAAACAGACGGGATGATTTCCTGGTAGAAATGTGGTTTTGGTTGGTCTCCCGCTGGGTGGTGTCCCGGGGAGTGTTTAAAAAGGGGAGGGGGGAGTTTTGCCATGCGGTGAATTGGATATGGTGCCCTCAAACCAGAGGGGGTGGTTGAGGGTAAGTAACAAGTGGACAGGTTGGCATACTCTCTCCTTTAGTAGCTCCAAGGACCTCCTCCTTTCTTGGCGGATTGTTAATTTAATATGAATATTATTTATAAAAGTTTAAAATGTTATTTATGTTTAATGTGGTTTTTAAACAAATGGCTGCTGTGGCCAATATTATCCAACCTTTGGTGTACGTGTGGTTAATGGGGAAAGTGGGAAGCGGGTCAGTGGGTTGGAGGGCTGAAGGCAGTCAGAATCTGGTTGGATTGGAAATTCGAAGGTGGAAGTGGCCAGAAGGAAGAAAGTGTAAGAGTTAAATTGCAAATGGGACCGAACTCAACAGTGCCAATGTCATGACCCTAGTCACAAGCCTCTCATCGAGCCAAACCAGTTCCCTATTCTGTACTGAGGAGACCTAGTCAGGTGGAAACAGCGCTGTCTACAGGTGGGAGTCTGTTCCTTCGGGAATAGATATACTGGTTTAGTTTTAATCCTGTCATAAGGCCTCTTGTAGGTCATGCCTGATGTCAAGGGGGCTGCCTTACACAGTAACTAAAAGAGGTGTGGTTTTCCTTATCCCATCCTGGAAAACTTAGCAAATTTTCCTAACTACAGAGGCTGGCAGAGATAGAAGCAGGGCCGCATCTGCCATGAGGCGAGATGAAAATCTCGCCTCGGGCGGCAGAATGCGTACCTCTTTAAAAGCGGCATTTTGCCGCTCCAATGCGGACGATTCGGGCACCCTTTCCGGCTGCTGGCGTCGCTCCGTACAGTGCAGTGACACAGGCGGCTGATGATGACGTGACGCCGCCTGTGTCACTCAGCGGAGCCGCGGCTGCCAGAAGAGGCGCCTGAAGACGGGAGTCGTGCGCCGTGGGACCACCCTGCCCGGGGGTAAGTAGAAGTTTTATTATTTTTACTGTCCAATCAATTAAATGTGGCCATATATATATTAGGGGGCAATTACTCCTGTAACGTGGGGTGGGGGGCTGTAGTGGTATTATTAGATCTTCTATATATGCTTATATGAGGCCAGATTCCTTTTTTTTTTTTTACTGGGGAGCCTGTGTACATTTATAAGGGGCCAGATCCAATTTTTCCTGGGGGGGGGGCTGTATATATTTATATGGGGGGCCAGATTCTGTTTATTCTGGGGGGCTGTATATATTTATATGAGGGGCCAGATTCCGTTTATTCTGAGGGGGCTGTATATATTTATATGGGGGCCAGATTCTGTTTATTCTGGGGGGGCTGTATATATTTATATGGGGGGCCAGATTCCGTTTATTCTGGGGGGGGGGGGCTGTATATATTTATATGAGGGGCCAAATTCTTATTACACTGGGGGGGCTGTATATATTTATATTGGGGGCCAGATGCTGTTTATTCTGGGGGAGGGGGCTGTATATATTTATATGGGGGGCCGTATTCTGTTTATTCTGGGGGGGGGGGCTGTATATATTTATATGGGGGGGCCGTATTCTGTTTATTCTGTGGAGCTGTATATATATATATGGGGGGGCCGTATTCTGTTTATTCTGGGGGAGGGCTGCATATATTTATATGGGGGACCGTATTCTGTTTATTCTGGGGGGGGCTGTATATATTTATATGGGGGACCATACTCTGTTTATTCTGGAGGGGGCTATATATATTTATATGGGGCAGGATACTGTTTATACTGGGGGGGGCCTATAAAAATAAAATATATATATTCATTAGGGGGTGCTATATATTTACATTAATCAGGGTAGCACTCTATATAAATTCACATGTAACATAATAACAGGGTGGGATATATTAGTTATAGGATACCATACTTAGGATTACTTTGCATCATGTAAACCAAATGTTAGGGGTCTGTATTAATAAATTGGGGGTGTTGTATATTGATTGGAGTGCTGTGCATGCTATAATTCCAGTAGAATATATATAATAAGGAAGGGATGTTTTATATGTGGGGAGAGTCAGTTGTGTTGTGAGTGGTATATAATATTTAGGAGCACAGTGTTGTTATCCAGGAGACTTTATACTGTAAGTGACTGTGGTATTTTTAGGGACGCCGGGTGGAGATGCTGCACGGAGCTGAAGATATCTGCCCGTGAATTCAGCTGTGATACGTCATGGATTGGAGAACCCGGAATAAAGTTCTACTGATGGAAGAGATTGTCATCTATAAGGTACTAGATGCCACTAATGCCTCTCAGATCCTGTAGTCAGTCACACAGTGTCAGGGAGCTGTCTGTAGGGATGTTACTTGTTTTACTGCATTTTAATATTCGCCTCAGGCAGCAAATATGCTAGAATCGGCCCTGAATAGAAGAAGATATTGCTTTCCTGCTCATAACTATTGTCAGTGTTACTTTACATTCAAAAAACTTTTCTGATTCTAGTCCAGTCTGAGAATCAGCCCATGTGTGCTCTGGGGTTTTCACTGTCCAGTCACTGCAATAGGTGAATCGGCTTGCGAAGATGTTGCCATAAATTAAATACAAAAATTCATGTAGACAAAACTTTTTCGTTTTTATTTGGATGGTGGATCGCACATGATTAAAATCTATTGCTGTGTACATGGGGCCTAAATTGGATATCTGTTTTCCCAGGCAATGGGTCCATAGTCTATATAGTCGGAAATCCTCCTTATTTTCTTCTGTGGGACACTGCCCTTTCCTCATTTATGCCCTCATATTTTGGATTATGTTCCATATGAATTATAAATCCATTGAAATGCTCTTCCACATACCTTACAAAGGCAGCACCTTTCCACTATCTGACAGAAAGGATTTCTTGACTTTGCGTATAAGGCATGTGAAACTTGGGGAGGTTTGTACTTTGCCTCATGAATGGCGCTCAGGGTAAGACGTTGTCACTGAAAATCAACACACAAAATAGCTTCCAGGACTAAACAATTGATGTAAGGTAATATACAAGTGACAGAAAGTCAATTCATATGTGTTGTCGAGGGTCAGAAAAAAGTCTGCTTGACATGAACATTACAAGATAAGTCTTTGTCTTATCTTGTAAGAAATGATCCGTTCATTTCCCCCAATAAAGTACATGGACATTATAGAGGAGGTTTATTTGTAAGCACTCTTTGTCATAGACATAACATTATACATGGCTTCAAGCACTAATGCAAAATACTGTGTGAAAGTGGTACAATGTTATTTAAACCGGGTAACACTTTATTTCCTCTATAGGGGTCAATGCAGGGAAAAGTCTGACTGCCCATGGTTTCTCCCAATCAAATCAGCTATGTTATGTTTTTTTTTATACAATATGTGGACGAGATGGTGAGAATCCCGTTTTAACTTTGTATTAATGTAATGCTACCTCACGTTGCTTATGATAATCACTTACACACAGCACTTTATCGCCATAAGCACTTTCAATGTCGATTATTACTTACTCTTTGGACTGTATATGCACTTGCACTTTACTATGAGATATATTGATGCATTGAATGTCATTATTTCACTTGTAATACACTTGATTATGGCACTTTGACAAACAACATGTTAATGAGGGGGGGGGGGATTATTTGTATCATGTGAACACCTATGTTTGCCATATATATGTAATGTTCACCCTTGTTACTTGGCTTGAAAAAGGCTCCAAGTTGAGACGAAACATTGCACTTTATTGTACCTGTCAACATGGAATAAAGAACTCATCTTTAATACCACCAATTGGACGTTTTGGAGTGCTGCCTACTTTCTCCTATCTTTACCTTTGAGAGACCTGAGGCCTGGTCCCAATGTGCCTGCACCCACCCTTACCTACATTGTTTGTGAGCTGCTTACATTTTCTTCAAGTATATTTATAGACAGCTATTCATTTTCGCTTAGTACTTAACGGAAACCTACCATTTGATTTGATACATTATGAACCAAACATACCTTGAGAATGTTGTAGCTACACTGATGCAGAAATGTATCTTGTTTAATCCCTCAAGTGAGTGGTTTTGTTGAAAAAACAATTATAAAATTGTCATAATGAAGCTCTGTCGCTCTTGTGGCTAGCTCGGCACTTCTCCTCTTAGCCTAATTATGCACTGCTCCAGAGAATGATGTAATTACTGTGTTCTCCCTGACAGACAGAAGTAATCAATCGCTGCACCATTCCCAGCTGCAGTATATGAGTCATCCAGCTCAGGTTGATTAGTCCTGTCTGGACAGTTCATGAAGCTCTGTGTAATGTGTTAATGTATGGCAGCAAGCATGTAACTCAGCTTTCCCAAGGTCTTGAATTTTATAATTGTGTTTTGAGCAAAACCACTCTGGTCAGGGATTAAATAAGATTTGTTTCTGTATCAGTGTAAATACAGCATTCTCAGGTGTATTTGGTTAACAATGCATGAAAATAAATGGTAGATTACCTTTAAACTGTTAAACCACTATAACCTCCTTGAATTGGGTTACAACTGATGAGACCAAATTTAAATTAAGGGTTTAATATTTTAGAACACAGAAACCAATGAAGCTAACATCGGCTTCTCTTATTTGTAAGGTGCAAAGCTGAAGGCCATAAATGAAAACATTGGGGGAGATTTATCAGAAGTATCTGGGGGTAAAACTGTTCTAGTTTCCTGTGGAAACCAGTCAAAGCTCAGCTTTAAATTATAAACAGCTGTTGGGAAAATAAAAGCTCAGCTCTGATTGGTTACCATGGACAACTAGATTAGTTCCGTTCTGTTAAATGCCCCCCCCCCCCCTTGGGTCATTAAATGTAATTTTTATAAATTCTTCGTCAACATCACAGAAAATTGCACTTCATCTCCCAATGTATTTCATTATATCTTGCTGAGCCATTGTGACTGATTTATCACTTTGTGGCTACAATAAACCATTGTGTAGAGATGGTAGAGATATTTTCTCCGGCCTCACAAAAGAACATGTCATTTTCATGAATGCAATATATCTCGAATAAAAAAAAATTCCTTGCTCGATAAGGGAGAGTTAACATCAGCATAGGAACATTTCTACTGCCACACAAATTCAGCGAAACCCAGCGAAGGAGAAGAGTAGCAACGATGAAAAGTAATGTGGAGGGATTGTGAAGGGGCAGCGAGAGCATAAGGATTCTGTAAGAAAGCATCGAAGGAAAGGTAGCCAGCAAGATTCATAGAGGAGAGCACGTCCCATTGACTTGTCAGGTTGTACTGTGTTATGACACATCATGAATACCGATAGCTATGGTGGTAGACCTTGTCACAGATTGCCATTGTCTTGTTTATTAAACAGCGGAGAGAAATGTAATCTTGTCTGTGGCAAATAATTACCATGACATGCAATATTGACTATAAACACTGCATGTCCTTCAAAAAGGTCAAGGAGTGTCATTAAGGAATTATCTTTCAATAAGAAGTAGCTCCAGTCACTCAGATTCCCAGGCCTGACAACCCTCATGCTACATAAAAGGACCATTATACATGGCTCGGATTATGGTATTGTAGTGATTATTTTCTTCTACATAAGGGATCAGTTTTATAGTAATAATCTTTTACACAACAGTAGCAACATTTCGGTACATAGCAACACAATTACCACAGCTGTTATGACTTGATTCTCTATCATGCCACCGCCCAGCTGCAGAAATATGACCAAATTAAATTAATCCAATAAAAGCTAAGTTGAAGTACTTCCCCTTAAGTTCTGTAGTTCATTAATAAATTTGTGAATTTTGCTTGGATACAGTGGGGGTTATTTATCATAAGCCAGGTACATCAAAAGGCTTAGGCATGTGCGCAGGGGTCGGCACAGGAACGCCCTGTGCAGGACCACTTCCCTGACGGCCATGCCTCCCTCCATACCCTCCACGCTCTCCTGCCGTAGAGTTGAGATGAAGGGGAAAATATTTGCAATATGCAAGAATTTGGGATTACTTCATGGCTTCTATGCCAGTGTTGTGTCACAGAAACCCTGATAAGAAAGCCCAAGTGAGTATGTATGGTATATGAAGAAATACAGATCTGTTTATCAGATCTATTTATCTGATTAGGAACAGAGATCAATAGATTCAGAGTGGCATGTAGGTTTTACTATACAATCCAAAACACAGCTAGCAATCTATAGAAGTATCCTTTTGAACTTAGGTGGCAGTAAAACAGTAGTTATAATATTTGTACATGGAACAGCATTATAGTAGTGATATTCATGTACATTGTAGCAGCAAATCTTTATTTGACTGTTGCTGCATCATAAGTATTAACATTTATAGACTTTACATTATTCATATGGAGTGAGTTTTAATTTTAATGTCGTTGTCATTTATGGTAATTACATAACAGCACTTAGGCACATTAAAGAAGACAGGGAGTGGGGACGTCAGTGCTCTATAAAGTGTAGGATGTCTTTTATCCTGCAACAGAAATCCCAGGAGATCTTTTGGATCTGTGCAGTAAATGCCAAAATAAGGGTCATTGTAAAGAGTATCTAAACCTTTGAAATAAGTTCTTTTTAATTTGAGAACTGAATAGAGCAGATGATAACGGTAAACTTTGTAATATACTTCATTAAGCAAAGCAGCTTCTCAGAACCTTTTTTCCTGCTTTTCCTTCTACAATGAGCAGTGTATCTGAAAGCTTTCACCTCTCTATGCATCTCAGGCAAATAATAAGACTAATGATAAACTCTTTCCATACTATGTGCAGTTTGCCTGTAGAGGGTACAGTCTGCCTGTGTAGTGTGCAGGGTGTGACAGGTTCAAGAAATGTGTTCAATGATCTTCATGAGTCTGGTGCCCCTTCCACTGCTCTGGCAGAATGCACCAAGTTTTTTGGTGCACCTTTAACATAGGGTGCGCAACACAATTTGGTTAGACTCTGCATGGTAAATGTGTCGCATGGCACAACTGTGCACAGGAACGCCCCTTCTAGTGTTGAATTTTGTGTTGTGATGAGAATAGTGCAGCCGTGACACAAATATGTATCATGCACCATAAATGTGTATTGGACACTTTATAAATACACGTGCAAGCATTTTGCACTACAAAG
This sequence comes from Engystomops pustulosus, assembly GCF_040894005.1. Lineage (NCBI taxonomy): Eukaryota > Metazoa > Chordata > Amphibia > Anura > Leptodactylidae > Engystomops > Engystomops pustulosus. The sequence continues at coordinate 125,498,317 of NC_092416.1, forward strand.
AATGTGCAAAGTCAGACAAAAAACTGGCGCAGTTAATCTGGGTCTCGTGTATAAAGATGTAAGTAACATATTTATTTAAACCCTTACCAACATGCGCCATACTAATACAGCACGGGTCGGGAGCGGTTGGATAGAGAGGACTCACAAGGTGGGTGTTTGCTGCACACTGCACATGGTTAACCATGTCAATGCATCCGGGAAAGTTGCCGGAGGCATTTAAATCCCGGTGGCGCATGCACGCATTTGATTGCCGCCCCCTGTGATGTCATCAGGGAGCGGTGATCGGTTAATATGACAGCCGTCTATACTAGACTCCCAGGCTTGTCATTCAGCCTGATCTCTAATTGTCTGCTGGAGGCAGATGCTTTGAGATCACCAGCAAAGCTACCATGTACTGCAGTATTGCATATGGTAAAAGCTATCTGACACACAAGGGTTAAAGTACCCTTAGTGGTCTAAAAAATAGTTTTTAAAAAAGTAAAAAAAAACAATAGAAAAAAATAGAAAAACCTAAAAGTTTAAATAACTTATTCGCCATATCGCAACTTTTATAAATTTCATAAAAAGTGATCAAAGCATTGTACAGTCCCCAAAATGGTAGCTAACGTCATCTCATCCCACAAAAAAATGAGACCATACACACGTCTGTACGCTGTAGTATGAAAAAGTTATTAGCGCCAGAATATAGGTAATTTAAGGCACTTTTCATACTAAAATCTTTTTTAAATTCTATTAAAACATATTAAATCCTATATAAAGTTGGTATCCCCGTGATTGTACCAACCCATGGAATAAAGTGGAGGTGGCAAGTGGAAGCTCTCAGCGTCATAGTAAGTGTGCGGGCACAACGTATAGACATGCCTGTGCCCGCACTGCTCGAAAGACACCAGTAGCCGCGAGGAGAAGAAGCTGGGAAGAGTGAAGAGAAGAGGACCTGTGGGGAGCGCCAAAGGGTAAGTACTAGGTTTTACATAGACTATATATACACTCAAGTATAAGCCGAGTGGGGATTTTTCAGCACAAAAATTGCACTGAAATAATCTGCTTATATTCGAATATATATAGTAATCAAGTAGTTGCAAGAAATTGTCTTTATTTTAAATTGTGTACTCCAAAATCAGAAAGTGTTATGTTTATGATGATAAGGTGAAGAGCAGCTTCCAATCCATCTACTGAAAGTATCCTGGTAGCCCTAGCTTCCAAAAAGCAATAAATCCTTTTGACAAAGAGCAACAGGGAAACAGTGGCTCATGTTGATCATGACTAATGCTCAGACTGTTTTAGTTTTTGAAGCTTGAAAAGTTTTGTAGATGAGTCAGTTTGACATCTGTTTCTTTTTATTTATTCCATACTCCGTTCCCCAAGTAGCATTCTGAACTGTTATCTACACACTTATCTTGATCGTGTTCATCTTTTATATCCATTGCAGGGTTAGTATCTGATGTTGCCTAGGTTATGGGATAAAGAACATAATAAAGGACTTTCTTTTTGTATCCTCCTCTGATTAAGAGTGCTTATGTCTCATCATTACTTAAACGCAGCTGCATCAACAACCTTTGTTAGTAATCATTCCTATTGTCTACCTTGAATAAGCGCTAAAACAGACACAGCATCAAATACACTCAAATTATCAATTAGTCGAGACCTTGAGCAATTAAATATCTTGTGTTTAACCTCAATAGAACTCTAAAAAAACACAAATTAAATATAAGTACAGTACTCACACTGGCGAATGTAGATGACTGAAAAATATTGGTAAATTGGAGGCTAGATGTATACCAAGTATAGGTTTTATTGCACAGATTTATTTGGCGTCTGATGAAATATATGAAAAATAAATTCCATCAACAAGATGTCCATTTGTATTCACTTTTGTATGGACTTTGTCTCAAAGGCAGGGGCGTTACTAGGGTCCTAAAAAGATCTGGGGCACGATCCCAATGCATAGGTACTGAATTTTTAGTAGTGGCAACTCCTCTACAAATGCAAATGCTAAAAACAACAGTACTTAAAGACAGCTACAGAATACACAAGAGGGTCCCTACCTTATACAACCAGTGACCGTAGCTGACATGTCCTCAGATTGTAGTTTTTCTCATTCCTTATCTTCTCCATTAGGCCCTTCAATTTGCCACCCACCTAATAATGGCTCCTAAATGTTTCACCGACCTAATAATGGTCCTTCAATGCGTCAACCCTCTAATAGTGACCCCTTGGCCTGATATGTCCTGACATGAATACCACACCAAGAGAATACCCCTTTAAGACCCCTTCATTCCCTGAATGTGACACCCACAATACATAATTCCTCTATACTTTATGTCCCCTGATTGTGCTCCCCCCTACCTAATACCCACTGTAACATCTGTGTCCTTGGTCTGTGATGTACTGAGGAAATGTTCATTTCTGCTCAGTCATCCTGGAGCAGAGGCTCAAGTATTCTAAGTCTCCATTGGGTTGACTGCTGGTGATAGTTTATCCTGACATACTCCGTACCTTGTGAAGGAGATTCTGTTTGCTGCAAATTTGGTATTTTGATCTTGGCTCCTGTTCATACTTCTCTTCTACTTTTGTAATTGTTTACTTCATTTCTATTTCTGTTGTGATCCAAATTGTTGACTACCCCTTGTGTTGTTTGTCCTGTTAGGTGTTTGCACTTTGGTGTAGAAAAGCTGTCTACTGCCCCCACACTAATTTTCCCTCATGCCTGTAATGTAAATTTTCCCCAATGCCAGTAATGCCCCACACTAGTAATGCCCCCAAACCAGTAATGCTCCCTCACTCAATTTGTAATTATATATATATATATACATATATATATATATATATATATATATATTATTTTTTCTCACCTCTCTCTTCCCCCTTGATCACCTCTTGTCACACTGTCCCAGGCTTTAGCCTGTGCCCAGTGCCTTTTGACCTCAAAGGGTTTGGTAGACTTTAACAAGCTCTTGACTTTAACTTCACAGTTCTGTTATACTCTATACATGGAACTCCACTTCTCCCACCATTTTCCTACTACTGGAAATGACTACAGGCGGTCCCCTACCTAAGAACACCTGACTTACATACGACCCCTAGTTACAAACAGACCTCTGGATTTTGGTAATTTACTGTACCTTAGCCCTAGACTACAATAAACAGCTATAACAGTTATCACTGGTGTCTGCAATGAAACTTTATTGTTAATCCTGGTTCTTATGACAATCCAACATTTTTTAAATCCAATTGTCACAGAGACCAAAAAAATTTGGCTGGGGTTACAATGATAAAGTATACTGTTCCGATTTACATTCAAATTCAACTTAAGAACAAACCTACAGACCCTATCTTGTATGTAACCCAGGGACTGCCTGTATAATACAAATCAGTTATACTCTATAAATAGAATACCACACCTCCCAATATGACACAGCCACTGTACATGATCACAATGCATTTGTATTACATACTATATATCCTAGCATGTGCAAGTCCATAATACAATTGTATTATACATATATGGTCGTATACATATATGATATACTATATGATCAATATAAAATTCTGTTACTGTTACACAACACTATAACCTGCAACATAACAATAATACAATTCGTTGCTCTATAGATAGAGATAGGTCTCAGAATGACAAACCTCTCTCGACAGTTGAGCAGCTGAGACAGCTCAATTTTTCATCATTTCAAGTTATATTTGGATCTATCGTGAAGCAGTTTTATGACCTTGTGTAAAAGTGACACTATGCAATGTTGCATGGAAGGGACTTGGAGCAGTTGACCTTTTACGCGTGCGCACTTTTTTGCTAGAGGTGTTAGAGTCAGGCAGAGAGTGTCCCCTCTGGGGGCTGCACGTCAGCTTTGCTCAGTCTCAGAGCCTTCTCTGGCCTTGTGCGATCATCAGTCAGCCATTAGCCATCTTGATTACCCGACAGTGAAATGTATCCAACAGTGAGAACTGAGTCACGGCATGTTAACCTTTTAATTGCCCAAGGGTGGTGTTAATTGCTATAGGTATTGTAAACCTGAAGACCTTATAAAACAAGATGCTAATATCCCCCATCAGTGTATGCGGTAGTGTTTCCAGAAAGGCTCCAGGACATGTTATTTGAAATAAATCTTAAAAAATCTGAGAGCATCAAACTGTCTTTTAACACTCCAGCATATTGCATGCACATTTGCAAGTGGTTATTTGTACTGTACTGTTTGTGAGCATGTTACATTCAGTGTGTTTCTGTATGGACTCCAGACAAGTGTGTGCCTCTCCTGTGAGCTGTAGTGCATCGAACAATAGAGAATACGGTGTGCAGCTTCTGTTGGGTGGTAAAGTGGCACTCTGTATCTCATGAACTGGACCCAACTGTAGCTTGGACTGTTGTTTCCAAAAAAAAACATGTGTCCCTGGATTGTTGTAAGTGATTTCAGGAATATTCTAGAAGACTGTTTGTAACCTAATGAGCCCTCCCAAGTTTTACAGTAATCTGCACCAGAATTTTCCAACTGGTATGGAAAGTGGAATGGCATCTGAAAATGGCTTCACAGAGAAAAGTCTATGCACCATAAATTATGCAACATTTTGCTGCAGTTTGTAGGAGTAAACCATTACTCCACAGTCTAGTGTCTTGTACTATAACCACTTTCAATTATGACAAATGTTTGAGAACAAATAGTTTCACTTTCATTGCTTCTTTGGTGGGCTCCCCAGGTAGGGGCGAGACCTACACAAAATCGATAGATATCACCAAATAGCAGCCCATAGCTAAACTTCCAGGTCTGTAATTAGGAAAAAAAAGGTGAACTTGGGGGTAGCTGTCCAGTCTGCATCTAGATTGTCTTCCTATACAAGAGGCAGTGACACACGATTTCAATTGCTGACATTGGTAGAGTTACTAGAATTTTGTCTAGCATTCCTCTTATTATTCATTTCTCTGGTAGATAATAAGTATCTCAGGGACCCGCACATTGACCTGACACCCTATGTGTGCACTCATGTCACACACTCAGGTTTCCCATCTGTTGTAATATTAAAGGGAGATGTGGAAATTGTGTGTGTAGCGACCCCTGCTCTCTTGTACTAACACATCTGTATTTTGTGATAGAACCACTCAGGATCCTGTCAGAAGTACGAGGCTCCGCATTTTGATTCCTTATCTGAAGATTTATTTTCCTGCCACTGAAGCACCTGAGCAAAGTCGAGAGCCTGGAGACCTGCACAGCAGGGCCGAGGAGTTAAAGAAATTGCAAATGGACATGAAAAAATAGAAATGTGAAATTTAACTCTATAGTAAGAACAACTGCAACATCCCCCACCGGGGCCTAGCCCTTGAGGTGAGGCCTGGAGACAGCCGGGGCCCGCGGTACCGGAGTGGCTGGCGGTTGCGGCCTAAGCACGCTATTGTCACGGTGCTTGGTACAGGGGAACCGGAGGGCTGTCCTACAGCCTGGCAGGTCTCCAGCAGGGTGGTGTTGGCAAGAAAAGATGAGGGAGCGGCTGCTATAGCGGATCTCCCTGGGGCAACCCCTTAATGTCCCGAGTGTGAGTCTCTGGGTGATGGACAGGGTGCCGGTGATGAAGGCAGCCGTATTAGCAGGGACCAGACGGAGACAGAAGTTGAAGAAAACAACTTACAGTTCTTTATTTGAACCGCAGGAACCGCAGCAAACGTGCCTTTAACAGGTAGGTAGGGTGCTGAGATGTGAGTTGGAGGGAGCCTCAGGAGATAGTTCGCCAGCCTGGATGTAGAGGGCAGGCTGGGTGGCAGCTGTGTCCTGGTAGGAAGCTTCAGCTTGTCCTGTAGGGCTTCAGGTATCACCTTTAAAGGTAAGATGATACCCCTTTTCCTCACTACACTAACTCTAGTCTAATGCTCCACTCTTCAGAGGCAGGGGCTAGGCTCTTCCTGCTCTGGTATGGGCCAGACAGAGATTACTCACTCACTCACTGATCTCTAAGATTCTCCTCTTCTCATGAATCTCTCTGAGAGAACTCCAGAACATTCCTGGCCAGAGGTTTTATTACCTCCCTTTGGTCAGGTGGTGGCTGCTCCTCCAATCACATCTCAGCTCACAAAGCACAGGATGTAACACATATCATTGGATGACAGAATCTTACATCATACAAAATACTTAACCTCTGCCTTGCCAGGCAGGATTCACCACTGCAATATCCCTATGTCCTATCAGAACCATGTTGTGTAATGGGATTACATGCAGGTGGGACGTATTCGCAAACCCTACCTCGCCATTGCATCGGCAAGGGTGTTGCACAACAAATTTAGATCTTTTGAAAACAAGTGTTTTAGTCAACTAGAAGACTAACTTCTTCCTATTTCTTTTAAATGAACAGAGATGCCAGAAATGCTATGGTCTGAAGTGTAGATCTCAATAACATCCATGAAACACATACTAGACTCCATACTCTGGCATGGATTTGAACACTATGAATATCCTGTATGGAAGCTTGGTACTTAAAGGGAACATGTCAGCCCATTACCCCCCTAAGCCCACCAACAGTACCTTGTTATGTTTTATGGATTTCATTGATGTCCTTCTGTCATATTTGTATGTATCAGCTCTCCTGGAAAAATCCTCTTTTGTTCAAATGTAAAACGCAGTCAAGGAGGTAGGGCTGCTCGTCTAGGCAGTCAGGCAGCTCCAACTCCTGACTGCTGTATGCTCTGTCTACTCCAAGGATCATACATGCCAGCCCTACCTCCTAACACCTGCACGTCATTCTCCTTGCATATTGGCACATGTGTGGTGTGCCTGTGAAGTCAGCATGTACGCACATCCGGCTCCAAGATCACAGATGCACTGCACATGCACAAGGTCTCACCGCTGAAGTAGAATGATGGATGGGCGTTAGGAGGCAGGGCTGGCACACATAATGCTTGATGAGTGGGCAGAGCCAGAGGAGGTGGGGCTGCCTGACTGCCTGGACATGTAGCCCTACCTTCTTGACGGCATTTTATATTTAAATAAAAGATTTGTCAGGAATGCTGGCAAGTAGAAATATGACAGAAGGACTCCTGGGAACATCCATAATACATAAGGAATTACTGTTTGTGGGCTTAGGGGGCTGAGGTGCTGACCAAAAATTATACTCTTTTCTGAATGATAAATTAAAAGATCAACCACATAAACAGGGCACATCATATACCCAATAGCCACTGTAGTACTGTATATTTTTGCCAAGGTTTTCAATTTCTGTGAAAATGGTTTGCTATATTTATAGAGCAGTCAATCTAAACCCATTTAACACACCCACACTGGGGCTTAGCCTTTTCTTGGGGCCCGGAATACTGAAGTGGTTGGCTAGTGCGGCCTAGCGAATGCTGTAGTCACGGTGCTTGGTATGGGGACCGGAGCGCTGACCTACAGCCTGGCGGGTCTCCAGCAGGTGGTGTGTGCAAGAAATATGGAGGGAGAGGCTGATGCAATGGTTTCTCCCTGGGGCAACCCCTGAGGTGTCTGTAGGATAAGTCTCTTGGCGATGGATGGGGGAGCCCGTGGTCCAGGGATTAGAAGGAGGCAACGTTGTGCAAATCAACATACAGTTCTTTATTCAACAGCAGGCAACAGCCAAACAATTAACAGCAGGTTTCAAGCAACAAAAGTGTTAAGCTGGAAGAGTCATGGAGAGCTGGTCCACAGGAAGGCTACACACAGCCTGGTAGTAGCTTCAGGCTGGGCTGGTAGAAATGATGGTGATGGATCTCAGCTCTGGGCTTAAATCTGGGCTTGTCCTGGGTGCTAGGCAGGGGCCTGAGGCACCTGTGGTTCCTTGCATTAGGACACTGGCTGTGGCAGCACTCATATGTACTGCTCACCAAGACCATGTGCTTCCACCTAGCAGGGGTTTATATACTCCCCTGGTCAGGTGGTAGCACTTCTCAAATCAGCTTGCTTTACAAGAACATCATTGGACAGTAACAGTCTCCAGTAATGGTGATAGGTGATCGGTCTCCCTGACAGCTCCTGACATGGAGAGCACGCTTTTCAAAAACTACCACCTTGCCTATGCATTGGCAGGAGTGTAGCCTCTTATAGTGGGAAGATGCCAACCTTCAAAGGATATTTCAGAAATAAGCATAATTCATAATAAAATGGGTCATTAAAATATGAGCTAACATGTGATTAGTTGTTATTTAAAAATTTGCAAAATAGCAGAAAAATGTTGTGAACAAACACTATGATTAAGAATTAAAATGCTACTGGCTCTTTAATCAGTCCTGTAACTTTGTCCCATTAAAGGAGAAACAGGACAGAATATGGCCGCTGGTCACTTGTCCACATCATGTGTCCTGCACCTGCCTTGGCAGGTCATTTGATCATCACTATGTTTGGCTGTAGTCGGTTGGTTGCAGTGTACCCAGTATGGCCAGTGTTGTGGTGAGACACATTTCAGTGAAGCAATGTACAGTGATGGCAGTTACTTACATCATTACTATGGTAACAGAGCAAAACAGGCAAAAAATCATTACTGAAAGCAGATCCTGAGAGAGAGGAGCTGTTATCGAGAACTGCGGGATCATGGGACTTGTAGTTGGAGATGGCGGCCATTTTGGAGATAAGTCCACTTTAGAAAGCCCATAAAATTTTGTGAATCATAAAAGCAAACTATTTAAGCTCCATTTTGTGATGAATGATATTGAGTTTTGTTGTATTCATTTATATATAGCATTATGGGTTTTTGTATCAGAAGTTCCTATTCCCGGAATACCCCTTTAAGAGGGAGAAGGGGCCAACCATACTTCTGGGGGCCGACAGTCTTCACCTTTTCTAGCTACAAAAAGCTTTGTCAAATGGGAAAAATTCCTATTACATATGTGCAGAGAAAGATTTGCATATGACCCATGGAGTGCCAATCATCTCCATAAAGCCAATAATCTCATGCAGGCCCTAGCAGCCAGCATGGTGCAAATACTCTAACCAAGTAGGTAACTGTCCACTGAGTGTATGATAAAGAATTGGTTTTAGTTAATAGCTTTGGATACATGGCATAGGCTCCCTGTCAGTGGTAATCATTGTTCTTAGGCTCCTGTGTTCTCTTTGCCTGGCAGCACATCTATAACTGTATTATCTGTCTACTTATGAGGGTATCCATGTTCAATATGTCAGCTTGTATCTGTGTATTTGTCGGCTTGTCAGTGTGTTGTCAGAGGCGACATTCACACGCGTCTCATTCTCCGCCTTTCTGAACATGTGTGAATGAGAAGATTTTAACCTTATTTTCCAGCATTAATCTGTCACAGAGATAACGTGCTCCAGTTCTGCTGATGGGAAGATGGGACTTGCTAATAAGATGGGTCAGGCAGCACATGTACTGGGATGGATCTCATCCTACTTCTGTCTGTCATCATCCATGTCTGTTGTCCTCATTAAATCAGCTCATGTCTCTTCCTCATCCACAGCCTTGCCGGATGGCAACGGGACACTTTATTTTTGGAAGCATGCAAGAAATTACAAGCTTCATGTGACAGGGGGCAGCAAGAAGCCCATTCATCAAAGTCTGACTCCCCACTAACAAGCAGACTTTAATGGGACTAATTAATCCTCCTGTAATGTACAGATGCTTTCCACAGCATTTAACACCCAAGTCCCAGGCTCTGTATACACCATTCATCACACAGCAATGTAAATGTCCAATAAAATTATGACAAGCACTAACTACCACACTAATAACTAATATTGGACACATACCCCAATGCTCACATGAGATTTATGATTTTTGGACACAGGTTAAAAAATTCGATAATTCTACAAAAAAGATTAGTGCAATAATGGACACCGACAGCAGGTGGCGATGCATCATTTTATTGTACAGTCGTTTGTGACTTCTAAAAGTAAATTGAATATACCAACGTTTTCTGAACATGATAAAGTATGCTTAAAGAATGCCAATCAGCTACAAAATGCCATCCAGAATTAAAGCTTGTATTATGCAATCATCCTACCTGTAGAACAGAAGTGGGGCCAATTTTGCAAATTTGCCTGCATTGCTTCACCTATTTGTGACCACAAATGTAAAGTATATAATAAGTATGATACTGCCCCCTATGTGCAAGAATATACTATAATACTGACTGTTATGTACAGGAATATAACTACTATAATACTGCCTCCTATGTACAAGAATATAACTACTATAATAATGTCCCCTATGTACAAGAATATAACTACTATAATACTGCCCCCTATGTACAAGAATATAACTACTATAATACTGCCCCCTATGTACAAGAATATAACTACTATAATACTGTCCCCTATGTACAAGAATATAACTACTATAATACTGCCCCCTATGTACAGGAATATAAATACTATAATACTGCCCCCTATGTACAAGAATATAACTCTTACAATACTGCTCCCTGTGTACAAGAATATAACTACTATAATACTTCCTCCTATGTACAAGAATATATCTACTATAATACTACCTCCCATGTACAGGAATATAACTACTAGAATACTGCCCCCTATGTACAACAATATAACTACTAGAATACTGCCCCCTATGTACAAAAATGTAACTACTATAATACTGCTCCCTATGTACAAGAATATAACTACTATAATACTGCCTCCTATGTACAAGAATATAACTACTATAATACTGCCTCCTATGTACAAGAATATAACTACTATAATACTGCCCCCTATGTACAAGAATATAACTACTATAATACTGCCCCCTATGTACAAGAATATAACTACTATAATACTGTCCCCTATGTACAAGAATATAACTACTATAATACTGCCCCCTATGTACAGGAATATAACTACTATAATACTGCCCCCTATGTACAAGAATATAACTCTTACAATACTGCTCCCTGTGTACAAGAATATAACTACTATAATACTTCCTCCTATGTACAAGAATATATCTACTATAATACTACCTCCCATGTACAGGAATATAACTACTAGAATACTGCCCCCTATGTACAACAATATAACTACTATAATACTGCCCCCTATGTACAAAAATGTAACTACTATAATACTGCTCCCTATGTACAAGAATATAACTACTATAATACTGCTCCTATGTACAAGAATATAACTACTATAATACTGCCTCCTGTGTACAAAAATATAACTACTATAATACTACCCTCTGTGTACAAGAATATAACTACTATAATACTTAGGAAAAGTAATTACAAGATGTTTACTATTGCAATACCTGCAATATAGCCCTTATGAAGAAGAATGTAACTAATATACTATCCCAATGCATAAGGATTTGTTTACTTCACCAATAAAGATCAAAAGAAAAACTACCTTTTTATTGCTTAGTGATCAGTCACTGGCCTGCACACAGCTATAAGCCAACACTATGAGTGGCATCAAAACTAGCTGGCAGGTCAGACTACTGGAACCAGAGAATGAGGACATCCTCCCACTCACCATCAATGTGTAAGATAGTGGCACCATCATGGTACTGGGCAGTGAGGAACATCTGGAGGAATTTGAACACATCTTTCCTCATGTTTTAGATCAAGTCCAAATTTATAAGAAAGACCAAACTTCTACAACCGGTGATATCACCTCACCTAAACACACACAGACAGTCACCTTCCTGCTGTTTTAGTCTTTCTCAATTAGCATGGGACTTTATTCAATTCAAGGAGGATGACTGGTTAAGGGGCAGCATTTTAATTTATTAAATTATTTTTAATCCATTCCCTTATAAAGAATGGACCATTATACAAGCTCTTATGCCTTTTGTGTCACCCCCTCATCTTCCTCATTCTCATTCTTTCATATGTTCTTAATCTGTAATATATTATTTTACTTGTATATGTTCCCCATAATCTGTGATGTGCTACAGAATTTGATGGAACTTTGTAAATACAGATAATTATTATTTTATAATTATTAAAAATATTGCTGCCATTATACAAGAAAAACTTTTCCTATTTAAAAAAGAAGAAAAAAACGATCACACTACCCTCATGGCCAAGAGTATTATTACTAGAATGCTGTTCTCTGCAGGGGCGTTGCTAGGGTGGTAAAAGATCCAGGGCACGGGCCCCAATGCATGTGTATTGCACTTTCAGTAATGCCCCCTCCTGTACATAACCCCCTCACATGTGGTTGTGCCAATAACAAGGTTACTTCTGGTATATACAGCTACAGAGAACAAAGGAGAAATCCCCATCACCACATCTTATGTTCCTCATTGTCCCTACATCTTTGTTCCCTGGCAGTGTTATCTGGCTGCCGCCCCTAACAATCTCCCCAAATACTGTAAGGCTGCGTCACACCTTTGTCTTGCATTTAAACAAAACCAGGAGCTCGTTACCCATCACTTGTGTATTACTGGAAAATATATGTGATCAAACCAAGGCCTGTCCTAGTGCCATGTGTGAACACGCTCCAAGAAATGTCCCCCACACAGACCCCCCATAAGTAATGTCCTCACACAGCCCCCCAGTAATGTCCCCACACAGCCCCCCCAGTAAGTAATGTGCCTCACACAGCCCCCCCATAAGTAATGTCCTCACACACAGCCCCCCAGTAAATAATGTGCCCCACACAGCCCCCCCCATAAGTAATGTCCTCACACAGCCCCCCCAGTAAGTAATGTCCCCATACAGCCCCCCAGTAATGTCCCCACACAGCCCCCCCAGTAAGTAATGTCCCCACACAGCCCCCCCCATAAGTAATGTCCTCACACAGCCCCCCAGTAATGTCCCCACACAGCCCCCCCAGTAAGTAATGTCCCCACACAGCCCCCCAGTAATGTGCCTCACACAGCCCCCCAGTAAGTAATGTGCCCCACACAGCCCCCCAGTAAGTAATGTGCCTCACACACAGCCCCCCCAGGAAATAATGTGTCTCACACAGCCCCCCAGGAAATAATGTGCCTCACACAGCCCCCCAGGAAATAATGTGCCTCACACAGCCCCCCAGTAAATAATGTGCCTCACACAGTCCCCCCAGTAAATAATGTGCCTCACACAGTCCCCCCAGTAAGTAATGTGCCTCACACAGCCCCCCAGTAAATAATGTGCCTCACACAGCCCCCCCAGTAAATAATGTGCCTCACACAGTCCCCCCAGTAAATAATGTGCCTCACACAGCGCCCCAGTAAATAATGTGCCTCACACAGTCCCCCCAGTAAATAATGTGCCTCACACAGTCCCCCCAGTAAATAATGTGCCTCACACAGTCCCCCCAGTAAATAATGTGCCTCACACAGTCCCCCCAGTAAATAATGTGCCTCACACAGTCCCCCCAGTAAATAATGTGCCTCACACACAGCCCCCCAGTAAATAATGTGCCTCACACACAGCCCCCAGTAAATTATGTGCCTCAAACACAGCCCCCCCAGTAAATAATGTGCCTCACACAGCCCCCCAGTAAGTACTGTGCCTCACACAGCGCCCCAGTAAGTAATGTGCCTCACACAGCCCCCCCAGTAAATAATGTGCCTCACACAGCCCCCCAGTAAATAATGTGCCTCACACAGTCCCCCCAGTAAATAATGTGCCTCACACAGTCCCCCCAGTAAATAATGTGCCTCACACAGCCCCCCAGTAAATAATGTGCCTCACACACAGCCCCCCCAGGAAATAATGTGCCTCACACAGCCCCCCAGTAAATAATGTGCCTCACACAGCCCCCCAGTAAATAATGTGCCTCACACACAGCCCCCCCAGGAAATAATGTGCCTCACACACAGCCCCCCAGTAAGTAATGTGCCTCACACAGCCCCCCAGTAAGTACTGTGCCTCACACAGCGCCCCAGTAAGTAATGTGCCTCACACAGCCCCCCCAGTAAATAATGTGCCTCACACAGCCCCCCAGTAAATAATGTGCCTCACACAGTCCCCCCAGTAAATAATGTGCCTCACACAGCCCCCCAGTAAATAATGTGCCTCACACACAGCCCCCCCAGGAAATAATGTGCCTCACACAGCCCCCCAGTAAATAATGTGCCTCACACAGCCCCCCAGTAAATAATGTGCCTCACACACAGCCCCCCCAGGAAATAATGTGCCTCACACACAGCCCCCCAGTAAATAATGTGCCTCACACAGCCCCCCAGGAAATAATGTGTCTCACACACAGCCCCCCAGTAAGTAATGTGCCTCACACAGTCCCCCCAGTAAATAATGTGCCTCACACAGTCCCCCAGTAAATAATGTGCCTCACACAGCCCCCCAGTAAGTAATGTGCCTCACACAGCCCCCCCAGTAAATAATGTGCCTCACACAGCCCCCCAGTAAATAATGTGCCTCACACAGTCCCCCAGTAAATAATGTGCCTCACACAGCCCCCCAGTAAATAATGTGCCTCACACACAGCCCCCCCAGGAAATAATGTGCCTCACACAGCCCCCCAGTAAATAATGTGCCTCACACAGCTCCCAGTAAATAATGTGCCTCACACAGCCCCCCAGTAAATAATGTGCCTCACACAGCCCCCCAGTAAATAATGTGCCTCACACAGCCCCCAGTAAGTAATGTGCCTCACACAGTCCCCCAGTAAATAATGTGCCTCACACAGCCCCCCAGTAAATAATGTGCCTCACACACAGCCCCCCCAGGAAATAATGTGCCTCACACAGCCCCCCAGTAAATAATGTGCCTCACACAGCCCCCCAGTAAATAATGTGCCTCACACAGCCCCCAGTAAATAATGTGCCTCACACAGTCCCCCCAGTAAATAATGTGCCTCACACACAGCCCCCCAGTAAATAATGTGCCTCACACACAGCCCCCCAGGAAATAATGTGCCTCACACAGCGCCCCAGTAAATAATGTGCCTCACACAGCCCCCCAGTAAGTACTGTGCCTCACACAGTCCCCCCAGGAAATAATGTGCCCCACACAGCCCCCCAGTAAATAATGTGCCTCACACAGTCCCCCCAGTAAATAATGTGCCTCACACACAGCCCCCAGTAAATAATGTGCCTCACACAGCCCCCCAGTAAATAATGTGCCTCACACAGTCCCCCCAGTAAATAATGTGCCTCACACACAGCCCCCCAGGAAATAATGTGCCTCACACAGACCCCCAGTAAATAATGTGCCTCACACACAGCCCCCCAGTAAATAATGTGCCTCACACACAGCCCCCCAGGAAATAATGTGCCTCACACAGTCCCCCCAGTAAATAATGTGCCCCACACAGCCCCCCAGTAAATAATGTGCCCCACAATGTTCTCCCCCTTCCCTAGTCCCTGTCATGTTTCTCACCTCACAGATGCAGCTCTCTCTCTCTCTGTGCGCTGCTTTCCCCTGCAGGTCATGTGATCATGACATCATCACAGGTCCTTGAGCCTCTGGAACTCCCGGAGGCTAGGTCCTTGCAGGGGAAAGCAGCGCCTGCACTCGTTCTCATCACGATCTGAGGACACAGATCGTGATGAGAACGAGAGGGAAGGAATCTCCCGGGCAGCGGGGCAGATGATCTGCTGACCCGAGGAGATTCGGGGCACTGGCCAAAAGATCCGGGGCACGAGCCCCGGATCTTTTGACCTAGCGACGCCCCTGGTTCTCTGTATATTGGAATACTCATATAATTGCTATAATTTCACTCTCTATATACAGGAATACAGCCCACATAGACCAAAATATTACTGCTATAATATTGTTCCAATGTACAAAAATATAATTGCTATAAGTATATTCAAAGATATGCCTCCTTTAATACTTACCATTTATGTAAGTTGTGTTTATTAATATAATAGGATATGTAATACTGTGTTTTTCTTTTAGGATGATTGGTGTTTACCTGTGTTTAGTCCTCTTATTGTTACATCTTCTGTTCATGTGGGAATGTGAGAATAATGGTGTTTGGTGATTGGATGTAACGACTGACTAAACAGATTATAGTCTCCAGGGAACAAGCATGGATTATTCTGACCAGCATCAAAAGGTATTTGTAATTTCCCTGTGCAGACGCCGCAGCACACAGAGAGCAGTGTCCAGGCCAGATCAGCAGAGCACATCATCACATGGATCACAGGCAGCAGACACAATGTCAAAGGAGATTTTCTTCACCGCCAAGCTGCCAGCCTTTGGCTAGTTTTGAAGACCTGACTCCAAGAAGAATTTATAATAACTACTCTTTTCGAAGATATCTTGAACCAAAATGTTCATCTTAAGGGGGTTGTCCAGAAATAAACTTTTTATATATGCCTGGGGAGGGGGGCTAATGAAACAATAGAGTCCTTATACTCACCTCATTGCCCGCTCCCATTTCCCACAGTGCCACCCGAAACTGCTGTCCTCTGTTTGTGTACCGCTCCGAACACTGGCGCAAGTGCAACATCCCACACTGGGACCTAGCCTTTTCTTGGTGACCTGGTGGCCTGAATGCAGCCAGGGTCCAGAATACCAGAGTGGTTGGCTAGTGTGGCCTTGGGGCTTGGTATGGGGACAGGCAACGTTGTGCAAATCAACTCACAGTTCTTTATTTAACAGCAGGCAATGGCCAAACATAAGGAAAAATGATGAAGATTTGTTGTAGCTGGGATGCTCACGGAGAGTTGGTCCCCAGGAAATGTGCATGCAGCCTGATAGTAGAGGCTGGTTCAGGTAGAACTGAGTCCAAGTGGTGGAAGCTGTAGTTCTGGGCTCAAGTCTCCAGACTTGCCCTGTGTGCCAGGCAGTAGGCCTGAGGCACTAGAAGTTCCTCGGATTGAATAGCTGAGGCAGCACTGAAGGTGTGCTCCTCACTCCGTGCTCACTGAGAGCTAACTCTTCAGACCATGTGCTCTCACCCAGCAGGGGTTTTTATACTCCCCCTGGTCAGGTGTTAGCACCACTCAATCACATTCCAGTTTACATAACAGCCACATCATTGGATGATTACATACACCAGTTAACTGTTGCCCTTTTAGGCAGTATCTAGAACTGCAATTACACAATACCCAGGTTCTAGAACCTTCCTAGAGGGTTTGCAACTCCACCCTAACAGCTCCTGACCTGGAGAGGGCGCTATTCTTAACTACCAGCCTGCCTATGCATTGTCAGGGGTGTTGCACAATCCTGTTACAACACGAGTTCAAACAGTAGCAGGTTCATGGCAGTAAACAAACAAAGGCCACCAATGACATGTTGTGATGCGGGAGAATGGGAACGCCAGAGGAGGCGAATATAAGAGGTTTATTGTTTTTTTAACCCCAACCAGCCGAATTTACATTTTTTTATCACCTGACCAGCACTTTAAGTAATTCAAGTAGACACTATTTTATGATATATTAATGGAGCATAATGACTCCACTAATACCAAATATCATAACAATTATCAGTAATAAACCTACGTGTAAACAGCACCATTATATTCCACAGAGTTTTGCATAGGTGAAATATATAAACAAAATAAGACATTACAGAGTAATAACATATTCAAATGAAACAATAATCGTTATGGCCTTGCTCATCGGAGCTTAAAATCTACAAGGAGGAAGGGGCGGAAGGACTCAGGAATTATAATACCTTGTATAATGGTCTAGCTATTCTTTATAAAGGAACTGAATAGAAACAATTCTATAAATACATAAAGCTACTGCATGAATAAGTAAACAGTCTCCATCTTATATACAGAGTCCAATGTGAATAGGACTGCAGAGTAACCTGAGGTGAGAAGTGCACAAGGTTGGTTAGTGATAAATGTAAGGAATGTGATAGGCCTGTCTAAAGAGATTGGTGTTTAGGGCACATTTGAAGCTTTGGTAGTTAGCTACTCCTCTAAGGTAGGACATTCAAGAGAATTATTGCAGCTCAAGAGAAGTCCTGGAGATGTGAATGGCAGGTTTCAATTAAAGAAGAGAATATTCTCAGATATCTGGCAGATCGAAGAACATAGATGGATAGGCAATAGACTGAGATGAGAGAGCAGAGGAAGGTATGTGCAGCACTGTGCAGAGCTTTGTAGATGAGTGTGATTCGTTTCAAGGGGTTTTGCCATGAAGGAAAATTCTCAAATTTCAATCCCCTAGTGATGTTAACACAATAAAAATCATTGAAATTGTATACACCAGCACTCATAGAGACAGGTTGGACTTATATCTGTGAAATACTGTATTTCTGTTAATTACAGTAAATTAGAGAATGTGTTATATTTTGTTATCCAGAGTATATTTAAAGGGGTTATCCAGGTTTAAAATTTTTTTTATGGCCGGGCTGGGGAGGGATAGTTAAACATAATAAACATGGACTTACCTCCTCCGGCGCCGCCGATGTCCCGCGCCACGGTCACTTCGATCCGTGCCCCTGTAAACAAACAGGGGCACGGAAGCCGCGCACAGGGAGCTTCCGGTCCGCGTTGTGGATGGCTCCTCCCATCCGTCCCTATCTCTCAGCATTGTAAGCGCTGGGAGATGGTCGGAAGCTCCCTGTGCGCCCTTGTACTGAAACCGGCGCACGGAGAAGACGGGCCGCGGCGCGGGACATCGGCAGCACCGGAGGAGGTAAGTACATGTTTATTATGTTTAAATAGCCCTCCCCAGCCCGGCCATAAAAAAAATTTTAAACCCGGATAACCCCTTTAAGAAACTTGTCTTCGTGGGAATAACCCTTTAAGAAGATTGGTGAAATCAGGCAATGCTTTTTTGCGGCTGAGCATATTTGATGATAAGCTTTCAAGAATACTAATTCTGTTTGTAATCACTTTTAACTGTATTCGGAAGGAGACGCAACCAGTACAGTGACTGGCATAGACAGGAGGCAGGCATGTAGTGTCTGGACCTAAAGACAAGTCTGGCTGCTGCGTTAAGAATGGATTGTAGAGCAGAGAGTTTTGATTAGTATCAAAGACAAGAGGGAATCAGAGGAACACTTAGGGGTTCAGAGGTTTCCATTACAAGAAATGGATGGACAGGAAATATTTTTGAGGTGCCTGTGGTAAAAGCGTGCTAGTGATAATATAAAGTGCAAATGATCAGGGTAAAGTCAGGAGATGTCAGCGTCCAGCACAACTAAGGGAGAAGAACAATATTAACAGCTTAGTGACCTGACTCTTTTGTTTTTGGGTTACTGTTTCTCGCTCCCCTCCTTACAAAAGCCATAACTTTTTTCTTTTTACACAGCTGCAAAGCTGCAGGAGGGCTTGTTTTCTGCAGGACAAATTTTACTTTTTAGTGTCAGTATTTAATATTCAATGAAATGTACTGGGAAGCTGATAAAGAATTCCAAATGGAGTACAAGTGACCAAAAAATAGAGTTGCGCCGTTTTCTTAGGGGTTTTGTAGTTACGGCTTTCACTGTGCAGTCCGAATAATACTTCTCCTTTATTCTTTGAGTTGAATGATAATGAAGATATTCAATTTATACAGTTTTTGGTATGTTTTAAAAACTTAAAAAGTAGTTATTTTTTACAAAAAAATGTTTTTGTTTAGTCATGTCTGTGTATATACCAGATGTAAAGTGTCATTTTTGCAGGCCTAGCTTACCTTTTTGTAACTACCATCTAGGAAGCTGTATAACCTTTTGATCACTCTTAATTCAATTTTGTATGTGTTGGAATGGCAAAAAGTGGCCTGCCACTAGCAGCAGTTTGTTCCTCCTGTCCCCTCCACCAGTAAGTTCTTATAACGCTCAGTATATTCATTCAAAATTTGGATTATTGTGGGTGGTATTCTGAGATCTGCAGTCCCAGTAGTCACCTGTTAAAAAAATGTTATATGTGACTATAGCAATATTTGGGACTTATGGTGATTTTAGATAATACAGCATGTTACATCTAAATTGACACCAAAAATGTTACCACATGAATTGGTGTGATTTTTTAAACTGTATTTAATAATGTTTTTTGGATATTTTAAATAATGGAGATGATGTATGACTCCTTTGTTTCCTGATTATAAGTACTGCATGTATTTAGCACTTAAGGCATCTACGGGGGGGATAGTTTGCACTCCATCTTAAATAATCTGATTGGCGTGAGGTAGCTCTGGTGCAAAATATAAAGTTAAATCAGTCTATTATTTATTGACAGTGAAACAAATCTATGTGACTCAAATAAATTTGTACATACCTCTTCACTCAAGGATGGGATCAAATTCCTCCACCCCTCCAAGGAACGACATGGTGTATTCTGGGTTTTAGCTTGGATAATGTGGAAGTAGATACTGGATATAAGGCCTCCTGGGCCCTGAGACCTAATCACCCCTATTAGTGGATACAAGGACAGTACGTCAGATAGAAGAGAGGTTTTATACCAAATATCAGGAAATAATATTTTTACCATAAGATTTCCAAAAGATAGGGCTCAACTCATCTGTGATATGCATTAAACCGGGGTTATCCCATAAAGGGGTTTCCAGTGGGATCTTAGTGTAGACAGTAGTTTTCTTGGCATGTCTCCACAACATGTGCCTGCAAATATGATTCAGGAGCCCCAGGAGTGTCCAAAGTCACCCACGGCCCGAGAACCGTAGCTGTCCTGCCAGGTACTACAGGCGCGGGTCAGGTAGTGCCATACCCGCTAACACCCTGTGTCTTTGCAATTTG
Source organism: Engystomops pustulosus (assembly GCF_040894005.1). NCBI lineage: Eukaryota > Metazoa > Chordata > Amphibia > Anura > Leptodactylidae > Engystomops > Engystomops pustulosus. The sequence goes on from NC_092416.1 coordinate 125,518,802, forward strand.
GCCAGCTGTTACTTAGATCGGCCGGAACCCCATATAAAGGGAATCATGAGGAAATTTGCATTGGCAAATGTTGGATATACAAATTTGATGTGACATACAGGCATTTAGGCTGGATAACCATTTTAATAAGGTTTATATGGCCAGCGACTGACGAGAGCAGTTTGGACCTTATGTCAAATTTGGCTTTGATTAGAGGCACTAGGGGGCAATATTTAAATCATACATTGAATTCACCTCTCTGGCAATATGAATTCCCAGGTATTTGAATTCCCTTAAGGCCCGCACGCAGACTCTCATGATTAGGGGGTACCACTGGTCACAGGAACATAACACAAGATTTGTCCCAGTTCATTTTAAGCCTGACCAAAATGATCTATGAGCTGCATAGCCCAGTTCACGGACAATTGAGGGTCGGACATGTACAATAGAAGGTCGTCGGCATAAAGTGGCAGAGGATCCTCTCCCAGATTATATTTAAAGCCAGCAAATATGGGGTTGGCTTTCAGTTGTATAGCCTGAGGCTTCATAGCCAATGCAAAAAAGAGAGAGGATAGCGGGCACCCTTGCAGCAGTGCTGGCCATTTAAAGCTTTGTATGTAGTCGGATTTTTGTAAATAATAGTTATCCACCAGAGAAAGGCTGGGCCAAAGCCAAACCTGTGCAATGTCCTCAGGAAATTCCATTCTATGGAGTCGAAGGCCTTGGCTGCATTTAGTGAGGCCAAGGCCCACTTTTTCCATACCTATCTGGAGGTGAATTTGAGTTCTTAAGTTATCTTCAGTACTGCGACCCATTATAAAACCTGACTGATCCTTGTGGATCAGGGTAGTCATGACAGCGTTAAGTCTGGAGGCTAAGACCTTGGTTAATATTTTATAGTCTTTGTTAGGCAGAGAAATCGGTCTGTATGACCCACACTCACTTAGCTCTATGTATGGCTTCAAAAGCATAATAATACTAGCATCATAGAAGGAGTCCATTCTTAAAGGAATCTGTCAATACCCCTAGTAGTGCCAGCAGTAGGTCTTCCTGACATACTTAAGGTATGTCTATATGGGCAGACTTACCCTTGGCCTTACCCTTGGCCATGGCTCCTCCAGTTCTCCCAATGCGATAGGGGCATCTAGGGTCATTTCCAGGGTGGGGCATGTTATGGTAGACAGAAAATCATTTATCTATACTTCCGTGCAATCAGTAAGTAATTGGGAGTTCGAGGTTACCACATTGCCATCTACCATTTTCACCTCTAGGATGGTGTTTCTGTGTATCAGCCGAGTTAATAAGCTACTGGATTAATTGCCCTGCTCAAAATACTTCTGGTTAGTAAAGAATAAGTCTCTTTCACATGAATACAATGTAGATATTTGTGGCCCTTCTGAAGCCAAGTGTGTTTATTCTCTCAGGTTGGATCAGCCACAAACGTCACTTCCGGAGCAGTACAAGTCTGGCTAGGCTAGCCTCCTCCCTGGCTGCCTCCCTTTTAATGTACTTAATTGATGACTGTCCCTCAAATATGCTTTCAACCCATCCCAATGGAGGGAATGACTAAGGTAAGGGAAATTAGTAGCTTATATATTCTAGAAGTGCAGGTGTTCTGTCATGTTCTGTAATTAGTGAGAGCCCGAACGGGTGAACCTTACAGACCCCTTCTATATTTCTAAAGCTTGCCATAATGGGAGAGTGATCTGAGGGACCCCTGGGCATATGGATTACGGATGTGATAGACAGACGTGCCCTGTAGTTCCCAATGATGTAGTCTATACACAATAGTGTGTCCTTCCCAGATGTGTGGCATGCATATTTGCACAGTTTTTAGCCAGTGGAATATGTATACAGATAATTACATAGGGACTGCAATCAATATTGGCATATACAAAACCTCCCATCAGGGGTCAGTTTGGGATGAGCCTACAACCCACCTTACTTTATCACTAGGGAGACTGCCCGCGAATGGGAAGTATATGTGGAGTATATGGCACTTTATACCCAGGGGCGCTGCCACCTGGAAACTTTGTCAGGTGTTAATTGTGTCTTTACCATACAGACGAGCGAGATGTTACTTTTGGTAGTTTTGGGAGAAGACAATGCCCCTGACATTCCACGTTAACACAGTTAAAGGCATATCACATAAGATACTCGCTAAACTGTACCTTTACTAACAGAAGAGTGAAACATGTAAAAATTATAGAAAACTATCAGCGCTGGGTTAGGGTAACCTAGATCAGGATGGAAGCTCAGTTTACTGCGCAGCATAAGATTGGTGCCTAGGTTGTCTCTGGCAAGTATTGAGCCAGGTGTCGGCCAGGTGTTGGTTACCAAAAAAGATGGTGCGCTTCTCATGGATTATGTGAAGCTGAGCCGGAAAGGCGATGGAGTAGGATATCTGGAGCTCTCGCAGGCGTTTCTAGAACATAGCAAACAAAGCTCTGGACTTATGCAGGGCTGCGAAGAAGTCAGAGTATAATGAAACATTGGCGTTCTGGAAGTATAAGTTTATTTAATTTCAACAGCCTCCCCCAAGGCTGACAAAATATTTTTAAAACTCTTGCACAACCCCATTAAGAGCACGAAAAGTTTCAGCTTCAAAATAGGATGTGATAGAGAACTGGGTTGAGTGGGTTGAGTTTTAATGATTCAGCAGGGTCTCTGAGTGAAGCTGCCATTGTTGCTGGATATTTCTTACACTAATGCTTGTGACATTCAACTAACAGATCGATTGAATCACTATGATTATTAACCCTTACTTAAGGGGCTACAGACCCCGAAATGAAACTTTTTTCTACCAATCCATTAAAAAGCCCCCTACGGATGTTGACCTTAAATTAAAAAATATTACTTATCATTTGGTGTTTTTTACCTATACTGAATATGCTGTATATAACTTACTGACCTGACTTGCCATTCAGGAGCTTGGGAATGTTGGGTGACTTGTTTTAATATACAATAAATAAAAGAGGGAATGATTAAAGAATGAAGTGAGCTCTGGGATTGCAATGACGTGAACAATTCTTGGAGCTGGCTACCAATAAATAAAATAGCGGCTCAGAAGCTGAGGAAATGTAATAACAATTCTGCAGGAAAGCGGTTGAGAGAGAATTTGTTAAGGCAAAACCTACCCCAGGTGCAGGGTTGGGAGGGGGAAGACACCTCAAAGGATGCTTAATGAATATGAGCAGTGATGTGGAAGGTGGAGGGCTTGGAGGACCTGTGCTCCCCTCCCTCCTGTACGCAGAGCTAGCTGTTCGCCTTCTCTACATGGGGCAAATTTCTTCCACCTTCTGGAGCAGAGATATGGCTGAGCAGAGAACCGAGGATTAAACACTCTCCTTTCAACCTTGTTCGTCTCCTAGTGGTATGGAATGCTAATTCAACTCCGGCGCTAAGTGAAACCCAGGTGCAGCTGCCTGAGAGAACAGGAATGTGAGCACTCGGTGTGACTGGAAACCTGTAGCTGAACAGTGAAGCACAAGCCATTGACTGGCAGGGCATGCTAAGCCTTGTAGTGCCAGAGGCTTTACTTAAAGGGAACCTTTCACCACATTAGGAGTTGCATGAGATGTTCAGATAGCCAGAAAGTGACATTGCAGGGACACAGGGCTGGGATGCCAGATGCATGGAGTGGGCAGAGCAAACAGCAGTCAGGAGGTGGAGTTACCCAACTGCAGGAGGCGGAGTTGCCTGACTGCATCATACAACACAATAAATTATGATTTTTTTATTTAAGCTGCTACCTAGAAATGCTAAAAAGAGCTCCAGGGGATGTACATATTACAGAAGAAGATACGGTGGGCTTAGGGTTAATAGTGTGCTAAAAAGTTCCCTTTAAATCTCTTAGGCCAAAGTATAGAATGTGTAAAAGCCCCTTTATTCCTATATGCAATTTATAATAATTTATATCAGGTGTCTGCTACCCCTATAACTCCTATTATAATATGCTTATGAAATGCCAAATATTTGTAAGGTCACAGGGATTAATTATGGGATAAATAGGTAAAGTATGCTGTAACTTTGATCTATGTGCAAACGGGTTTCTGTTTTGCGCCGCATTTAACAGGGTTTTTTGGTGCACGCGATCGGATTTTGGCGCATTGGTGTCGGCTTGTACACGACAGAAATGGGGGGACAGGCCATCGTACAACCCGACGGATTCAGACTACGCGCGGGATTTAACATTTTTAAATTGTATCGCAAGACACGCACTTACAAGCATCGGGAAGAAGAAGGTGAACTCCAGCGGACCTCGGCAGGGCAGCGACGGATGCAGGAACTTCATCATCTTTGCCGGACCGTCCGAATCAGAGATCGCAACAGGACCAGGTAAGTAAATTTGCCCCATAGAGTTTTATATCACAGGTATCGTTGGGGAAAAGGTATTAAATAAAATATAACTTTTAATTAATGTACTTAAAAAGTTCCTCCAACATATGCAACAGTGTGTACAGGAATCGTGATAACGTACCACACTGTCACAAGTGATAGATAATTAAATGAATAAAAAGGACTTTTCCAGCTCAGAGAGCGACAGAGAGCGCACTCTGTATGTATTATTAACAGGTGCAGGTTAGCTCCATGGCCAGTAGGCAGGTAAATCTAGAAACGTGTAGAAGGTATAACCGTTTCCCTACGTATATTCTGTGTGCATTAAAGCAGCTACGGGGATTATTTCCTGCTCCTACAAAGTCCTGTGGTGCTACAATATCTAATGTCCTAGCTTCTCATCTCTCCACCTCTACGCGTTTCGCCCCTGATGGTGGGGCTCGTCAGGAGAACCGTAGAGGATGAGATTACGTGGAACGAAGTACTGTATTCAACATTCATTCCGGACAGAACATGAAAAAGAAAAAACCTCGCTGGCGTCCTGATGGGTGGGCGCCAGCGTGTGATAGTGGTAGCCACCAGCGCGGCGGATCAGCTGGAGTATAAGTCCAGAAGACTCCACCTTCTTGGCCGAACACATCACCTCATTGGAGGAAAAACTGGTCTCATCCAATCGGGGGGGGGGGGGAGGCGGTTGGTACGTATGACGTCAAAAGCCCCCCCTTCAATCGTGATAGGTTGGCACGTACCGGAGGGGTGGTATCGGACTATACCAGGCCACGCCCATTCCCTTGTACGATGCTGTGGGGCCGCTTCTGCATTCGCGATTGGGCGCCGCAGTGGTGGGTGGCGGCTCAGGGCAGTGAACAGCCTTTTTTGTCCCAGGTCCCCCCCATCACCCAATATCTCTTGCGAGAACGCAAGGACCAACTACCACCCTAGAGTCACACATCCTATATCCCACCCACCTTACCACTGACAGACCAAGGAATCAAGAGGAAGCATCCATAACAACCACCAATATGGGAGATGATTTACAGATCATCAATCTCTCCAAACGTTCACTCTCCACTCACGAACTTCAAGTGTTGGCCAAAGGACTTTCCTTTGTGCCCACGTGTAGGTTTGACCAATTTACATGGGTGAAAGACGTGACACTGTTCACCCTTAAATTACGATGGGCCAAATTCATGGCCATTAATGACCGCAAAACCTGCAGAACTCTAGGCATAGAAGAGTCCGATCTAACTAATCTCAGAACGCTGGATGGACTCTGGGATGAAGGGCAAAGAGCTCCAGGAGAAGGCCCATTTACGGACCTAAAAAACAAAAGTAGAGCAAACCCCCCAGTGTTTGACACCAGCACTATTGATATCTTTGAGGAGTTAGTTATGAAGGAAATTAGCGCCATATCGGGCTCAGACAGGTCAAGGTCTAACCTGGATAGGAATCAGTCCATTATTATAAAAGCATCAGACAAGGGGGGGAACGTGGTCTTGATGGAGAGGAACGACTATAAGCTGATGTGTCAATCTATACTTTGGGATAATGAGTGCTATAGGGTATTGCAACAGGACCCGACCCAGACGTTTGCAATACAACTACGCAGGATTTTGTCCACGGCCATGGAAATGGGCTTAATTGATAAACACGAGTTTGATTTTCTATTGCCCAAGTATCCAACCATTGCAACCTTCTACTGTCTACCGAAGGTGCATAAGGGCTATCCGCCTTTAAAAGGACGACCAATCGTCTCAGGCATTAATAGCCTAACCCAGGGCATATCCACATATGTGGACAAGATCCTACGTCCTTTTGTATTAGCACTCCCATCGTATGTGAGAGACACGATGGACGTCCTGAGGAGACTAGATGACATCACGGTCCCTCAGGGAACGTTCCTGGCTAGCCTGGATGTAGAAGCCTTGTACAGCTCCATCCCACACGATGAGGGCTGCACTGGAGTGAGACACTTTCTCTCCACCAGGGGCTCACATCTGGCTAATCACAACCAGCTTATCATGGATCTTGTGATCTTCATACTCGAACACAACTACTTTCTGTTTGACGGGCGTTTCTTCCACCAGCTCAGGGGCACTGCGATGGGGAGCCCGATGGCCCCCACGTATGCCAACTTGTTCCTGGGCTGGTGGGAGGAGCGTTTCGTCTTTGCAGAGGAGATGGAGGTTTGGACGTCAAAAATTGGTCTATGGATTAGATTCATAGACGACGTCCTACTCCTATGGATGGACACCAAAGAATCTTTCTCTGCTTTTGTGCATACCCTCAATGAGAATAATCTGGGTATCAGATTAACTTCTGAAATTCAGTCAGAGACTATTTCATTTCTGGATCTCCTTATAACCATCAAAGGAGAAGGCTGCTTTGAAACCTCAGTATTTCGCAAACCAACCGCCTCCAACAACCTCTTAATGTGGCAGAGTTATCACCCACCAACACTGAAAAGAGGGATACCCAAAGGGCAGTTCCTGCGTATTAGAAGGAACTGTTCCTCTCAACCTGATTTTGACTCGAAGGCAGAGGATTTGAAGACACGATTCCTCAAGAGGGGGTACCCGGAAAACGTGTTGGATGAGGCAAAAAGTCATGCAAGGGGTCTGGATAGAACTTCCTTGTTGGTCCCTAGGCGAAAAGAGGATGGAGATAACAAGATCAGACTTATAGGAACTTTCGATGACAAGGCCCCAGAGGTGAAAAATGCACTTAAGAAATTCTGGGGGATCCTATGTCACGATCATGATCTAAAAAATAGGATAGATGTCCATCCGGCAATCACATACAGAAGGGGCAAAAATCTGGGCGATCGGTTAGTCCATAGTCATCTGGCACCGATCGCATCAGATAATACCTGGCTCCACAAAAATAGGATCAAGGGAACCTATAGATGTGGAGATTGCAGGGCATGTAAACACATCAACCAAAACAAATCCTTCTGCAGTGTATCCACTGGGGTTTCCTATCAAAACCGTGAATTTATCAACTGTCGTACCAGGGGGGTTGTCTATCTGGCCACCTGTCCATGCCCTCTAAATTATGTGGGGAAGACCATAAAAGAACTAAGGGTTAGGATCCTGGACCACATAGGTAATATCAGAAGAAATGAGGACAGACCGCTGGCAAACCATGTTCACAATTATCATGGCGGCAGCCTGGATGCCCTGAAATTTCAGGGCATCGAGAAAATTCGACCGTCTCCCAGAAGAGGGGACTGGAACAATAACATTTTAAGAAAGGAAGCTCAATGGATTTTCCGGATGAAATGTGTGAAACCGGAGGGTCTAAATGATAACATCTCCTTTGCACCATTCATATAAACCAGTCCTCCTTACTGCTATCTCTTGAGGATAACACAGGGGATCTCCACCCCATGAAGTGCATCAAGGCACATTTATTTCACTGTTTGGTATTTATGTAGTTGACTTTTAGACATCGGCCTGGGTTGTATTACTAGAAAGCCGTTTTGTCTGGTGGATATGATCATCCTATCCTACTTATGGATACATCGATAATGATATTGGGGGCCGCACGGCTCTGGTGATCATCGGAGTAATGGTCCCTATATATCATTTCCTTACCCTGCCATATCTTTTCTGCTGGTCGCCATCCGCAGATAAGACACGTACCAGGACACTTACATCTAAGCACGCCCCCATTAACGATGGTACCATGTTCTTGAAGATGTGTGGAGCGTGGGCAATTCGTGATGGGCGCCACCCACCACTGCGGCGCCCAATCGCGAATGCAGAAGCGGCCCCACAGCATCGTACAAGGGAATGGGCGTGGCCTGGTATAGTCCGATACCACCCCTCCGGTACGTGCCAACCTATCACGATTGAAGGGGCGGGCTTTTGACGTCATACGTACCAACCGCCCCCCCCCCCCCCCCCGATTGGATGAGACCAGTTTTTCCTCCAATGAGGTGATGTGTTCGGCCAAGAAGGCGGAGTCTTCTGGACTTATACTCCAGCTGATCTGCCACGCTGGTGGCTACCACTATCACACGCTGGCGCCCACCATCAGGACGCCAGCGAGGTTTTTTCTTTTTCATGTTCTGTCCGGAATGAATGTTGAATACAGTACTTCGTTCCACGTAATCTCATCCTCTACGGTTCTCCTGACGAGCCCCACCATCAGGGGCGAAACGCGTAGAGGTGGAGAGATGAGAAGCTAGGACATTAGATATTGTAGCACCACAGGACTTTGTAGGAGCAGGAAATAATCCCCGTAGCTGCTTTAATGCACACAGAATATACGTAGGGAAACGGTTATACCTTCTACACGTTTCTAGATTTACCTGCCTACTGGCCATGGAGCTAACCTGCACCTGTTAATAATACATACAGAGTGCGCTCTCTGAGCTGGAAAAGTCCTTTTTATTCATTTAATTATCTATCACTTGTGACAGTGTGGTACGTTATCACGATTCCTGTACACACTGTTGCATATGTTGGAGGAACTTTTTAAGTACATTAATTAAAAGTTATATTTTATTTAATACCTTTTCCCCAATGATACCTGTGATTTATTCCCTTATAATTGTATCTTTGGTTGATACCAAACTCAGCTCCTCAGTGACTTGACCCATAGAGTTTTATGAATGTGCCCCATCCCATTAATATAGATCATGATAATTTTGTTCTAAAGGCACCTGTCATCAAGATTACACCTAATGGCAGGTTCCTATATCCTTTTTACTAATAATTCCCAATATGCTTTTATGATTAACATTAGTGGTTCCCCTCACTTTTTAAAAGTACCGTATATACTCATGTATAACTTAAGTTTTTTAGCACAAAAATGTGCTGAAAATCCTCAACTCGGCTTATACACAAGTCAATAGGGAGCCCAGCACTTAAAAAAAAAATCTCACATACTCACCATCTGATATCCCCCAATGCGCAGCGCTGCTCCCCCGATGTCCGCACTGCTCCCCCGATGTCCGCGTGGGTCTTCTTCTGTCTTCTATCTTCTTCTGTCTTCTATCTTCTTTTGTCTTCTATCTTCCGCAGGGCGCCGCCATGTTCTTCTTCTTCGCATGTGCATGAGAGGTAGGGAAGAAAAAGGAAAATCTAAATCTAATCTTAATAACAGCCATTTTTCTGATATGTAAACTAGCTTTTCTGACTCATCTATGGCAGCCTGAGAGAGGAGAAGAGTCAGAGATACCAGTGAACCACGCCCCATTATTTTGACTGACAGCTCTGTGTCTCTTCAAATCCCTGCTCTGCCTCCTTGTACTTAGGGACCATCTGCTAATATTCAACTACAGACATATAAAGCTCTATGTACAGATGGGAAATATTGGGGGTCATTTACTAAGGGGCCGATTTGCATTTTTGCAACTGGTTAACCGAATTTTTCCGGTTTGCGCCAATTTTCCCTGTATTGCCCCGGGATTTCGGCGCACGCGATCGGATTGTGGCGCATCGGCGCCGGCATGCACACAACGGAAATGGGGGGGCGTGGCCGTAAAAAACCCCGACGGATTCGGAAAAACCACTGCATTAAAAAAAAAAAAAAGTGTCACTCGACATGCGCTTACCTTCACCCAGGTGAACTTCAGCGCATTCCGATGGATCGCGAATGGACCGGGTAAGTAAATCTGCCCCATTGTGTCAATTTTTTTTACACAGTGCCTTGTGTTACATTTATGACATGTGACCAGTGACATCAGCCTTCTAAGCATAGCAAACTGTACATGAAGTAACAGCAGCCTCCATGGATGATGGAGAGTAGTAGAAGTCCATGGAGACTGCTGTGACTTCATGTGGTCAGATACATGCATGGGGTATAGTTTGCTTTCAGAAGGCTAAGGTACCTGAGATGATGTCACTCTGGTCACATGACATGAGCAGTGACCAGTAAGGAGGCATAAGGCATGGGGAGGAGTAGATGGGAGGGACCGGCCAAGCAGGACACGCCACCTCTGATGACAGGTAATATAAGATAAAAGGTGTTTTATGTGAATGTAAGCAAAACAGTTTTTAGCTAAAACAAGGGTGTCAGTTAGTTAATAGAGCTCTATAGGAACCTGTCACTGGCTGTATATGTGCATATGTGGTGACAGGTTCCCTGTAAACCCCATTCAAAGCAATAATGAGCCTTAAACTTTTGAAATGTATGCATTTTAGTACTTCAAATAATCAAGAGGTTTTCAAGAACTTTCTATAAATCAATAGTAAAAGCAAATATAAAAATACTTCAATAAAATGCCTTTCTCCAATTATATGGCACTGCCATACCTCCCCTGGATCTGAAAGCCTATCTTCCTAGAGCAAGACAGGCAGAAGGTCCTTGAGTCAGATTACATAGAAGTATGCGGGTCACCAAGACCTCAGCAAGGGAGAGCAGTGATATTCTCAGAGACTGCTGCAGATAGCAAGCCTTGTATTGTTAGGGTAGGATTTATGATATCCTCTTTTTAGTGTAAGGAATGACTCAGACAATTGCTGATTCAAGTCTCACATGCTACTGCCCTGGGCAAAATCAGCACTGCGCAAGTTTTATTCAGTCTATCAGTCTATATAGAAAAGCCGGAAAAAAAGTAGAAAAGGAGGAGCACACAAAGCATAACATCTCTTCTTGATTGGAGAGTTTTCTGCTGTCTTATGCTGGTGTCACCTTTAGGGCATTCCTGAAATTCCTCAGCCTCGAAGTTTTAGGTGCGGTCCATGATGCCAGCACCATCTTAAAATGTATTCTCTGTTACAGTGCTTTAAGGAAAATAAGACAAGTAGAAATGACAGGACTTTCTTCAAATAAAAAAAGTCAGTACTATTCTAAAATGTAGTATGTGACACTGGTCATCTCCTATTTTCTCCATGTGCAGTGTATGGGAGACATCATAATACATTTACTAAGAACAGTGCAGTGTGTACTATATGCAGTTTGCCTGTGTGGTGTACAGAGGGTGATGTTTTCTAGCACACGTTCTTCATGAATCTGGTGCCCTCTGCATTACCACTACAGAGTGCACCACTTTTTATTTTGTGCACCTTTAACATGGGGTGTGCAACACACTGCTGTCAGACTTTGCCTGTTAAATCTGGCATACAATCCAACTGAGCACCGGAACGCCCCCTTCAGTGCAGAAATTTGGTCGCATGAAGAATAGTGCAGACGCGCCACAAAGTGTTGTGTGCACCAGAAGTGTGTCAACGACACTTCTTAAATACCTGTTCAAGCAGTTTGCACTGTAAAGAACATGCAAAGTCCGACAGCAAACTGGCGCAATCACCTTAGTAAATGTGCCCCTTAATTCTTATCCTCCTCCTTTGAGCCAACTGAGAATTTCTTGGAGCTTTACTAATCACCCTTGATTATACCCAAACTTAGTGGTTCTTCGGATTCAAGCTAATACTAGCAATACTATAGCTGCAGAACTGCTGTTTGGCCCCAGTTCCCTTGCCTGACTCCATCTCTCCCCTGTGTGTCTGTATTCTACTCTGTTGAAGACCCCAGCTTGACCTTTGTCTGCCTACCCTGACCCTAGGCCTGTACCTTGTAGAGGCCAGTTCATATGCCTGTATAGGGGTGTAAGGGTAAAAACCAGGACTCATGTATTAGTGAAAATGTTTGGATAGCACAGTGGGCCGACAACACATTGTTTGTTATAAGGATAAGAAATAAAGTAAATGTTAGAAACACTTAAAGGGGTATTCCAGGAATGAGCATAATTCATATACAAATGGGCACTCAAAATATAAGCTTATATGTAATTAGTTGTTATTTAAAATTTTGCTCCCGTTAGCAGAAAATGCTGATGACATAGACTGTAATGAAGAATTAAAATGTTACTGGCCCTTTAATCAGTCCGTTAATTTCCTCTGCGCGGTCCGTTGCAGAGCATACACAGGAGAGAAGATGGCTGCTGGTCACATGTCCACATCACATGTCCTGTACCTGCCAGGGCAGGGTCATGTGATCACCACTACGTTTGGCTGTAGTCGGTTGGTTGCAGTGCATCCAGTATGGACAGAGTTGTGGTGATGGCAGTTACACATCATTACTATGGTAACAGAGCAAGAAAACCTGTTATATCATCACCGGGAGCAGAGCATAAGAGGGAGGAGGAGTTACTGAGAACTAAAGGATCATGGAACTTGTAGTTTCCAGTGGCGGCCATCTTGGTGATAACTCTGCATACTTTAGAGAGGCCATACATTTTGTAACTCATAAAATCAAACTATTTAAGCTCCATTTTGTGACTAATGTCATTGAGTATTGTTGTAGCCATTTATTTATAGCATTATGGGTTTTTGTGCCAGACGTTCATATTCCCGGAATACCCCTTTAAATAAAAACATGTCTGCTTATTCACACACCTCCTAGAGTTTCTAAAGAAAGTATCCTTGTTTAATAATCCTGTACAATCCCTTTAAATGTGAATTGCCATATATCCCCCTCAGTCAGGTTCTAACGCTCTAGCCAAAAGTAAAAACTGAAAGCGGAGGTATGAAATGATGTATCATGGGATATACCATGACTAAAAACATTATATTAGGGTACTTACACTTTTCCATTCTTGTGCTTTTAATTAAAAATAAACCTTGGCATCCCAAGGGATGTTATCTATGGAAAGTAAATGACTTGCAGACAATAAGCACATGGAGAATTTTTCAGCAAGTGACAAGCAGATGTACAGAACATCCACTTCGATATTCATGCAAATGACTCCTCCATGGTGACCTTCATCATCAGTCAGTCTGGTATACACACACCGGAGAAGGAAGGTCTTCATACATTTCCATGTAAATCACCTCTCCACTGCCAGCCTAAGACCTATCATGACAATATCCGAGCTCAGGTAATTACATCCATGTACCAGGCTGGTGTGAGAGTCTTATCGGCATGAGGGCTTTAGACCTTGTGCCACTTCACGGATATTTGGGACCCTTGTTTGCAGCAACTAATAACTCCTTGTCATTCGTAATCCCTTGAGTGATGCTTCTCCAGATCCTCTAAACCTGACAGTTTGTTTAACCCCCTATCTGCAGCAGCCAAGTGATACCATATAATCCAATAACAGTATAGAGAGAGATTTAGAAAGCTATTGCCCCATCTCCATCTTCCCATAACTTGAATAATTGTAAAAATTGCTCTTTAAATGAATAGCGTGCTGTAAACGCTCGCTATAAGCTACATATATATTAATTACTGGGGGTCTGTATATATATATATATATATATATATATATATATATATATTACTGGAGGGCTGTACATTTATTAATTACTTGAGAGCTTTATATTTATTAAAGGAAACCTACCAATGCTAATGGTAGGTATTAGCTGTAAACACCGGGCACCAGCTCAGGGTGAGCTGGTGCCGGAGCTTACCTTTGCTAGTGTTTTAAAGGGGTATTCCAGGAATCGGCATAATTCATATACAAGTGGGCACTCAAAATATAAGCTAATGTGTAATTAGTTATTATTTAAAATTTTGCTCCCCTTAGCAGAAAATGCTGGTGACATAGACTGTAATGAAGAATTAAAATGCTACTGGCCCTTTAATCAGTCCGTTAATTTCCTCCGCGCGGTCAATTGCAGGACAGAAGATGGCTGCTGGTCACATGTCCACATCACATGTCCTGCACCTGCCTGGGCAGGGTCATATGATCACCACTAGGTTTGGCTGTAGTCGGTTGGTTGCAGTGCATCCAATATGGCCAGTGTTGTGGTGATGGCAGTTACACATCATTACTATGGTAACAGAGCAAGAAAACCTGATAGATCATCACTGGGAGCAGAGCATAAGAGGGAGGAGGAGTTACTGAGAACTAAAGGATCATGGAACTTGTAGTTTCCAGTGGCGGCCATCTTAGTGATAACTCCACCTACTTTAGAGAGGCCATAAATTTTGTAAATCATAAAATCATATTATTTTAGCTCCGTTTTGTGACTAATGACATTGAGTTTTATTGTATTCATTTATTTATATCATCATGGGTTTTTGTGTCAGACGTTCATATTCCCGGAATACCCCTTTAAACCGCTATATCGCGGTTTAAACACATTTTGATGAACAGACCCGAAGCAGCTTTAGCAGTGGTAGGTTTTCTTTAATTTCTGGGCATGTATACTTGTTAGCTGCTGGGGGGCTGTATATTTAATACTAGGGGCTGTATATTTATTACCAGGGGCTGTATATTAATTGCTGGGGGCTGAATATTTATTACTAGGAGCTGTAAATGTATTAATTACTGTGGGCTGTATGTTTATTAGTTGCTGGTGGGCTGTATATTACTGGGGGCTTTAAATTAATTAGTGGAGGCTGGACATTTCTTTACTTAGGGGGCTGTATATCAATTACTGAGGGCTGTATATTAATTACTGGGGCACTGTAGACATCTATAGGGAACATGATCTGGCCACAAATTGTGCAGTCAGATCATGGTCCCCCTTACGTTTTTGTGCATGAGGCCTAAAGTGGAGGAACCTGCCTGTTACATGGATTACTGACCAAGGGGGGGGGACCCTAGCTATTACATGGATGCTAATTAAGTACCCTGTCTGGGGTACCCTGTCTGGGGGCTACACTAGATTTTGCGCCCTAGGGCCCCCACAAATCTTAATCTGGTCCTGAATGTATGTAGAAGTGAGGGATATGCCATCTTGCAGGAAAGTGGTATGTCTCAGATGTAGCAAAGTACAATAACTTATTTAACACCTGTGAAATTTTACAAAGTAACTGCACTTATCAATAATGGTCTGAAGAAAATGCAACCTGTTCAGAAGTTCACGCATACAGAATATGAACAGATAGCGAGAATCAATCAAGCATACAGAAGAGAATCTGTATGGTGGTCATACATACAAATGACGCACACTATGGATTACTCACAGCCAATGTCAGCATCAGACGTTTCACTGTGCAGACGTCTTTCAAGAAAGTCAGACTTCACGTGATGGTTAAGTCAATCCGATTCAGAAACTATGGCCTCCTCCACAGGTTTAGGCCTCCTGCACACAATATGCACTTTGTGTAACCGTCCAAGTGCCATTGTTTGTAACCCATAGGTCATCAGCGGGAGACCACCAGTCACCTCACCAATATCCATTGAATATCTGTTTAGAATAGGACCTGCTCTTTAATATGTGTGGTGGCTGGTCAGGATGTTCACGGTGTGGCCTCACCATACTGTGAAGGTGCACTATTGGAAATCATTGGCGCTGTGAATTTGCCATTGTTTGTGGTGCTGGCTCACGGCACCAAAATACGGCTGTGTAAATGAGATCTTATAGTGAACTTCCAACTATAAAGAAAATTTGGTGCTTTAGATATCTACTTAGCGGTGCAATTTGAGGAGGTACATATAAAAGCCAATAAGGTGTCTCTTTCCCATATTTAGATACTAGTAATATAAACAATACATTATAGGTTAGGCATATACATTGCATTAGGACCCAGCACCTTCAAGTCATTGGCCCAGATCTATATAGGTGGCTGTGCCAGTTTTATCTTGGAGCTTCCACATGTATTTATAAAGTGTCTGCCCCAGTTTTGTGTCGTGGCTGCACTGTGTCCGACAAGACAGAAAAAATGGGCATGTTAGTTTTTAGTCGGCGTTTGTGACCCATTTAATACAGTAACTCGACAGAATTGTGTTGCATGCTGTATGTTAAAGATCTACCTGAAAAAAGATGGGGCTCACTTCCAGAGCAGTGAGCAGTGAGGCCTTACTTTTGATAAATCTTGGCCTTGGTTTCAGAGTCAATAACTAGCTGTGTCACACTTCCCATTCTCAGCCATATCAACACCTATGGGGTTGTGGTTTATATTATCTGGTCACTCTCACTGTGCTCCAAAGCAATGTATATAAGAAGCTTGCTGTGCTTGGAAGTAGACCATCTTCTCTCCCACAGGCAATAACTTTTCCTTTACCCAAGAATTTTAGCATCTCCTTTGCCACAAACATATGGGAAAAGATAGATTTGTATATAAGCCCTTACCATAGTGACTGTTCATCTTTCTCTCCCAAGATATGTCCACCGTTTTTTTCCATGTTCTGTAGTCCTCTTGTCCTTCATGGACATCCCTCAATTTGTTTTCCTATGGATAGGGGAGATCTTATTTCTATATTTTATAACTATTGCCTTTCTGTGGCTATTGTTTACTATGGTCTTTCTATAGCTATTGTTTACTATGATCCTTAACCCCTTAGTTACCAGCCTGTTTTATGGTAAAATGTCCAGCCACTTTTTGTTGTTTTTTTAAGGGAACATTTCACCTTAGAACAGCCCCATACATCTTAAATAGTATCTTATTCATTACAGTACAAGTGTCCAATTGCTCCTAGTGTGACTATTTTTTGTGGGACCTATGCATAACACTTGGTGCTCCTAAGATGCGCACAGTAATGGTGCATGTGCCAGGGATGTGCAGTGCCGGCACTGAGCTGCTAGGCCCACTGCGCATGTATTTGCAGTGGATTCCATTAGGGTGCACTTAGGGGTGGAGAGGAGAGGCAGTATTCCAAAGTTGAGTGGCTGGGAAGTGGTGGACCGTATAACCGAGCTACTCTGCCTCCTTGACTTTACAACTGCTATGCCAAACACCAGAGGAGGAATAAAAGTCCTACTTTTTCTGAAAAGGTCCCACAGAGCAGGATACCTGTACTGTAATTGAAAAGATACTATTTAAAGCGGACCAGTCACCAGGAATGTCATAGCTGGTGACAGGTTCCAGCTGCCCACAGCCCCCCTCATAGCATAGGCTATTGGAACTTGTCACCAGCTAAAAATGACATTCCTGGTGACAAGTTCACTTTAAAGGACACCTGTCATCAGGTCTGTGTCACTAGTCTTGTCACTACTACCTGTTGGAGCAGCTCACAAGGATCCTATCACAGCCTTAATCTAGTCAATTCATACATTAATCATTGCAAAATTATCTTTTCTTTATTATGTAAATGAGCCTGGTTACATGGTCAGAGGCAGTGATGTCAACCCTGTTACCCCTCCCCTCTCCTCCCCCTGCTCATGTCTGTGTGTAAAGTATAGTAAAGCATTGCTGGTGTGTGTGCTGCATCTGCTGACATGCTGCATCCTCCTAATACACATGTGTGAGACACAGACATCAGCTACATAAGTACCTGACATGTTCTGCTATAACATGGCTGCCTGGAGCTGTTGTATCTCTCCTATACACACACACACACAGACTGCAGGGGGCGTGGCCACCAGCAAGCACATGGAGCAGCCTCACACCATTATACAGGCTGTCAGTCATGCACTGAGGGTGTGGCTGTGCCGCCCACTCATGAATAAGCCGGACAGCTTCAATATGCTAATGACTCAATGAACATTTCACAGGTCATTTGCATACAACTTTAGGACCTTATTGCTTAGGTTTACAGGCATGTAGAGGGGCAATGAAAGGGTAGGAGCAATGCTTTCTAATGGCAGTTTATGAAAAGATATTTAGTTTAGGGGGGTTATTTTGCCTGACGGGTTCTCTTTAAAGCTTTAGGATTCTGGATATGAGGCTCTTCTGAGATGACAGGTTCCCTTTAACCATCACCATTCAAAATCTTTAACTGTTACATTTTCTGGCTTCAAAGTCATATGAGAACTTGTTTTAAAGGGTTGGAATGTACTTTTTAATTACACCATTTTGGGGTAAGAATTTGTTGATATTTATTGTACTATTATTCAGCCTAAATTTTTGAGAATCAGGACTAATTGCAATTCTGACACTTTTCAGAATGTTTTTTTTACATTTGCAGGTAAGGAGTCCAGTAAGAGAGGATTAACCCTAGGATCAGGATACTGGGGTCAATTGTGCATTGCCTTTTCACTACATAATTGGGTATGGCCCAATAATAAGGATGTGAAAAGGCAGTGCAGTGAAGCCCAGCATTAACAGTGGAACTATTTCATCATTTATAACTTTGTAGAAGTAAAGCAAAACCTTTCACATTCCACAAAGCTGTACAATTCTCACCATAGTAGAGGAAAACCACACGGGAGCTGTCATCTCACAGGGTGTAAGTTCTGATTAATGATTAGTGTCACAAAATAGACAGGATTAATACATTCTCACTGTCAACAAAGTAAAATAAAGGCTTTCCTGGTTAAAGTTGAATGCAGAACTCTACTACTGCCAGCAACATTGACTTAGAAGAATATGGCGCAAATCTACTGAACTCTCTATCTCTTATACCCTTTTGATTGTTACTTTGGGTTAAGATATATATATATATATATATCTGCCCTATAGTAACAATGTGTAGTCAGTGGAGCAGCAGATAATCACAAACTTAGGCTGTTAATGTGGAGCAGCCGCTCCCATTCTACGTTTGGGAATAGACCGCCCCACCCCAGTTATACTAGGGATAGGTGATTAATGTCTTTAATGACAAATCCCCTTTAAAGATGCAAGCTCTAAACATTGAATATGAAGCATTCCATCATTAAAAGTTTTCTCCTGTGCCGTAAATTACATTTACTTTTTATGGAATTCAAATGACTAATACTAGAGCACTGGTATAAACTTAAAAAACATCTAGAAAGTACAATAAATTCCACCAAACAAATCCTTGCCAGCACCGTCTGTTTACATTAGATAACCAAGTGGCATGATGCCACTAATTGCCAGGAATTAATGCCAGGTAGATGTGATCCTTGAAAAAAGCCCCTTTTAGCCTGTGTCCTCCAAGCTAAATATAAAATATATTAGGAACACACCCAGTAAGCCCTGTAGGCTCATGCTATGTGTATGACAATGTGGGGGCTGCACCCTCGTGCCCTCAGGGGGTAGAGATATAATAAGAATGATACTTTGTATCTAGTTATAATACGTCATGTTTGGCTGTCACAAGGATCCATAAATATACATGAGTGAGGAAGCTACGCTTCCTCCAGCTTCTCGCTTTGTTTACTCTGCCAACGGCTTCCGAATGTTACTAATTGAAAGCAACATCTTCAGTCTGTTTGTCTCTTTAGCGCTTGCCCACAATGCCTTCACCTCCGGGAACCAGGGCAAACCCAGCACATAGAACTGGGCTAATTGTATGTACTCACTAGCTCTGGGTTCCGAATAGAGAAATATGACAGATGTAGAAGAGATGTTCCTTATTTATCCAGGGGGCAGTACATTCATTCCGCTATGTAGGGATAAGATGAGTGGAGGTTGTCCACAAGGCTGGCATAAGAGGGTTAAATTAGCCTAAGGTCTCTATATTCATCTGTATACATAAATAAAATAAAAATCACCAAGCTCTGGACAAGGAGATTTCTAAAGCCAGATTAAGAAGGAGTTATGTTTGTGGTTTTATGCAAAATTACAATGTGCAAAATAAGTATTTGATTCACTGACGATTTTTTCCCAGAACGAATGGAGAGGTTTGTCATTTTTATAGTAGGTACACTTCAGTTGTGATGACAGAATCTAAATAAAATTCCTGAAAATAAATTTCATTTTTATGCAATTCATTTACATTTTGTTGCATGGAACTTACAAATTATTTGATACAATATAAAAACAGAAATTTGTTACAGAAATCTTTATTTGCAATTACAGAGGTCAGATCTTTCCTGTAGGGGGCACGTGCAGGGACTATATGTATACTGCGGGCATGTGTGGGACTATTTGCATACTGAGGGGCAGTGAACATACCTATACACTGAGGGTACGTGTGGGGAATATCTGTATACTGGGGGTAAGTGCAGGGGACTATCTGTATACTGGGGGCATGTGCGAAGACTATCTTTATACTGGGGCACGTGTGAGGACTATCTTTATACTGGGGTCATGTGCCGGGACTATCTGTATACAGGTGGTCCCCTACTTAAGAACACTCGACTTCTAGTTACAAACGGACCTCTGGATATTGGTAAATTATTATACTTTAGTCTTAGGCTACCATAAACAGCTATAACAGTTATCAAAAATGTCTGTAATGAAGCTTTATTGTTAATATTGATTCTTATGACAACCCAACATTTTTAAAATCCAATTGTCACAGAGACCAAAAAAGTTCTGGCTGGGATTACAATGATAAAATACAGGCAGTCCCCGAGTTACATACAAGATAGGGTTTGAAGGTTTGTTCTTAAGTTGAATTTGTATGTAAGTCGGAACTGTATATTTTATCATTGTAATCCCAGCCAGAACTTTTTTGGTCTCTGTGACAATTGGATTTTAGAAATGTTGGGTTGTCATAAGAATAAATATTAACACTAAAGCTTCATTACAGACGCCTGTGATAACTGTTACAGCTGATCATTGCAGCCTAGGACTAAAGTACAATAAATTACCAATATCCAGAGGTCCGTTTGTAACTAGGGGTCGTATGTAAGTCGACCGCCTGTATACAGTTCTGACTTACATACAAATTCAACTTAAGAACAAACCTAAAGACCCTATCTTGTATGTAACCCGGGGACTGCCTGTACTGGGGACATGTACTGTGCTTCCTAAATTAATTAGGATTTGTTGGTGTGAAATATGAATGAATGAGGGGGAAACTATACGATTGTATATATTGTATAGTACATTTAAAGCTGATATATATTTATCTGTGGTTATTTACTCCTGATATATATCTATGTGTGCAGTATATTCATTTTTTGGTTAATATTTATATATGCGGCATAGCCGACATAATGGCAGATTTACTTGGATTCGGATCATCCGGCGATTCACCGATGTCCACCAGGTGTCGCTGCTGCGCTGAAGTCCGCCGGAGTTCACCTTCCTATCCTGGGTGCAGGTAAGCACGTGTCAAGCGACACATTTTTAAAAAAAAATTCCAAGTTTTTTCCGAATCCGTTGGGTTTTCTCATGCGCCACAACCGGTAGTTTTCGGGAAACCCGCCGAAAATAGTGATACGGGCCCTTAGTAAATGACCCCCAGTGTGTTTGGTACATTCATTGCAATTACATATGTATGCCACATATTTGCTACATTTTCTTGGCATAATTTTTCTTGCCTGCCTAGGGAACCAAAATTCCTAATCCCTGCCCTGTTATGGAGACAATCTTTAGTTGCTTTGGGTCTGTGTTTAGGGTCATTCTGGGAAATATTAAAATATGTTTGCCAAGGTGGGAAAAGGAAAACATTAGGGTCAATGTTATGGTGGATGACCCAGGCAGGACCGTTTTCTATGTTATTACAAAGGAAAGGCCAAAACCTCACGAGTTGATACCAAAAAGGTAAATTTTGACCTCATCTGACCACATGACTTTATCCCATGCCTTCTCTGGATCATCCAGATGGTAACATCAAGAAGTTCAAACACTGCTAGTTAATCTTTTGCCATCAAGCTTAGAGAGTAGTGCAATGGAGCTTTATCATTCTTGGCAATAATGGCAAGGATGTATGGGTTTTAACATACAGAGCTTAGGATTCAACCTCAGCAAGAAATCTTCCAGGTAACGTTAAATTGCTATTTGAGTGTTAAAGACCACTGTGCCTTAATTATCTAGTGAATTACTACAGGCTGCTCCAACCATAAATTTCCTAAAATACCGCACGTTAAAACATTACTGCACATCTGACCAGCAGACAAGGTGCTATTTATAATGTCCTGTAGTTTCCAACCGGCTTATCATGAGCAGCCAGAGCTTGTCATCCTCATTGTCTGCACGTGTCTAAGACATAAGATCCAATATAATCTAGGTCACGCTATCTAACCTGGATGCAAATGCATCATTAGTAAGGTCAATCCTATCCTGATGATGTTTCTTCCTCAGCAGCCTGTCTGGATAAAAAGGACAATTGTTCAGAGCCTGCAGAGATGTGAATTCTCAAAGTGTAAATTTCAGGAACTAATGGCACCAGTCCTCGTACTAGGACAGGCCAGGCCTTACTAGGTTTACTCTAATAGCCATAACAGAACCCATATCCTGCAAGTCTCAAATAAATTAGCTGAATTTCGAAGAGTCTACTCATGCTGTGAATGAGGTGCTTCGGCTCAAAATTGTACTTGCAAATGAATACTTGTACGACCTTCAAGTCTATGAGCACATTCTCTTGCAGGTGCAAGCTGTATGACTGATACAGAAACTCCAAGGATTAATCATAGAGAGGAAAGGGGATCCTGATAGCAAAGAAAATAAATTGCTTTATTGCTAATGTTATGGTGGTGAAGCCAAAACACACCCCAAGGGGTAAAAGGGGTAAGATAGAAGCCATCACAGCTGACGTCTAATTCACAGACTCCATGGAAACCTTGGTATAAACTGAAATACACCACATTTCAAGGTAGTCGTGACAGTCAGATGCTGTTATATACTATAATTATATATTATATGCAAAAGAGGCACAATACGAATACCTCAATGTATAAATACCGAGCATTGTGCAGTGCTAGTAAGAAAATACAAAGTAAATCATTGTATACAGTTGTCTCCTGTTTCTCAAAGTGGCATGCATCAATACTTATCTTAAAATAAAACATACCCCTACCTCCCCCAAGCATTAAGGGGGCTGTCCAGCATAAAAAAATTACCATTTCTGTTATGCATATGAAACAAAGGGAAGAGAAATCATTGTAGGAATTATTTTTTTTGTTTTTCAATGCCTTCTACAAGCTATAACTTTTTATTATTCTGTCAATATACAGTAGTTGTTTTTTTCTTTTAATGTTGTTTTTAATAGCACAATATTGGTCTTCACGTACCATACTGGTGGACTCTTATTAACGCTTACTGTGTAGCATATTTTAAAAAAGAGAATAAATCTGACTTTGTTTTTCTAAGAAATATTTTCTGCCTTTATCTTCTAACCTTAATAACATAAAACGTCTTACTATAGGACGCACCCCAGATTTAGGCTTCCAAAAAAAGGAAAAATATAAAATATCCCTGTTGGTCGCACCCAAGCACAGCAGACACAGACATACATTTGCACACAAAGCTCAGTTACACACACAGAACCACACACACAGCTCAGCTACACACACAGAACCACACACACAGCTCAGTTACACACACACAACCACACACACAGCACAGCTATACACACACATCCACATACACAGCTCAACTGCACACACAGAACCACACACACATAGCACAGCTACACACACAGAACCACACACACAGCTCAGCTACACACACACAACCACACACACAGAACCAGACACAAACAAACACACACACACTTCCCCCATTCCTCTTCTTCTCACCCTGTCCCAGCGCAGCATGGCAGTATCAGACCTGTGGTGATATAAGAAGCATGTGATTAGTCACATTATTCTGACATCACCGCAGGTCCTGTACCTGTAGACAGAAAGGAAAGCAGTGCGGAGGCTCCTCTCTGGGAGATCGGGTGCAGCTCTATATCAGGGCATCACCCGATCTCCATTACAGCGGTCAGGAGGGTCTGGCAGTGCTGGATCCTCCTGACCTCCGGTCTATAAGATGCAGGGACTTTTTAGCAATATTTTTTCTTGCTAAAAAGTGCGTCTTATAGGCCAAAAAATACGGTACCTTCCATTGCAAAATAACACTGGAATATACCTCACTCCTCAAATAGTTTCAAGTAATGGCCACAAGTAGGGGAAAGGCAAAACTTGTCACTCAAATGTGGTCAGTTGAGAATTCTATTCTTTCTTTTATTGATAAGTTTTCATGATCCAAAAAATGATACAAACAAAATATTTCGGTTTGATACCCAGACCTTCCTCAGTTACTGTTATACACAAAATAAAGTATATATCTGTATTAGAACACAAGCATAATATTTATCAAACGGTGGTACTGTGCAATGTGTATCAACAAGCTAGAAGGAACGTTATTCGTATTCATGGAGCGCATGAACAGGATGTGGGACTATAGTACGAGGTCCCAATATGCCAAAAAAACAATACTGGGTATATAGTCTGTATTGAGCTGAGTAACACCATGCAACATCAAGAAAGAAGTATTGCAGTATACAGTATGAGAAAAGATACAGAAGTATTTATACTTAGGTCAAAGTAAATACAATTACTTAAGATGATATGTATTCTCACCGGATTGCCATGGAAGCAGATAAGAAGGAAAGATTATATCCAGACTTGGAGGCTGAAACGTCTTTAGAGAAGTGATGCTGCCACATGTGAATAGGATGCTGTGTATGATGAGTCCAGAAAGCTAAAGAAGAGATTGCTTTCCCGAAAGCGAAGAAGACCTGCCGCATGCAGGTGTGGGATAGTCTGGCAGTTTTCTATACAACTCTGCTAGAATTGTTGGAGAATTTCCTAAATTTTAATATCTGTCGATTTTCAAATGACCACTTTTTGAGTGCCAAGTGTTGCCATACTTTGCAAAATGAAATACTTTTGAAGGAGAAAAAAAGTTTTGCATCGCCATCTTCCAAGTGCCATAACTTTTGAAATTGTTTGTCAGTATGGCTGTGTGAGGGGTATTTTTTTAAAAGACCTTTAGATTTTATATGTATACACTAGGGGTGTTTGATTGCGATTAATATAATTTTTTGGGTAATGGATGAAAAAAATGTCAGTTTTGTTAATTTCTTTATGTTTTTTTGTCATACAGGATAATACCATTATAGTTTTTTAGCTAGAGTTGGTACAGGTTTTGGGGTACAGAATGTATTTTTTTATCTTTTTTTTTTTTTTAAGGGACAGGCAATTTTTGTGTGGTGTATTGTTTTTGTTTGCATTTTTTCTACCCTTTTCTAGCCATTCCTCAACTTTATTTTTTTTTTGTACATTTTACTTATGTAGTGACATTATGATATCTAACAGGCTCTGGCCTAATAAATAACCATTCCCATTTCTCCGGGGTCCTTCACTGGACCCCAGGATGCTGTGCAGCACGCTCGGCACCCTATGAATGCAGCCACAGGATGCTGATGTGTGGCGCACTCCCTTTGCACTCGCTTAGATGGTTATAACTATGGTCGACCGTGGTGTCTAAGAGGTTAAACACCAGGGATCAGAGCATTTCTGATCCCAGGTTTTAGTGCTAGATTGTGATAAAACAGCCCAGTAGAAGGACACTGGTTCCCACAAACGTCTTTTGATGCAACACAGTAGAAAGTCATTGCATCAGAAGAAGTAACCTTAAAGGGATTTGTTAAAACTTTAATCCCCTTGTGTTTACACAATAAACTTAATTTTGACCCCCTTACTTTTCAATCAAGTGAATTACAATAACTTACTTTCCTAGCACTCAGTGATGGTCAATGTTGGTGGGGGCTCTCTAACCAGACACTTCATGATCCCTCTAGTGCTGTGTGCTGATAATGTGCTTAGATTATCAGGGTCCAGGTTTATAAACACTTTCATTCAGCTTCTGAATAATTCTACCAGTATCTGACGCATAGAAAATGAGAGCTGAGACAGATCAGAAATGAAGGTTCCGTGAGATGGATATAACACACAATGACACACAGTTCTGCTACATCTCAGCTATTACACACACAGAGTGCCTCCCTGCCCTGGATAAAGATATTATCTTATTTGTAGCTTGTAGAGTAAACTCTGTGCGCTGCTTACCAGGAAGTGTTTGTGTGTGAGCTGGTCTTGTAATGGAGGGGGTAATAGCAGGATGCAGCACACTGCAGTATGCATAGAGCAGAAGCTATTCATGAGAAGAATATGCTCTGCCTGACCATAGTCAATAGATTTATGGTCCGATCTCAGGGCAACCAAAATTGTATACACCAGGACTGATAAAGACAGGTTGGAATTATATCTTTGAAATTCTCTTTTTTTTTTAATAACATTTGAAAAAGTCGATACGGTGGTCATTAAGGTGTTAAGGTTCCTAGTTCACTTATTTCTTACTGACAATCCTTGTTCTCTGTCTGCCCTGTCCTCTTCCAAGAGTTCTCATTAATTTTATTCTGAAAGCTCAGAGGAATATCATAAAGCTTCTGGGTCCCAATGCAGAATCTGAAATGGGGTCACCCAACTGTGCATATGCATAATTTATATTACTGGCCTCCACATGTGTGATGGAGGCACCATCAGACACTGAACATATGATCCAGCACTCCTCCAGCCCCTCCTCTGCCGGGAACCGGCGGCACGGCACCCACCTTGTTCGAGAAGGTATAGGTCACAAATAAACAATTCGATGGTCCAGCCAAATTCCAAATGCCGTTGATCTTTATTTCATTAAAATCTTTACATCCACAGTGCAATTCCTTTTCCCACCAACGTGTTTTAAAGGGTCACGCCGTTCTTAGTCATGGTCTGTCTAAGCTCAGTCCTGTGTGCAAATTTATCCCTTGAATAATTGAATGACCTGGGACAGAAGATCACCTGATTGATCACATGCTCATTTCTAGCGACGCCTCGGTTATCCAGGCAACCGGCAACATCGAAAGGTTCCCATCGTTTTATATATCCCTATGTAGTGAAAGGATTTATATTGTTAGATATGTCAGATATTGTATATTTATAGATATGTTTTCACACAAAAGTATGATGTATGATGTTTTCTGTCTGGACGCAGCTTCTTTGTGCAAGTTTGTCACGCCCACACCTCCACCCTCTATCCCAGGTGATTCAATTATTCAAGGGATAAATTTGCACACAGGACTGAGCTTAGACAGACCATGACTAAGAACGACGTGACCGTTTGAAACACGTTGGTGGGAAAAGGAATTGTAATGTGGATGTAAAGATTTAAATGAAATAAAGATCAACGGAATTTGGAATTTGGCTGGACCATCGAATTGTTTATTTGTGACCATCAGACATTGCCCTTTTATAGTTATAACCATGTCAAATGTTTTACCTTCTGATGGTGTGGTGTTGGAGAATATTTTGTGTCTGTACTGGTTTGTCTCTCTCATTAACCAATTGGACTATCAGGGACTAGACTGTAGAACATCTGCAAACCATTAAAGGGGTATTCCGGGAATATGAACGTCTGACACAAAAACCCTTAATGATATAAATAAATGAATACAACAATACTCAATGTCATTAGTCACAAAACGGAGCTAAAATAATATGATTTTATGATTTACAAAATTTATGGCCTCTCTAAAGTAGGTGGAGTTATCACTAAGATGGCCGCCACTGGAAACTACAAGTTCCATGATCCTTTAGTTCTCAGTAACTCCTCCTACCACTTATGCTCTGCTAACAGTGGTGATGTAACAGGTTTTCTTGCTCTGTTACCATAGTAATGATGTGTAACTGCCATCACCACAACACTGATCATACTGGATGCACTGCAACCAACCGACTACAGCCAAACGTAGTGGTGATCACATGACCCTGCCCAGGCAGGTACAGGACATGTGATGTGGACATGTGACCAGCGGCCATGTTCTTTTCTGCGACGGACCGCGCGGAGGAAATTAACGGACCGATTAAAGGGCAGGTAGCATTTTAATTCTTCATTACAGTCTATGTCACCAGCATTTTCTGCTAAGGGGAGCAAAATTTTAATTAAACATAAGCTTATATTTTGAGTGCCCACTTGTATATGAATTATGCTGATTCCTGGAATACCCCTTTAATAAATGAGTGGAGTGTAAGGCTGTTTAATGAATAACATACAGATATATTTTATTGAGAAACAATATGCATTTGACCCATAGACTTGTAAACTGATTGGATTGAATTTGGATAGCATTAGCTCTTTTCATCTGCATTGAGACTCAGAATGGCAGTGTATGAGGAAGAGTCCCAAGACATGTTGAGAACACGCCAATGAGCATTCTCCATGGTGCTGAATCCACTGATCAAGCAGGAGACAAGAGTCTGTGCTGAATACTTTGCCTCATTATGTTTTCTGAAACTGCTTGCAGATGTGCAGGATGTTATATAAGGACCTAAGCGCCGGAGGGTTAGTTAACTCCTGATAGTCTACATCTCTGCTGAGTTATATAAGACACTATTAAAATACATTAATATATTACATCATAAAAAACCATAGACAACATTAGTCCGTTAAGGACTGTCTATGCGGCTCCCATGGGACGCTGAAATATCCTGGGAATGGGCACAGCCTTTGTCTACATATATTTATACATAACACAAATCAGGATATTGTCATTAATATTGTACATTGTGATACTTTCTGAGCATTATGCAAATAAACTCTTATTTTCCACATTTTATAATGAATTAATTTATAGCAGCAACATAGAATAAAGGACAAGTGTACTGTATTTACAAAGTATGTGATGCACTTTGGATAAATGTATTGGCGTAGTGACCCTTTGGTCAACCTCAAGACCATTAGAGTGCACCAGAGCCAGAAGCACTTCCTGTACCGTGTGTGTGATTGGTTAGGTGAGATAGCAGAGCAGAGTGTGTTATAAATCATTCCATATGCATCTCATCTCTCTTTTACTATGTTTCAGATGTTCATAGAATCTTCATAAACTAAATTAACATTTAGCTAAACCCTGCGCCATCATAATTTAAGCACACAGGAGACAGGAACCTGAGCATAGCACACAGGAATCAGGAAGAGTCTAAACAGCTATTCCACTTTACTTTGCCCAAAGAGCTGAATATTACAGTGAGCATCTGGTGCACTCATAGGAGCAGCAATAAAACTGAGTATAATTGAAAAGTAAGGGGGTAAAAGTTATCTTTGTCATGTTTACATCACTTTAGGATTGGGAAAGGGGGGTCTTTTTCTTTCATGGGCAGCCCCCTTTAAATATGTAATGTATAATACGCATATTTTTGGGGACTCATGGAAATCAATGTCCTCCATCGGTCTTAAAATATAATATAATGCAATGTCAAACACTTACTATGTAATATTGTAATTGCAAATGGCCTAAATAATTCCTTACATAGCATATTTTTCTATATCCATGATCCATTGCCTAAATGACACTATGGGGCACATTTACTTACCCGGTCCTCCACATTGCCCGATCCGGAGTGTCCGACAAGAATGCATTGTGCCACGATTCACTAAGATTGTGCGCCCGATATCCTGCATGTGTCGCTTCTCCGCTCAGGTCCGCGGGAGTTCACCATCATGTTCCCGGTGCATGTAAGTGCTTGGCTTGTGACACAATTTTAAAGTTAATTCACGCATTCAGTCCGAATCAGTCGGATCGTCTGATTTCTGTTGCATGAAAGCCGGCGCCGATGTGCCAAAATCCAATCGCATGCAACACAATCCCCTTCTAAATCCTTGTCCCAGCGGCGCGATCCCTGAAAATGCCAGAAAACGGAAATGTGGCCTCGGGACCCATAGTAAATAAGTGCCAAAAAGTCAGTGCCAGGAGGACTACTAAAATATTTGGTCTTCCAGTACACTTAAGGCCTACATGATACACTCTCAGGATACTCCTATAGGTCCATTCCCTGAAGATGATTGCAAAAAATAGTGGATCTGATTATTTGTCACCCCTAAGACAATATCACCCCCGAAAACCAACATATGGTGCATTGTTAGAGAGATAAAAACATCAGCTAGAAATACATTTTAGGATTGTGCAGGAAGCATCCAAGACAAGCGCTATCTGGGGGATTTTATAGTGAGATTGCGATTCAGGAAATGGCCAGATAGGAACAGTAGTTGCCAACATCCGCTGAAGTAATAAAGATTTGAGTTGGCTGTGCCAGCTGCATTGAGGATATAGGAAGCAATCCAAGAGTTTAGGAGCTGCAGGGATGATGTATGGAAGAGGAATGCTCAGAAGTACATTAAAACATGGAAATTATAAGAAAATTAAAGAATTACCGGTCATCTATAAAGTGGAAATATGCTAACAAGGATTCAGTCGGGTAGTAAATGAACAAATGATGATGTAATGAAGTGGGTTTTAACCACTCCGGGAAATCTCATTGCATTAACTCTGTGATTTAACACAATGCACACAGTTTAGTTATGCTTCATCTCAAATACATATTTGCCAGCTATAGGCTTCCATCTTGCATGAAAATGTCAGCTCACATATGTACCAGTAAGAGATAAGGGAATCTTCTGCATTTCTTTCACTTATTTACTCTGTTGAACCAGATTTGTATCCCTGCCAGTCAAGGGATGGGGAAATTGGGAAAAGGCAAGTAGCATCCCATCTTTTTATTGCATTGTTAGAATCTAAATGTATGTGGATTCTGTAAGGTGACTCACAGAGAACCCATCATTTTGTGTTGTGGACCTACTTTAAATTAGGAAGGAAGTTTTATATGGATCCACAACAGCCTATGAGGACTTTGTTATAGACCCACAAACCTTGGATCAATAATACAATCCTGTTAAGATCAATAGGAATCTCCGCTTCTGACCTCCATCAATATGCTTTCTATTAAAGAAACGCCTTTCCTCTTTTTCCTAGGTCTCGGATATTTGTGGACCTATAGGTTTCTACCAGGGATCTGTCATTTATGCATTTTATCTTAATATTATTAATTAGGCAGCCCTTGGGAGAAGTCTACTCATATTCCGAGACACAGACAGTTCATGACTTGTAATGAGAGGCTGTAAGAGGATAGTGTCAGAAAGAAGAGTCAGGGCACTTAATGTGACTTTGTCCTCATAGCTGTTAATGTGACAACCAGCTGGTGACACATTTCATCAGAGCTGGATGCATGAAACACCTGCCCACTACAACCCTCCGAGCACAATTGTTCTATCACTTAACTGAGAAAAGCTAGTGGTGGATAAATCTCCCAACTCCCTGGAACTCTGGTTCATTTCCGCTGAGGAAACTACAGAGATTTCGCTATAGTAAAACCGTAGTCATTTTACTGCAATTTCTGTATTAACCAAAAGACATAACAATAGGGCTGTGAAGCAGAGCTGTGGTCTCCAAGCTGTGGTTTACTGAGAAATATAAGGCTGTCAAGGCATGCTGGGTATTTGGACATATTGAAGACACATCTGTAGAGGTAAACCCCATTGCCAAGCAACTTTGCCTTTTATTTTAAAAGATTTTGACATTAGATCAAGCTAAGAACCCTGACAACGCTTGTTTATTTCTCCTATAGCTCCACCACTGGAGAAAGAAAGCATTACTTTGATATAATACATTGATTGGCTATAAAATGAATGGACACTGGGTCCTTCAGGGAGGGGCAGTCTTTGCAGTTGCTACTTGTTCTGGCTACCTGATGGTGGTCCTTAAAGGAGTTGTCTGGAATTGTCTCTCTTTACTCTGGACTCCAGGAGTATAAACATAATGAACTATAGAGGCTACAGAGGCTCATTAGTGAAGTCAAAAACCACATAACTGCTCCAGCCTTTTCTTTATCATACGGTTTTTTGAAAAAAATTAGAAAGAGAAGAAAGAAAAGCGAGTGCCACATGTGTGAAAGCAGTTTCTAGCTTAGTAAAGAAGTATGATTGGTAATCTGCTCAACTTTTCTGGTTATACAAGCGATACAACACTTAAAGTATCTTAGGTATTCTAGTGGTCTCGGCAGCCATCCTGGATTTGTTCCGGCAATCAAATTTGTCGGAGAACAAAGTAGTAAATGTATGGCGATCTTCCAGGCTATCTGCAGCGCTATCGAGGCTATCAGTTGCTGTATATAACTGAGGAAGAGCCGGGTCCGGGCTCGAAACGCGTATTGTTCAGTGTATGAATAAAGATATTTGTTTATGAAAAGGAATTATTCTGAGCCATTGGCGCCACATATAGTCTGGAAGATCGCCATACATTTACTACTATGGTTTTTTAAACCCAATAGAAAATACTGGGTAAAACACAAGATAGTCCTAATAACCCCATTCTGACAAGGTCTTAAAGGACATATTTCACCATGATGAAAGATTGTTACCCAAGCACACTGACATACCGGTGTGTGTGTCTCTGGCAGGATCCGCTCTTTTTTAAGCTTCCTAAAAAAGGCTCCTAAAAAAGGCTTTAAAAGTTATGCAATTGAAGGGCTCCAGGTTCCATTAAAGGAAACCTACCATTTAGAATGGTAGGGGTAAGCTGTAAGTACCGAGCACCAGCTCAGGGTGAGCTGGTGCCGGTACTTACTTTCGTTAGTGTTATAAACCGCGGTATCGCGGTTTTAACACTTTTTAAACTCTAGACCAGAACAGGCTTCGGCGCTGCGTGCGCACGATTGTGCACGCGCCTACATAGGAAATAGCGGAGATGTTGCGTCCGCGATACCGCGGTTTATAACACTAACGAACGTAAGTACCGGCACCAGCTCACCCTGAGCTGGTGCTCGGTACTTACAGCTTACCCCTGCCATTCTAAATGGTAGGTTTCCTTTAACACCTCTGGAGCCCCTCAGGTTCATTTGCATAATTTTAAAAGCCTTTTCTCAAAAACAAGGGATAGGATGCTTAAAGAAGAGCGGATCCCACCAGAGAGGCACACACCAGTATGTAAGTTTTTATCATGTGGCGTATATATAATATAATTTTAATAAGTTGTCCAAAGAACCGAGGGTCAGCTGTAATAAAGGGGAGCATCTAAAATCATATGTTAGAGTGGATTCAAGTGTAATACTCTCTGCTGTGTAGGGTCAGAAAAGCATTTCAACCACTTGATATGAAGAATGATGTTCACATTACTGACAGCAAGCAGAGATCTTGAGTGTATAACTTATTTTTACAAGCAGACAATTAAATAAGAAATTTACTATGATTAATAGCTATGGACAACATAATATGATTTTTTATTCATCAATTTCCTAAAGTTCCTAAATTGATTGTAGGATGTGTCATAGTGCATTCAAGATGAAAGGAGAGCAACTTGTTAAGAAACTTTTCTTTTTCTACTTTCATTGATATTATTGTAAGTACCCAATATTAAAGAACCACTTCATAGATGTTCCTGCTGAGCTGCCTCGCACAAGATGAAGGATGTATGCTTAGCGCTAATTTGCATTACTCTGTAACTAAAATGCCAAGCCAGTATTAACTCTTTGATGTACTAGAGGTATCAGAAAGAAATGTTCCATACCACAATATTTGATATCATTGTGTACAGATACAGGACATAGTTAGGCTGGGTTAATGGCTCAAGTGTTGCAGTATATAAGCAATGTGCCTAGGTGAATTTAGATTTGAATTTAGAACAAGAAATTGAATCAACATTGAAACAACAGTTACAGAAACAAACAGGCCTGAATTTTTCTTGGATCCCACAATCTGTAAAACTACCAGAGCCCCTCTGTGCTGTAGATACACAGGGTACTACCCTGTGCAGGAACACTGCCCCTATACCACTGTGTGCTGCGGGAAAATATGTAAAGTTTTCCACGATGGGATAACGAAAACCATGTCTCTTCTAGCTTCCTTGTAATTCAGCTCCCTACAGTTGGGTGTCTGTTCCATCTGGAATAGATATACTGGTTTGGTCATGCTTGATGTCAAGGGAGCTGCCTTACAAGGTAGCTAAGAGAGGAGTGGTTTTCCTTATCCTAAATTGGAAAACTTTGCATATTTTCCCAGAATCCCCCTAGTGGAGCATCCATGGCTATATGACGCCACACGCCTATATGGTGGCTTTAATTGGCAGTCTCCTAAGGAGAACTCTCACTTCCTGGCTGTGAGATTACAACAGGAAGAGGGAGTGGAAAGTGTCAAGGAGAAGGGGCCGTGAGAACAGTGTAACCATGTGTGCATTGAGAGCAAAGAGGAGTGCTCATTAGCATCTTTTTAAACGTTGATTTTAGAAGAAAGGTGGCCATGGATAACAAATATAATAAGATTTCCTGTATCCCCATGTTTATTATTTTCTTTTAACCCCTTAATGCCACAGCCCTTTTCTAGTTTTGCATTTCCGCTTTTCACTTCCCACCTTCTATCAACCATTACTATTTTATTTTTCCATTTATAGAGTTGTATGCGGACTTTTTATCTATGGGACAGATTGTACACTCTAATGGTACCATTTATTATTCCATGCATTATACTCAGAAGCTGCAAAAATATTCCAAATGCAGTACATTGCGTTACATTCTAAGGCAAAATATGTCGGAAGGGGCTCCAAGATGTGTTGTCAGTTTCAGCAGTCCCTGACAGTGTGAATGTATAAGTCTAATACCGATGTATCTCTGCAGAGCACATGACTTAAAGGACATCTTCCACCAGGATAAGGATTATACACCAAGCACACTTGCATGCTGATTTGTGCCCCCCCCCCCCCTGACAGGATCTGCTCTTCTTTTAGCTTCTTAAGCCCTTGTTTTAAAAAAAAAAGGTTTTAAAAAATATGGAATGAGGGGCTCCAAGTTCCATAGATGTCAATGGAGCCTGGAGCCTGCTTTTTTGTGAAAACAAGGCCATAAGAAGCCAAAAGAAGAGCAGATACTGATAGAGCAGTATATGGTAGGAATGATCAGACTATCTAGGTTTAATGTACCTTATAGAGTCTAAAAAAAATGAAAAAAAACTAAAAATTCAAATCACTCCACTTTCTCTAGAACTGATACAAAACATGATAATCAGTAAACATGTAACATGTTAGGCATTGCCAAGTCTTAAAATGCAGATCTATTAAAATATAAAACCGGTTATTACCGGTGGTGAACCCCATAAAAGAAAATAGCACCGAAATGTTTGAAATGCTGCTTTGACACAATTTTACAGCACATAAAAAGTGATCAAACACCAAAGTGACCATACACCGAAGTATGAAAAAGTTATTATCTTTTTCGTACACATTTTTTTAAAATGTATTAAAAAAACAATAAAACCTGTATAAATTTGGTATCACCTTAATCATTTTGTACCATAGAATAAAGCAGATGTGTTATTGCTCCAAATAACACATCTGCTTTATTCTATGGTTCAGCATGTTTATGCACTCCAGCACAGTGAAAGTCGTAAAAACTGTGCCCATTACAAAGTGATGCAAATGCGTTTTTTTTGCCAATTTCACCACATTTCAAATTTTTTTCCAGATTCCCAGTACTCAGCATGGAATAATAAATAATGTCACTGAGAAGTAAAATTTGCTACACAGAAAATAAGCCCTCACACGCCTCTGTACACAGAAAAAGTTATGGATATTTGAAGGTGGAGAGCAAGAAATGAGCAAAAAAAAGGGGTTAAGTAGTCATCAATCATCACCCTAATGACCATGGCTTACCTTGATTCAAACTTTGAATCCTCCCTGCATATGGGATACCACATCAGCCTGCAAATGTTTACAATCTCAGCTTCCTGTATGGACGTTTTTGTGCTGCAGAAACTACACTCCCCACAGTGCATTGTGCTGTAAACACAGCAGGGAATGTATCCACCCATTCCAGCCTACACGGTGCTGGCAACCCCGCCCCCTACACCTTCCAGGCTCTGCTGCATCCCGCCCACTACACCTTCCTGTTTCCTACTATATTTTGGTGTGTTCACATATGTCATGGTGGTGGTCACACATGAGTTTTGGGAAGCTCATATTTGATCACCTCCCCATGACATATATGAACATGAGTCCAATTAGGTATATATACATACCTTAAGAAAATGCAGGTGTTTTACAACTGTAATTTTTAGAATTGTAATATTCTTGTCCAATTCTCAAGCACAGCAAGCCACTCCGCGCCTAAGCAAGCAAGCTGTGCTGAGATTGGACGAGAATATGCGGCGGCAGACAAACGCGGTGACGTGCCCTGCGCACCCCAGCATGGCGAAGTACTAGATATTCCGGGGATGCGCAGCGGCTGCATCGAAGCGTTTCCTCTACTGCACATGCGCCGGAAAGATGCTAACTACCCGACCCCATCGCAGTGACGATGAGACTCCGCCTATCCGCCCTACAGGCGGCAACCTGTGGAAGAGACCTGTGGACGAGACGTCAGCGGAAGTGAAGAGAGAAGAAGACGCGATGTCATGTGACCAGCTCCGGACCGAGGGGAACCAGCCACTTCAGGAACGGTAACTATATTAGACAGTTAGTCAAGTCACACATAGTTTTAGATTAGTCAGGTGAAACTAGGTCCCGGACAACCCCTTTAAAATAGAGGGCTAAGATATATCCCACTGTATGTGTATGCTCAGCAGATGCCAGGGGAAGGATGCAATACATTGCCTCCACTGGTCTCCGCTGAGTGTATACAGTGTCGGACTGGC
Organism: Engystomops pustulosus; assembly: GCF_040894005.1. Taxonomy (NCBI): domain Eukaryota; kingdom Metazoa; phylum Chordata; class Amphibia; order Anura; family Leptodactylidae; genus Engystomops; species Engystomops pustulosus. The sequence goes on from NC_092416.1 coordinate 125,555,069, forward strand.
CCAACGGCCAGTAAGCAAGAACAATATACACTATATGGCCGCTAAGGCAGTATGCTGTGAAATACAAAAGGCACAATTTTGTGTGCTACACTATTTCCAAAACTCCTATTCACCTCTGAGTGTTTCAAAAGTGTGATAGTACAGCCATTTTCAGTTGTTTCCGTAAGACATGATCTTTTGGTCAGGACAAGATACCATGTACAGGCGGTCCCCTACTTAAGGACACCCAACTTACAGACAACCCATAGTTACAGACGGACCCCTCTGCCCCCTGTGACCTCTGGTGAAGCTCTCTGGATGCTTTACTATAGTCCCAGATTGCAATAATCAGCTGTAAAGTGTCTGTAATGAATCTATATTGATAATTCTTGGTCCAAATACAGTAAAAATTTTGAAACTCCAATTGTCACTGGGACAAAAGAAAAAAAAATTGTCTAGAACTTCAATTATAAAATATACAGTTTCGACTTACATACAAATTCAACTTCAGAACAAACCTCCGGACCCTATCTTGTATGTAACCCGGGGACTGCCTGTATTCCCTTCTTGTCCATATTAGGTCCAAAATAAAAATTTAACTTTAACACGGTGACTATAGATAGAAATCCAAGTTTAAAATAACTGACTATAGCGGCAACACCCAGCCCCATGGGCACTCATTGCTATACTTACATGTAAAATGGTGGTAATGCATGAATACATAAAGCTCTTATTCTTACTCAGTAACATTTGTTGATCTCATCATCAGGAAAACAATTGGCAACATCTTTACTTTTTGTAGGCCTAAGTTTGCACTTTTGGTGCTTTTTTATTTTCCTCTAGCCTTGTAAAACTGCCTTTTTATATTCCATTTTCACATGTACTACTTGTTTTCTTGTCATATAACATTTTTGTCATTTAATATAGTTAAAATCTAAAATAAAAACTATTGTCTGTAGTGACTTTGTACTCTGACTTTGTGCTCCATTTAGCCTCAAAGCTGATGCTTATTATCTGTGCGACTCTGTTCCCAGACACTTGGTTATAGAGAGCTGTTTGTTTTCCCTGAAAGTCATTTGCCTTTATATTTAGAAACAGTAGTAACTTAATGCCCAGTGTTGAAAGTAAGGACATGAAAGTCACCTGGAGACTTGAGTAAGTCAAGAATCAACCCAGTGAACTTGTACACTAATGAGATGAGTATTAATAGGTCTGTGATGCTACAAGTATAGTTGTTACTTCTAAAGCTGAAATACAGATGCAATTGGATATAGATTCAATTGGCTAATTCTCCTTATCCCTCTCCCAATTTCCCATTCTTGTACAAAGAGGAACTATGTCTATCTATCTATCTATCTATCTATCTATCTATCTATCTATCTATCTATCTATCTATCTATCTTTTTCCTTTGTATCTATCTATCTATCTATCTATCTAGTAATTCTGATTTATAGAGATGTATTATAGTAATCTTATTGTACATTAGAGTGGCATTGGGGCAGATTTTGGGCATTGGCGCGATCCAGCGGCGCGTTCTGTGTGGTGGATTCGGGTCTTCCGGCGATTCACTAAGGCAGTTCCTCTGACGTCTACCAGATGTCGCTGCTGCGCTGAAGTTCCCCGAGGTCCGCCAGAATGCACCATCCTATACCTGCTGAAGGTAAGCGCATGTCCCGCAAACCTTTTTTTTTTTTAAATGCGGCGATTTTTCCTAATCCGTCGGGTTATCGTTCGGCCACGCCCCCCCCCCCCATTTCTGTCACGTGCATGCCGGCGCCGATGCGCCACAATCCGATCAAGTGCGTCAAAAACCCGGGCAATTCAGGGAGAATCGGCGCAAATCGGAAATATTCGGGAAATCGGGCCCTTAGTAATTGACCCCCAATATGTTAGTAATGTTCTTTCTAGTAGTTAAATTCTTGTACATAGAAAAGTGCTGTGAGTTTGTAAAGCACTGCAAAATTTGGTGACACTATATAAATACAGAACAGTAGTATAGTAATTATCTTGTCACACATAAGATGGGTAAAATAAGGTGTGGTAGTTTGGCAGGAATCATTTGGAATAATTTGCAATTGGATTGAAAACTGTCTGATGGATCGTATCCAGAGAGTTGTGGTCAATGATTCCTACTCAGAATGGACACCAGTTATAAGTGGTGTACCCCAGGGTTCTGTGCTTGGCCCACTATTTTTTAATATATATTTTATGACACCAAGCTGTGTAGTGTAATACAATCAATGGAGGATGTTTGAAGGGTGCACTGTTTGGTCATCCACTTGGCAAATGAGGTTCAATGTGGATAAATGTAAGGTTATGCACCTGGGGGTTAGTAATCCACAGGCAACATATGTCCTTGGGGGAGTAAACCTGGGAGAGTCCCTTGTTGAGAAGGACCTGGGGGTACTAGTAGATCATAAATTAAATAACAGCATGCAATGTCAGGGCCAAGCCAGGGAGATCTTGTCATGTATCAAAAGTGGTATAGACTCGAGGGATAACGTAATATTACCACTGTACAAGGCATTGCTTCGGCCTCACCTGGAATATGCCATCCAGTTCTGGGCATCGGTCCATAAAAAGGATGCCCTGGAGCTGGAGAGGGTTCAACGAAGAGCCATAAAAATGATAAGGGGTACGGATGGTCTCAGTTATGAGGAAAGATTAAAACAACTAGATTTATTTAGTCTGGAAAAGAGACGACTATGAGGGGATTATGATTATTTTATATAAATGTATGAATGGTCCATACAAAAAATATGGTAAGAAGTTGTTCCAGATCAAATCAAATCAAAAGACGAGGGGACACTGTCTCTGTCTGGAAAAAAACAGGGTTTAATCACTAAAGGCAACAGGGCTTTTTTATTATGAGAAATGTCAATCTGTGGAATAGCCTCAGGCGCTGGTCACAGCAGGGACAGTAGTGAGCTTCAAGAAGGGTCTAGATGCCTTTGTACACCTAAACAACATTGATGGTTATGTTATATAGAATTGTTTCCCCTAAATCCCTTCCTCATCCAATCCCTTCCTTGGTTGATCTTGATGGACATGTGTCTTTTTTTAACCGTATAAACTATGATATTATGATACATAGAGTCCGCATTATGGCAGTTCTAATCTTGCATAGGGTAAAGAATATTTACATATTCAAATTTCACTATATTCATAGTGCAAATTTGTGATGCTGGTTGATGATGTTGTATTTCAGCTGAACTATGTTAAACCTTTAAAAACTGTACCTGTATTAAAAAGGTGCACAGTTTTTTCCAATGCAATTTTAATTCTGAACTGCTGATCGCGAATGCACACTCATAAAAGGAAGCATTAGCGTGTTAGGTTTATTTTACAAAATTTCAGCTATAGTAGTGTCATTTAAGTCTATTGTTGTGCATAACTTTGACCCTCTTTCTCTGTTTCTTAGTGCCCAGATTGTTCTAAGATCTCACCCCTTGAATTGGTCCAGATTGTGTTGTTGGGAGCTCTTTTAAAGTTTATGTGGCTTATTCACAAAACCAACAATATTGGCCTTGTCCTGATCCATGAAAAACTGATATTTTATATTTGATGCAGCTGTTTACATGGACTCAATTCACCCATTGAGAGGTAAAAAAAAAAGATCACACAGGCTCAATTTCAGCTTTGAGTAAGCGTCCCTCAGGCTTCCACTATATGAAAAATCCTGCGGCTATGACTTGTCCTTTCTATCTGACCTCATCATAAAATTCTTGTCCCAGGTTAATAATCTCTCATTATTTTTCCAATCGATTGGTCTAGTATGTAGAACCCTCACCTGAAATTGGCTTTAACTGCAAATTATAAAGCAGAATAAGTTGCCATTCAGTCAATTTGCAAAAATCAATGTCTGTTGACACAGAGAGAGCAACCTTGCTCATGTATGGTACAGTTCCGACATCGATATTTGTAACTGAATGATTAATGGCCGCATAGAGAAAATAGGACAGCACATATTGTGTCCAACTGCAAAAATGTCCACAGCTACATTGCGTTTAGAATGGAGTGGTTTATTGGATAGTGATGACCCCAGGCGTGATCATTTCTCATTAAGATGCTGATTTTTGGCTACAATGATACAAGGACATTGCTGCAGGACCATTGAGCTGGATCTGATATAGAGATACTATTGATCCGTTAATCAGATATCCACATGTAATGTCTTGTCAATTAACCAATCACATGTAAACACAATCTGACCCCAAAGGGTCTTTGCCTGTTGTTAATTACTGCTCACTACAGTATGCTAATTACTGGAGAATGAGAAAGCACATGATTGGTACAGGTAAAGCAATCATTATATTGACGGCAGATTCAATGTTGGTGAAAAGATCCTACATCTTGTGAATACTACAGCCCCCCAGGAATTCATCTTAATAGATAGGTCATCCCTCTACTTTGAAAATAAGGCAGATGACCACTAGGAGTGCAAGACTCCTATGTAGCTGAAGGAGATTATGGGGCACATTTACTTACCCACTGGAGTTCACTGAAAGTGCATTGTCTGTCTATAATGCACTGTGCCGCTATTCACTTAGAAAATCATGAATGTGTTGCTTCCCTGCTCAGGGGAAACAGAGTTAAGCATCATTTTTATGGTGCACCTTTAACATAGGGCTCGCAACACAATTTAAAAGGTAAATACAGCGCTCATTCCGAATCAGTCGGACCGTCCAATGACACTCCCCCTAATTTGTGGCTCATAGAAGCCAGCGCAGCTGCACCACAAAAAGGGTTGCGTCCGCCCATATCCTAGCACACACAAATCTTAAATACCCGTGCCCCAAAAAAGATGCACCGTCCTACAAGAGTGCGCAGCACAGCCTTAGTAAATGAGCCCCTATATGTCTCACAATCATTTTTGTGCATCTTTGGGCTCTGCATGGAAAGTTGAAAGCACAGAACAGGTACAAATCCTTCTACTATACCTTATCTCTGTATAGTCCACATCCTCACAATAACTAATGTAAAAGGCCTTCATTTTTAAACATTGGTCAAGTCACCAATTCAGTGCAGAGACTCATTTGTAGCTGAAGGAGCTCCTGGACCTTGGTCCATGAAACCTTGAGAGGTGTTACAATTATTAACATTGTGACAAAGACTCTTTCAGATAAAAAGGATCCTAAGTAATGCACAGAGGGCTTGTATTCATCCTTCTAAGGCTACATTCACACGGACGTGTGCCCGCCGTACCATAGCACGGCGGGCACACATCAGCACCTGGGAGAGGAGGAGGGGGTGAGCGTCACTCACCCCTGCCCCTCTCCATAGCGATATATGGCCGTGGCGCCATATAACAAGAGAAAGATAGGACATGTCCTATCTTTCTCCTGGCTACGGAACAGTATGGTGCAGCACGTGTGCTGTACCATACCGCTCCAGTATGGCGCCATGCACCCATTGCCATGTTTGGGGTACATATATACGCTGTATATATGTCGGCCGTATATATGTAGCCCATATGTGTGTGTGAATGAAGCATAGGACAAAGATCATGAGGAGCCCTATTTATTCATATGAATTACTGGGCAGCTACTGCAGTTAGAATTAAAGAAATTCAATTAAGGAAATACACAATCCAAATCAAGCATGATAAACCAGGGGCACTTACTCATAGATCCAGGCACTGTGACTCTGGTAATCTTCTTATATTTTCAATTCATGTCCTCCTTCCTTCTAAAATCAAATGATAAGTTTTATAGGGGGGGTGTTACTAGAGCCCATTGCTGCAGCTTCAAAGGCTGTTATGCTGTCTCACCCTCTCACTCTTGAGGAGTTAAACAGAGACACAAGTGCACAACTGAAACAAATTCTGGGGCATATTTATTATGGCCTCTGCGCCACGTCAGTAACATAGAGGCCCTGAAATAATCGCAAATGATATCTTATTGCTAGCACTTGCAATATTTTCCCCAATCAGCCACCTTCAGGCCAGCAGGGCGTGAATGCGTGAAATTTTTTGACTTTGCAGAAGGTCATAAAAGTGCCTTAAAATTCTCTCTCATTATTTTGGCAAATATAATTAATTTTGGTAATCCTAATTGACCTAAAACAGAAAGGGTTTATTCTGATTTAATGTCAGATAGTGAGAAAACATACACTTTTTATAAAGTGTATGTAAACTTTTTGTTTCAACTGTAAGTTAACATCAATACTGCACATTTATTCTAACTTCCTCTGCATGACTGCCTCCCACATTATACTGTGCCTGTGTAACAGTGGGCAGGGAAAAGGGTTGCTGGTGGCAAGCTGGGACATAATTTAAAGGGCACCTACCACCCCGATTCTACCTATAAAGGAAGAAGGGGTGGTAGGTGGATGAATGGGACGTAAGGATAGCCCTTTTTTGGGGCTAATCCTCACGTCCCGGGTGTCTTTTAGAAAACTTTATTATAGGCATATGTAAATTTTTTTATGCGGCTACTGGGGCATGGAGTAGCCAGACATGAGGCTACTAGTCGTGGCTACTCCATGCCCCAGTAGCCACGGTACTCTGCCTACCATTTAATCTTCAGCGCGCAGCTGCTCGTAGCTGCACGCCCTTGCCCGAGTCCCCCGGCATCTGCGGCCTTCTGCGCATGCGCAGTAGCAGAACGCAGGGGACCAGGACGAGGGCTGCGCGATGAAGATTAAATGGTAGACGGAGTAACGTGGCTACTGGGGCGTGGAGTAGCCACGACTAGTAGCCTCATGTCCGGCTACTCCACGTCCCAGTAGCTGCATAAAAAAAAATTATATATGCCTGCAATAAAGTTTTCTAAAAGACACCTGGGACATAAGGATTAGCCCAAAAAAGGGCTATCCTCGCGTCCCATTAATCCACCTACCACCCCTTCTACCTTTTATAGGTAGGTTCCCTTTAAGTGAAGGAGGGTGCAGTTGCAGGAGGCAGGTTTAGCCCTTCAGTTGAAGATCTCAAGGATTTGATCATTTAGTCATTTTATCTTGTAGAGTCAGTTACAGTAATAAAGATATTAAACATCTGCAACACCGAGGGTCTTCCTATTTTCGCTATTTTAGTGTGCACTTTGACATCATTGAAGGTGTGGTTTGGGTGCTGATCAGTATCATAACATTCTGCATTATGTTCTATCACTGCTCAGATCCTCAAACACCCTAGAAGCTTGAAACAGCTGTAAAAAAAAAAAACCCCGCTACAAATAAAAGGCATATATAAATAAATAAAATCGTGAATATATTGAGTATCCCAAAATGATCATCTATCAGAATATAAAAACAATCGGGGTGGAGCCTGACCGGGAAGCAAGAGGGACACAAGAGATAGGTGTTCAAAAGGCACGTTTTTGGTTATGCCAATGCTCACTCCTCTATGAAGTGTGACAGCTATGATACCACTTTTTGAAGTAATGAGATAGTAGGTGGGGGATTCTATCAAGTCTAAAATGTGTTTCCTGAAAGAAACATATTGTGACTTGTATTTCCTAAGCATCTGAAATACTTGCAATCTTTTCTGGGGCGTGTTGAGCCCTCTGACATTGAGGTTGTTTAACAGCAAGGTCGCCATGGCACTTGCAAAGGATTATCTAAACCAATGACTGTGAACAGAGTTAGTAACACTAAGAACCAATAAAATTAACACATGTTGATATATGTAAAGTCTACTAAAACTTAATGGAACCTGCGGGGTCGGGTGCCACATCGTCCCCATCTTATGAATGGGCTGAGGCAGGACCTCAACAGCGCAGAGGTGCGGTGAGGGGTCGGGTGTCAGTCCTGATTGGTGGTGAAGGTGACTAGGTGACTTAAGTTACTCACTGTCATAGGGAAAGCAGCCAGGGAAGTCCATTAACCGGGGTCATGCACCCATTTTGAGAAGGTAGGAAGGAAGTCCGGGAATCTGGGAGTCCAGGTCCAAAATATTCTCTGTCAATCTCTTCTTTTCTGGGGTGGGATGATAGCAGAAGATGGGAGTCTATGAAAAAAAGGGAGTACTCCCAGTAAATGACTCAGTTATGAACGTGAAAATCTGGGTAAAACATCTCGTGAATAGATTGAATGAAGTACTACCCAAGCTAATTCATTTTGAGCAAGCTGGTTTCGTGCCTGGCAGGGAGGGCAACCAGAACTTCAATAGAGTCTTACACGCCATCAATTGGGCTAGGGCCAATAAAACCCCTCTGGTCCTTCTCGGCACTGATGCCGAGAAGGCTTTTGACAGAATTAGCTCGGAATTTTTAGTCGAAACCATGAAGACATTTGGTCTTCCAGCAATGTTTTCTAAAGCAATAATGTCACTTTACACTAGACCCAGCGCTATGGTGCGTGTCAATAACATACTATCACCCGCTTTTAAAATTAAAAATGGTACGCGCCAAGGATGCCCCCTCTCACCCGCACTTTTTGTGCTAGTCATGGAAACACTGCTACAGGCCCTCAGAGAGAATCCACACATTAAAGGCGTTCAAGTAGGGAGATCAACACATCTAAACGCAGCCTTTGCTGATGACTTGCTGATGATGATCACCAACTCAGAAGAGTCTGTTCAAGGACTTTGGAGCAGTATCAAACTTTAAGGTTAACATCGGCAAGTAGGAAGCAATCAACATATCTGCCCCCCAAGCTGTAGCCACCCACCTCATGACCACTTACCTTTCAAATGGAAAGATGAATTGATACAATACCTAGGGGTGCTCATACCCAAGTCCCCGAACCAATCTCTATTTACACCACTGTGCTAAGTTCCTGGCACTGATTTAGTGGACATTTTCAGGACTCAGTAAAGTTTGTCTACCAATGGCTGTTCACGTTCGTGTTCATGTTTTATTATTTGTTCACTGTAAACGCATAGTTTGTTCTTCAGCGAACTACCCTTAAGGAGCATGTCATTCTGGAATAGTGTATACTGCATTAAATACCCTAGCCAATTCCAGTTAAAAGGTTATGTCAATAATGCATTCTACTCAAAGGGGCTCATTTACTAATGGTCCACGGACGGCACAAATGTCGGATATTCCGGTGATTTTGGATTTGCGGCGCAATAGGATTTTGGCGCCGCTGCCGGCTTACATGCAAAACAAGTCGTGGGGGGGGGGAAGTGAGCTGCCGGACGGATTTGGACAAACCATGGGATTTAACTTAAAAATTGTGTCGCAAGCCAAGCACTTACATGCACCGGGAGGAAGATGGGGAACTGGCTTACAAAACATTTAACCTTACACAATTAGATTAAAAAAGTAGAAAAAAGTTACAGGTTTCAAAAGATGGAAATATAAACTTTTTCAAAGTTTTTACACTTTTATTAGAAGGTATTGAAACGTAACAAAACTATTGAAAGTTGGTATTTCCTAACAGACCCACAGGATGGATTTGTGTCATACGGAGCACACAGTAAAAGCCATAAAAACAAGTCCTGCATGAAAATGGCGCAACTGCATTTTTGGTCAATTCTACCATATTTAGAATTAGTTCATTGCACAGAATATTAAATAGTGGATTCAGGAACTCCCATGTTTGCCACAGATAGCAAGCTATTGTATGGCTCTGCAAATGGAAAAATAAAAAAGGTATGGCTTATGGAATGTGGAAAGTGGAAAACAGGCAAATTCAGAAAAGTATGCCTCTGATGACACACTACCCTGAAATGGGAGTGTAGAAACGTGTCAGGTGGAGGACATATAGGATAATATGGATACTTTATTACCAATGTTACTAGTATCCTATACAATGTTACTAGTATCCTATACAATGTTACAGTGCATGGATCTGAAATAGATGAAAGTGTTCCACTGTTCTGATACATATTAGTTTAGTATTTCTAAGGGGCCTACAACAAGTAAAGGATCTCCAGAATTAATTGGGATCTTAGTACCCTTATTTATACTGAAAGCCTGAATCATTATGTATGAGGCTGAAGAGTGGCCTTATTTTTAATATTTAATAATAAAGTGAAATTTGAAGTTTTAAAATGTTCTAACTTTCAGGCAGATATTTCCTACATTAGTAGGAACATAAACCCGTCCGGAGGAGTTAAGCAAAAGTGCATTGTCTGATGATAATGCACTGCGCCAGCATGTGTCGCTTCCCCGCTCAGGTGCGCCGGAGTTCACCTTCTTCTTCCTGGTGCATGTAAGTGCTTTGGCTTGTGACTAGAGATGAGCGAGCACTAAAATGCTCGGGTACTCGTTATTCGAGACGAACTTTTCCCGATGCTCGAGTGTTCGTCTCGAATAACGAGCCCCATTGAAGTCAATGGGAGACTCGAGCATTTTTCAAGGGGACCAAGGCTCTGCACAGGGAAGCTTGGCCAAACACCTGGGAACCTCAGAAAAGGATGGAAACACCACGGAAATGGACAGGAAACAGCAGGGGCAGCATGCATGGATGCCTCTGAGGCTGCTTAATCGCACCATTATGCCAAAATTTTGGGCAACAGCATGGCCATGACAGAGTGACAGAATGAAGCTAGATAGCATCTAAAACATCCAATAATTGACCCTGACACTATAGGGGACGGCATGCAGAGGCAGCGGCAGCAGCGGCAGGCTAGAGAGTGGCATGGCGACATACCCTAAATGGACTCAGGCTTCAAACCAATGGGTGGCAGAGAGGAACCAAAGGAGGTGAGCAAGAAGCGCTCAAATAATATCGGTACATGATAAAAGTTTGCCAGTATATTTTGTGGATTACACAGCAGGGTGGCGACAAAGTTAACATGGAAGCCATGAAAACAACCCAAAATTCTGCCTGACACAGCTCGTTTGATAAGGGGACCATGTATGGAGGCAGTGAACTAGTAGTAGATTAAAGGTGCTGCAGTTAAAACTGTGTTAGTTGGATCTTGGCATGGAGCTGGCGCTCCGCTGCCAGGCGAGCTTTCGCCAATCCAAGCCCCTGTCTCTAGGCTACTCCCCAAACAGCACTTCTAAGAACCTTTTGTATAAGATCAAGTGTAATAGCGTTCTTATAAGTTTAGGATATGGCGGTTGAGGGGAATGGAAACAGATGCGCAAGAAGCGCTGAAATAATATTGGTAAATTATAAAAGTTTGCCAGTATATTTTGTGGATAACACAGCTGGGTGGCGACAAAGTTAACAACTTTGATGTGAAATCCATGAAAACAACCCAAATTTCTGCCTGACACACCTCGTTTGATAAAGGGACGATGTATGGAGGCAGCTATATGGACGACTTTTGGAGGTAGCAATGGAGACAACGTGTGGAGGCTGCTATGGAGACAATTTAATTTGGATAGTGCCTGTATGTGGCAGTCCAAAAAAGTTTTCAAACCAGAGGAGCAGGTAGGTGGCCCTCCAGAAAAATGGAATAGATTGATTGCCTGTATGTGGCAGTCCAAAAAACTTTTCAAACCAGAGGAGCAGGTAGGTGGCCCTCCAGAAAAATGGAATAGATTGAGTGCCTGTATGTGGCAGTCCAAAAAAGTTTTCAAACCAGAGGAGCAGGTAGGTGGCCCTCCAGAAAAAATGAATAGATTGAGTGCCTGTATGTGGCAGTCCAAAAAAGTTTTCAAACCAGAGGAGCAGGTAGGTGGCCCTCCAGAAAAATGGAATAGATTGAGTGCCTGTATGTGGCAGTCCAAAAAAGTTTTCAAACCAGAGGAGCAGGTAGGTGGCCCTCCAGAAAAATGAAATAGATTGAGTGCCTGTATGTGGCAGTCCAAAAAAGTTTTCAAACCAGAGGAGCAGGTAGGTGGCCCTCCAGAAAAATTGAATAGATTGAGTGCCTGTATGTGGCAGTCCAAAAAAGTTTTCAAATCAGAGGAGCAGGTAGGTGGCCCTCCAGAAAAATGGAATAGATTGAGTGCCTGTATGTGGCAGTCCAAAAAAGTTTTCAAACCAGAGGAGCAGGTAGGTGGCCCTCCAGAAAAATGAAATAGATTGAGTGCCTGTATGTGGCAGTCCAAAAAAGTTTTCAAACCAGAGGAGCAGGTAGATTGGCACTCCCAAAAATTGTTTAAAACAGAGGACCGGGTCGGTGGCCCTCCAGAAAAATTAAATGCATAAAGTACTATAGCTAGAGCCAGTGGGCCCTGTCAAAAAATAGCCAGTTTCCTCTGCTTTACTGTACAAAGAGGAGGAGAAGGAGGAAAATGAGGAGGAGGAGGAGTGGATAAATTATTCAGGTTGAGCTTCCTTCACCTGGTGGAGATTGGAAATTATGAGAAATCCAGGCTTTATTCATCTTAATAAGCGTCAGCCTGTCAGCGCTGTCAGTCGACAGGCGTGTACGCTTATCGGTGATGATGCCACCAGCTGCACTGAAAACCCGCTCTGACAAGACGCTAGCGGCAGGGCAGGCAAGAACCTCCAAGGCGTACAGCGCCAGTTCGTGCCACATGTCCAGCTTTGAAACCCAGTAGTTGTAGGGAGCTGTGTGATCATTTAGGACGATGGTATGATCAGCTACGTTCTCCCTCACCATCTTTCTGTAAAGATCAGCCCTACTCTGCCGAGACTGGGGACAGGTGACAGTGTCTTGCTGGGGTGACATAAAGCTGGCAAAAGCCTTGTAAAGCGTACCCTTGCCAGTGCTGGACAAGCTGCCTGCTCGCCTACTCTCCCTCGCTACTTGTCCCGCAGAACTACGCACTCTGCCGCTAGCGCTGTCAGAAGGGAAATACTGTTTCAGCTTGTGCACCAGGGCCTGCTGGTATTCATGCATTCTCACACTCCTTTCCTCTCCAGGGATGAGAGTGGAAAGATTTTGCTTGTACCGTGGGTCCAGGAGAGTGAACACCCAGTAATCGGTGCTGGAATAAATTCTTTGAACGCGAGGGTCACGGGATAGGCAGCCTAGCATGAAATCTGCCATATGCGCCAGAGTACCAACGCGTAAGAATTCACTCCCCTCACTGGCCTGACTGTCCATTTCCTCCTCCTCCAACTCCTCCAACTCCTCTTCTTCTGCCCATACACGCTGAACAGTGAAGGACTCAACAATGGTCCCCTCTTGTGTCTCGCCAACATTCTCCTCCTCTTCCTCCTCATCCTCCTCCACCTCCACCTCCTCCGATATGCGCTGAGAAACAGACCTAAGGGTGCTTTGGCTATCAACAAGGGAATCTTCTTCCCCCGTCTCTTGTGACGAGCGCAAAGCTTCCGACTTCATGCTGATCAGAGAGTTTTTCAACAGGCCAAGCAGCGGGATGGTGAGGCTGATGATGGCGGCATCGCCACTGACCATCTGTGTTGACTCCTCAAAGTTACTCAGCACCTGACAGATATCAGACATCCACGTCCACTCCTCATTGTAGACTTGAGGAAGCTGACTGACCTGACTACCAGTTCTGGTGGAAGTTGACATCTGGCAGTCTACAATCGCTCGGCGCTGCTGGTAAACTCTGGATAACATGGTCAGTGTTGAATTCCACCTCGTGGGCACGTCGCACAACAGTCGGTGAGCGGGCAGTTGGAGGCGGCGCTGCGCTGCCCTGAGAGTGGCAGCATCTGTGCTGGACTTCCTGAAATGCGCACAGATGCGGCGCACCTTCGTGAGCAAATCAGACAGATTGGGGTATGTCTTGAGGAAACGCTGAACTATCAGATTTAACACATGGGCCAGGCATGGCACATGTGTCAGTCTGCCGAGTTGCAGAGCCGCCACCAGGTTACGGCCGTTGTCACACACAACCATGCCTGGCTTCAGGTTCAGCGGTGCCAGCCACAGATCAGTCTGCGCCGTGATGCCCTGTAATAGTTCTTGGGCGGTGTGCCTTTTATCGCCTAGGCTCAGCAGTTTGAGCACCGCCTGCTGTCGCTTAGCGACGGCACTGCTGCTGTGCCTAGAGCTACCGACTGATGGCGCCATGCCCACGGATGGTAGTTCGGAGGAGGAGGTGGAGGAGGGGTGGGAGGAGGAGGAGGCATAGTAGGCCTGAAAGACCTGGACCGAGGTAGGCCCCGCAATCCTCGGCGTCGGCAGTATATGACCAGCCGCAGGGTCAGACTCGGTCCCAGCCTCCACCAAGTTAACCCGTCAGCGATATATAGTGGCCCTGCCCGGCAGCACTCGTCCACGTGTCCGTGGTCAGGTGGACCTTGTCAGAAACGGCGTTGGTCAGGGCACGGATGATGTTGTCTGACACGTGCTGGTGCAGGGCTGGGGCGGCACATCGGGAAAAGTAGTGGCAGCTGGGGACCGAATACCGAGGGGCGGCCGCCGCCATGAGGTTGCGAAAGGCCTCGGTCTCTACTAGCCTATAGGGCAGCATCTCCAGGCTAAGCAATCTGGAGATGTGGACATTAAGGGCTTGGGCGTGCGGGTGGGTTGCACTATATTTGCATTTCTGCTCCAGCGTCTGGGGTATGGAGAGCTGAACGCTGGTGGATGCTGTGGAGGATCGTGGAGGCGACGATGGGGTTTTTGTGGCAGGGTCCTGGGCAGGGGGCTGACTATCAGCTGACACAGGGGAAGGAGCAGTGGTGTGCACGGCCAGAGGTGAACGGGCTTGTTGCCACTGAGTGGGGTGTTTAGCATTCATATGCCTGCGCATACTGGTGGTAGTTAAGCTATTAGTGGTGGAACCCCTGCTGATCCTGGTTTGGCAAATGTTGCACACCACAGTCCGTCGGTCATCCGGTGTTTCCTTAAAGAACCTCCAGACTTCTGAAAATCTAGCCCTCGCCGCAGGAGCCCTCGCCACGGGAGCTTCACTAGTTGACACATTTGGCGCTGATGCACCAGGTCTGGCCCTGCCTCTCCGTCTGGCCCCACCACTGCCTCTTCCAACCTGTTCTGGTCGAGGACTCTCCTCCGCCTCAGAAGCACTGTGTTCACCCGGCCTATCAACCCAGCTTGGGTCTGTCACCTAATCATCCTCCGATCCCTCAGTCTGCTCCCCCCTCGGACTTCCTGCCCTGACAACAACTTCCCCACTGTCTGACAACCGTGTCTCCTCATCGTCGGACACCTCTTTACACACTTCTTCCACTACGTCAAGACGGTCATCATCACCCACAGACTGCGACTGGTGGAAAACCTGGGCATCGGAAAATTGCTCAGCAGCAACCGGACCAGTGGTTTGTGACTGTGGGAAGGGTCCAGAAAACAGTTCCTCAGAGTATGCCGGTTCAAATGCCAAATTTTCCTGGGAGGGGGCAGACTGGGGGGGAGGAGGCTGAGGTGCAGGAGCTGGAGGAGTGCCGATTTCGGTGACATGGGTGGACTGCGTGGAAGACTGACTGGTGGACAAATTGCTCGAAGCATTGTCGGCAATCCACGACATCACCTGTTCGCACTGTTCTGGCCTCAACAGTGCTCTACCACGAGTCCCAGTAACTTCAGACATGAACCTAGGGAGTGTAGCTCTGCGGCGTTCCCCTGCTCCCTCATAAGCAGGTGGTGTCTCACCCCGCCCAGGACCACGGCCTCTGACCCCTGCAGTAGTTGGACGCCCACGTCCCCGCCCTCGTCCTCTACCCCTAGCCCTTGGGTTAAACATTTTGAAAATGAGAGTTATAACTTTAATTTTTTTTTAACTTTTTTTTGTGTTTTTTGTTTTTTTTTGTGTTTTTTAGTTTTTAAAACCAAACGATGCTATCCTATTGCTATGGCTATTTTCTAGCCAAGTATGAAAGCACACTGCTATGCCAGATGAGATGACGCTGAGTTATTAAAAAAATAAACGTAAAATAAAAAAGGAAATGGCAGACTGTGCCTAATTGAAATCCAACCCCTAATAAATTTTCCCACTTCGGTCTTTGCGATGGATATGTGCGTCACTAAGCGCAAAACACAGCGGTCGCAAGTCTCACTACAAATTGCTCACAATTTGCTAGTAGATGCACTGCAGCAAGTACAGCCACCAGCAGATCAACCAGAAATCAAATATATATAACGCTACTGTAGGCGTAAGTAAGCCGTTTGGATTCTCCTATGGCTATTTTCTAGCCAAGTATGAAAGCACACTGCTATGCCAGATGAGATGACGCTGAGTTATTAAAAAAATAAACGTAAAATAAAAAAGGAAATGGCAGACTGTGCCTAATTGAAATCCAACCCCTAATAAATTTTCCCACTTCGGTCTTTGCGATGGATATGTGCGTCACTAAGCGCAAAACACAGCGGTCGCAAGTCTCACTACAAATTGCTCACAATTTGCTAGTAGATGCACTGCAGCAAGTACAGCCACCAGCAGATCAACCAGAAATCAAATATATATAACGCTACTGTAGGCGTAAGTAAGCCGTTTGGATTCTCCTATGGGTATTTTCTAGCCAAGTATGAAAGCACACTGCTATGCCAGATGAGATGACGCTGAGTTATTAAAAAAATAAACGTAAAATAAAAAAGGAAATGGCAGACTGTGCCTAATTGAAATCCAACCCCTAATAAATTTTCCCACTTCGGTCTTTGCGATGGATATGTGCGTCACTAAGCGCAAAACACAGCGGTCGCAAGTCTCACTACAAATTGCTCACAATTTGCTAGTAGATGCACTGCAGCAAGTACAGCCACCAGCAGATCAACCAGAAATCAAATATATATAACGCTACTGTAGGCGTAAGTAAGCCGTTTGGATTCTCCTATGGCTATTTTCTATCCAAGTATGACAGCACACTGCTATGCCAGATGAGATGACGCTGAGTTATTAAAAAAATAAACGTAAAATAAAAAAGGAAATGGCAGACTGTGCCTAATTGAAATCCAACCCCTAATAAATTTTCCCACTTCGGTCTTTGCGATGGATATGTGCGTCACTAAGCGCAAAACACAGCGGTCGCAAGTCTCACTACAAATTGCTCACAATATGGTAGTAGATGCACTGCAGCAAGGACAGCCACCAGCAGATCAACCAGAAATCAAATATATATAACGCTACTGTAGGCGTAAGTAAGCCGTTTGGATTCTCCTATGGCTATTTTCTAGCCAAGTATGAAAGCACACTGATGAGATGACGCTGAGTTATGAAAAAATAAACGTAAAATAAAAAGTAAATGGCAGACTGTGCCTAATTGAAATCAAACCCCTAATAAATTTTCCCACTTTGGTGTTTGAGGTGGATATGTGTGTCACTAAGAGCTAAACACAACGGTAGCAAGTCCCCCTGCAAATTCCTCACAATATGGTACTAGCTGCACTACTAGTGCCAGCAAGCCCAGCCACAAGCAAACAAAAAAAAAAAAGTATAACGTTATTGTAGCCCTAAGAAGGGCTGTTGGGTTCTTGTTGAATCACTCCTGCCTAACACTATTCTAATAGAACACCCTAACGCTTTCCCTGACCAGCAGCAGCAGCTCTCTCCCTAGCGGCATCCAGACACAGAATGATCCGAGCAGCGCGGGCAGCGGCTAGTCTATCCCAGGGTCACCTGATCTGGCCAGCCAACCACTGCTATCGACGTGTAAGGGTACCACGTCATGCTGGGTGGAGTGCAGAGTCTCCTGGCTTGTGATTGGCTCTGTTTCTGGCCGCCAAAAAGCAAAACGGCGGGAGCTGCCATTTTCTCGAGCGGGCGAAGTATTCGTCCGAGCAACGAGCAGTTTCGAGTACGCTAATGCTCGAACGAGCATCAAGCTCGGACGAGTATGTTCGCTCATCTCTACTTGTGACACAATTTGAATGTTAAATCCCACGCTCAGTCCAGCACAGTTGCACCAAAATCCTATCGTGTGCGACACAATTCCCAGTTACATACCTGTCACAGCCACGCAAAACCCATAAACGTTGGGAAATCTGATTAAAGCGCGGCCGCCGACCCTTAGTAAATAAGCCTCAATGTTACTGAACTACAACCACGACCCAAAATATTTTTATGTTCCACAGTCAAAACTAAAGGGATCACGGTCCTCATCTTTCAATTGTTTTATCCAGCGGTGGCGAACTTTTTCACACCAAATGTCCAAATTGTGACACAAAAGTCACTTGTATA
The DNA here is from genome assembly GCF_040894005.1 of Engystomops pustulosus. Classification (NCBI taxonomy): domain Eukaryota; kingdom Metazoa; phylum Chordata; class Amphibia; order Anura; family Leptodactylidae; genus Engystomops; species Engystomops pustulosus. Next base: position 125,572,910 of record NC_092416.1, read on the forward strand.
TCCCAAAGTACCAACTTCAATAAGAAGAATTGCAAGGTCTGCAGCAGGAGCGGCAATATTAATCGGACCCTATTCATATCCTCTCACTCTTCTTGTAGTTCTGAAAAGCCCAGGACATGGTAAAACAGCACACTTCCAGGACAATAGGAGTCCCGTCTGACGATCTCTGTGTTAGGGCAAAGATCCATATGGCCACAGGAAGGGCTCTGAGTGCCACCTCTGGTACCACTGATCTAATCAATGGGGGGCTGGATGCTAAACCCAAACCAACCAGTGCAACCTCTCTAGCAGCCACATAGACTACTTCTAGGGTAGGGGCGTCTAAATGATTTTCACTGAGGGTCACGTTAGTCTTATGATTATTGTAGAACTGTAGAAATGTAAATAATACATAAAACTAAAAAGAAGGGGTGGGAGTTTGAAGAGATAGAGACAAGTGAGAATCCAGGGATTAGGATAAGGCGTATATTGGAGACACTAGTGGGGGGAATCTATATGATAGAGTGCCCTTGTGGGCTTAAATATATTGGTAGAACTGTGAGGAAATTAAAGACTCGTATAAATGAGCACTTTAGAAATATAAGGAAGGGTAAGCATTATCATTTTGTATAGGCACATTATGAAAAATGTCATTTAAAAAATCCAAAGGGGACAACATTTTTTTTAGCATAGAACGTGCTGTATCTCATTGGAGGGCAGAAGACTTTATTAAGAAGATGAGCCATCGAGAGGGATTTTGGATTTTTGTACCGTTATTCCCTTAGGTCTTAATGCTGACTTTGAATTGAATGAAATGTTTTCTGGGACCTGTAAGTGCTTTATCTTCAGCACTTTAAAGTATCACTATTAACACTTTGGGTGATATTTATCATACACCGGAACTCTTTTGCAGCCCAATACATCAAGAGGTCCTGGAGAATCAACGTTGTCTAGTGGCTGTTGAATAAGTGGTTACACACATCGGCAAGCACTGGAAGAAGCCGTCAGGGTCGGAGTTGGGCAGGAGCCGAATGTGCGGCCATTAAAAGATTTTATTCAAGGCCTTTTTTAACCTTATTTTTGTGAGTAAAATAAAGACCTTTTAAGCTTTTGGTAAAAAAAACGTATTACATTGGTGTTGTTTTTTTTCTTTTCCTGTAGGAATGAACGAGTTATCTACTTTTGATCGGAACCGTGGCACCAGTTGTGTGTTTCACATCGGAATACCTTATTGTGGGAGCAGGGTTATCTGGCTGAATTAACTAGCGTGGACATCCAGCGTTTTCTTTTCCCTAAGGAAAAGAGAAAATGCATCTAATGGAATTATCTCTACACCAAAATTCAGAATAGAGATTCTGAGGTACTGTCTGTTTTTTACTTTTACTTTGATTTTTACTTTGATTTAAGACTAAGAAGCACATCGAAGCAGAGGACATTGTATGACATGGGTTCTGTATTTTGTATTTTAACCTCATTTCTTGTTTCCTCTAGTGCTATTGCTTAATGTGATGCATTTTTAATATTGTGTTTGACAGGAGTAGTTGTGGAAGACTCAGAGTTTCTATTTGATATTTCAACATGTATAACACCAGTTAGGTCCCTAGGCCTGTAGGTAGTCAAATCAGAATTGAACAAATGGTCCCATTTTTAATGAACTTATCAGAACATTTTCTATTTTTGTACATAATTCTCTAGCAATAGATACCTTATATACTCGAGTATAAGCCTTTCCGGTGCCCCCCGTATATCTTCTGTGCGATCTGTCTGGCAGCGGCGGCAGGCTATATACACTTGTGCAGGGTCTGGCAGGCTATATACACTGGGGAAGGGTCTGGCAGGCTATATACACTGGGGCAGGGTCTGGCAGGCTATATACACTGGGGCAGGGTCTGGCAGGCTATATACACTGGGGCAGGGGCTGGCTGGCTATATACACTGGGGCAGAGCCTGGCTGGCTATATACTGGGGAGGCTGTGACCAATGCATTTCCCACCCTCGGCTTATACTCGAGTCAATAGGTTTTCCCAGTATTTTGTGGTAAAATTAGGGGCCTCGGCTTATACTCGGTCGGTTTATACTCGAGTATATACGGTAATATTATTGACTAAACCCTTCCACATCGATAGGGATCTGGGGACCATCCATCTGTGGATTATGGACTTACTAGCAAGGAATGGGGTTTCAGTAATGAGCACTCTATCAGATCTAGGCCAAACCTCCTCATCTAAAATGGCAAATAAATAGTCCTGATTACACACTTCACAATAAGGGTGGTGTTCTGCCCCATGTACAATTCAAAATAGACCCAGGCTCTCAAGAGTTATTGAAAAGCTTTTTATTGCGGCAGTGTACAAAAAATTGTGATGTTTTGGCTTCAAACATAAGCCTTTTTGTAACAAAAATTATCAAAAAGTGGGGCTATTATAATACATAAATAATCTTATTTCATACTTAAGGTAGTACCACTCAACAATGGTAACATATTCTCTTATGTAGGTCCACGTAACCCCTCTGATGCAAAATGTCTTCACAGTGTCATTTGTAATGTTTGTATAACCTCGATTAAATATGCTGGAGTTACATCTCTGAACAAGGCTAATATACCACATTCTATACAGTGCACTACACAATGGGGGTTATTTATCATACAGTGGCAGCCAGATACTTCAAAAGGCTACAGACTCTTGATGTATCCGGCAAGGGCCGGCACAGCAGCTATTTCTACGACAAACCCTGCTGGGCATAGACATAAGTGCAGAAGGCGAATTTTTGCTGACTGCAGCAAGTGCGCAGGTGTTGGGACAGGAACACCACTCCCCTCTGGCTGCGCCCAACACCCAGATGGTCGCACCTCGCCCTTCACGCCCCTGCATGGAGATGGCGGAAATGGGGAAATAATTGTAAGTGCTAGCAGTGGCGTGGTGCATAAGCCCTGATAAATACCCCCAAATGTCTGGAATGTTGTAATGGAATGTTGTAAGTAGAAAAACCTTAACTAAGGGTACATTCTCACTGATGTATGGCTGCAGGCTGTAGCCGAGAGAAGAGCTAGAGAAAGGGAGGTTCCATAGAGAACAGTGCACACATGGGGAAAGATAGAGCATGCTGTATCTTGTCCCCCATGTATGGTGCGGTATGTTGCCACACATGTGTGACACAGTACTGCTGCCGGGCCACCATTGTTGACTATGGAGATGTGTGGCCAGATATATATCCCCCAGAGGGTCATGTGTATGAGGCCTTGGGCTATGCTGAGGTCCGTCTGTAACCACATGCCTCTGTGGGTTCTTGCTTTTACTTTTACGTCTTGCTAAAAAGACAAGCCCTGTGTCACATCAATAAGAGCAGATTCAACCAGTTCTGAGGTGAATCTCCAAGACCTAGGTCTTCATATCAAAAGCAACTTCTTGCCAACAAAATCAAGACGTTTATTCAACTTGTGAGTAGAGATGCAGAAAAATTTCATTCTGAATACACTAGGGGTTTGCTTAAAACTACAAGTAACCTCAATATATCTGACTCACAAGCCCTTCCATCTCTAATGGACGATAAAAACCTAATTGTAAAGCCAGACGATAAAGGAGGCACATTAGTCCTTATGGACAAAACTAATTACGTAGCTGAGATTGATTGACAGTTGAATGACAGAGAGGTCTAGTTAAAGGTCCCTAGGGACCTGGTGTTTCAGAACAAAGAAAAGACACAGAAAATTTTAATCAAACCCTTGATGGATAGCACAGTGGCAATATCGTCACTAATCCACTGTTACCCCTGTATTTAATACTTTGAAAGGGGACAGTATTCTAGTAACTTGGGATATCACAAACCATCATGACAAGGGTATCCACGCTGTTACACAGATGCTAATTAAAGCTCGTCTGGATTCATTACTCATTGACTTTTACATCTACTTGTTACATCTAGTTTTGGAAGAGAATTATTTTCTCTTTTAAGACATGTTCAATATACAGTTACAAGGAACGGCCATGGGGTCATATGTCAAGAGATGTTGGATATGTTGGAGATGTTTCATAGACAATATTTTCCGTGTATGAGGGAAGGTGTCTTCTTGACTCACTTTGTTTCATGAGACACTAAATTCAATATACCCTGAACTAAAATTCATCATACACCATGATACAACAATCATTGTTTTTCTTGACACTCTAGTACTTTAATTCCGGCTACTATCTGCTGACATCTATAGTAGAAAGCCCACTGTCAGGATTCAGGGGTAGTGGACTCACTGAACCAGGATGACGTAAGCCGACACCTGGGAGCAGAGTCTAAGTGGCATCCGGTTTTACCAGAGTCCGCCGCAAAGGGGCTGGAATTGCTGCGGCGTGGTACCACCAGGCCGCTCTACAGGCTCGACTTTGTCCACGGGGGTGGCCAAGGCAAGGTACAGAGCGGTGAGGCTGAATCGGGGATAGGCAGGAGGTTGAGACAGGCAGCACAGGATCGAGGTCCGGAGAAAGGCGGAAGGTCAAGGCTGGCAGCAGAGTAGCAAAGTCAGGGATGAAACCGGTGTCACAACAGGAAAGGGAAGAGACTATTTATTAAGTTACCAGGTGGCCAGTGCCTATTAGTGGTGCACTGGCCCTTTAAATGTCACAGAGCCAGCAGGAGCCACCACTGAATTGTGGTAAGGTGAGTGACACACAGAGGACCACGGGGGCACCAGTGACATGAGACATGGGTCTCAGGGGCATCCATGATACCCATTAACAGGCATAGCCTTCTATATTTTACCAGTAACCATACACCAGCAATCAAGAAAGCTATCCCCAGATTCCATTTCACCACATTGAAACGATTGGTCAGTGATCCCCAAGTTAGACTAGAGAGAGATGAGGAAATGGCCCAACGCTTCAGAAATAGAGGCTATCCTGATAGGGTCATACAGGATAGCCTCCAATATTGCGTCACACCAAACATCACTGATGACATGAGAAGGATCTCCTTTGTACACAAATATCAGCCAGCCATGAATAGGGGGTGTTGAACATCATTCACACCCATTGGCATATTCTAAGAAAAGCATATTCAGGGGGCCCATATTCTATGGGCTCAGACAAGGTGTAGTGAGACAAAAATGTGCTCACCGCACCATGCCAGCATGCTTTGATGCCAAGATGCGGATGTGTGCATGTGGCCTAAGGGTACAGGCAGTCCCCGGGTTACATACAAGATAGGGACTGTAGGTTTGTTCTTAAGTTGAATTTGTATGTAAGTCGAAACTGTATATTTTATCATTGTAGTTCCCGACAAATTTTTTTTTTTGCCCCAGTGACAATTGGAGTTTCAAATTTTTTTGCTGTAATAGGACCAAGAATTATCAATAAAGCTTCATTGCAGACAATTTTAAGCTGATTATTGCAGTCTGGGACTATTTTAAAGCATCCAGAGAGCATCACCAGAGGTCACAGTGGGCAGAGGGGTCTGTCTGTAACTATGGGTTGTCTGTAAGTCGGGTGTCCTTAAGTAGGGGACCGCCTGTACCTTTCCATTTCTTAGATGCTCTTAGTGCTCGAACGTTTCTAAAGGAGATATGGGTCTCTCATTTCAGATATGGGACTTCTTTACCTGCGACTCTACATTTGTAATCTACACCTTCAAATGCCCTTGCAGGTTACTTTATGTGGAAGAGACTACACAACCAATAGCTACAAGAATTGGTCAACTTAAGTTAACATTTATGGAGATAATGTATTGTAACCAGTACCAAGTCCTTTTCACAAAGCAGGACATAGATTGTGCAAACTGAAGTTAGAAGTATTGGTGAAAATCCCGCAAGCCGGATCGTGTGTGTGTGTGTGTGTGGGGGGGGGGGGTTTGAACTGGATGAAGCTTCTCAAAAAGAGATAAGCATTTTGAATACATACCTTAAGAACATTAGAACTGCTAGGGATGGATACGGTTTAGGATCTTCATAGTTTTTGTAATAAACATTTGTAACATTTGCATGATTGATTCTAACCACTATTTTTCTTTGTTCCACAGATTTGCTGAGGTCACCGGGTCATGAACTGCTGATTTAGGGGTATCCTTTTCACCTTTATGCTTCTTCTAGTCTTTTGATCTTCATACTTTTCCTTAAGTATCAGGACACAGACCTTTTTCATACATACCTTATAATTTCTTACTCACACATCTTTTAGTCACCATACACACTACACCATCATACATCCATCACTGTACATACCAATTTCAGTTCACATTGACTTACCATACCCACTTCACTACCATACATACCTCCATACAAAGGATGGATGTGCATTTCCAAACAAACTGGTGACTCATACATCCGACTTCCTTATTTCCACTGTCCCCTCAGCGGCATGAGGTAAACTGGGACCTCAGTGTAGCCTAAGTTACTTTTCGGTCTTACTATCATTTATTTTACTAGTTATATTCCATAACAACATTCCAAACATTGTGTAGGGGACTGTGTAGAATGTGGTATATTAGCTTTGTTCAGAGATTTGACTCCAGCATATTTACTCAAAGGTTATAGATAAATCGCAAATGACACTGTGAAGATGTTTTGCCTCAGAGGTCATATCATAGTATAATGGTAAGGATTCTAGCAGGGTGGGAAGTACGGTGTCCTGTGCAAAGGCTTCAATGGGGAACCCATCTGGGCCTGCCGCTTTTGGTGATACATATTCTTTCCCCTTTATTAACACAGAACAGATGTTTTGATGCACTTCATATATATCATTGGAAAATTATATAAGGCCCTGTTTAGATGGAATACACGCCGACTTTAAAGTTATCATTTATAGTTAAACACAGTTAAACCTCCAAGCCCCTGGTCCTACAAGGACATCAATGATAATTTGTAATATTAATGGTCAGTGTACAAATTAGTTGTCATCGGAAAAATCCCAGTTGCCATGGTGACATTGAGAGTAGCCAAGCCATCGTGATTACAGTGTTAACCCTTTTAGGAAAGTGCTTTTTTGAGCTTAAGAGTATTGCATTTTTTATTTTGTTTTATTGTTGTGTTCTAAAAACTGTAGCTGGTTTATTACTTAGTTTTGTGACATGAATAACATGTTAGCATAATTTACCAGTTTGTAACGCCTAATATATATAGTTTTATTTATGTAAGACTTGCTTAAGCTACATATTAAAAACAATTAAATGAAAAAACGTTACTCTGAAGTTATTCAGAGTGATTTCCCCTTAAAAAAAACAGAACGATGTCCATATTTTCATACTCAACCTTTTCTTTCTAAAGTTATAGCATTTTCGGTTCCTCAAATTTTTTGACAAAAATCTTTCTCACCATTGATGAAATGGGGGGAGACTAACCTCTTCTGGATCTGCCCTGAAGCGGAGTCCAATGACCTGAGCCCACAAAGTAACGAAGAGGGTAGGCGCGGCACATCCAGTATAAAACGTAACTTTATTCTTCTCACATTAAAAGATAAATATGGTGTAGCAAGTAGGTGAGCCACCTACGCGTTTCGGCTTCTGCTTAAGCCTTACTCATGGTGAAAACAGATAAAAACAAATGACAAGAAAGTGTTTAAATCACCTGCATGCACCTATGATTACATGGCGTCATGTCCGGGTAGACTAGAAAGAGGGCGTGCTTAACGAAGATACAACTGATCATGTGATTAGAATTCATAGGTAGTAAAAAATCCACTTAATGTCTTGAGTAGAATAAACGATATATGTTCCTATTGTATCAACCTATGGTATGTGTATAATTCGAATGGCTCCGTACTGAACAGACTGATTGTAATAAGGATGATAGTACAGATACTTATATTTAACATATATAACAGTGTATGTGGAGCCGTTGTCATGTTAACATGAGAAACCAATGGGAAATACTGCTGTAAGGATAGCATGTGTGAACATCGGTAAATATATGAAATCTTAATCGTGAAGAACATGATGTGAGGTGCATAAGAGCAACCATAGGATGGAGCATGTAAGTTACCGATTGTTAGGAAGTCATAAAATGTTCAAAAACTATACCTATATTGGAAAAGTAAGGGACATGGACTAGAAAAGTGGGAGAGTAAGAGGATATATAAATGTATATTGGTATATATTAATTAGGTGGAGATAGTTAATATATGTAAGAAAGATCATTTCTGAAGTTCATTCCTTTGGGGAATCTTGTACCCAATGTTAATATCCAATATGCTTCACGTTTTAATAATATTTTTCTCCAATCTCCCCCACGTGTTGGTCGGTAGACTCGTTCTGCCCCAAAAAAACGGAATGTGGAAATGTCTTTATTATGATGTTCTACAAAATGTTTGGCTGCTCCTGATGCATTGATGTCCCCATTTTTGATATTTAGAATGTGTTGACTTATTCTCGATTTCAATTTTTGTGTTGTGCAGCCCACATAGATACATGAACATTCTGTGCAGTGTATCTGGTAAATTACATGATGAGAATCACAGTTTATAAATGTATTGATTTTATGAGTTTTTGGTTGTTCTCCCTTGAATTCTAAAGTTCTGTTTAGGGCTAGTGTACATACGTTACAGCGGGATCCCCCGCATTTGTAAAAGCCCTTAACTGAAAGCCATGTGTTTTGTTTCGGTTCAACATTAACCATGCTTGGGGAAAGAATATTGGCCAGAGTTTGGCCTCTTTTGGCAACACATCTGTGGCCTTGTTTGAGGATCTCATTGAGTACAGTATCTTGATTGAGTATTGGGATATATTTTTGTATAATTGTTTTGATACAGTTAAACTGTGGACTGTAAGGTGTACTGAATGTTGGAATGTTGCCAGATTTTTCCATATTATGTGTTCTGTTGTATTTTGAATTTTTGGAAAGAAGTTGTGATCTATTTATTTTATTTACTTTATCACGGGAAATGGATAACAATTTTTTGGAATACCCTCTTTTAATTAATTTGTTCTCTATGTTGGTAACATTGTTGAGAAAACTGGTATTGTCGGAACATATCCTTTTTGCGCGGAGAAATTCTCCATGTGGAATAGCTTTAATTGTGTGTGCAGGATGGCAACTGGTTGCACAAAGCGTGGAGTTGCCTGCTAACGGTTTAGTGTACATAGTAGTACTGACTACTGTTGATTTCGTAGATGCTTTAAGTGACATATCCAAAAAATTAATGCTGAGGGACGGATTCTCATTTGTAAATTTTAGATTTACTTCATTGTTGTTTATGTATTGAATGAAATTAGAAAATGTATCGGAGTCGCCTTTCCATACAACAATGATATCGTCTACATAGCGACCATAATAAATTAAATTGTGTGTGAAAGGGTTGTGAACAGAGAAAATATATTGTTCTTCCCACCAGGCAACAAAAAGAATAGCTAAGGAGGGTGAAAATTTTGACCCCATAGGGGCACCGCAAATTTGTAGAAAAAATTCCTTGTTAAACATAAAAAAGTTATGCTTTAACAGGAATTCAATGGCAAGTAAAATAAAAATCTGAAGATTGGATTCATAGGTGCTGTACCTAATCAGGTGATATCTGACTGCTTCAATGGCTATGTGGTGTGGTATACACGAATATAAATTGACTACGTCGCAAGAAGCAAATTTGAATGTGTTGTGCCATTCGAAATTTTGAAAAAACTTTAACACATCTGTACCATCCTTTAAAAAGCCGGGTGTGCGTAACACCAATGGTTGAAGGTGAACATCAACCCAGGCACTGAGTCTGTCATTGAGAGACCCAATGCCTGAGATGATGGGGCGCAAAGGTGGTGGGAAGGTATCTTTGTGGGTTTTAGGAAACCCGTGGAATATAGGTGTACTGGGATTGTCAATGAGTAAATATTTGGAGGTTTTTTGGTCTAAGACCCCCAAAGCAATGCCCTCAGCAATAGTTAGTTTGAGAGTTTCTTTAATGGAATCAGTAGGGTTGTTGGGGAGTTTGCAGTAGGTTTCTGGGTCATGTAGAATTTGGTAAGCTAACTGAATATATAATGTGGTGTCTAAGACTACCACCGACCCTCCTTTGTCAGATCTCCGTACAACTAAATTATTGTTGTTTTTTAATTCTTTTAAAGCTTTGAATTGATTTTGAGTCAAATTAGTGTGTTTGCGCATTTCGTGTTGTGGAATGCTGTTATTAAGCTCATGTAGTTCTTTTTCCACTAGACTCTGAAACTGGTCTATGACTTTGGACCTAGATTGAATGGGGTAAAAAGTATTATTTGGCATAGAAAAATTGACATCATTAACATCAACACGCGGGATATCTTCAAACGTGTTCAATTCCTGTAAAGTGATCAGTGCATTCTGTTCGGAAAAGGTAAGTCCTTGGAATTCATTGTCTTGGATAGACTTCGTCACTAAAGTTATTGGATGTGTCTCCTGGTTCGTTGAAAAAAAATGTTTTTTGACTGTAATCAGCCTGACAAATCTGTTAACGTCAAGTAAAGTTTGAAACAGATCGAAATTCTTTGAGGGTACAAAGTTTAACCCTTTAGATAGAATATATTGTTGGTCGCTAGATAATATGGTAGGTGACAAAATAATGACATTGTCTATGTTTTGTTGGATTGCTTGTATAGTTATCTCTTGTTCTTTCTGGTGGTATATCTTTTTTCTATGGTATCCTCTTCTCTGTTGCTTACACCGTTTTTTGGAATATTTGTAGGGGGTCTGCTTTTCGTATATTGTTTCTTTCCATTGCGTGCATTACTTGCAGTGTTTTCTTCTGTGTCGTCATATGCATCAGAAGTATCACATTCAGATGAAGTGAAGTTTACTTTTTTTTCATTGTCGGAAGTTTCCGAGCCTCTTGAGTGGTGTCTATTTTTTAGTATGGATTTGGAATATTTGCGCGATCGCGGGAATTGGGTTTTCCAGTCGTAGATACGGTTTCTTGCAAAATCCTCTACATCTCTCTCATATTTGTTTCGCTTCATATCCATGATATCATTCTCCATGGAATCCAAATCTGCTTGTATTTTAAGTTTCATTTGAGAAAAATCTGTATTTTCTGTGTAAGTAGACATAGTGGTTCCTGTGAAAACTTGTGTTCTTATGCTACCTTGTGTTCTCATGCTACCTTGTGTTCTCAGTAACAAAAGAACAAAGTGGCAGAGTACAGGATGGGGGAGTGGGTGCAGCATGAGGGAAGAGAGAGAAAGACAGAGAAAGCTCTGTACAATCAGACTGGGATGGAGGGACTGATAGAGAACAGGGGAGATTTTGTACCTTACTATCCTCTGTAGTAGACAGCTGTATCCAAAGCACTGAACACATCCTATACACACAGAGAGCGCTGCTCCGTGAGCAGGGAGTAGCAGCTGCCTCCCCTGCCTGAGAGTCCATAGATTTTGTAGATTTGTTTACATGACAGTCTTTAGGGCTTATCAGCACAAACAGGGGAAGCAGCTACTTCAGGACTGGGCTAAACTGAGGAGAATAGCAAAAAACCTGATGGATATAGGTAATTAAGATAATACGCAAAGTTGTTTCAAATCCCAAGAGCTGTTGATTTGTGTCCAAAAATATTTACAGTTGTGCTTTAACACAACAAAAACAATATACATCTACTTAACTGTTTTTTCAGCTATCCCAATTTCAGCCTCCCATTACATAGCATATAATTTTTAAAACTAACACTTCTAAGTACAATTTATCCCACAGATAACAATTCCTCATACAGCTCTTAAAATGAACAATAAAAAAAGTTATCGGGGCGCTGAAATACAGACCAAAACTAAAAAGGGCCAGGTCATTAAGGGGTTAAACAAAATTTTAAAATTTCAGCTTTTCCAGAAAATAGATATCACCAAATTGTGGCTTAACAGAGCAAGAGTCCTAACAGACCTGGAAGAATACATGCCTTTTGTAGGAGGATCCTCTTTAATTATGAATTGTCAAGCTCACATTCAGCTGGAACATGTTGTACCCTATGAAGAAACAAATATCACCAGGGATTTTTAAGATGTATTGGTCTTCAGGTAGCTCTTGTTTATAAGACAAATTATTATAAAGTGTCTGTGCTTGTGCTCTCTGCCTTGGGGCCCGCTGGCTAGTCTATTGATTTGGAAATATTGATAGTGCGAATACCTCGGGGCTCAGACAATATTGAGCTCTCCATTGTGAAGCTCTGGAGATTCCTTCACATTCACTTCAACCATCTATGCCTCATAAATGCAAGAAATTCTATTTGCAGCCTCTGCGGCTATAGTAAAGTAAAGTTAGAATACTGAGATTTTGTTTCTCTGAAGCCCCTTCAATCTAGATCAAACATCGACTTATAAGTAAATTGTTGAAATTCTCAAATTCTCAAACCTCTCTATTCCAAGCCTTTAACTTACCAAGCAAATCCAGCATTAAGTGATGTGCACGCCACTTGTCACTGGCAGATCTCGTGCTTGTCACTCCATCGCATCGCCAGAGGCAAGTAAGAAGCAATGGAGGCACTTAAAAGCCTTCCTTCATGTGACAGCGCGGGATGATGGCCTCTTAAAATACCGTCCTACTGTACTCATTATGCCTGCAGCTTCTTTCTTCTCATGGGAGACTATATACTTATGACTCCTGGCTGTGGTGGTTCATTCCTTGTTATAGCATAGTTACTAAAAGTTTCATGACTTGAAGGGACAAGGTCCCCCAACCTGCTGGTTTTTCACCTTGAGTTTTCAGATCCAAATAAAGAGACAGATTTCTGGTGGACATAACTATTTTTGTTTAAGTTGTCATATTTTTGTCACAAAAAATGTATATAAATGACTCCAAAACCTTACAACATTTTTGTTAGCAGACAAATTCCCCGGACTAAAGCTTAGTCAGTATTTATGTACAGGGTCGGGCTGGGGGACCTAGGGCTCACCAGTGAAATAGATTCTGGGGGCCTTCCTATTGCTGCATTGGGGGGGGAGGCAGTATATTAAATAATTAATTGTGGGGAGACAGTATATTAATTCATTGTGGGGTGGGGGACAGTATATTAAGGGTCGGTCACATGTACCGCTAGCACTGTGTTTCCAATCGTAATGCTTGCCATGCCGTGCCTCACCCCAAATGCATTTGCAGTGAGCAATCACATGCATTCCACTGGTCCCCTCCGCTTGTAAATGCAGCGCTAGTGGTACTTGTGACCTTACTACTAACACCTGCGACGGGTTAAAACATGAGAGTGTTAACCCTTTGATCACAGCTGGTGAAGCTACCGGTGGCAGTCAAAAGATAGCAGCACATGGGTGCCGCCATCTCTGTTTCGATCATCGCTTCACATGACGTCATTGGGGAGCAACGATCCCTTGCCATGACAGCTTGGGGTCTTTATCAAGGCTGTTTCATTCCTGCTGATCTATTACAAAGTCTGATTTGAACATTGTAATAGATGATGTAAAAAATCCCCATATACTGCCATACTATTGTATTAGTATAGTAATCTATCAGTATGTGAAAATTTAAATCACCCCCTTTCCCTCAAACTGATATAAAAATAAATAAACAAGTAAATACATAAACTTCTTAGGTAAATTTCAGGTCTATCAAAATATAATAATGGTTATTACTGGTGTTGAACTCGGTAGCGGAAAGTGCCACTTTTTCACCAATTTTGCAACATATACAAAAAGACAAAGGGATCAAAAATGCAGTCCCAAAAATGGTAGCATAGAAAGCTTCAGCTCTCCTGTAAAAAATGACACCTCACACAGTTCTGTACACCGAAGTATGAAAAAGTTATTAGCATCAGAAGATGGCGAAACATTTTTTTCTTCATAATGAGGTTTTCATTTTTAAAAATGTATTAAAACACAATAAAACCTGTAAAAATTTTGTGTCCCTGTGATCGTAATGAACCGAAGAATGAAGTATTATTTCTAGTGCACAGTGAAAGCCATAAAAACCGAGCCCACAAGAAAATGGTCAAAAATTCATAGGGTAGCCCAGTATATTAAATAATTTCAGGGGGGGGAGCAGTATATAAAATAATTTACAGAGGGGCTCAGTATATTAAATGTATTGGGGGTGAAGCCCAGTATATTAAATAGATCACAGGGTGAGGGGGTCAGTATATTAAATAATTCATTAAGGTGGTCAGTATATAAAATTAAAGGTGGGCAGTATATTAAATAACTAATATATTAATTAATTACTTGAATGGGCCAGCATCTAAAATTAATGGGGCACCGCAGCAAATTTGGAAAGGGCAATAAATATGTAAATTAATTCATTAAAAACGGCCAAATATAAAAAAAAAATTCATAGGGGAACTATATATGATGTAATTAATTGGGCGACACCATATATAATTAGGGGAAAAGTATTATTTATTCAGGGGCAGTAGTATAGTAATACATTGGGGGTCACAATATATTCTTTGATATATGTAGGGGGCACAGAGTGATTTTGTTAAGTTTGGTAAGTTTTGTTATGTATATTATTTATGAGCACAGTGTGGGAAATTTTTGTTATCCAGGTGACATTATACTGTGAGTAATTTTGGTATTTGTAGTAGCACAGTGTGGGACATGTGCTGCCAGATTTTTCTGGTGGAAAAATCTGCAGCCATAGGTCACAGCTATTCCCACTTTTAAGGAGAAGACATGTCACCTGTGAGGCACTAGATGCCACTTCTGCCTGTGTCAAATCATTATTGTATTTACAGATTAACCTTCTAGTGTTAGACAGCTCTCGCTTATGTACTGTTATATTGATAGTGTCTATAGTGAGCCAGTGAGACTTGCCTATGAGGTGTGGGGTTATTGTCATCAGTTATTGTTATGGTTTTCAGCACTTTCTTATTGGTGCTGTGAATTTACTGTGTGTATTAACCCCCTGTTCTGTGACATCACTGTGTGTGTGTGTATTAACCCCCTGTTCTGTGACATCACTGTGTGTGTGTATTAATCTACCTTTGCTGTAACATCACTGTGTGTGTATTTATCCCCCTGTGCTTTTACATCACTGTGTGTGTATATTAACGCCCTGTGCTGGGACATCACTGTGTGTATTAACCCCCTGTGCTATCACTGTGTGTGTATTGACCCCCTGTGTTGCAACATCACAGTGTATGTATTAACCCCCTGTGCTGTGACATCACTGTGTGTGTATTAATTTCTTGCGCTGCAACATCACTGTGTTTGTATTAAACCCCCTGTTCTGTGATATCACTTGTGTGTGTGTGTATTAACCCCATGTGCTGTACCTAATAAATTCCTAAGGGGAGGGCCTAACTTATGATTTATTAAAGGAGGTCCCTGCCTAATGAAATATTAAGGGGCAGACGTGCCTAATGAAATGCTATGGGGGCATCTTGCTTAATGGATTATGGGTGCACAGTGTGGTCAGTTGTGGTGTGAGGGTTATATCTGATATATCTGGGAGCACAGTGTGGTCAGTTGTGGTGTGAGGGTATATATGATATATGTGAAGGTACTGTGTGGTCAGTTTTGGTGTGAGGGGTATATATGATATATTTGGGGGCACAGTATGGTCAGTTGTGGTGTGAGGGGTATATATGATATATGTGAAGGCACAGTGTGATAAGTTGAGGGGTATATATGATATATGTGGTAGCACAGTATGATCAGTTGTTTTGTGAGGTATATATATGATATATGTGTGTACTTGACTTCACCGGCTGATCCAGCACAGACAGCTGAATAGTATGATCACGAGACTTGCAGACAGGCAGTGACATCATGAAGAATAGTGTGAGCGGCGGGTGGTGTGCATATATTATAATGTGGTGGGGCCAATAGGCGCTCTGGTGACGTCAGCCGGAAAACTTCTGGCTTATTTACAGAAATTTTATAAATAACTTAATAAAGGACTGTCAAGATTAAAGAAAAACAAGATCATCCCCTGGACAAGATAACAAGAATTAGGGCATCTTCCATCAGTAAATCTGATGGTAGATGTCCTTCAAGCGTAAGCAAGACATTGGGGCACATTAACTTACCCAGTCCTATCACAATCCCCGATCCGGATGGTCCGACGAAGATGAAGTCTGGCACAATTCACCAACATCGTGCATCCGAGATCCTACATCTGTCACTTCCCCGCTGAGGAACGCAGGACTTCAAATTCTTCTTCATGTTAGTGCATGTCTTGCAACACAATTTGCGTTGTTAAATCCCGCTCGTTGTCCTAATCCAGCGGATCGTCCGATGGCCCGCCCCCTGATTTGTGTCGTGTGAAAGCCGACGCCGATGGGCCAAAATCCGATCGCGTGCTAAAAACCCTGTTACTTGCGGCGCAACTTGGAAATCGTCGAGAAACCCGACGAAAATGCAGTCCGCTGATCCTTAGTAAATGAGCCCCATTGTAGCAGCTGTGTCTGGCTTTATCCATAGCCACCAATGGCAGCACAAGCTGGAGGGCAATACCTCAGTGTCTGCGGCAAGCTTGTTATTGAATGCCACAGAAGAACAGTGATTTGGCTGCATGCAGTTACCACAATGTCTGGCCATATCCTTAAAATATATGACCCTTTTGGATTGAAACCAGGTTTTGCCAGCATGAAAAACCTGAATGTGTAGACAAAACACGTGGTCTATAAGTAGAGATGGGCAAATCAATTCTAACGAATCGGAATTCGTTCCAAATTTCAGGAAAACTTCAATTCGCGGTGATTCCGAAGTTTACGGCGATTAGTGGGAACAAAGTTTTTTTTTCTCCCCTTTATTAGCTTATTGGACACAAGCACAAAGTGCTAAAGTGATGTAACAGCCCTGTAAAAGTCCAGGGTGTCACTTCTTGTGGTTCAACCCCCCCCCCCCCCATTTCAACCGCTTTTTGTTGATAAAGTACATATCAAGAAATCCATGTTAAATCCACATAGTTGCTGGAGTGATTTTTCTCAAAGTCCAGGGTGTCAGTTTGCAGGTCCAATTAGGCAGTGGCACAGAGGCTCAGCAAAGCAGCGGCGCAAGTAGTCACTCAGTGCAGTGTTTGCGGTAAAATCACCACCTCTGCGGTGTGGCAGTTTTTTGTTAAGACATCAGAGCAGCCGAGCGTGTGCATATGTAGAATCTGTGTGCAGAAAGTGAAGCATGGCCAGGGAGCTAACTTTGGCACCACGGCCCTGCGTTAACACATGCAGTGTCACCATCCAATGGCCTGGAAGAAACGTGACTCAGATTTTGTGGTCCATTTGGCTGCCGCGGCACCTAGTGGCACACATGCCATTTCAGCCAGTCAAGGCTCCAGCACCTCTGCCGAAGGGAGCTGTCTGTCTTTGACATCATCTCCCGGTCCAGATGCTCCTGTTCCTCGCTACATATTGCGGTAGCTGTCGTTGCACGAGGCGATTACAAAGACACAACTGTATGCGTTCAGCCATCCTAAGGTGCAGAAGCTGACCGTGCTCCTGTCGAAGTTGTTGGTACTGCAGTCCCTCCGATTCCAAGTCGTGGACTCTGCACCCTTCAGAGAACTAATGGCTTGTACCGAACCGAGGTGGAGAGTTTCAAGCCGAAATTTCTTTTTCAAAAAGGCAGTACCAGCCCTTCACAAATATGTAGAACGGAAGGTGGGCCTGTCCTTGAGCTTATCAGTTTCCTCCAAGGTGCACAACAACGTGGACGTGTGGAGCTGTAACTACGGTCAGGGCCAGTACATGTCCTTTACGACCCACTGGGTGAATGTGCTTCCTGCCTAGCCACACCAACAACTTAAACAGGAGACGCCGCTTTCTCCTCCACGTTGTCAAACTGCTGCTGGTGCACCAATGTCCACCTCCTCCTTCACCACTTGAGCCTCCAAAAGTCTAAGTGCTACTCCATTATACCACATGTGCAGGGCACAGCAGTGTCACGCAGTTCTACACCTGGTCACACAGGAGAGGAACTTCTCTGCGTCATGCAAGAAGAAATCAATGTGTGGCCTTCTCCGTGACAACTGCAAATCGGAACCATGGTGACAGACAATGGGAGGAACATGGTATCCACGCTGCACCAAGGATCCGGAGGAGATAGAAGACGAGGCAGTGGAGATGGAGGCCGGAGTCCCCCAGAGTCACTTGCGCATGCTGCTTTTCCAGACGAAAAGTCAACATCAAGCATGGGGATGACTGTTGGCTCTCCACCCTCTTGTCACCCTCATCTCCACACACTGTCATTATGCCACTTTCTGATCTGCTGCTGCCTGCACCTCCACACTCTGTCATTATGCTACACTGTGGCCTACCATGTTACTGCCATCACAAGAATTTGTCATTGTGCCACTCTCTGGCCTCCTGCTGCCGCCACCTCCACACTCTGTCATTGTGCCACTCTGTGGCCTACCATGTTGTTGCCACCTCCACACTCTGTCATTGTGCCACTCTCTGAGCTCCTTCTGCTGCCACCACCTCCACACTCTGTCACTGTGCCACTCTGTGGCCTACCATTTTGCTGCCACCTCCACACTCCTGTTTGTTTTTGGCTTTAGCAATACTGATGGATTATTGACCGATTAAAAGCGATCACTGACAAATTAAATCAAGGGCAAACTGATCAGTGACGTCAATGCAAAATTACTGCCAACACCCTCTCCACTCTTTTGGGGGGTTTCTACATGTATCCGTGTTTAACAGGTTCTGTCGTAATTTATTGAATCATCTGATGTCAGTGTAAAAAGAGTGCACTTTTTGATGTTATAGTGGGATCTTGGCACTCAGCTCAGTCCTTATGAGCTGGCACAGACGTTACCTTGTCAGGCTGCGTTCCCGCTTCGCTTATTTGGTGAAGTTGGCCTCTGTAAGTGCACAGGGAATTGAAGAGTGAAGAGTTCATGTGTGTGTCAAAACACAGCATTGTTTGAAGACCAAACCACGCTCCCTATGCATATTTGAGCATGGCACAACGTTCTACAACACCCTACAGGCTCTCTGCACCCAGGAAATACCTGTTTTTTTATGTGATTCGACATGATTCGATTCCGGTCAAATCGAATTTTTCTGAAAAATTTGCCAATCTCTATCTATAAGCTTTAAATCTAATGCTTGCGAGTTGCAATTCAGCTGGCCATATGTTTTCCAGCTGTAGTCAATGGCCATAATGACCTGTAATGACTGACCGCCCTTCATATGGAGTAATACCACCATCAGGGGTTCTGGATGTGACTGTGCAGGAAATCCTGCAGCTGGATATCACGTGGCGTGTTCAGCTTCTTCTGGTTATTCTTCTTGAGGTAGGAAAAATATCTTTGATATTGAAATCGGTGATTGTTGCTCCGTTTAAACATAAAATATACATTAAGAGAAAATCCTCAATGATGCTGGTGAGGGAGATGGGGGAGGTGGAGAGCTGCCACAGGAATATGTATTATTAATGACACTCTCAGGCAAGGGAGACATATTAAATTTGTTTATGTTACTTAAAGCAAACCTGAAGTAGCAATTTGGTGCTCCCCGCACTTACAAAATGTAGACATCTACCTGGGAGAGAGAGAAGAGAGACATGTGGGTTAACACAGCTACAGTGACCTTGATAACTTATTACTAAAGCACGGCCAGGTGGCAAACCCAGAGCCTGATATGGACCATGCGGAATCAGGGGGTCTTTACTGTTTTACTGAATCCTTGAAGAATCCTCATCATGGCTGCCGCTTGAAAACAGGTGTAGTTCCTTCCATTGGGACTTCATTGGAAGAGCTGGTATCTCCTATGCAAGTACACCATAAATAAACCTGTGGTTTGTGACCCTGTTAGTAGTCTGCTTCCGAGCCTTTTCCTTAAATTGTTTCTGTTATGGTGTCCTGTCAGTAATCTGCTGACTGTCTCTTGGAATCATTTAGCTGTTGAGCCAGGGACAATTACAGGAGATCATAGTATCATAGTAAATCATGTTAGAAAAAGACATCAGTCCATCAAGTCCAACCTACACATTATATTGCACTGATACAGAAGAAGCAAAAACCCTGCAAGGCTTTTTTGCAATTGGCCCAAAGCAGGGAAGAATTCCTTCCCGACCCCTAATATGAATAACCAGAATAACTCAAAGAACAAAAAGTTCTATTCCCATATGATGTTATATTATTGCTATCTAGAAAGGCATCCAGGCCCCTCTTGAACATGTTATCAGCCAACATCTTGTGGCAGAGAGTTCCACAGTCTTACTGCTCTCATAGTAAAGAACCTTTGTCTATGTTGATGGTAGAATCACCTATCTTCTAGGCGTAGAGAATGCCGCCTTGTCCTGGTCAAAGGCCTAGGTATGAATAGATCTTTGGAGAGATCCTTGTACTGTCTGTTCAGGTACTTGTACATTGTAATTAGGTCTCCCCTCATTTTTTTTTTCTAAACTGAACAATCCCAAATTTTGTCATTGTATTCTAGTCCCCCCATTCCCCTAATAATCTTGGTTGCTCTCCTCTGCACCCGTTCCAGTTCTACTTTGTCCTTTTTAACACTGGTGCCCAAAACTGTACACAATATTCCATGTATGGCCGACAAGGGAAAAACTATGTCCTTATCATGAGAATCTATTCCTCTCTTGAAACATCCCACAATTTTATTTGCTTAGCAGAAAATGCCTGGCTCTGAACACTAAAATTGAGTTTAATATACACCAATATCCCAAAGTCTTTTTATCCATCAGTTTTGTCAGCCCAGGCCTCCAGTTTCCACAAATCACTCTGTAATGTTATACCATCCTCCTCTGTATTAATAACTTTACAGAGTTTAGTATCATCTGGAAATATAGAAATTCTACTTTGTAAACCGTTTGAGAGGCCATTACAGGCATTCCCCTACTAAAGAACACTCGACTTACATACGACCCCTAGTTACAAACGGACCATTGGATATTGGTAATTTATTGTACTTTAGTCCTAGGCTACAATAAACAGCTGTAACAGTTATCAAAGGTGTCTGTAAGTAAGCTTTAGTGTTAATCCTGGTTCTTATGACAACCCAACATTTTTAAAATCCAATTGTCACAGAGACCAAAAAAGTTCTGGCTGGAATTACCCATGATAAAATATACAGTTCCAACTCACATACAAATTAAACTTAAGAAGAAACCTACAGACCCTATCTTGTATGTAACCCAGGGACTGCCTGTAATAAAAATATTAAAAAGAAATGTCCCCTATACTGATCCCTGTGGCAACCCACTGGTCATCAACCCAAGCTAGCAAGATGCCATTAATGACGACCCTTTGTTTTCTATCACTAATCCATTTGCATACATAGATTTTCTCCTAAATATACAACATCCACAGCCTCCCCCAGGTCCAATCTAGAAAGTATCTCCTTGTAGAAGCTGATCACATTAGTCTGACAGGACATAAACCCATGATGATGCAGGGTATAAGATTATGCAAATTAAGATACTCCAGGATAGCATCTCTAATAAACGCCTCAAATATTTCCCTGACTCACAGGTCTGTAGTTTTCAGGAACACTTTTTGACCCTTTTTTAAATGTTGCCATCACATTTGCTATGCACCAGTCCTGTGGGAATCTTCAAATATTAGAAATAATGGTCTTAAATGGAGGATTTACATTATTCCATCATCTCATTTCCATGGCAATTTCCTGGGTAAAGACAGTTGAGAAGGCGGCATTCAATAGATTGGCCCTTTCCTCATGCCCCTCCACCATGATCCCCAAGTTATATTATATTATATAGGTATATTTTTCTTTCCTTGTCAATTTTTCTTTCAGTTTCTATGTCTTTCACAGGAACTTTTTGGAATATTTTTAAAAACATCCCATTTGATTTTGGTGCTTTTATTTTTGAGAACATTGTCCCAGTTTATACTCTTAACTCTCTGTTACTTAGGTGACCCTTAACATGTAATTCTGATACCCTGTCAGGTCTATTGGTCAAGATAAGGTCCAGGACTGTCTCTCCTGTTGTTGGGTCTTGTAACAGTTGTGACAGGTAAATGTCTTTTGTTATTGCCAAAAACTTGCTGCATGTCACGGGTGCTCCTGCGACCCTTGTACCTCCGTGTGCCCCGCTGCGCTCGCCGCATGACTTACCTCGCCTGGATCCAGCAACGTCTCCAGCGGATCTAACACTTCTTGTTAGATTATTTGCATTTGCCAACAAACATTTATCTTTTATACCTATATGTTTCTTTAAAAGCTTCTCCAGCTGACTAACCATCTTTTTCCCAAGCACAGCTGTATCCTCCCCATTTAGGTGCAGCCCATCCCCAGCAAAGAGCCTGTAGCTGACAGAGAAGCCGGACCAGTACTCTATGAACCCAAACCCTTTCTTCCTGCACCATTTTCTAAGCCACTTATTTAACTCCCTAAGCCCCTGCTGTATCTGTAGTGATGCTCATGGCACTGGTAGTATTTCCATAAACACTATCTTGGAGGTCCTGGATTTGACCTTTCTACCTAGTTCGCTAAAGTCATTTTGAAGGACCCTACATCTCCTATTGACTTTGTCATTGGTACCGATGTGGACCATGACACATCAACTACCAAATGGATTAGGTGAACACAGAACGTAACATCATAAATCTTACCTTTGTGTAGTGAGTGTATTATGCCATGCACCAATCATACAAGGTGTAGGGGGAGGGAAAGGTTGGTCTGACGCATGGCCCATTGTTGTCTCTGGCCTTTTTCTGGATTGAACAACACCAGTTAAGTAAATTGTTTGCCAGTAAGTGTAAGAGGTGTTACCAAGGTAAAAAAGTTGGTGGCATGGTAGATACTTTGACATTATAACTCAATAGTCAACCCATGTAGTTGCTAGGTATATTGCTATTAGATGCCACATTCAGTTGCTGTTTACGTTTATAAATGAGGTTCATCTTCATAGCTCACCTTGTCACCACAGGAACACTATTGTAGGAGTGTAAAGAAAAAAAATGAAAAGTCATAAATTGTACTACCTATGATAAAGCAACTGCATTAATCATCGCCTCCCTGCCATCATAATAAGCAGCAGAGTCTCTTGAGCTGTCTCTCAGCAGCTTGACACTATCGTCTGGCAAGGGATCTGAAGTTGTGTACACATAGTGGGCAGGTCCGAGCTGTCGCGGGTAGAGAGATTGTGTGTGTAATTAATGACTGGCGCAGGATGTCATTGTGAGAATGTCACCACACCATTACCTGCTTGGCATGGTGATGTGCAGATTAGTGGAGTAATGTGTCTGATCTTGAATGTCCGTTTGGGAATTGGAGTTTGCATATTTGCTTTCCACTTGTCTATATACATATTGTAGTTATTTGTCACATTTGCTTCCCTAGCGTGGTCTAATAACATTTATGGAATCACAAACTCCAGATTATTTAATCTCAGACTATAACTTTCTCAGACCACAGACTGTAAGCAGGGCCCTCACTCCTATTGTTCCATATGACCGTTTGTACTCTGTAATATATTATTTTATTTGTATATGTCCCCTACGGAATATGATGACACTATATAAAGATTATTATTATTGAAATGCAGTTCTTTCTAATAATGATGTATCACTTATTTTAGCGTATTACAAGGCACTTACAATATGTCACCTAGGACGCTCAGAAAGCTATGACTGCCCTATGTGAGTGGCGTCAAAGTAGACATAGTCCCCAATCAGGACTACCCCAAGCACCCCTCCTACTTTGCCATTTAAGGCTGACTTGGAAGACTCTCAGGGTTTGTATCAAGAAGCATACCATGAATGGAGGAGAGAAGGCAAATTAGTGGACATAATTGCAAGTTGCTCAAACCATATGGGAAGGGAAACATAGGTACCCCGAAATAGGAAACAGACACAAGGGTACATTTATCCCACCCATAGTCTTTAATCTGAAGGTATTGAAATTAGCAGGACCCAGGAAGGTTATGTCTAGCCTGAAGGTCAGCATAGGTCACGTCCACCAAGTCAGCGTTGTGAAATAAACCCTCTTGGTGTCATAAGGAGAAAACAGGCACCTTTGGGTTCATAGCCAGGTTAGGGTGGAGGAAAAATTAAAGCCATTTCCTCCATGGGTGATACCAAGGCAAATCTAAATGCACATACTTTCCACACATCTGTGGCCTAACAGGTCCCCTGAGGTCAGGGGGAAAGGGTAACACCACATTAATGATGGTGGGTGAAGGCCAACCCAAACTTATTGATTTCTCTTCACTTAGAGTATGCAAGTAAAGGGGACCAGGCAGGAATTCTACTTGGTAGCACTATTGTTCAATTTATTAACATATTATGTGTGAATTCTCTTTGATCATATTATTCATATGAAATGTGTAATATAGACTTCCCATTCCATTCCAGGATCTTGCAGTGTATATGTCCCCCCTTACATGCTTGTGAATTGCACTCTGCATTACTGTTCCATGTCATTTGGTTTATTTTCATTTCTTTGTTTAAATGGGAGAGGAAACATCTGAGATCAGCAGGAAAACTCTGAGTGAGCAGAGCACAGAGAGGAAATCTGAGGCTGGGAGGGAGTCGTCAGGTGCAGGATGGTTTAGGAAATTTGCCTTTGTAGCTATAATTACGGTAGTGGGTGAACAGCCCCGAGATGAAACACAGCTGTCAGGATTATCCAATAGGAGATGTTTAGTTTAGTTAACAGTCTGGTTTCGCAGGGAAACATGGCTTATCTTCACCTTTCATGTCAATAGTGGTGATTGTCGGGGGAATAAGGGGGAATCCAAACAGCCCCTGCAGGATTTGTTACCATAAATATGCAACAACCCTGCCGATGAATAAGGTAGGTAGATGCTCCAGTCCCAATAACAAGCACTGTGACTAGATTGTGCTCAAGGACACATAAGCCAGCCACTACGGTATGGTCCTAGCGGCCTCCAGTCACCCGAAGAAAGGACAGGCCCCGGTGGGACAAATTGTACATACTGTATAGAGCAAAGCAACACTAAATTACAGCACTACATGATATGTGTTTTTTTATATGGTTGGTGTTCTGTTACATGGTTGGACCGTATAATAGCACTTCTATTATCTCAATGGACAAGAAGTGGATGGGAACCACTGCTGGATACCTAAAAGGTTGACGTATGATGGAATATAGCATGTTTGTGAAGAGCTGGAAGGACTCTGTTTGTGAAGAGCTGGTTTTACAATGATTTTACTAGTATTTTGTGGCAGGCATCTGAACACCCATGTGGATTAATATAAAAACCATTAAAGAATCCTACTGTATTGTTTGTATTTGGAGATGTAACTTTACATTGTCAAATAAGAAACAAATTTAACTCTGCTACATACATTCCTAACCTAGCCCCTTATATAGGTCTAATTGTCAATTCTGAAACTAAAAAGTCTCTGTGTGAAGGGAATATTTGGCTTTCCTCCACCGCAGAACATGATTTTTCTATTTAGATAAGAAAGAGTTTTATACTGTTAAGATGAAGAATTTCAGGATCTTTGGCATCACTAAGTGACTTGGCAGGAGATGATGTGGAGCAGGAGGAGGTGGTTCAGAAAGAGAATTAGTTGGCCCTGTCTGTCTAGAGTGCGGAATAATCGGACTTATCATCCAGTCATCTCCCACTCTCCTGCAGCAGGGTTCATCTCTATAACCTGCTGCAAATGAACACAGTCTGCCAGGGTCACTTAGTCAGGGGCTTCATTCATCATTGCTATGACCAGGTTGTCAGAGAACTCTGCAAATTGTAGATAATATGGTTTAAAGGATCTGATCTAATAATGTTATAAATTGCATAGGGAAGGAAGAGGAGTTGTTACCTGACTGAGGTAATGTCACCAGTAAACTATACAATAGCTTTTTCAGGGGTAGCTAACTCAGCAACTGCTCATTGAGGAAGCATGGGCCCAAGAAACAAGTACAGGCAGTCCCCGGGTTACGTACAAGATAGGTTCTTTAGGTTTGTTCTTAAGTTGAATTTGTATGTAAGTCAGAACTGTATACTTTATCATTGTAACTCCGCCCAAAATATTTTTTGGTCTCTGTGACAATTGGATTTTAAAACTTTTGGGTTATCATAAGAATCAGGATTAACAATAAAGCTTCATTACAGACACCTTTGATAACTGTTACAGCTGTTTATTGTAGCCTAGGACTAAAGTACAGTAAATTACCAACTTCCAGAGGTCTGTTTGTATCTAGGGGTCGTATGTAAGTCAGGTGTTCTTAAGTAGGGGACCGCCTGTAGATGGGAAAATAACCAAGCTTAGCTGACTGTCCCAGGAATTTGTAGTAAAGTGAATACGACCATCTTTATGAATTCTTATACAGCTTAGGTATGGAACAAGAAAGGCAAATCGGCATCCAAAACACAACATAAACATGAATCTGTATATTGCCAAGGGGCCTCTATGCAGGGTACCCTTCAAAACTTCTCAAGATTAGGCTACATGCACATGAATGTGGGCTGTCATAGCTTCTTCTCGGCCTGTCTGTTATGGGCGTGTGAGCAATGACAATTGTAATAAACTGTTTGGGTTGTAATTCAGGCAGGAATAGGATTTGCTCTGGAGCCATAGAATCTACAGCCATGGAGCCCAGAGAAAGAAATGGAAAAACAGCTAGCACATGGCTGCATTTCACGCTTGTGAGCATGAGCCCTTAGACTGATACCATGGTCCACTGGATAGAAGAGGGCCCACTGGTGCATTCATTGTATTGACTGTAATCTGGGTAGAGTTTCTTGCACAGGACAGTAGCACAAACCTTATGAAAGCAGCTTCTTGGCCTTAAAAATTCATTAGTATTTTTACCAGATATCTGCCGGTGCATCATAAGTAGAAATTTTAAAAAAATGAAAATGAAAAATGACTGCATTTTTTCAATTAATTTATTTTAACAAAATAATAGCAGCCATAATTCTAAAAACACAGCTTTTAATATAGTTATTTACATTCATGCCACAATATACTGTAGTTTGTAATGTATTGATTAGCAAGGCATACAGTCGAAGTAGATATAAATGATAATAAAATTTCATATACTTGAAGGACATCTACCACCAGGATGAAGTTTTGTAAACCAAATAAACTGACACACTGGTGTGTGCCCCCTCTGGCATGATCCACTTTTCTTTAAGATTCCTATGCCAATGTTTTAAAGGAAAAAAAAAGGCTTTAAAATTATGCAAATGAGCCCAAGGTGCTCCAGGTTCCATTAATACATATGAAGTGTTAGGCTCAGAGCCCCTCATTTTAACACCTTTTTTGTAAAAACCAGGGCATAAGAATCTAAAAGAAGAACAAATACCAGTATGTCAGTGTGCTTGGTTTACAATCCTTCATCCTGGTGGTAGAGGTCCTTTAAAGGGATTGACCACTTTACCTTATATTTTTGGAATGTGTGTGTAAGTGTTGGGAGGCAGGGTATTATGTAATTAACCAATATTAATATATTAAATGTTCTGCTCAACTTTCTTAATATGTAAGGTGCATCCTTGTGACTTTTACCTCATCAGCCAAGCATTCCTGTCCATAAAATGGCTGCAGATAGAGATTCATGTTAAGTCCGTGCATTACCAATTTCCCTGGCATGACCTTATGATAGTAAACATAAATATAGGAATAAGGTTCTGGAAGGGTGATTGCTCATGGACAGTTAGAGATCACATGAGCCGTCCATCTGCGACCATTTTATGGACAGGAATATCTGACTGATGATGTAAAAGACAGGAGGTTCACTTTAGATATTGAGAATGCAGTTCAAAACATTTAATTTATGTAAATTGGTAAATTATCTAATATACTTCCCCCCCCCCACACTTACAGAAACATTACAAAAACATGTGGTAAAGTGGTCAACCCCTTTAAGCAAGGTTTTGATTTTGTATGGAAAAATGGTTTATGAAAAACTTTAGCTTAGGCTGATCTCATCACTCGAGCAAGTGTAGCTTTCTCATCATAGATTCCTACAATCTACCGCACAATGTAGCTGTGAGCTCTGAGTATTACTTGAAGCTACCGAACAGATGATCCCACTCTACCCTCCCCCTTTATCAGCCCTTTGATCTATCAATATAGTATTTGGAAGGCAATCTGGAATATTACACTGTGTATGGTCTATTTTGTGCATTGAGGGAGTATTCTTTAGAATAAAAAGGAACAAGGAAATCCATGTGATATTTGAGAGAACATGAGTGCCTATACATTTATAAAATTTGTAAGTTTGTGTGATGGAATAACAAGTGTTTGAATCTATTTCAACAAATTAATTATAGTGATGAACTTCTTACTGAACTAAGCAGCATGACAACATTTATTGAGAGAATCCATGCCTATCCACATATTTTAGGCTAACAATATCTAACCCCAGGAACCTGACGTGATGAAAACCTGGAGAGAATACTGTCCAGTCAGATATAGCAATATTTTACCCTACAATATTCTTAATCTCTATAGCAGTGGTGGCAAACCTATGGCACGGGTGAGTCATTTCTGTGGGTACTCGGGCTATCACCCCAGGACAGAGTTCACCAAATAGGATCAAATCCACCAAATCTTCTTGCAGTCCCAGGCAGCTTAAGAAATGCTGCTCTCAGCGCTATTTTACAGCGACACTTGATTGGCTGTTTGGAACTGCAGGTAAAGTGAGAACTGTTGAAAGAACTGCAATATCTTTGGAGGTCCTGCCTGCTGGACCAACCATTCTTCCTCTACAGAAAGGAAAGGCTAATACAATTAACCCTTTCCCGCAGCAGCCCTTTTTCGTTTTTGCGTTTTCATTTTTCACTCCCCACATTCAAAAATCTGTAACTTTTTTATTTTTCCATCTACAGAGCTGTGTGATGGCTTATTTTCTGCGTAATAAATTACACTTCAAAATGGTGGTATTTAATATTCTATGCCGTGTACTGGGAAGCAGGAAAAAAATTCCAAATGCAGTGAAATTGTTAAAAAAACGCATTTGTGCCGTATTCTTGTGGGCTTGGATTTTACGGATTTCACTGTGCACACCAAATGATATGTCTACTTTATTCTTTGGGTCGGTACAATTACGGGGATACCAAATTTATATAGGTTTTATAATGTTTTCATACATTTAAAAAAATTAAAACCTCCTGTACAAAAATTTTTGGGGGGATTTTGCCATCTTCTGGCACTAATAACTTTTTCATACTTTGGTGTATGGAGCTATGGGTGGTGCCGTTATTTGCGGATTTTGATGATGTTTACAATGTTATGATTTTTAGGACTGTACGACCTTTTGATCACTTTTTATAGAATTTTTTATTTTTTTAAAAATGGCCAAAAAGTGCCATTTTCGACTTTGGGCGCGATTTTCTGTTACGGGGTTAAACGCAGTGAAAAACCGTTATCATATTTTGATAGATCTGGCATTTTCAGATGCGGCAATACCTAATGTGTCTATGATTTTTACAGTTTATTTATATTTATATCAGTTCTAGGGAAAGGGGGGTGATTTGAATTTTTAGTTTTTTTTATTATGATTTTTTTTAAACTTTTTTTTTATTTTTACTATTTTTCAGACTCCCTAGGGTACTTTAACCCTAGGGTGTCTGTACGATCCCATCATATACTGCCATACTGCAGTATGGCAGTATATGGGGATTTTACTACTTATACATTACAATGTGCTAATAGCACATTGTAATGCATGGGTTAACCCGAAGTAGCTTTGGGTCTTCATGAGACCCGAAGCTACCATGGAGACAGATCGCCGCTCCCTGATGACGTCACGGGGAGCGACGATCCTTAGAAAGATGGTAGCGCCCGCGCGGGACCCGAAATGTGACATACTATTACGTCACATTTTGGGAAGGGGTTAAAATATGTTGAAGAACAGGTAGCAATAAGTTTCTAATTAAAATGCCATGTTGGCACTTCACGGTAAACACATGGAATTTGGCTGTAGTTTGGGTACTCGGTCTCAAAAAGGTTCGCCATCACTGCTCTAAAGAATAGAATAGAAAAGAAAAACTTTATTCTCACCATAGGGGAAATTGAATTTGTCACGACAACAGTAGCAACACCCCCATCCATGATCACAGTTATACATATATAGATAATAACATACATATAATACAATACACACAAGAACACCAACGCAGATTTTAAAAATTTAAAAAAGTAAAAGCAAAAAAGAAACCATAGCATAAGAGAATAATAAAAGTATACCCTTGGTTAAAATAGCCTTAGTCACTTACTTAGGTTAACCAACCCGATTATCCTTGGAATGTTGCAACTATAAGAACAATGGAAGAACAAAGCTTAGAGAACAATGGAAGCACAAAAGACACAAAACTACATTGAACTGGCACAAGTGAGAGAAGGATCCTGCCAATGAGAACTCACAATCTACATGTGATCAGTTGTACTCTAAGAAAGTGAACCTTCCAGAGTGACAATGAACAGAAATTCAGATGTTTCTACAACTGGAGGCATAACTAACAGATATCGGAAATTAAAACAGTTAATGGGACCAGTTAAGTAAAACACAAATTTATAAATTTCCTGGCAGTGGGGTGGGATGTAGGAGGAGATGCATTAAATAGGGAGTACTGAGATGTTATGGAAATTATGAAAAGAAAAGAGAAACTTAAGTTTTTATTTATCTCATGAATGTGGACATGGTGGATGGGTCTTAAAGCTACATTTGGGGCTCCTTTGTGTCATATTCGTGACATATCTACTTTAAAAGCCAATGATTAACCCAACCATGTTGCCTGTAAGCATGGTACATAGGAGACAAACTCATTTTCTACTAATCCCGTTGATGGAGGGTATAATTCTGTATAAAGTGGATCAAGACATGGATTAGTTTCTACCAGTGAATACATTGTAAATGCATAAGTGGAGAGGATAGAACATTAGAGCAGTAAAATATTCCAAAGAAACTGTTTATTACAAGAAGAGCACGTCTCTTGCTGGAGGATGTCTGCAGAGGGAGTACTGGGAACATCATAAATAAGTATCATCACGCAATATTAACACCCCCAGCCTTCCAGTTTACATGGGCACATATGAATGATAATTTTAACTAAAGCAAATTGAATAATTCCTTGCGTCCCTGTGCAGGGTAATTAGTGGCACGGAGTTAGGCCTTATCGCTTTTGTTACACAGTTTTAATAATTCATATCTATCCAGACTCCCAGGCTTAATTAAGCAACAACATGAACAAACAAATCTGGTTGTTTTCATAAGGCTCATCCCCAGTTCAATCATTCCCAGCGCCTGGAGGAGCAGTAGTGAAGCTCCTCCCCTCCCAAGGGTCCAATCAGGATTAGGCTTAAAAATTGCCCCTTATAACTATAATTTTAAGGCGGTACTTAAAAACCTAGGTTTATTACTCAATATTATGTAGTTCCTGTGTTAGTTATAAAGGTTTATAAGTCACTTGCAAAGTCAGTTCTGACATTAAGGTTTTTGCCCCTGCAGACTCTTTACTGTTAGCATTAATTGGTCATTATCGGGGACAACCACCCCCACCCCCCCAACTGGTTACACCCACCTGGCTAACAACATTTCTAGGCGAATCAACAAAGAATTAAAAGAAAATATGATCTGGAATCGTTATTTATCAACAGGGAGCTGAATTACTTAGTAAGGCTTCACACAACAGTATTCGGAGGCCATGAGCTAGCCGCATAACCGGTGGCTAATTCAAGACCCCCATTGAAGTCTACTGTGCACATCTATTTAAGCATCATCAATCACTTCCTATGCACATCAGCAGGGTGAGGGGTGAATCCCTACCAACGTCCCGCAAACAGCATGTGCATGAGACCTAAAGCAGACTTACCAGAGATAACAGTTCATCCTTGACATAGCTGGCATTCTTTTTACAAAAGAGGATTCTGATACATAGTAACTAAAAGAAAACCTTTGTCAATTTAAAGTAAGCAGGATGAATTTGGGCCTTGACATTTCAACAAGAAAACCAAAATTTCCTGACAGGTCTCAGAAGTCTATCCCAAAATCTATTGTATTTCATCTAAATATGACTCCTATACTCAATAACTTTAGATAATCTATTTTTTCTATGATATGTCAGGGTCCGGGGCTAGAGATACACTCAGTAGATGAGTGTTCTGAATTGAGGACCCTTATATGAAATTAGTTTTCAAATATGGTGTACGCCTGCAGTTTTAATCAGAGCGCCTACTAATGCAGATCATTATTTAATTTTGCAAATGGAAATAATTTGATTATCTTGACTCTATTATGTGGGCAAGTATGTACCAATGAAACATATTCTGAATTTCTTTGTTGAAGAGGAGAGATCTCTAACAACTCTCTTTTAACCAGATAGATAGTAAAGTGTAAATGCTATGGAGAATACTTGAGAAAATTGGCTGTACACACAGGTTCTAAAACTTAACAAATTCACTTGAGAAAATCATTTCTCTGCCATATACATATAAATCCCTTAGCTGAAGATACAAAAACTTAAAAAAAAAATTCTGTGAAGCTAGAACTATTATATCATGAACAATAGGAGTAGTAGTAGGTGAGTTGTAGTCAGGAGGATCTTTGTTGTCATAACTGTACCTCAACATATAAAATTTTATATGATCTAAAATCTCCCATCCTTAGCTGTTTTAAAGCTACAATTTCAAGTCTGGGGCAATAGTTTTGATGCTGGTACAATAAGAAGATGGTTGGGACTGTACTGATTTTTTCTGGAGTGGGTTCAAGCAATTCAAGAATTATTAGCTCAAATACTGTTTCTTTTAACTCAATTTTTCTGTGACAACACTAAATTTATACACAATGGATTCTATTATGGAAGTTAATTAAACAATGATCCTCAGGATTGAAGCTAAGTAATTATAGTAATATTACAAAATTATCAGAGTATATAAAATCAAGTACAGTAAATAAGCATGCAAAAGTAAAGTAAAAAAAGTCGCCTCTGAAGATGTTTTCCATGCTATAGATATTGATGAGGGCAGCACGGTGGCTGAGTGGTTAGCACTACAGCCTTGCGCTGGAGACCTAGGTTCAAGTCCCAGGGTCAACACCTGCAAAGAGTTTATATGTTCTCTCTGTGTTTACGTGGGTTTCCTCCAGTTTCCTCCCACACTCCAAAACATACTGGTAGGTTGATTAGATTGTGAGCCCCATTGGGGGCAGGAACTGATTTGGCAAGCTCTGTGTAGCGCTGTGTAATCTGTGTGTGCGATATAAATACAGGAATTATTATTGTTATGTTCTATCAGAACATGGTCCATAGAATATATGGAGCTAAGATGTACAGTAGATTATGCGGTGGTCAAGCTGAGCACATAAATGGGAGCTGATTTGCAGTGATTGCTACAAAGTGTAAGTAACCGTCTGCAGGGATTATATTGATAAATATAATCTCTTTTGAGATGCCCATATATAGTAGTTGACTTTCACCAAGAGATTTGGCCAGCATTGCTTTATTTAATAACTATGGGAAACACCTGACTCTCCCCTCTCTGGTGCTTTACTTCTGGCTCCTTGTTGAGAACACAGGTAGAGTCCACAAGGGTTGGAAAGATTATTAATAAGTATTATTATTAAGAAATATTATAATCGATCTTGAGAAAGCTGTTGCATAAACCAACTCACAGGATGGCGGCTCATTGAAGAGAGAGAGCTTGTCTCTTAGCTTTCTATTCAAATAAACCCCAATGACATGTTCTCATCTTTACTAACCCATTCACTGTGTATGACTTCCACATTACCAAAGCTTAAAGGGCACCACAATTTACCTACCTAAACCACACATGCCTTGGTTTTATTTGCTATCTGCTCCTTCCATGCTAAAACTTGACTTTACAAATATGCAAATGAGGCTGAATTGATTTTTTTGGGGTTATGACTCAGCAATAATACCTCCCGTGCTACACTGGTCAGGTAGGTAAATTGGGGTAACAGATGTGCTTTTAGTTTGACAATTATATACTAGATGTAACATGTCAGGTTTGGTGATATTTACAAGTTTGGGACCATTGGATTAAATGGTCCGTCCATTAATATATGTTAAATACACTTCAAGATTTGGCTGTTTTTCTTGGCAATGTCTGCTTTTTCCAAGTAGTGTCAACATTATCAACATGAATGGAGCTGAGCTTTAACACTGTACACAACCCATGGACTTACAATATGAGCAGACATGTTTTTATAATCCTGTATTACCCCTTTGAGGCATGTACCCACCACAGCAAGTGGCTGTAGTTGGATTGTTTTGTAAATTCGCATTTTACTCTTTGTGTTTTGCAAGGAAAAACGTAATCAGAACTATAGTGATAACCCAATTCTGCAGTAAATTACTGGTTACTGTATGGAGCACTAGTTTGCCCCAGCAGGACTTCCAGTTGTGCTGTATATACATCAATAATGTAGAGCTTAGTAATCTTTTGGCTGTGCCACAAGTAATTTGGATTCTCAAGATTCATCATTGCAGCATAATTAAAGTAATGTCTGGTCACAGCTGCATCACCTGCAGAAAGAATTTAAAAAGAAAAATCATCAATAGAAAATCAGTTTCAATGGATTTCAATCAATGGCCACTTGATTAATTATGTTTCTTTGTCCCTGTCCCGCGAGTTTCATCACATTTTATGTCCAGGAATTATTCCACTGGCAAATTTTCTACCCTTTGTCTATTGATTGTGGAGTACGAGGAAGTAATGACTAGTGTTAGGGAGACTTTCCTTGTTTTTTTTATTAAATTATCAATTATCCATAACTTAAGTAATTTCCTGAATGTTTCTTCTCCTTTCTCTACTCTGTCTTTTTGTCCCATTCCTCTTTTTTCCTCACCCTTCTCTGCTCTCTTGTCTTCCTTTTCTTTACTCCTCTCTCTCTACCCATTTTTTGTCTCTTTGCCTCTTTAGCCTTACACTTTTGATCTTTCCATTGCTTGCTCATCACTCTTTCAGTCTTCAGTCTTCTTGCTCACTCTCTTTCGATTTTTTCTTTTTGTAGGCCTTCAGTGTCACCTCTTCTCTTTCTAATTACTTTGCTCTCCTCTCTCTGGACTCACTTCGTCCTTTCTAGTATAGTTTCTGTTTTCTGATGTCACGTCTCTTACGATTCCGTTTCCTCACCTCTCCCTCCTCCTCCCACACAATTTTCTCCTCTATGGTTTAATCTTTCTATCTTCTCCCACTTCTCTCTATGTGCTCAGTTCTTTCTTTCTTCCTCCTTTTTTATTCCGCTCCCCTCTCTGACATCTTTTTGCTATTTCCATACTTTGCTTTCCGTTCGCTTTTCCCCTCATGTTCTTCCTTTCTGTCTGCATTTCAACATCAAAGGCAATCCAGTACAGCTTCAAATATCACCAATGATTTTCTCTGTTCTTGAAAGTTGATGGCTGTCAATTTTATTTTGCTTATGTTAGAGATTTAATGAAGCAGCAGTAGTTCTCCACAGCTCAAGCCAATATTCGAAAAATGTGTCAATATCTGAAACAATGTGTCAATGAGAAACTTGTTGGGTTGTGTACAGATTCAAATAAGGCTAGGTCCAGCTCTTCATCATGCTATATATAGGCTGGATGGACACAGGCACTGAAGAAAATTTTCACATACTTTCTTAATGTGATGTGTCATTCCCATGTGTCATTCTCATGTTGATTCCAGTAGGTAATGTGTTCCTGGAGCTTCAAATTTACACAATACTTTTTCCCATGTGACTCTTTGATGTGTTGCTAGAGATTCCAACCTCTTCAGATATTCTAGCACTGCCACTGCTCAATACTGATCATACCCACTATCTCTACCCAGTAGCAATCCAACTTCTAAGACCCAAAATCAAGATCAACATCTTGAAGATATACATTTAGTTTCATATATATTTTCATAAGGCAGTGTAGATTGTTGTTTTCACTGGCATGTATGTATGTATGTATGTACCTGGAGGAGAATGGTATAGCAGTTATAGTCATGTACATAGGGACTGTATTAAAGTAGTTTATATTCCTGTAATTAGGGGGCAATTTTGTCAGTAAAACCAGTTACAGACTGTTTTAATTTTGGGGGGGCTTGTGTTGTATTCCTCCACTGGTTTATGGAAAGACTAATGTTTTTCCTCATTTCATTTATCTTTGCCTCCCTTTATATATACATGTTGTGTTACAGAGGAGGTTGCTGAAGGCTGGTGCTCAGTGGCAACCTCCATGCGCCCGTTTGCATCTTTTATGCTAAGGTTTTGATGCGGTATCATCTGACATTGCTTGTCCTTATTACGTTGGTATTTTGTCCTGTCATCAAGGCCTACTCTAAAGGGTCTGACTTATAAGCCAATTCATAATCAGAAAACTCCTTAATATTATTGTTCCATGCATCCATGTGGTCCTTGTGCAGGTAGCCTTGTCTCTGCATAGAGTGCATTGGATATTCACACAGGGGCATTAAGATGATTGACATTTGATCACTGTACAAACCCTAGCCAGTCTTACCACACTTAAAGAGACTCTGCAGTATGGTCAAATCTGCAGTTAGATGTTGTTAGAGAGCATATATGGTGAGCTATGTAACCTTTACCCAGTTGGTGGTAGCAATATACATCTATATGCCAGAATTGTACATGTACTTGGTGTCTTTTCCTTTCCTGTAAGATCTAACTAGAACCTACTACAGCTCGTACAGGGGAAGGGATTGTGCTCAATGTGTTCACTGAATAGATCTCACGCAGGGATCCCCCCAATGCACCAGGTAGAGTGTTGGAATATAAGATCTTTAATTGCAGTCCTGTAGCTTCTAACAATACACACAATGGTATGATTACATAGATCTTTAGGACTGCTAACTAACACTGTTTGCCACTATCTTGTGGAGGAAGACACTCGTTCCACAAGATGTCATTCACCTCAATGTTATGACTTGGGAATAAAATAATAATCAAAAACAGAAGAAAGTTGGATGCGTACAGGAAATCACATAAACAAAAAATTCATTTATTAGTACAAACAATAGCAATAACAAGACATCAAATATAAAAACACTTAAAACATACACCCTATGGGTGTATAAAGCTTCCAAGGGCAGTAGTTCCTTACACTCCCCATCCACAATCAAAAAATCGCACAGGTAAACAATTGTTTGTGAGCTGAGTAACATGAATGATCTAAGAAAGCCTCTAAATGGCAACAATGCAATAAAGTGCTCTGTGCAAAACAAAATAGTATGACGTAAGACCTGAAAAACCCTCAACCTGCTCATACAATACCCAAGTAGAAGGGAGCCGTGTGATGCCTAGTAATGGGGAGAGAGCCAGGGAGGCAGGTCTGCTGGATGGGGAGTGGAGCAAGCAAGCAAGAGCGGCAAGAAGAAAGCCATTTTGAAAGCAAGCCATAAGAAATCCTGTGTGTAGTCTTTGAAAATCTATGTTGGAAACACGGAAAACATATGAAAGAAGGGGCTCTATCAGACGAGAAATGTAGCTTTGGCCTAAAGGCCAAACACATGTTCAGAGGGAAGCCAACACTGACCATCACCTTGAACATACAATCCCCACCTTGAAGTGCATCATGCTGCGGGGATTCTTCGCTTCAGCAGGGAATGGGAAGGTAGTCAGATGTGTACAGCAGATAGAGGCATACCCAGAGAGATAGGCAACATTCATTGCACTTTAAAGGATATCTACCACCACATTTAGGAGTGTTAGACTCACCAAATGCATGTTTGTTACCTAAGGAGTGATGGGTGAGTCCTCCTGTCACATTCCCGGCACATCCACTACTAAAAAATATAGACTTTATAACTTTATGCAAATGACCCAGAGGCATGCACCTCTCCACTAGCCAAACGCCTCCTGGCTCCGTCAGAAGTTAATTTATGTATGCCCCCTCATTGCCGCTCCCCCCATGAAGGCCGGCCTCAAGTGCTGCAGAAAGCCGGTGACCCGGCTGTCTGCTTATCTTGTGTGAGCACTACACCTTGCGCAGCCTCACTGGTCTCAGACAGGCTGCGCAAGATGTAGTGCTCAGGCGCATTTGCGAGATTTGCAGACAGCTGTGTGCCACTTGCAGCCAGCCTTCCTGGGGGGAATAGCAATGAGGGGGTGTGCATAAATTTTCTTCGGACGGAGGCAGGACCCACTCAGCTAGCGGAGAGGTGAGCGCCTCCAGCTCATTTGCATGAAGTTATAAAGTCTATATTTTGGAGAAGCAGATGTGCCGCTATGTGGCAGGAGGACTACCCAACCGCTTATAAGGTAACAATCATGCATATGGTGACGGTCCCTGAATGTGGTGGTAGATGTCCTTTAAGTATTGACGAAGTCCACATGCCCACGCTCCATGCAACTGAGAGATTTCCTGGACCGAACAACCTTTTACTGAACTAACATATCTCTGACTTGTTGAGTTCAGTCCGGTTATTGATTATGATTATATGATTCTTCTCCCTTCCAGCTTTGCTCAAAAAACATCTTTTGTTCCTCCCCTTGTCTGTCAGATATCCAGTCAAGAAGGCAGGAACTCTTCTGTATACAGTAAAGCTCCCCCACTTTCTCACGGCCACTCAGCTTCAGACCCCTGTTGCTCCTTTCCATGTCTCTTTATCAGTTGAAATTTGTGCACTTGCATGGTGCACCTGCCATTTTAGCACCACCAATGTGCCAGTAATGTAAGCATCAATGGCTATAGGTCTCCACATGCCTACAAGGCGGGCTTAAATGGCAGTCTCCTCAAGGAGCACTCTTAGTTCCCAGCCCCAGTCAAAAGCCTCTTGCTTAGCTAAACCAATTCCTTACACTGTACTGAATAGATGTAGCCACATCAAAACAGTGCTGTCTATAGTTGGGAATCTGTTGGGAACAGATATAAGGGTTTGGCTTTAATCCCATATTATGTCAATAAGAGTCATTCCTCCTGTTATGGTAGAGACACCATCCACATAGGTGTTAGAAACTTTGGACTCCTCTTTAAGTCATTACCATAATACTTTCCTATTGTCTGGGCCAGCATCTCTATTTTGAGCCTCCAGGCAGCAGGTACAATTGAAAACTTTCAGGCACCTGTATCTCTGCCTTAGGCTACATTCACATGAACGTATGGGGGACATATATAAGGTTGACGTATATACGGCATACATACGTCCCCCAAACACTTCTATGGCCTCATGGCGCCTTACAGGAGCGGATCGGTGCAGCACACGTGAGGCATTGTACCGTTCCATAGCTCATAGAAAGATAGGACATGTGAGCAGGGGCCATCCCCTGCGTCGTTGTATGCTCGCCGTACTACGGTATGGCGGGCATACATCATGTGAATGTAGCCTTATGCTGTACTGTATTTTTGTTTTTACCCTTTTAAATATACTGCAAAAGTAAAGAATTACAATTTTTTTTGGTTTATGGCAATATGGTGCTATTGTGGGTTCTATATGAAGCTGTAGGAGTATCAGCAAAAGAAGGTGTGTGACTGACAAAACTTCCCTGTGCCTAATTTAATAACAATTGCCTAATCATGACTATTTAGGGTCTTTCTACACTGACATAACATGTTAACTTATTAGGTAAAAAATGGCATTTGATTTGATGCACTTATTTTTCTTTTTTAATATGATGAGTTTGTATAAATTCTGAAGATATACTTGAGAATAAGCCAATTTTTATGATGAAAAAGCCCCACTTGGGCTTATACTCGATTATATAAAAAAATAAACTTAGTACATACCCTTCCCGGCCGTGCCAGCAGAAACTATGACGCCAGCACATCATATAGACATGAGTCTTCCAGCATGGCCAGGAGCCCGAAAGCTTACTGCGGGGAGAATAGGACACCGGGGGGCAGTGCTGGAGGGTGAGTACTAAGTTTATTTTTATATGGGGGCACTCTGCTAGGAACTTTGTTAATTGGGGCACTCTGTTGGAAATTTTTATTAGTTGGAGGGACAGCTGTGGACATTTTATCAATGAGGGGAGACTACTGGACATTTTATTGATAATGGGAGACTACTGAACATTTTATTGCTGAGGGGAGACTACTAGACATTTTATTAGAGAGTAGGGACTGCATTTCCCACCCTAGGCTTACACTCAAGTCAATATGTTTTCACAGTTTTTTGTGGTAAAATTAGGCACCTCCGATTGTACTCGGGTCGCCTTATACTCTAGTATATACAGTAGTTTCAGAAAATATCAGGGTCAGTTTTCCACTTTCTATTTGAAAAATGTAGACTGTAGAGTGTATTAATAGATTCATATGAATACATGGAAAGTCATTTGTTGCAGCTCCCATAACTATTCATTACAGAGGCAGCAGTTTCCCGAATATTTTAACAAGGTTAACTCCAGTCAGTATTTTCTTACAATCCAATACTCCTGATCCTGCTACAATGATAAATGCATTCTGTCTTCTAATCAAAGCCATCTTGTTCCCTTGCTGCTCCTCAGGTCGGACAATCTCTCGATTCTCAGTGGGATCACCGCCTTTTGATCTTTTTATTTATAGCTTTATGTTCGGTACACAAAAGAAAAATAGCAATTCACCCCATGATAAGATGTAACAGTAGATATCTGCCAACATATTGTAACAGTGCAAATATGGCTGAGACACTATTCATGTGGGATTTTGTTCCTGTACCTGTTGCTGTTACCCCCTCCTAGATCTGGTTTCTCCACCTCTGTCTGTCATAGAAAATAATAGATGTTTCATCTCTGTGCTGTTGTCCCTGGATCATATATAAATCATGTGATATATGCAACAGAATTGAATCCTTTTGCCAATACTGACTGTGGCTAATAACATCTACAGTGAATTTCCAGTTCTAATAAAAAATGATCACCTTCTAAAATAAAAAAGCCCAAATGCATTAATTTATGACTTTATGAACGGTATCATATGACACATTACTCGGCGCAGACTAGAACTAATAATATACAGTCATGGTACTATACACAAGTCACCCCAGCTCACACACATTGCCATAGGGATCCCCCACTTTTTCTTAGTTTATCTTGATAGCTAAGAAAAAGCCTTAGTATTTCATTTATCTTTAGACAGGACATTGTGTGCATCTTTTTTTGGTTATTCTGGGTTTTGGACTTGTTTTATTTTATCTTAGAGGTTGATCTATCCAAAATTGGTTGATCTAGAGGTTGATCGATCTAAAATTGCACCGTTTTTATACATCAACATCTGGATTTTAAAGATATATCAGGAGCAACACTGAAAAATTCTTGCATGTCTAACTTTGCTAGGAGAGTAGAAAAGTTGCAAATTTTGTCACAAATATGCAAATGCTCCCAAATGCTGAGATGTCACTGGCAAAAATCCAAAAGTTCAAAGGGAATATTTTGCTAACATGTTCTTCAGATTATCAGATACCCTTACTCGTACATCATGGTCTTTGTGCATCTTAGTCCCATTGAATAGGGCTCTGCTGCAATGTCAATTACTACCACTGTACTTTAATCGGCAGTGTGCTTGATAGGAAGTTAGGATAACAGAGCGATGGGCTATTAGCTCACAGCAACAACTCACTGTGATATAATATAATTTACATCTACTATGTCTATTGTGGGATTTTGCCAAACATAGGTCCAACTCCGATGGAACTGAACTGCAGGTATGTGACATTTGTCAGTAAGTTACCGGATAGGTATCAGATACTCACGAGTCAAGCAATAGAATGGCTTCTATAAAATAAGAAGTTGGATGACAAGTAAAATAATTTTTGCATG
This sequence comes from Engystomops pustulosus, assembly GCF_040894005.1. Taxonomy (NCBI): domain Eukaryota; kingdom Metazoa; phylum Chordata; class Amphibia; order Anura; family Leptodactylidae; genus Engystomops; species Engystomops pustulosus. The sequence continues at coordinate 125,614,333 of NC_092416.1, forward strand.
GTTTTTGAGGTTCTGCCACAGATTTTATGCAAATACTACCACCATAGTCACCTATTATGTACCTTAATGTAGCCCTATTAGTGACTATGATTAATCTTTTAATGCAATCTAATTGGTGAAATGACTGTGAATTGCCCTTCCCAAAAAGGAAAAAAATAAAGATCCTTTGTTTCTTTGTGACTTCAATTTGAGGACTACTAGATGAACACTGCATTACTTTCTCTTCCAGATGATTTTACAGAAAAAGTCACTTCCTATAACGTCACCCGAGAGAAAGACTTTTATCCTGTAAGTGCAGGTCCAGTGTGCCTCTCCCAGGGACTTCCACTGCATTTATGCCCTATCTGATGTTATTTATGGCTTTAATACCACCAGGAGGGCTGACACTGATTCTCTTCATCACATACTAACCTCTAATTAGTGATAATACATCTTTCCCTTCTGCGCACACACAGAAATCTGACAAGGCTTTGAGGATACCGGAGAAACACTATAGAGACAACATGTATGCAGGCATTTATTATTAAAATGCATAATTCACAATGTTGACTGCCTTGCATATGATCATAGCCCTCAGGTCAAATGATGAGAGCAATGTCTCGTTTGGCCAAATAAATGAGAAGCAAATCTAATGCAATTTAGCTACTTAGCTCCTCAGGCCCAGTTGCTACCACTACACTGAACCTATGGTTGGAAGACGACTAGATGCACAACTCAAATGTAAAATTTCCAAGATACTTAAGGTTTGGTCTAGTTTTTAAGGTGCCAAACCTCATCCAAACTCTAATTCGTAAAAAAAAAATATGTTGGCATCTGCACGTATGCCAAATTCATTATCATAGACACTTTATTACACATTTAAATGAGTTGAATTTCATTAATGTAGCCAGGGGCCTTTCCACTGTCATGAAAGATTCAAGACCTGAGCCCCAATGCACATGAGTTATGCATTGTCGTCCACAACGTCGTCCACACTTAATAATGTCATCTAAATACAGGACTACGATCTTCATAATGCCCCAAAAATTGATATAATCTGCTCAATGTTGTCTCAGCACTTTATAAGAACCCAGTCTACATAATGCCCCTCCATGTTGCCACAGACCAAATAATGCCCCCTAGATATACCCCACACTTGAGAATGTCCCATCGATGTGGCCTGAACCCTTAATAATTCCTCCTAAATACATGGTCCCAATCTTTATAATACCCTTACAATTGATAAACTCAATGTTGCCCCAGACTTAAAAGTACCCCGTAAATACTGGACTGCAGTCTTCATAATGACCCCAAGTTTATAATGACCTCACACTTGATAATATTCCCCCAATGTGATCACAAGCTTAAAAATGCCCCAAATATAGGACTCCACACTAGATAATGGCCCCCTCCATGTGGCGCCCACACTTAATAGTGTTGCCTCATAGTTGCCACCCCACCCACTTTGATCATGTCCTCCAAATACAGGGCCCAATTTTCAAATGCGCCCACAGTTAATAACTCCTCAATGTGACCCAGACATAAATATGCCCCCCTAAATATAGGACTCCAGTCTTTATTATGTCCACTCTTGCTATTATCCCTTCATTGTGACACTTGATATTACCATCTTAATGTGGTTCCCATACTTGATATTGTCCATTTGATATAACCCCCACATTGTACAATTTAAAAAATAATACTGTTAATATTTATCTCCTTTTTCCTGGTTGGTCAACTTGCCACAATCCATTATAAGTTGCTTATAGGCTTACAGGAGGCACAATGACAAATGATTGAGTGCCCCAGGAAAGCAGGACAAATGTCCCACTCACCCAGGTACATCCAGGGCTCAAGCCAAAAGATCCAGAACATGGGCAGGGCTCTTCACCTAGAAAACCCCTCTGATGGAACATCTCTTGTATGTAGATTATCAATTGGAAAATTGAGTGGTGTCAACACATGTGAGGCAAATGCTGGCTCCATCCACCTACACATCTTATATTTGGCCTCCAGACTTCCCCTCAGTGGCAGATGTCTAGGGAGAGAAGGACAGAACATGTTGGATTTCAGAATGCCTGATCCTCTGTAAATGAAAATAATGCTCTTATTCTTCTTTTCCTTCTGAAATAAATATGCTGAGCTGAGCATGCATGTATTTGGATCATACAGTTCCTACTCCTTACCTTGACATAAACATAGATCTGGTGATTCCCACTAGTGATTCATGTTGTTTAGAGGCTTCTGATCTCTTGTTGTTGCTGGACTTGCTTACATTGATTGTACATTTACAACTGCTTACAATAATAGTGATCTGTAAACATCTCAGTTTGCTGCCTCTACATGTCAGCAGTAAATAGCTGCCACATATTTTCTGGTTGAGGGTCTTTTTAAGAGCACTGGTCCAAAATACAGCACACATAATGGTAGTCCACTCAAGAGATGCAGAAAAATCTGAATGTGTCATTATTTGTTTGCAAATGTATATACAGGTATTCATCTTGTCATCTTAACTTTGCCATCTTTTGAAGGTGGTTGTTAGAGGTGACATTTTTTTCTCTCCAAATATAGTGGCAATGGCTGGGCTTAGCTGCAGTACCAAACACAGCCACGGCGAAGGGTGGCACTGCTTCAGAAAACCAGTCCTTTTCCTTCAAGTGTGTCTTTTTCTGCTGCTTTAGTACATGCAACAAGTGAATCTACTATATAGAAATCCTCTGCTTGAGGAAGGAATAGCCCGATCTGTTATCTGTACAAATCTCCGGAGTCTCCCTGGATTACGGGGGGCATCAGTTTTATCTGCTGTATTCACTGGGTATCTCTGCTAGTATCACTGAGGGGGGTGACTAGGTATCAGAATGGGTAAAGGTTAATATTCTTCAGCTAGATGAAGGTATGTGGCAGTGCTTGCTCTTGTATGGCAGTGCTTGCTCAGAGATTGCCTCTCTTCCCACTTCTAGCACTGCCTGTCACGTCAGGATGTATGCTGGAATAAAATGTGTCCTGCATCATAAAGCAGCCAGTCTGTTATCAGAGCCCTCACCACTGGGGGGGAACAATAATCTTTAATAAAGGACTAATACAATTACTGTGTCCATTCAGTCTAGCCTTAATGTGATTAGATCTGATGTACTTTAATTATACATAAGATGCCTGTTTTAGGTGTGGGGCTGGCATCAGGCACCCACAGGAGGGGGGGGGGGAGGATTGCCTCTTGGTATTTCTGTCTCCTGGCACCTCATCCAGTCCTACACACCTCACCCAGTGCCCGAGGTGGGCAGGTCTTACCAGAAGCAGACTGCCCCTTCTCTGCCCAGACACAGCTCTCATCACAGCAGCGAGCAGCCTGAAACCCATCACACACATTAACTCTGAGGATACTTCTATGGATGAGCATGTGAATGAGAATTCTCCAACAGACTGGGAGACACAGGTGACATCAGCATATGGAGCAGAGGGTCACTTCCAGGAAGGTCCCATTATGCAGTGACTGGAGAAGGTGATGGTCCTCTAGTGAAGAAGACTCCAGTAGAGAAGTGTAAAGAGCTGATCTCAGCCTCCGATGAACCTTTGGTCATTTAGTCAACATCATGAATTTCCAGGTTTCTTCGGCTGCTTTTCTTCTGTTACCTTGTTTTCTTCTGTCTCCAGGTAAGTCTAAGTTCTTCTCCTAACTCCAGTATTCAGCTCCTGTAGTGACATCTACAGAGGACATCAGATCTAACTGCCCTTTAACAAGGCAGATGGTTATCACTGATATATAGTGTATATCAGAAGACAATGTAGGCTGTCTAAAAACATGAGATTGGAAAGATAGAAACGCACATTAACGGCTACAAATCGCAATATGATGGGTCATAGATGCAGTTTATAATTTATTTACCTATCCACAGATTGACTTCAAGACATTCAACGTGTCCTTCTTAAGTCAAGACAGATTATGTGGCTTCAGTACCACGTCCATGGACTTGTCTCTGATACATCTATGGACAATGTAGTGGAGTTAGTCACTTGTCGGAACCATGGACAGCTCCTCATTGATGAGTTGATCTTTAGTTAGAAGTAACTGAGCTTTTATGATATAGTAGAGGGCAGAATAGCAAAATTTCTACTTGTTGTTGAAGACATTAATGTCTCACGAGCACCCAAAGAGACTGTCCACAGTGGTTTACCTGGGATGAGGAGAACCCACTGACAGTAAGCGTATTTCCATGCTATAAGATTGGACCTATAAGGGTGTACATGTATTAGATATGACATAGTCCATCAGCTGTTTCTTCTACATTTCTTAGGCACTGTCTACGTACTAAAGGACAGCAGCATCCTAAAGTATGTTGTTTAACCCTTGTTCACTCTACTATGTGATATAAATCCTGTAACTAATAGACTTCAACGTAGAAATCAGATGAACAGTTTCTAGAAATGGAGGGTCAGCAGTATCTAAAGAAGTGTATCGATAAAAGTAAGTAAGGTAATAAGAAGATTACTTTACTGCTGTGTTGTGAACTCTACTTAAAGTCACTTGTCCGGGGTGATGGCTTTAAATAAAGGAAGTATTTTACAAATACTCACATGGAAACAGATGAGCTAACTGGAGTGCGCAAGATGAAAACATAGTGAGAGCAGATTCTAGTCACTTGTTCCCTTCAGATCCTAATTTCTGATACTAAAGGTCCTGTTCTCTGAGATAGAGGGTGCCATGGGCTGAAGCCTCCAGATAAGTATTGGTCAGGTGCCAGGATAATGGACAGGTGCAGCTTCAGATAGATAGTGCAGCTCTATGATAAAGTGTAGTCACTGGAAATTATTCAGAGCATCCAGATCAAGAAGATAAAGGCAATTATGTGACTCCTTAGAAGCGGCATTCCTGGTCCATGGTGATAGAACTGCAGTAAATCTGTTGTCACATGTAAGATCATAGACAACAATGTGTTGGGATATGATGGGGCTTGTAGTCCTATGAATAGAGATTTTGGAATGAAGGTCTAGTTCCCCCTAATGTAGTTTTCATACCCACCAAATCAGCATGTTCTCATCAGAAAACCTGTATCATATTTTGCAGGAAATTATGTTTCTAGCCATTGCTGTTGACCTTAGGTGGGTAGTTGTAGAGATGAGTTTGTAGCTTGTAATTTATTAAAATGTGTAAGATTGTGTTATCAGAACTCTCCATGCAATTTTAGCTCTGCTACTTTATATATACATATATATATATATATATATATATATATATATATATATATATATATGTATACACAAATAGTTAATTACATACACAGTCCTAACTGGGTTCTTCAGCCTTATATAAAGAGCTTAAGCCATAAAAGAGCTGTCTGATAAGATAAACATAAAGAAAGGGTTAAACTTGTTTTCTTGTATACCACCCCCATCTTCCTCTCTATGTCCATGACTGGGGGCTTGCTATATACATGTTTTATTGATGTCTAGCCCTCCCTCTACTTCTCTACATTAAAATCCTCAGTTCCCTTAGGTCGTTGGTTTAATAAGAGATTATTATTTCTCATTTTCATTTTACTGTGAGCCTCTGGGTTGGCATGGGATGGAAAGCTGAAACTTAACACCAAATTTAGTCTCTCTACAGCGAAACTGAGAAGGCGCATCCCCCAAGGAGATGAGACTACGTATTGACTCTGGGAATGGAGGCGTAGTTGTAAATGGCGTAGTTTTATTAGTGCTAATATGCTAGCATAGCATTCCCTGCATAAAAAGAGCTGACAATCTTATATGTACATACATACATACATACACCAGGTGTATATTTTTTTTAAATGGGATAGGGAGATAAGCAGCTGCTAGACACATAGAGTAGCCACTTATCTCAATGGGAAGTATAGGATTAGATATGTAGAAACTCAACATGCACGATCCTTCTCTCTCTGGGAACTGTTGACCTGTTCCTTAGCAGTTAAGATTATTGGCCAATCTCATATCCAGAAAAATGTTTTATGTGTATCAGTTTGAATCAGTGGGGTAGGGTTCGGACAGCTACAAAATCCATCCTACTGATGAATGGACTACTGCTCTGTGGAAAAACCTACAATACATGGACCAAAGATTTTTTTATGAACTTTATACAGCATGTAGTCCTGCACTTATGTAAGGCTTGTCTAACTTTTTGCTTTTCAGGTGGCACAACTTAGATAAAACCTTTGGACATGGCGACTTTGGCAATAACACAGGCTATGCGGGCAAATATTGTAATGTCACCCTGTCTGCATCAAATCAGAAATGGCAAATGTGGTCGTGCTGTGAGTTACAAGTTGCTGCAACTGCGACATGTTTGCAAAATGTTTTTTTTGTGATCATAGTGTAGCAGTTATTGTAACTTGTTAGATGTGATTGGTAACTTTGACCTTCAAACTTTGCTTTATTGTCAGTCAAATATTCTTAAAGTAAAGACCCAATCCTATCTGGACATGACAGAAGGGAGCAATTATCTGGGTGCTTCATCGTGTCTCCTAACCAGTTTTACTAAAGTATATACTGCGGAAATTTTCATCTCAGATTAACCCATTATTTCTCTACTCAGGTCTATATGATGTTAACAATCAGATTTCTACAAGAGTCGTGCATGTAGCATGTAATACAATCTATTTTCAATTGTTTTCATGATAGAATATTTGCCTGATGAACTGTAATACCAGACACTGCCAATGGACAATGCTGTTTCTTAAAAGAAGGTTAACGTTTCATCTCCTCCCTGCTGTGGAGAGAGGATCATTACTTGAATGGAGGTGTATTACAATTCAGGGCACAGTCAATGCATGTGTGTAAAGAACATTTCCTTAAAGGAAATCTACCAACAGATCACGGTGTGTAAACCAAGCACACTTACATACTGGTGTGTGCCCTGTCTGGCAGGATACACTCTTCATTTATGCCCTTGTTATTACAAAAATAGGCTTTCAAAATTATACAAATGAGCCCAGGGAGCTCCAGGCTCCATAGCTGTTAATTAAGCTTTAAGCCCCTAAGGCTCCATTGCTTAATTTTTAAAGCCTTTTTGTGAAGACCAGGGCACAAGAAGCTAAAGGAAGAGGGGATCCTGCCAGAGGGGGCACACACCAGTATGTCAGTGTGCTTAGTTTACAAACCATGATCCTGGTGGTAGAATTCCTTTAACTCTCTGGACAGGTGGACTGGATACCCACTTATCTCAGTATTGTGGCATATTTATGATATTCCATAACACCATGTGATAAAAATATTTTTTCAGTGTCACTTGTATACATCCCTGGGGGTATACACTCACCGGCCACTTTATTAGGTACACCATGCTAGTAACGGGTTGGACCCCCTTTTGCCTTCAGAACTGCCTCAATTCTTTGTGGCATAGATTCAACAAGGTGCTGGAAGCATTCCTCAGAGATTTTGGTCCATATTGACATGATGGCATCACACAGTTGCCGCAGATGTGTCGGCTGCACATCCATGATGCGAATCTCCCGTTCCACCACATCCCAAAGATGCTCTATTGGATTGAGATCTGGTGACTGTGGAGGCCATTTGAGTACAGTGAACTCATTGTCATGTTCAAGAAACCAGTCTGAGATGATTCCAGCTTTATGACATGGCGCATTATCCTGCTGAAAGTAGCCATCAGATGTTGGGTACATTGTGGTCATAAAGGGATGGACATGGTCAGCAACAATACTCAGGTACGCTGTGGCGTTGCAACGATGCTCAATTGGTGCCAAGGGGCCCAAAGAGTGCCAAGAAAATATTCCCCACACCATGACACCACCACCAGCAGCCTGAACCGTTGATACAAGGCAGGATGGATCCATGCTTTCATGTTGTTGACGCCAAATTCTGACCCTACCATCCGAATGTCGCAGCAGAAATCGAGACTCATCAGACCAGGCAAGGTTTTTCCAATCTTCTACTGTCCAATTTCGATGAGCTTGTGCAAATTGTAGCCTCAGTTTCCTGTTCTTAGCTGAAAGGAGTGGCACTCGGTGTGGTCTTCTGCTGCTGTAGCCCATCTGCCTCAAAGCTCGACGTACTGTGCGTTCAGAGATGCTCTTCTGCCTCCAGCTGTGGCTACTAACATTGACCTGGCGGTTGATGTTGTGTATTCCAGAGGTGTGTCAGTTATGTAGCCTACACACATGTAAATAATCAGAATCTGTATTATTTAAATAGGTTGTCAACCCAAAGCCGCAAAGATCTAATAGCTTATTACCAGCTACATATGGAGATACATTTTGCAGAATAATTCAATAAAATGAATGTAGTATGCGAAGAACAAGGGAAGAGGACACTTTAATTTTTTTTTTTTTGAAGAGTTCCAATCCTGCCCAACCTGTATGCGTCTTCCTGTTGCAGTTGTCACAGGGGTGGAATATGAGTGGAATCTATTGAAAGCATAAAGTGACTCAGACATGGCAATATTCTGGTCAGTATTTAGAAACCAAAATTGAAAACACATCCTAAAAAAAGAATATTGTAACGGGATTAGCGCTGGGATCGCCGTCTCCTGGCGTAGACAAGCACTCTTTTGGCACATCACAGCCCACTCCAGACAAGTTGGGGGCAACTGGCCGCAACCAGTTTTATTAGCTTCTTTAAAATGGCAAAACAAAACAATACAGAAATAAAATCCTAGGCCGTCTGTACCTACTGTACAGCTTCCTAACCACAGCATACAGCAATTGCCAACTCACTTCAGGTTTTCCCAGGAGCAGAGAGAGACTCCTCTTTTGCACCTTCTGACTTTTAAGGGTGATGACACACATGGTGTTTTTGGTCCGTTTGTAAGCAGTCGGTTAAAAAAAAACATGCGTTTTTGAAAAACGCATGTTTTTTTTAAAAACACATCCGTTTTTTAAAGGTTTTGACAATTATCTTAAATAAAACTGGTCAACATCTCATAGCTGCTGGTGATAAGTCCAAATCACCTCAATCACCTGGAGTGGCTGAGCGGAGTGGGGACCAAGTCCAACTCTCCAAGCTGCAGCCAGGTCCTCCAGACCAGGTTTTGGCTTCCTAGAAAGTGTAGGACAGAAACCTAGGAGAAACATGCACGCCATTTTCCCCCGGTCCTGTCACAATGGGGGTCATTTACTTACCCGGTCGAGGATTCGGGTCTTCCGGCGATTTACTAAGGTGGTGCGCCCGATGTCCACCAGGTGTCTTTGCTGCGCCGAGGTCCCCCGAGGTCCATCGGAGTTCACCAACCTATTCCTGGTGCATGTGAGTGATTAATTTTGCGACACAATTCGTTTTTTAAATTCCGCGTTTTTTCCGAATACGTTGGGTTTTCCGACGGCCACGGCCCCCAATTTCTGTCGCTTGAAAGCTGGCAAAATTGCGCCAAAATCCGATCACGTGTGCCAAAATCGATGCGGAATTCAGCGCAAAACTAAAAAAGTTGGGAAACCCGACGAAAGTGCGGCCGCGGAGCCCTTAGTAAATGAGCCCCAATATGTACAAATCTTAATATTATATTTTTTGGTTTAAGATTAACATTTGGTTCTGGATTATATATACTTCTGAAAAATACTAACCAAAATACTGCTTCGTGAACATATCCTTAATTTATTCACTATATCCAATATCTCTTTTTGCTCTTCCTGAATGTAAGCATACTTCAATACATGTAAAGGCTTGAAAGCCTTTAAAAAGAAACTACCATTCTTTATAGTCTACCGAGCAGAGCACCATCCATTGCATAGTGGCTGTACTTGGTACTGCAGCCCGATTCACTTGAATGGAAATGAACTGCACAATGGCTATGTTACTGATTGACATAACATCTCAGTCCTGTAAAACAGATGCAGCTCTGACAGGAATACAACTACTGTAGAAAATAAAAAATATATGTGCCTCATGGTGCAGACAATGGGAAGAGGAAGGTATGCTGGTAAGAATCTAATAGTTCACTCGTTACAAATGCTATGACCTCTGGTTGCTCCAGTTAAAAGTTCAGGGTATCAAAGTAGATGGGGTCCATACAGTCAGTATTTCTATAAGGATTTTTTATTTCTTTATACGGTAAATCACAAGGCAGTGTGCTTCAAAACTGGATCGGCGTCTTCATCAGGCCGTAGAGAGGGGATCAGAGCTATTATGGCGGACAAAGATGCTGATGTGATGTTGAATAGTGTTGCCTTGTGATTTTATTGCAACAATAAATTTAAAAAAAACCCTTAATAGAAACCACTGAGCCTCTGAACCTGGTATTGAGTCCAACATCCATGTATGGACCTTATCCAATGGATATCCTGAAATTCATTTCACTCCTATCTACAGGAATGGAGGACTGATGCTAGGTTGTCAGTGCCCCACTATTCTGACACTTATGACCTATCTGAAGAATAGATGATTCAAATAAAAAGTACTCTAATGACTCAATGTCTAAACTGGGTTCAACTGTAAAATAATGTTAGGCAAAGAAAACTTTAGAGTAGAACTTTTTGCAAGTCTAGCTCTCATTTTACAAAAATTGTAATTTGGTTAATAAGCAAAATTTCACAACCGGAACATTAGTTGAGCCCTCCCCACCCACTGCTGTACTGTTCCTCCCTCGCTCACAAAATTGTATAACACAATACTGAAGAAATAGAAGAAATCAATGGGCTAGATGCTGTAATACATGTGACTTAATATTTTTGGGTTGTGGAATGAATTGTGTTTTAATTACTTCCTATGGGAATACTTTCTTTGATATACCAGCGATCTGGATTAGGAGAACAAATTTTGCTTGTAATCAAAGGTATTCAGTTGTGGTGGAACAAATCAACTGGTTTTCAATATTTTCCTATGAGCAGTTAAAGAACGAATTATGCTCATAATCCAAGATACCAGTTTATACAGATCTCATTAACTAACAGCAAGCAAATGGTGAAGAATAAAAAAAGACACAGAGGCACATTTACTATGGACCTTGCACCAGTTTTCTGGCAGACTTTGCACATCCTTCTATGTGCAACCTGCTTGCAAATGTATTTAAGAAGTGTCCACGCCATTTATGTGTCACACGCGACCCTTTGTGTTGTGGCTGCACTATTCTTCACATGATACAAATTTAGTCCCTGAAATGGGTGTCCCAGTGCACACCAAGCCAAGCCCCACATTTATCATGCAAAGGGGCAGATTTACTTACCCGGTCCATTCGCGATCCAGCGGCACGTTCTCTGTGGTTATTCGGGTCCGGCCGGGATTCATTAAGACAGTTCCTCCGACGTCCACCTGCTGCGCTTAAGAGCATCGGAACACGCTCAAGTTCACCGGCCTATTCCTAGTGAAGGTAAGTGCAAGCTCTGCGACACATTTTTTGTTTTAAATGCGATTTAAATCGGCGCAAATCGGAAATATTCGGGTAACACGTCGGGAAAACGCGAATCGGGCCCTTAGTAAATGACCCCCAAAGTCTGAAAGAAGTGTGCTGCACGCCCCATGTTAAAGGTCCACCAAAAAGAAGTTGCACTCTGTCGGAGCAGTTTGGAGGGCGCCAGATTCATGAAGACAGGCACCAGAAATCATGAATCTGGCACCCTCTGCACTATATACAGATATATTTTTTGTGAATGTGTATAAAAGGAAGTTGCTGAACTTTTATATTGAGCGATTGAAGTGTTCCACACAAACCCAGTTTTTCTGACATCCTGCCATACTGCGTTATGATTTTGGCTGTTGTAGAGACTTCAGCATGAATGGTTGGCATGTGTATGTTAGCATGGGAATACTTGTTATGTATGGCACAGTGCTCACATCCACTCCTCCATGTACCCACCTTCAAAAGCCATCATTCAATCATTTTATTTTTCAATCCGATTCCCTACCTGCTGCTTTCATAATATCCAACACCTGCTCCTCCTCATGCAGCCCTCCTTGTGCCCTCACACATTTCTGCTATCCATCCCTCTCCCTTCACCTTTTCCCCACCCCACAATGATATTTTTCAATAAAATGTTGCATTAACAAATGGAATTTTGTAAATCATCTGTATTCACTAGAGAATCTACCTAGTCATACTGGGGAGCTGCTAAAATGTTGTAATTTAGTACTTTGCACTACTATGTTATTATAGATGTTTTATTCTGACAAAAATCTCCTCTGAAAAGAGGAAAAAGAATTAAGCTAGCCATACACTTTAGATATGTATTGGCCAAACCAAACCATTAAAGTGTATGTGGTCCTCCCAACAAGGAGGCTGATAAGCCTGGATATGACCTTTCCTCATGCACCCCACTACGACCCATCGGGTTCGTAAGACTGCAGCTACCAGGGCAGGTAGTGTCACCATAGATTGCAGAGTATTGCATTATACTTCTTGTGCAGCTCCTCTCACTTTTAGGCTTAAATGGACATTTCCACATACAATCTGCCCCACATCTACAAATTCACACATCTACCTCACTCCAGCCGGAAAGGCAAAGGCAATCATTAGGGTCACGGCTCACATTCAAGGACATCAATAACTGGCGACCCGATTTTTCTCCCTTCCTCTCTGCTTTATAAAGCGTCTGGCTGTACACAGCTGTACATTGTATGCTCACAAAAGAATCTATGATGTCCTTGACAGTGTTTGGTGCATTGTGTGATCTGTATAAAAATGTGATATCTGCAGTTGCTAAGCAGAATCCCCTTGGTAACTGCATCATTCATGTAAATATATACTGATGCTAGTATGTATATCATCAGTGGCGTAACTAGGAGAGGCTGGGCCCCATAGCAGATTTCTGCATGGGGCCCCCCCTTCCCCCCCAAAAAAATATACATATGTAGGCTGCATTCACATAAACGTGTACACGCCAGGCTAGAGCCTGGCAGGCACACATCAGACGCGCTGGGGAGGTGATCGCGGCTCACCCCTCCCCTCTCCATAGAGTATAGAGCCGCATGGTCATTCTTATGGCCACAGATCTCTGTTGCGACCACGGCTCGAAACAGTGAGTACTCGTTGTGCTCACTGTACCGAGCCGAGGCACTATAGTCGCCTATGAGGGATGTGTATCCGTCAGCAAATTGCAGCCAGATATACGTCCCCCATACGTTCTTGTGAATTGCCCCTACACAGACATATTTCTACAATTACACAAATTTATACACACCTTTATATACTTATATACACACACATAAAGTTCTACACGTGTATAGTTGCACCCATATACATACAAGTATACACACACATTTGTGCACTAATACAGAGTGTATACAAACTCACAGTATATACACTGACCATATATACACATGCAGTATAAAAAGACCAAATACACACATACTGCATATACATACAGAATATACACACATACAACAAATACACACACATTCAGTATATACAGCATATACATACTATATGCACAGCATATACAAAAACACACATACATATACATATATTTATATATATACACACAATAAATACAGCATTTGCATCTATGCATATATACACGCTATATTAATATATACAATATACACAGTATATACATATATACAATATACACAGTATATACATATATACAATATACACAGTATATACATATATACAATATACACAGTATATACATATATACAATATACACAGTATGTACATATATACAATATACACAGTATGTACATATATACAATATACACAGTATGTACATATATACAATATACACAGTATACACATATATACAATATACACAGTATACACATATATACAATATACACAGTATGTACATATATACAATATACACAGTATACACATATATACCATATACACAGTATGTACATATATACCATATACACAGTATGTACATATATACCATATACACAGTATGTACATATATACAATATACACAGTATATACATATATACAATATACACAGCATACACATATATACAAAATACACAGTATGTACATATATACAATATACACAGTATACACAAATATACAATATACACAATATACACAGTATATATATATATATATATATATATATATATATATATACACACACAATATACACAGTATACACAGTATATACACAATATACAGAGTATATACATATATACAATATACACAGTATATACATAAATACAATATACACAGTATATACATATATATATATATATACAATATACACAGTATATGCATATATACAATATACACAGTATATACATATATACAATATACACAGTATATACATATATATTTATACAATATACATATACAGACCGATAAATACATATGTATTTACTTACCTTTTAGGATGTGTAGGTGACCACCCGGCCGTGGCGTCAGGCGGTTGTTCCGGCGGGTGTTCGGGCAGGAGGGGGGGGGGGGTTATGGTTGTGCGCTCGGGCGGGGGAGGGGGTGCGTTCGCCGGGCGGGAAGGAGAGGGCGATGCGTTCGCTGGGGCGGGAGGGAGAGGGCGATGCGTTCGCTGGGGCGGGAGGGAGAGGGCGATGCGTTCGCTGGGGCGGGAGGGAGAGGGCGATGCGTTCGCTGGGGCGGGAGGGAGAGGGCGATGCGTTCGCTGGGGCGGGAGGGAGAGGGCGATGCGTTGGCTGGAGCGGGAAGGAGAGAGGGGTGCGTTCGCTGGGGCGGGGGGCGTGGTCATCAACTGTGCCTCGCTATGAAGGGGGTAGGCGGGCCGCGGTTACCTGTGCCGGCGGACGGGGAAGGGACTGGGCGATCCAGGAGTGGAGGGTGGGCCAGGAGAGAGGTGGGCGGTAGCCGGAACACAGAGGGAGGGGCCCGGGGACACGATGTGCCAGGCACCTGGCAGTGCACTGCCGGACCACTTGGCAAAGCACTGACCACAGGGTCCGTGCATCCCCGGGCCCCTGAACCTCATGGGCCCCGTAGCAGCTGCTACGGCTGCTACGGCGGTAGTTACGCCACTGTATATCATGCAGTCCTGACTCATCTCTACTATACCTACAATTAACACAGCAGCCCTTTCGTTTTTGTGTTTCTGTTTTTTACTCCACATCTTCAATTTACCGAGCTGAATAGGAGCTTGTTCTCTGCGGGACGAATTCTACTTCCTAGTGTCAGTATTTACTATTCCATGCAATGTGACCTGTAGTCTGCTGTCGGCTAGAACCACTCTGATTCATGAGGACCAGTAGGGCTTTATGCTGGACAGATCCACCTCAATCAATATTCACTCCTCACATTGAAATCTATAATGTAGACGTGTGCTGGGATGGCTGCAGACGTTTCACACGACCATGCCAAATTTTGTGTCGAGCAGGAATATTTATGGGCTGTGATCTGCTGAATTTGCTTTGGCTGTAACTTGCCTGAATTTGCCTGCTTGATTGTTCTGTACACCCAACTAGTTAGAATCAAGGTTCAGAGCTAATGGGGATCTTTCGCTTGAAGCTGCAGACTTCCCCTGCTACTTGTGGACTTTCTCTTGACGAGGGGGAAGAGTGTCTCTCTGATGACAGACTTTGCTGATAGTTCTGGCCATTGTATAAATCAGAACATTTCAGTGCTACCTCCTTTGGAAAAATTAGTCACCAGTCTCATGTATATAACACTTCATATTGAATTATCCAGAATTTCAAATATCTGGAAGTGATGATCTCCGCAACAATTCAGGATTATGTTCCAGACAAATGTGACTCCTTATGGGGTGATGGCTTCTTAAATGGTTAGAGAACAAAAAAGAACAATATTCAGTATTACTTCAGATATACACTTTAAAGTGTCCAGTTCTGTTGGCAGAGAAGATTTTTTATTTTTGTTTTAAGGAAAGGGAGTTATTTGTAATTTTTTTCATTTTCCTTCATTCTTTTTTAAAACTTTTTTCTTGAACCTTAGAAGGTCTGATCACTGATGCAATGTACTGAAATACAACTCTATTTACTGAATATGTATTAGACCTAGCCAGAGGTAGTGTATATTACAGATCTTGCTATGACAGCTAAGGTATACTTGGTAGAGCTCATACTTTCATAAAAACCAATGGGCGCCCCCAAAAAACCTCAAGGAGGGGTCAACAATCGAAGTTAAGATGGTGGCACCCATGTGCCATAATCACAGGGGTAAGCGGCGGTTGTTTGCAGCATAATACAGCAAACACCCGTCATGTAAAGAGAGGACTCAACCCATGGTGAGGTGATGACACCCTTAATGACGATGCACAATACTAATATGTATTTTTGTCTGTGTTTTTTTTATTTATATGTCACCTAGAAGGTCATAAAGGACCCCTGGTGGGACATTCCCACATTTGTATTTTTCTTATTTTGTATTTTCTAGTTTTCACCTGTTAATGGGGCATCTATAAGAGCCCCAGTTACAAAGGGAAACAACTCCCTGTGGTGGGAATGTCTGATCAGAGCTTTACTAGCAGCTCTGATTAACCCTGATAAACCTGATGGTCATGTGACTGGCAGTACCAGCTCCTGTATTTACTGCGCTACTTCAGCACTATGCAGTAAGGAAAGGAGAAGGCAGAACATTAATAAACCGCTTCTGCCTTCTCAATGGCCGGTCGGGATCGAGCTAAAGCTGCAATTTAACATTGAGGAAAAGGCCCCATATAATAAAAACCTAGGTTGTTGAGATATAGCGATTGTAGATCTCATTTAGCAGTCCCACAGACACATTTATCAAACTGTTTAGTAAATAATTCTGCTGTAATATGCACCAAAAACTGTCTAAACAACCTTGCACCGCATTTATCAAGAGTTTCAGACAGTTTTCAGACACTATTGAGAGAAAAGGGGTTTGACCTTGTAGAAGGGGGGTGGCCTAATTTGCACCACATCTTATACACACTCAGTCTTATACTGCGCCATTTATCATCCAGCATTAGGTACATAAATTTGGTGCATTATTAGGCTGTCCACTCTATTTTTGTACTGTGTAACTTCAAAACACTGTCCCATTAATTTGTTAAAGAGTCAAGATCTCTGCACAACAGCATTGTGAATTGTCACCAGTTATTCCTCTTGAGTGGGTTTTTACCTGTTAAGGAAAGGTCATAGATTATGCATGTTCTTCCCTAGAGACTGGTGACCCACATATCTTCTGCAGCTCCTGCCCTTCCTCTGAAAGTGCAAAGACTTTGCTGTACAGCCTATTATTATTGATGAAGTGTTAAATAAGCAGTGGGACTGAAAAAATGATCAGAAACATAGGTTACAGGAAATTAAACATATATAGCAGAGCTACATGTGCTTAGGGGCCCTTAGGTAAGGAAAATGCAAATAGGTTTTCCAGGATGTAAAATGAAAACTATGCCTCCAGTGCTACCTTTAAGTAGGCAAATCCCTGTAGATTAATGTCTGACGTTTAAGTCTTGGACATGATTTGGAATAATAACCAAATGAGTAGGTCTCTTCAAATGCAAAAGTCCTGTGCTGATAGCAATGTTCAGAAGTTATTGCAGCTTGTCAGTACAGTAAAGGGAACAGGTCTGGCTATGTGACAGGCCATAGTCCTGGGTCAGAGCGCTTTGAGGAGATTGTGTACTTGTATGGAGTCTTCAATGCCATCTACAGTATGACATTTCTGGGTAAGGAATATGCAAATACGTTTTCTAGAATAGGAGTAGGATAACTATTAGAGATGAGCGAACATACTCGTCCGAGCTTGATGCTCGATCGAGCATTAGCATACTCGTAACTGCTCGTTGCTCGGACGAGTATTTCGCCCGCTCGAGAAAATGGCAGCTCCCGCCGTTTTGCTTTTTGGCGGCCAGAAACAGAGCCAATCACAAGCCAGGAGACTCTGCACTCCACCCAGCATGACGTGGTACCCTTACACGTAGATAGCAGTGGTTGGCTGGCCAGATCAGGTGACCCTGGGATAGACTAGCCGCTGCCCGCGCTGCTCGGATCATTCTCTGTCTGGATGCCGCTAGGGAGAGAGCTGCTGCTGCTCAGGGAAAGCGTTAGGGTGTTCTATTAGCTTACTGTTAGGCAGGAGTGATTCTAAAAGAACCCAACAGCCCTTCTTAGGGCTACAATAACGTTATAATTTTTATTTTTTTTTATTTGCAGCTAGTACCATATTGTGAGGAATTAGCAGGGGGACTTGCTACCGTTGTGTTTAGCTCTTAGTGACACACATATCCACCTCAAACACCAAAGTGGGAAAATTTATTAGGGGTTTGAGTAGAATTAGGCACAGTCTGCCGGTTTCTTTTTATTTTACGTTTATTTTTTTCATAACTCAGCGTCATCTCATCTGGCATAGTAGTGTGCTGTAATACTTGGCTAGAAAATAGCCATAGGAGAATACAAACGGCTTAATTACGCCTACAGTAGCGTTATATATATTTGATTTCTGGTTGATCTGCTGGTGGCTGTACTTGCTGCAGTGCATCTACTATCAAATTGGGAGCAATTTGGAGTCAGACTTGCGACCACTGTGTTTTAGTGACGCACATATCCATCGCAAAGACCGAAGTGGGAAAATTTATTAGGGCCCGGGGTTGTATTTCAATTAGGCACAGTCTGCCAGTTTCTTTTTATTTTACGTTTATTTTTTTCATAACTCAGCGTCATCTCATCTGGCATAGTAGTGTGCTGTAATACTTGGCTAGAAAATAGCCATAGGAGAATACAAACGTCTTAATTACGCCTACAGTAGCGTTATATATATTTGATTTCTGGTTGATCTGCTGGTGGCTGTACTTGCTGCAGTGCATCTACTATCAAATTGGGAGCAATTTGGAGTCAGACTTGCGACCACTGTGTTTTAGTGACGCACATATCCATCGCAAAGACCGAAGTGGGAAAATTTATTAGGGCCCGGGGTTGTATTTCAATTAGGCACAGTCTGCCAGTTTCTTTTTATTTTACGTTTATTTTTTTCATAACTCAGCGTCATCTCATCTGGCATAGTAGTGTGCTGTAATACTTGGCTAGAAAATAGCCATAGGAGAATACAAACGTCTTAATTACGCCTACAGTAGCGTTATATATATTTGATTTCTGGTTGATCTGCTGGTGGCTGTACTTGCTGCAGTGCATCTACTATCAAATTGGGAGCAATTTGGAGTCAGACTTGCGACCACTGTGTTTTAGTGACGCACATATCCATCGCAAAGACCGAAGTGGGAAAATTTATTAGGGCCCGGGGTTGTATTTCAATTAGGCACAGTCTGCCAGTTTCTTTTTATTTTACGTTTATTTTTTTCATAACTCAGCGTCATCTCATCTGGCATAGTAGTGTGCTGTAATACTTGGCTAGAAAATAGCCATAGGAGAATACAAACGGCTTAATTACGCCTACAGTAGCGTTATATATATTTGATTTCTGGTTGATCTGCTGGTGGCTGTACTTGCTGCAGTGCATCTACTATCAAATTGGGAGCAATTTGGAGTCAGACTTGCGACCACTGTGTTTTAGTGACGCACATATCCATCGCAAAGACCGAAGTGGGAAAATTTATTAGGGCCCGGGGTTGTATTTCAATTAGGCACAGTCTGCCAGTTTCTTTTTATTTTACGTTTATTTTTTTCATAACTCAGCGTCATCTCATCTGGCATAGTAGTGTGCTGTAATACTTGGCTAGAAAATAGCCATAGGAGAATACAAACGTCTTAATTACGCCTACAGTAGCGTTATATATATTTGATTTCTGGTTGATCTGCTGGTGGCTGTACTTGCTGCAGTGCATCTACTATCAAATTGGGAGCAATTTGGAGTCAGACTTGCGACCACTGTGTTTTAGTGACGCACATATCCATCGCAAAGACCGAAGTGGGAAAATTTATTAGGGCCCGGGGTTGTATTTCAATTAGGCACAGTCTGCCAGTTTCTTTTTATTTTACGTTTATTTTTTTCATAACTCAGCGTCATCTCATCTGGCATAGTAGTGTGCTGTAATACTTGGCTAGAAAATAGCCATAGGAGAATACAAACGTCTTAATTACGCCTACAGTAGCGTTATATATATTTGATTTCTGGTTGATCTGCTGGTGGCTGTACTTGCTGCAGTGCATCTACTATCAAATTGGGAGCAATTTGGAGTCAGACTTGCGACCACTGTGTTTTAGTGACGCACATATCCATCGCAAAGACCGAAGTGGGAAAATTTATTAGGGCCCGGGGTTGTATTTCAACTAGGCACAGTCTGCCATTTCCTTTTTTATTTTACGTTTATTTTTTTCATAACTCAGCGTCATCTCATCTGGCATAGTAGTGTGCTGTAATACTTGGCTAGAAAATAGCCATAGCAATAGGATAGCATCGTTTGGTTTTAAAAACTAAAAAACACAAAAAAAAAAACAAAAAAAAAAAAAAGTTAAAAAAAAAATACAAGTTATAACTCTCATTTTCAAAATGTTTAACCCGAGGGCTAGGGGTAGAGGACGAGGGCGGGGACGTGGGCGTCCAACTACTGCAGGGGTCAGAGGCCGTGGTCCTGGGCGGGGTGAGACACCACCTGCTTATGAGGGAGCAGGGGAACGCCGCAGAGCTACACTCCCTAGGTTCATGTCTGAAGTTACTGGGAATCGTGGTAGAGCACTGTTGAGGCCAGAACAGTGCGAACAGGTGATGTCGTGGATTGCCGACAATGCTTCGAGCAATTTGTCCACCAGTCAGTCTTCCACGCAGTCCACCCATGTCACCGAAATCGGCACTCCTCCAGCTCCTGCACCTCAGCCTCCTCCCCCCCAGTCTGCCCCCTCCCAGCAAAATTTGCCATTTGAACCGGCATACTCTGAGGAACTGTTTTCTGGATCCTTCCCACAGTCACAAACCACTTGTCCGGTTGCTGATGAGCAATTTTCCGATGCCCAGGTTTTCCACCAGTCGCAGTCTGTGGGTGATGATGACCTTGTTGACGTAGTGGAAGAAGTGTGTAAAGAGGTGTCCGACGATGAGGAGACACGGTTGTCAGACAGTGGGGAAGTTGTTGTCAGGGCAGGAAGTCCGAGGGGGGAGCAGACTGAGGGATCGGAGGATGATGAGGTGACAGACCCAAGCTGGGTTGAGAGGCCGGGTGAACACAGTGCTTCTGAGACGGAGGAGAGTCCTCGACCAGAACAGGTTGGAAGAGGCAGTGGTGGGGCCAGCCGGAGAGGCAGGGCCAGAGCTGGTGCATCAGCGCCAAATGTGTCAACTAGTGAAGCTCCCGTGGCGAGGGCTCCTGCGGCGAGGGCTAGATTTTCAGAAGTCTGGAGGTTCTTTAAGGAAACACCGGATGACCGACGGACTGTGGTGTGCCACATTTGCCAAACCAGGATCAGCAGGGGTTCCACCACTACTAGCTTAACTACCACCAGTATGCGCAGGCATATGAATGCTAAACACCCCACTCAGTGGCAACAAGCGCGTTCACCTCCGGCCGTGCACACCACTGCTCCTTCCCCTGTGTCAGCTGATAGTCAGCCCCCTGCCCAGGACCCTGCCACAAAAACCCCATCGTCACCTCCACGATCCTCCACAGCATCCACCAGCGTTCAGCTCTCCATACCCCAGACGCTGGAGCGGAAACGCAAATATAGTGCAACCCACCCGCACGCCCAAGCCCTTAATGTGCACATCTCCAGATTGCTAAGCCTGGAGATGCTGCCCTATAGGCTAGTAGAGACCGAGGCCTTTCGCAGCCTCATGGCGGCGGCCGCCCCTCGGTATTCGGTCCCCAGCCGCCACTACTTTTCCCGATGTGCCGTCCCAGCCCTGCACCAGCACGTGTCAGACAACATAATCCGTGCCCTGACCAACGCCGTTTCTGACAAGGTCCACCTGACCACGGACACGTGGACGAGTGCTGCCGGGCAGGGCCACTATATATCTCTGACGGCACATTGGGTTAACTTGGTGGAGGCTGGGACCGAGTGTGACCCTGCGGCTGGTCATATACTGCCGACGCCGAGGATTGCGGGGCCTACCTCGGTCCAGGTGTTTGAGGCCTACTATGCCTCCTCCTCCTCCCACCCCTCCTCCACCTCCTCCTCCGAACGACCATCCGTGGGCATGGCGCCATCAGTCGGTAGCTCTAGGCACAGCAGCAGTGCCGTCGCTAAGCGACAGCAGGCGGTGCTCAAACTGCTGAGCCTAGGCGATAAAAGGCACACCGCCCAAGAACTATTACAGGGCATCACGGCGCAGACTGATCTGTGGCTGGCACCGCTGAACCTGAAGCCAGGCATGGTTGTGTGTGACAACGGCCATAACCTGGTGGCGGCTCTGCAACTCGGCAGACTGACACATGTGCCATGCCTGGCCCATGTGTTAAATCTGATAGTTCAGCGTTTCCTCAAGACTGTCTGATTTGCTCACGAAGGTGCGCCGCATCTGTGCGCATTTCAGGAAGTCCAGCACAGATGCTGCCACTCTCAGGGCAGCGCAGCGCCGCCTCCAACTGCCCGCTCACCGACTGTTGTGCGACGTGCCCACGAGGTGGAATTCAACACTGACCATGTTATCCAGAGTTTACCAGCAGCGCCGAGCGATTGTAGACTGCCAGATGTCAACTTCCACCAGAACTGGTAGTCAGGTCAGTCAGCTTCCTCAAGTCTACAATGAGGAGTGGACGTGGATGTCTGATATCTGTCAGGTGCTGAGTAACTTTGAGGAGTCAACACAGATGGTCAGTGGCGATGCCGCCATCATCAGCCTCACCATCCCGCTGCTTGGCCTGTTGAAAAACTCTCTGGTCAGCATGAAGTCGGAAGCTTTGCGCTCCTCACAAGAGACAGGGGAAGAAGATTCCCTTGTTGATAGCCAAAGCACCCTTAGGTCTGTTTCTCAGCGCATATCGGAGGAGGTGGAGGTGGAGGAGGATGAGGAGGAAGAGGAGGAGAATGTTGGCGAGACACAAGAGGGGACCATTGTTGAGTCCTACACTGTTGAGCGTGTATGGGCAGAAGAAGAGGAGTTGGAGGAGTTGGAGGAGGAGGAAATGGACAGTCAGGCCAGTGAGGGGAGTGAATTCTTACGCGTTGGTACTCTGGCGCATATGGCAGATTTCATGCTAGGCTGCCTATCCCGTGACCCTCGCGTTCAAAGAATTTATTCCAGCACCGATTACTGGGTGTTCACTCTCCTGGACCCACGGTACAAGCAAAATCTTTCCACTCTCATCCCTGGAGAGGAAAGGAGTGTGAGAATGCATGAATACCAGCAGGCCCTGGTGCACAAGCTGAAACAGTATTTCCCTTCTGACAGCGCTAGCGGCAGAGTGCGTAGTTCTGCGGGACAAGTAGCGAGGGAGAGTAGGCGAGCAGGCAGCTTGTCCAGCACTGGCAAGGGTACGCTTTACAAGGCTTTTGCCAGCTTTATGTCACCCCAGCAAGACACTGTCACCTGTCCCCAGTCTCGGCAGAGTAGGGCTGATCTTTACAGAAAGATGGTGAGGGAGTACGTAGCTGACCATACCATCGTCCTAAATGATCACACAGCTCCCTACAACTACTGGGTTTCAAAGCTGGACATGTG
This sequence comes from Engystomops pustulosus, assembly GCF_040894005.1. NCBI lineage: Eukaryota > Metazoa > Chordata > Amphibia > Anura > Leptodactylidae > Engystomops > Engystomops pustulosus. Next base: position 125,637,680 of record NC_092416.1, read on the forward strand.
GCACGAACTGGCGCTCTACGCCTTGGAGGTTCTTGCCTGCCCTGCCGCTAGCGTCTTGTCAGAGCGGGTTTTCAGTGCAGCTGGTGGCATCATCACCGATAAGCGTACACGCCTGTCGACTGACAGCGCTGACAGGCTGACGCTTATCAAGATGAATAAAGCATGGATTTCTCCTAATTTCAAATCTCCAGCAGGTGAAGGAAGCTCAACCTGAATAATTTATCCACTCCTCCTCCTCCTCATTTTCCTCCTTCTCCTCCTCTTTCTACAGTAAAGCAGAGGAAACTGGCTGTTTTTTGACAGGGCCCACTGGCTCTAGGTATAGTACTTTATGCATTTAAGTTTTCTGGAGGGCCACCGACACGGTCCTCTGTTTTAAACAATTTTTGGGAGTGCCACATACAGGCACTCAATCTATTCAATTTTTCTGGAGGGCCACCTTTCCGGTCCTCTGTTTTAAACAATTTTTTGGGACTGCCACATACAGGCACTCAATCTATTTCATTTTTCTGGAGGGCCACCTACCTGCTCCTCTGGTTTAAAAACTTTTTTGGACTGCCACATACAGGCACTCAATCTATTCCATTTTTCTGGAGGGCCACCTACCTGCTCCTCTGGTTTAAAAACTTTTTTGGACTGCCACATACAGGCACTCAATCTATTCCATTTTTCTGGAGGGCCACCTACCTGCTCCTCTGGTTTGAAAAATTTTTTGGACTGCCACATACAGGCACTCAATCTATTCCATTTTTCTGGAGGGCCACCTACCTGCTCCTCTGGTTTGAAAAATGTTTTGGACTGCCACATACAGGCACTCAATCTATTCCATTTTTCTGGAGGGCCACCTACCTGCTCCTCTGGTTTGAAAAATTTTTTGGACTGCCACATACAGGCACTATCCAAATTGAATTGTCTCCATAGCAGCCTCCACACGTTGTCTCCATTGCTACCTCCAAAAGTCGTCCATATAGCTGCCTCCATACATCGTCCCTTTATCAAACGAGGTTTGTCAGGCCGAAATTTGGGTTGTTTTCATGGATTCCACATCAAAGTTGTTAACTTTGTCGCCACCCTGCTGTGTTATCCACAAAATACACTGGCAAACTTTTACCATTTACGGATATTATTTCAGCACTTCTTGCGCATCTGTTTACATTCCCCTCACCCGCCATATCCTAAACTTATAAGAACGCTACTACACTTGATCTTATACAAAAGGTTCTTAGAAGTGCTGTTTGGGGAGTAGCCTAGAGACAGGGGCTTGGATTGGCGAAAGCTCGCCTAGCAGCGGAGCGCCAGCTCCATGCGCATCATGCGCTTCTTGCGCATCTGTTTACATTCCCCTCACCCGCCATATCCCAAACTTATAAGAACGCTACTACACTTAACTTGGTGCAGGCTGGGACCGAGTCTGACCCTGGGGCTGGTCATATACTGCCGACGCAGAGGATTGCGGGGCCTACCTCGGTCCAGGTCTCAAAGGCCTACTATACCTCCAAATCCTCCCACCCCTCCTCCACCTCCTCCTCCTCCGAATTACCATCCGTGGGCATGGCGCCATCAGTCGGTAGCTCTAGGCACAGCAGCAGTGCCGTTGCTAAGCGACAGCAGGCGGTGCTCAAACTGCTGAGCCTAGGTGATAAAAGGCACACCGCCCAAGAGCTATTGCAGGGCATTCCACATCAAACTTGTTAACTTTGTCGCCACCCTGCTGTGTAAGCCACAAAATATACTGGAAAACTTTTTTCATTTACGGATATTATTTCAGCGCTTCTTGCGCAGATGTTTACATTCCCCTCACCCGCCATATCCCAAACTTATAAGAACGCTACTACACTTGATCTTATCCGAAAGGTTCTTAGAAGTGCTGTTTGGGGAGTAGCCTAGAGACAGGGGCTTGGATTGGCGAAAGCTCGCCTGGCAGCGGAGCGCCAGCTCCATGCCAAGAACCAACTAACATAGTTTTAACTGCAGCACCTTTAATCTACTACTAGTTCACTGCCTCCATACATCGTCCCCTTATCAAACGAGCTGTGTCAGGCAGAATTTTGGATTGTTTTCATGGCTTCCATGTTAACTTTGTCGCCACCCTGCTGTGTAATCCACAAAATATACTGGCAAACTTTTATCATGTACCAATATTATTTGAGCGCTTCTTGCTCACCTCCTTTGGTTCCTCTCTGCTACCCATTGGTTTGAAGCCTGAGTCCATTTAGGGTATGTCGCCATGCCACTCTCTAGCCTTCCGCTGCTGCCGCTGCCTCTGCATGCCGTCCCCTATAGTGTCAGGGTCAATTATTGGATGTTTTAGATGCTATCTAGCTTCATTCTGTCACTCTGTCATGGCCATGCTGTTGCCCATAATTTTGGCATAATGGTGCATTTAAGCAGCCTCAGAGGCATCCATGCATGCTGCCCCTGCTGTTTCCTGTCCATTTCCGTGGTGTTTCCATCCTTTTCTGAGGTTCCCAGGTGTTTGCTTATGAAGGAGTTTAGAGAGAGTTGGATATAGCTGGTGTGTCAAAGCAGACCATGACATAATATCTGTAGTTGTCATGCCCCCTTCCGTGTATGACCCCCGAAACGTCACAGTACAGTGCTCACATATCTGTCAGGTGCTGAGTAACTTTGAGGAGTCAACACAGATGGTCAGTGGCGATGCCGCCATCATCAGCCTCACCATCCCGCTGCTTGGCCTGTTGAAAAACTCTCTGGTCAGCATGAAGTCGGAAGCTTTGCGCTCCTCACAAGAGACAGGGGAAGAAGATTCCCTTGTTGATAGCCAAAGCACCCTTAGGTCTGTTTCTCAGCGCATATCGGAGGAGGTGGAGGTGGAGGAGGATGAGGAGGAAGAGGAGGAGAATGTTGGCGAGACACAAGAGGGGACCATTGTTGAGTCCTACACTGTTGAGCGTGTATGGGCAGAAGAAGAGGAGTTGGAGGAGTTGGAGGAGGAGGAAATGGACAGTCAGGCCAGTGAGGGGAGTGAATTCTTACGCGTTGGTACTCTGGCGCATATGGCAGATTTCATGCTAGGCTGCCTATCCCGTGACCCTCGCGTTCAAAGAATTTATTCCAGCACCGATTACTGGGTGTTCACTCTCCTGGACCCACGGTACAAGCAAAATCTTTCCACTCTCATCCCTGGAGAGGAAAGGAGTGTGAGAATGCATGAATACCAGCAGGCCCTGGTGCACAAGCTGAAACAGTATTTCCCTTCTGACAGCGCTAGCGGCAGAGTGCGTAGTTCTGCGGGACAAGTAGCGAGGGAGAGTAGGCGAGCAGGCAGCTTGTCCAGCACTGGCAAGGGTACGCTTTACAAGGCTTTTGCCAGCTTTATGTCACCCCAGCAAGACACTGTCACCTGTCCCCAGTCTCGGCAGAGTAGGGCTGATCTTTACAGAAAGATGGTGAGGGAGTACGTAGCTGACCATACCATCGTCCTAAATGATCACACAGCTCCCTACAACTACTGTGTTTCAAAGCTGGACATGTGGCACGAACTGGCGCTCTACGCCTTGGAGGTTCTTGCCTGCCCTGCCGCTAGCGTCTTGTCAGAGCGGGTTTTCAGTGCAGCTGGTGGCATCATCACCGATAAGCGTACACGCCTGTCGACTGACAGCGCTGACAGGCTGACGCTTATCAAGATGAATAAAGCATGGATTTCTCCTAATTTCAAATCTCCAGCAGGTGAAGGAAGCTCAACCTGAATAATTTATCCACTCCTCCTCCTCCTCATTTTCCTCCTTCTCCTCCTCTTTCTACAGTAAAGCAGAGGAAACTGGCTGTTTTTTGACAGGGCCCACTGGCTCTAGGTATAGTACTTTATGCATTTAAGTTTTCTGGAGGGCCACCGACACGGTCCTCTGTTTTAAACAATTTTTGGGAGTGCCACATACAGGCACTCAATCTATTCAATTTTTCTGGAGGGCCACCTTTCCGGTCCTCTGTTTTAAACAATTTTTTGGGACTGCCACATACAGGCACTCAATCTATTCCATTTTTCTGGAGGGCCACCTACCTGCTCCTCTGGTTTAAAAACTTTTTTGGACTGCCACATACAGGCACTCAATCTATTCCATTTTTCTGGAGGGCCACCTACCTGCTCCTCTGGTTTAAAAACTTTTTTGGACTGCCACATACAGGCACTCAATCTATTCCATTTTTCTGGAGGGCCACCTACCTGCTCCTCTGGTTTGAAAAATTTTTTGGACTGCCACATACAGGCACTCAATCTATTCCATTTTTCTGGAGGGCCACCTACCTGCTCCTCTGGTTTGAAAAATTTTTTGGACTGCCACATACAGGCACTCAATCTATTCCATTTTTCTGGAGGGCCACCTACCTGCTCCTCTGGTTTGAAAAATTTTTTGGACTGCCACATACAGGCACTATCCAAATTGAATTGTCTCCATAGCAGCCTCCACACGTTGTCTCCATTGCTACCTCCAAAAGTCGTCCATATAGCTGCCTCCATACATCGTCCCTTTATCAAACGAGGTTTGTCAGGCCGAAATTTGGGTTGTTTTCATGGATTCCACATCAAAGTTGTTAACTTTGTCGCCACCCTGCTGTGTTATCCACAAAATACACTGGCAAACTTTTACCATTTACGGATATTATTTCAGCACTTCTTGCGCATCTGTTTACATTCCCCTCACCCGCCATATCCTAAACTTATAAGAACGCTACTACACTTGATCTTATACAAAAGGTTCTTAGAAGTGCTGTTTGGGGAGTAGCCTAGAGACAGGGGCTTGGATTGGCGAAAGCTCGCCTAGCAGCGGAGCGCCAGCTCCATGCGCATCATGCGCTTCTTGCGCATCTGTTTACATTCCCCTCACCCGCCATATCCCAAACTTATAAGAACGCTACTACACTTAACTTGGTGCAGGCTGGGACCGAGTCTGACCCTGGGGCTGGTCATATACTGCCGACGCAGAGGATTGCGGGGCCTACCTCGGTCCAGGTCTCAAAGGCCTACTATACCTCCAAATCCTCCCACCCCTCCTCCACCTCCTCCTCCTCCGAATTACCATCCGTGGGCATGGCGCCATCAGTCGGTAGCTCTAGGCACAGCAGCAGTGCCGTTGCTAAGCGACAGCAGGCGGTGCTCAAACTGCTGAGCCTAGGTGATAAAAGGCACACCGCCCAAGAGCTATTGCAGGGCATTCCACATCAAACTTGTTAACTTTGTCGCCACCCTGCTGTGTAAGCCACAAAATATACTGGAAAACTTTTTTCATTTACGGATATTATTTCAGCGCTTCTTGCGCAGATTTTTACATTCCCCTCACCCGCCATATCCCAAACTTATAAGAACGCTACTACACTTGATCTTATCCGAAAGGTTCTTAGAAGTGCTGTTTGGGGAGTAGCCTAGAGACAGGGGCTTGGATTGGCGAAAGCTCGCCTGGCAGCGGAGCGCCAGCTCCATGCCAAGAACCAACTAACATAGTTTTAACTGCAGCACCTTTAATCTACTACTAGTTCACTGCCTCCATACATCGTCCCCTTATCAAACGAGCTGTGTCAGGCAGAATTTTGGATTGTTTTCATGGCTTCCATGTTAACTTTGTCGCCACCCTGCTGTGTAATCCACAAAATATACTGGCAAACTTTTATCATGTACCAATATTATTTGAGCGCTTCTTGCTCACCTCCTTTGGTTCCTCTCTGCTACCCATTGGTTTGAAGCCTGAGTCCATTTAGGGTATGTCGCCATGCCACTCTCTAGCCTTCCGCTGCTGCCGCTGCCTCTGCATGCCGTCCCCTATAGTGTCAGGGTCAATTATTGGATGTTTTAGATGCTATCTAGCTTCATTCTGTCACTCTGTCATGGCCATGCTGTTGCCCATAATTTTGGCATAATGGTGCATTTAAGCAGCCTCAGAGGCATCCATGCATGCTGCCCCTGCTGTTTCCTGTCCATTTCCGTGGTGTTTCCATCCTTTTCTGAGGTTCCCAGGTGTTTGGCCAAGCTTCCCTGTGCAGAGCCTTGGTCCCCTTGAAAAATGCTCGAGTCTCCCATTGACTTCAATGGGGCTCGTTACTCGAAACGAGCACTCGAGCATCGGGAAAAGTTCGTCTCGAATAACGAGTACCCGAGCATTTTAGTGCTCGCTCATCTCTAATAACTATATCTTTAGTGACATCTTAAAGAAGGAAGCTTTCTATAGATCAGCGCTCAACTTTCAAGAGGCCTAGTGACATAACTTGGAATAGTTCTAATGAGACATGAAACAGTCTACAGTTTCATATCTTTTTCTACAGGAAGTCCTTATTGGTTTGGCTATTATCCTAAGTCATGTCACAATGCTGCTTGAAAGTCGTGCATTGGTCTATAGGGAGCTGCCCTCTTTAAGGTAGCACTAGAGGCATAGTTTTCTTTTTCCAATCATAGAAAATTAAAAAAACATAATATGGTTTAAGAATAGATATCATCTTTGCCTGTGCTTGTGAAAACTAAGGGTTATGATGAAGCTGCGAGTCTATTAACTTCTTACCGACATGTGACGTATTACTATACCCACATGCCGGCTGCGGGTGTATGGAGAGGGCTCATGGGCTAAGCCTTTCCATACAAGGTGGGCGTTTTCTGCATATTGCAGCAAACACCCACTGGTAACACCTGAGAACAGTGCTGGCACAGGGTGCATAGGCGCCTCCATCTTGGATACCATTGCTGCCCTGTGAGATCATACTGGCGCAGCGATCGGTTGCCATGACTGTCTTGGGTCTAACAGAGGGCCGAGGCTGTCTGGTTTTAACCTATTCATTACAATGTGCGATATGCACATTGTAATGAATGATAAGGAAAATCCTCATATACTGCCATACAGTACTATGGCAGTATATGGTAGGATCAATCAGACAACCTACGGTTAAAGAACCCTAGGGATTGTGAAAAATAGTAAAAAAAAATGTCTAAACAGTTAAAAAAATATATATTAAAAATACCTAAAAATTAAAATTACCTCCTTTATATCAATATAAATAAACAGTAAAAATCATAAACATGTTATGTATCACCATGTCCCCAAATGTCTGATCTATGAAAATATAATAAAGTTTTTTCCCGGCATTTAACCCCCATAACGGAATATAGCATCTAAATCCGGAAACACCGCTTTTTTTTCTATTTTGAAAAATATCATCAAAAAACGCAAAAAATTACACCACCCACAGCTCCGTACACCAAACTATGACAAAGTTATAAGTGACAGAAGATGGCAAAACGAATAATTTTTTGTACAGGGGTTTTTAATTTTTATAAATGTATGAAAACATTATAAAACCCATACACATTTGTTATCCCCGTGATCGCACCAACCCAAAGAATAAAGTAGACATGTCATTTGGGGCGCACAGTGAAAGCCATAAAATCTAAACCCACAAGAAAATGGTACAAATGCTCCAGTGGCTGTTTTTGTAATTTGGTAACCAATTAAAACATTGCTGTCAACCAATGAGTAGCTTGCAGTGCACCACATGTATAGTGTCTTTCATAGTTCTGTGTGAGCTCCCCCTATTCCTTACTATATCCATCATACATGATGTTAATTAATTGAAAAATTATGAAGCCAAAAATGGTGGCCAGATTGTTTACCAAAGTCATCAAGTTACATCCAGTGATGTTTTATTTGATATTTGTAGTGGATATCTCAGCAGTCGTTTCCATACAGACATCTACTATGACTATACTCTAGCACTTGCATTGTCTTCATGGCCTCCCTTACTTGACTATATACTTACCTACTGGTACTGCCTAATTTTGGCATTAAAAGAATTATTATATTGTGACCAAGGGATTCAGGGTGTTTTTTGTGTTTTTTCAGCAGGGTAGAAAGATTGACATTGAGTAGATCAAAGTGTTTTGAGAGCTGTTCCCCTGGGTCCCCTGACTAATTGGGTGAACTGCCCTATAGCTATACCACTTCTATTTTCCATCCATCCTTCTCTTCATTTTCAGTCAAAAGAACTGGCAGATGAACTTACATGGATTGTTCCACCCAGGATGTCACTGGTAAAAGAAGCAAAAGAAAACTCTTATCACAGATACTTCAGATGATTTGACAGATTTCTTTCATACAGTTATGAAGAAATGTATGACATTGCTGCTTACCTGCCTGAATATTCATACTGGTTTTTAAGCTTATGAAGGAGTTTAGAGAGAGTTGGATATAGCTGGTGTGTCAAAGCAGACCATGACATAATATCTGTAGTTGTCATGCCCCCTTCCGTGTATGACCCCCGAAACGTCACAGTACAGTGCTCACAGCACTTCAGGAGGCGTCTGCTTGAGTTAGGGTCTATGCACCAGGATACGTGAGTTGTTTAAAAGGACATTCAAAGGATGGACTGTGATTATGTTTATGCGAGTTTACAAATAAGTTTACAAATATGTTAACATACTCACGCTACCTTGTGGTCTGAAAATGCAAGCTCTTTGAACTTTATCATAGTGAATATATGGTCAATTTATCAAAAAATGTGAATGTTTTACGAGAAATTATGAAGTAAAAGGAAGATTGTATCCAGAAAACTTGTGTGGTCAGTTTTGCTCTTGGACACTATTCACATGATGCGTTTGGGGAGTGAAGGAGAGCTCCCAGTCTTAGACCACATCACAGATTAATATTAGCTCCACCGTTTACGTTTTTGTTGTGCATCTTGCATCCTTTGTCTCTGCCATCTTGTGTTTGTGTATAGTTATACATTTTTGTAGATTTAATTGACAATGTATTAATTGTTGTTGCTTTCTGAAACTGAAGCAATGCCTGTTGCCTATCACCCTGCCCAATCCAATCCCCCCTTATATAAATATACAGAGTGTATATATATAGTGGAATAGACAGAATCTTGTTTAATCCCTGCGCTTAGTGGTTTTGCTGAAAAAAATTATAAAATTCAGGGCCTTGGGAAAGCTGGATCCACATTACACGCAAGCTTTCTGAACAGCCAAGACAGGACTATTCAACCTGAGCAGGATCACTCATACACAGCAGCTGGGGTATGGTGCAGCAATTGATTAGTTTGCTTGGCAGGAAGAACAGTGTGATTACATCATCCTATGGTGCAGTGCATAAGTAATTTGAAAGGAAAATTGCAGAGCCCAGACACAGAAGGGACGGAATTTCATTATCATCATTTTATAATTGTTTTTCAGCAAAAACACTCAGCACAAGGATTAAAAAAGATATGATCCTGCATCAGTGTAGCTACAGCATTCACAATGAATGTTTGCTTCATAATGCATCAAATCAAATGGTAGGTTTCCTTTACGCAGAATTGAACTCTCAATATCCACTAATTCATCAACTCCCAGCAATGTCCCCATACTGGAAGACAGTTGATATTGGTGGCTGATGGTAAAATCCAAGAAAAGTTATTCTTTGTTCAAGAGCGTATGAAGTAAGCAGAAACACAAGATCAATTTTCCCTTCTCTGGAATTTTGGGTCAAACTCATTTTTGCGGGGGCCACATTAGCTTTGTGGTTGCCTTAGAGGGCCCGACTGTCATTTTATTAGTGCATAAACTCGAGCTATTTAGTAGTTACATTTATACAGTACTACAATTACAATCAGCACTTTGAGCACAACCACAAATCTAAACATATTGTTAAATAACAATAACCTGAGACACCAGCATTGCTTGTATGTATCCCACAGCGACAAATAATCTGAGTGCCCCACAGTGCAGCCACAGCAGCCACAGCGTCCCTACAGCAGCCACAGTGTCCCTCCCCCAGTAGTTTTCCAGAAGTCACAGTGCTCCCCAGCAGCCGCATTGCTCCTAGTGTGCACCCAAGCAGCCACTGTAGCCACAGTGCCTTTAGTAGCCACATTGCTAGTGCCTTCAGTATCCACAGTGCTTCCCCAGTTCCCCCAGTGGCCGCAGTGCTCCCCCAGTTCCACCAATAGCCACAGTTCTTCTTGTGCCCTCCAGCAGCCACAGTGCTCCCGCAGTGACCCCCAGCAGCCATAGTTCCCCTATATCCCCATCAGACACAGTGCTCCTAGTGCCACCTAGCTGCCACATTACCCCCAGTAGCCATAGCTTCTCCCACTGCTTTGAAAAAAATATGTACTTACCTTTTCTCGCTCCCCTGAAGCAGCAACTGTCCCGTTCTTTGCTCCAGTGTGCGCCCGCTGTATGCACCAGCTCTGCACCCGGCACATGTGATTATGTAATTACATTATGTGTGCCAGCTTCAGAGCCAGCACACACTGGAGCAAAGAAAAGGACAGCTGCAGCTTCGAGGGAGCAAGGAAAGGTAAGTATCGGAGTTACCCTGCTCCTATGCTGCACTCCCGATGAGCGCAGCATAGGGGAAGGGATACAAAAGCCAGGCCAGATAACACAAGGCCGTGTGCTGGATAACACAAGGCCGTGGGCCAGATAACACAAGGCTGTGGGACGGATTTGGCTTGCGGGCCTTGTGTTTCACACCTGTGCAGTAGGGTATGAACTGAATACATATCCCAGGATGAGGAATGGCTTGCCCTGATACCTCACACAACATTAAAAGTATTTGGATAGATTAAATTGATATGATCTCTAACAATGGAATGATCGTCAGAATCACAATTTATGTAGTCAATGTATTTTACGAATAATACCAATCTTACTAGTGAGTAACACGTAATGCTCTTTTTTTTGTAGTTCTGTGTCACATTGAGACCCGTGCTCATGCAGAGGAGAGACTGCTGAAAAGGCTTTTCATGGGATACAACAAGTGGTCACGGCCCGTTGCCAATATATCTGATGCAGTTCTTGTGCGGTTCGGCCTTTCTATTGCTCAGCTCATTGATGTGGTAAGTAAGTGGGGGTTTTAATACAGGGGACATTCTATTGTTTAATTATACTGGGATTCTGCATTCTTTAAGATAGAACATGGCTGTTTTTTTCCACATCTGTCTGCATGTAGTCAGGATTTCGGTTTATTTACTTCAGTTACAAAAGATAACAGATGGTAAATAAATAGAAATACAACTGAGCATAACGGACGACAGTGTCTTTTAACAGTACAAACACTTTACTTTCACTTTCAAGACATCGATCTATAGATAAAAAAGTCTCTGCTGGACATTTTTTTAAGGGGGTCTTTGCTAGACATTTGTTTAAAGGAGGGGCACTTCATTACATTTGTTTTAAAGGGTGGCTCTGCTGAACATTTCTATTTAAAGGGTGGCTCTGCTGAACATTTCTTTTTAAAGGGGGGCTCTGCTGGACATTTTATTTTACAAGGGGGCTCTGCTGGATATTTTATTTTAAAAGGGGACTCTGCTGGACATTTTATTTTAAACAGGGCTCTGATGGACATTTTATTTTAAAGGGCGTCTGCTGGACATTTTATTTTAAAGGGGGGCTCCTCTGAACAATTTATTGATGAGGGGATGCTACTGCTGGACATTTTATTAAAAAGCATGTTCCACCCTAGGCTTATTCTCGAGTTAGTTTTTCGGCTAATACGTGGGTCAGTTTATACTCCAGTATATACGGTAAATCTTAACCCAACTCTAAATGAATTATATAAAAACAACTGTGTCTTAGAGGAGGTTGTATACCAGTTTGCAGAACTATTGGAGCAACATGTTTCTGAGAATCAAAACATTAATGATTTTCTCTTCTCTACAGGCAACTCATCAATCTTACTTTTTGTTAAGATGACCATGTACATCAGATGTATATTAGACAAAACTTATTAGGGGGATTTTTCTATTCCTTCTCTAACAGTTATTTGGTGTGGAGAGTGGGGTGTTCGGGCAGGGTCATGAACGTCCCTACCTGCCATATTTACCATAGTTATTGCCAGAAAACTGGTAGACAATACAGGCAGTCCTCGGGTTACATACAACATAGGTTCTATAGGTTTGTTCTTAAGTTGAATTTGTATGTAAGTTGGAACTGGATATTTTATAATTGTAACTCCAGACAAAATTTTTTTGGTCTCTTTGACAAATGGATTTTAAAAATGCTTAATGACAGACACATTTTATAACTTTTATAGCTGTTTATTGTAGTCTAAGGCTAAAGTAATGTGAATTACCAACATCTAGAGGTCCGTTTATAACTAGGGGTTGTCTGTAAGTCAGGTGTTCTTAAGTAGGGGACCGCCTGTATAGCTAAAGTCAGACCTGGTCTACACAAGTCCAACCTGGCAGAGAGGATTTATGGATCTATGAAGAGGATTTAGCCCGTAGTAAATCTGGGCCAGCAGGGGGGAATATAAAGACTGGCATTCAAAGTACCATTCTTTATATATTCCCCCAGTGATTTCAGCAGAACTAGCTTCTGTCTCATTTTGGGGCTAAATACTATCTAATGGGGTCTCTCCACACCCATTTTGCCACCATACTAAGATGGAAAATGTTTAGAAAGAAGCGTTGGGATGTTCCTTTTCAACATCCTAATACTTTTGTTCACGGGGAGATAAGCTGCTTTCTCCTCTCTCCTGTGCTCAGTCAATCCAGGTGTGCATTTGTATTGGGGGATAGTATAGTTCCATCTTATATTATTTCTTATCATTCTGGCATCTACAGAAGCTAATGGGAGATTTGTTTTATGCAAGACTTCCTCTTAATCTCCCCTGCTCAATCCCTAGACGTTGACTGATGCATAATAAATATTTGGGCTCTTGTACAGATGTGATTTTCCCTGGAGCCACAATTAGGATGTATTTATAGTAATTAAAACACTTGTTTTCCCTAATTAGTCAGGAGCTCACCAAGTTTTAAAGAATCCCAGAAGGCTCAGCGAAGATAAGAACTCACTTGTAAAAGTCAATATAACAAAATAGGGGAGAAATGTCAAAATATATTAAGAGATTACTAAAACACTTATTGCGTATGGTAGCTATTAAGAGGTGACTTTCTTTCACCTTTTCATCTTTTTAGCTGACATGGGCAACTCAGTGACTTTATCTATAAGTCAGTGACCATTAAAACCAATGCAAGTTGAGAGATTCATCATATAAGTCAGTGGTGTTTAACCCCTTAAGGACCAGGCCCTTTTTTCGTTTTGCGTTTTTATTTGTCACTCCCCACCTTCAAAAATCTATAACTTTTTTATTTTTCCGTGTACAGAGCTATGTGATGGCTTATTTTCTGCGTAACAAATTGCACTTCGTAGTGATGGTATTAAATATTCCATGCCGTGTACTGGGAAGCGGGAAAAAAATTCTAAATGCAGTGAAAATGATGAAAAAACACATTTGCGCCATTTCTTGTGGGCTTGGTTTTTACAGCTTTCACTGTGCGCCACAAATGACAGGTCTATTTCATTCATTGGGTCAATACGATAACAAGGATACCAAATTTGGATAGGTTTTATAATGTTTTCATACATTTACAAAAATTAAAACCTCCTGTACAGAAAAAAAAATTCTTCATTTTGCCGTGTTCTTGCGCTAATACCTTTTTCATACTTTGGTGTATGGAGCTGTGAGTGGTGTCATTTTTTGCGACTTCTGATGACGTTTCCAATGCTTCTATTTTTAGGACTGTACAGCCTTTTAATCACTTTTTATAGAATTATTTCTATTTTTCAAAATGGCAAAAAAATGCCATTTGCGACTTCGGGCGCTATTTTCCGCTACGGGGTTAAACGCAGTGAAAAACGGTTATTATATTTAGATAGATCAGGCATTTTCGGACGTGGCGATACCTAATGTGTTTATGATTTTTACGGTTTATTTATATTTATATCCAGGGCCGATTCTAGCATATTTGCTGCCTGAGGCGAATATTAAAATGCTGCCCCCCCCCCCCCCACTCCCTGTTAAGTAAATCCTTAAACTTTACTAACAATTAACAACCCTACAGACAGCTCCCTGACACTGTGTGACTGACTACAGGATCTGAGAGGCATTAGTGGCATCTAGTACCTTATAGATGACAATCTCTTCCATCAGGACGACTTTATTCCGGGTTCTCCAATCCATGACGTATCAAAGGTGAATTCACGGCCAGATATCTTCAGCTCCGTGCAGCATCTCCACCCGGCGTCCCTAAAAATACCACAGTCACTTACAGTATGAAGTCTCCTGGATAACAACACTGTGCTCCTAAATAATATATACCCCTCACAACACAACTGACCGCACGCTACCCCACATATAACACATCCCTTCATTATATAGGGATAAAATCTATATACATATAATATACTGTATCCCATATACAGCCCCTGCAGCTAAGTAATATACTGTACCCGATATACATCCCCCCCCAGCATAGTAATATACTGTATCCCATATACATCCCCCCCCAGCATAGTAATATACTGTATCCCATATACATCCCCCCAGCTTAGTAATATACTGTATCCCATATACATCCCCCCAGCTTAGTAATATACTGTACCCGATATACATCCCCCCAGCTTAGTAATATACTGTATCCCATATACATCCCCCCAGCTTAGTAATATACTGTACCCCATATACATCCCCCCAGCTTAGTAATATACTGTATCCCATATACATCCCCCCAGCTTAGTAATATACTGTATCCCATATACAGCCCCCCAGCTTAGTAATATACTGTATCCTATATACATCCCCCCAGCTTAGTAATATACTGTATCCCATATACAGCCCCCCAGCTTAGTAATATACTGTATCCCATATACATCCCCCCAGCTTAGTGATATACTGTATCCCATATACAGCCCCCCAGCTTAGTAATATACTGTATCCCATATACAGCCCTCCAGCTTAGTAATATACTGTATCCCATATACATCCCCCCAGCTTAGTAATATACTGTATCCCATATACAGCCCCCCAGCTTAGTAATATACTGTATCCCATATACAGCCCTCCAGCTTAGTAATATACTGTATCCCATATACATCCCCCCAGCTTAGTAATATACTGTATCCCATATACATCCCCCCAGCTTATTAATATACTGTATCCCATATACATCCCCCCCAGCTTAGTAATATACTGTACCCCATATACATCCCCCCAGCTTAGTAATATACTGTACCCCATATACAGCCCCCCAGCTTAGTAATATACTGTATCCCATATACAGCCCCCGCAGCTTAGTAATATACTGTATCCCATATACAGCCCCCCAGCTTAGTAATATACTGTATCCCATATACAGCCCCACAGCTTAGTAATATACTGTATCCCATATACAGCCCCCCAGCTTAGTAATATACTGTACCCCATATACATCCTCCAGCTAAGTAATATACTGTATCCCATATACATCCCCCCAGCTTAGTAATATACTGTATCCCATATACATCCCCCCAGCTTAGTAATATACTGCATTCCATATACATCCCCCCAGCTTAGTAATATACTGTATCCCATATACATCCCCCCAGCTTAGTGATATACTGTATCCCATATACATCCCCCCCGCTTAGTAATATACTGTATCCCATATACAGCCCCCCAGCTTAGTAATATACTGTACCCCATATACAGCCCCCCAGCTTAGTAATATACTGTATCCCATATACAGCCCCCCAGCTTTGTAATATACTGTATCCCATATACATCCCCCAGCTTAGTGATATACTGTATCCCATATACATCCCCCCAGCTTAGTGATATAGTGATATATAATATATACAGCACCCCCCAGTATAAAATGATTCTGGCCCCATATAATATATACTGAATCCCCCCCAGTATAAAATAATTATAGCCCCAAATAATATCTATAGCATCCCCCCCAGTATAAAATAATTATAGCCCCAAATAATATCTATAGCATCCCCCCCCCAGTATAAAATAATTATAGCCCCAAATAATATCTATAGCATCCCCCCCCGTATAAAATAATTATAGCCCCAAATAATATCTATAGCATCTCCCCCAGTATAAAATAATTATAGCCCCAAATAATATCTATAGCATCCCCCCCCAGTATAAAATAATTATAGCCCCAAATAATATATATATAGCATCCCCCCCCTAGTATAAAATAATTATAGCCCCAAATAATATATATATAGCATCCCCCCCCAGTATAAAATAATTATAGCCCCAAATAATATCTATAGCATCCCCCCCCAGTATAAAATAATTATAGCCCCAAATAATATCTATAGCATCCCCCCCCAGTATAAAATAATTATAGCCCCAAATCCCCAAATAAAATATACAGAACCCCCCCCCGCCCCTAGTATAAAATAATTCTGGCCCCATATAATATCTATAGCATCCCCCTAGTATTAAACAATCATAGCCCCAAATAATATATATATAGCATTCCCCCCAGTATAAAATAATTACGGTATAGCCCCAAATAATATAAATATATATTGCATCCCCCCCAGTAATAAAGAAATAATTATAGCCCCAAATAAAATAGCATTCCATGATCCCCCCCCCCCCAGTTTAAAATAATTCTGGCCCCATATGATATATATAGCCCCCCCCCGCCCCCCCGCAGTATTAATTATTAGCCACAATTAATTAAATACATGAAAAATAATAAAAATCCTACTCACCTGCAGGCAGCTGCTCCCTCGCCGCGGCTCCGGTGTTCACGCGGCTCTCCTGTGAGACGCGGCTCCGCACAGTGACACAGGCGCATGACGTCATGGCGCCTGTGTCACTGCTTAGAACGGAGCGACGCAGCTGCCGGATAGGCGCTGCGTCGCTCCGCATATAAATCGCGCCTGTGTCTTAAAGAGACAGGGCCGATTTATTTAGCTGGTGGGCGATTCGGGCGTTAATGGACGCCCGAATCGCCCACTTTAGAGCGGCGAATTTCGCCGCCCTTTACAGGGACCCGCATTCTGCCGCCTGAAGCGAGATTTTCATCTCGCCTCATGGCAGATGCGGCCCTGTTTATATCAGTTCTAGGGAAAGGGGGGTGATTTGAATTTTTATGTTTTTTTAATATAATTTTTTTTTTTTACTTTTTTTTATTTATTTTTTTTACTATTTTTCATACTCCCTAGGGTACTTTAACCCTAGGTTGCCTGATTGATCCTACCATATACTGCCATACTACAGTATGGCAGTATATGGGGATTTTGCATACCATCTATTACAATGTGCAGATCGCACATTGTAATAGATAGCCTCGATCATGACAGCCTCGGATCTTTGTGTGATCCCAGGCTGTCATGGCAACGGATCGCCGATCGTGGGTGTTCATAATGAAGCAAACGCCCGGTGAGTATGAAGAGGGCTCAGCCCGTGAGCCCTCTTCATACTCCCCCATGCGCAGTAAGACGAAAGGGTACGTCTTATTGCGCTATGGGGTTAATGTGTCATCTTTATGATCAGAAGAAAGGTAAATACAGGCAGTCCCCGGGTTACATACAAGATAGGGTCTGTAGGTTTGTTCTTAAGTTGAGTTTGTATGTAAGTCGGAACTGTATATTTTATCATTGTAATCCCAGACAGAACTTTTTTGGTCTTTGTGACAATTGCATTTTAAAAATGTTGGGTTGTCATAAGAATCAATATTAACAATAAAGCTTCATTACAGACACATTTGACGACACAATCCCCAGTTAAATACCTGTCCCAGCGGCGCAAATCTCCATTGTGGCAGAAAAAAACGACGAAAGTGCGGCCGCAGACCCTTGGTATATAATCCCCATTGTATGATGAGACAGATCCTAACCTTGATAAGAGCTGAACTGGCGAGCAATTTTAGCTCCAGCATTGAGACAATTACCCATGGAGATTCTTTGCATTATCTTGTCCTCTCTTGCATTTGTCTTTCAAGGGTGACAAGCCTATTTGGGGAATTTGATTGGGCTGCCTAGACACTGATGCAGGATCTTATGTTGATTATCCATAAAACCTTGTGTGGTCTGAAAAAAAAGCATGCCTCCTGCGTGTTGTGTATTATACCCACACCCTCCGATTCCGCAGTTCCCAAAAGACGGTGAGCACATGCTCCTTTGGCACATGAGAAATAGCCGGCTGCGAAAACCCAGAGCCGGCTGGGTGATCTTGCATTAGCGTACAGGCAGAGGTATGCTTGGTTTAAATAGCATTTTACAAAGTGGTAGATTTCCTTTACTCTAGTACCTACAGTAATAGAACTCTAGCAACATCTGACACGATAGCTATTACTGACCTCGGCAGGATCTCCAAAGGGGTGGGTCTGTGCCACAGTTCTATTCAAACTGTCTATTCTAATATGATAATTATGGTAACTGAACCCACAATATTATTAAATGGAACCTGTCAAGTTGTCTTTCCACATTAAAATCGCCTGTAGCAAAGTAATAACCTTTCCTATGGTGATCCTCACTAACCTTTCTGTGGCATCAAAGTTAAGTTATAAGCTGTAAAATCCTTAAAAAGATACTGTCACAATTTTTTTTATATTTTAATAAATGATTTCAATTATACAAACTTATTATACATATTCCCTAACATTTATTAGAATATTACTAATGTACATGCAAAATTAGCAGCTTCATCTGGTCATGAAGTCATCTCGGCTGGCAGTTAGGAGGGCATTAGGCTGATGTCAGACTGTGAGACACTGTCAATAACACTGAATAACAAGTGATACAGCCTGATAACTGTATAACTAGACAAAACTGCTCCCTGATCCTGTAACTGGACGTTTTAGTAAAGCTCAGTAAGGTCATTACATGAAGCTGCATGTGTTTGGGGAGCACATTTCAAATTCCCTTTAAATCATGATTTCAAAGAACATTTCCATTTATTATAAATATAGTGGCTGAGAAAGCTGGGTGCCAACCAATGTAGCAATACAACCATGAATTATCACTCATGTTTCATAGACATCTGAACAGCAGTTTTACTTCCTTAAAGGACATCTACCACCAGGATTAAGGATTGCAAACCAAACACACTGACATATTGGTGTGTGCCCCCTCTTGTAGGATCTGCTCTTCTTTTAGCTTCTCATGTCTTGGTTTTAACAAAAAAGGCTTTTAAAAACTCTTTCTATAAAGATTATTATCCAGCTATGCTGCGCTCCTGGCTTTGCTAAGTTAGAAGTCATGACCCACTGCTGCATATTTCTGTACTAGCCATTCAGCACAGTAGGAAAGTTGGGTAATAGTGACTTTCCCAGAAGAGACCTATAGACCCTCTCTCTCTCTATATATATATATATATATATATATACTGTATATCTGTAAGCCATGTTCTGTCATAGTGCCACAGACACTTCCACTCCTGTAAATAGTAATGACATTGCTTAGTGGTGTGAAGCTGCCTCAATAATTGATAGTGCTCGGGATGAGTCACTAATGGTATTAAGGCCGCCTCTAGCTCTGTGTATGTTTACCCATTATATTCTTCATCCGGATAATCAATTATCTCCGCGTTTCTTTGGCACACGTAGAATGGGCTCAGCATTACTGTACACACTACTGGCAGAACACCCTCACACTGCACCAAGTGTTTATGTAGCAGGTGGTGCTATCACAAGAGCAGAAGAAAGGCTCAGCCTGGGGCGGGCAGCAGAAATAGCACAGATTAGCTGCCACCCCTAAATTAACCTATACGGGGAGCAGGGTATGTTATGAGATAATTCAAAGTTATAATATATTTCTGTATTTATTAAGCTGTAATCATCAAGATTTGAACCAAAGATAATAGGGTATTCTGCCAAGTAAACGTATACAAGTAATACAAGTTTGAATATTTATTTTTTTAAACCAAACCCAGTATCTATGCTACAGAACCAACAAAATCCAACTAGACTCCCTGCCCATTCTCCACGTATAGGGCAGATGGTCTCTAGACTCACTGCGGATCTCAGCTCCATGCAAAAAGCTCTACTACTAATATACTACTAAGTACTTTATTAAAATCTATTGCCCAGAAAATTAGCAACTGCTATAATTTTGTATATAGTAACAGGGGAGGGCAGGCTCTATATTACATACCCCAGACCTGACCTCAATATTCATTCATATCAGACCCCAGACCAGACCTCTATCATGTCAGCCAAAGCATGGTTATAGGGGTATTCTGGGAATATGAATGTATGATACAAAAACCCTTAATACTATAAATAAATGAATACAACAAAACTTAATGCCATTAGCAAAATGGAGTTTAAATAGTTTGATTTTATGATTCACTAAATGTTATGGCCTCTCTAAAGTTATCACCAAGATGGCGGCCACTGGAAACTACAAGTCCCAAGATCATTTAGTTCTCAGTAACTCCTCCTCCCTCTTATGCTCTGCTCCCAGTGATTATGTTACAGGTTTTCTTGCTCTGTTACCATAGTAATGATGTGTAACTGCCATCACCAAAACACTGGCCATACTGGATGCACTGCAACCAACCGACTACAGCCAAACTTAGTGGTGATCTTCTGTCCTGTGGCTGCTCTGCAACAGACCGCGCGGAGGAAATTAACAGACTGATTAAAGGGCCAGTAGCATTTTAATTCTCCATTACAGTCTATGTAATCAGCATTTTCTGCTAAGGGGAGCAAAATTTTAAATAACAACTAATTACATATAAGCTTATATTTTAAGGACCCATTTGTATACGAATTATGCTGATTCCTGGAATACCCCTTTAAGTAGGCTGATGAATATTTAAGTACCCATTTCTCAATTTCTGAGATAACTTTTGCACCCATATCCATGCAGATCCAGTTGGGTTCTCGGCCTTGTGAAAAATATCTATCATCTTTGGATCCTTATAAATCTGGGAACCCGCAACAATCAGGGAGGCATCCAACTTAAGCAGTGCCAAGGCAGATGTGGGGCACCATTATATGGAGATGTTTTGTTCAGTAGTATATTATATATGATACATATAAGATTCATGGTGTCCTGGTGTTTGAGTTCAGCCTACAGTAGCTTGTCATTGTCTTGACACCTATTCATATTTCGCTAACCTGATTATGTTCTTTGCAGGATGAGAAAAACCAGATGATGACGACTAATGTGTGGGTCAAACAGGTAAGTTACCTCTGGTTTCATTACATGGCAGTAACAGCAATAAAGTCTTAGCATTTCATACACAGTATCATATGAGAGTAGCATCACATGGTCCAGATCATCTGGGGCTCATTTATATCTGCCAATAAGATTCCTTTAAAGGAAATCTATCACCAGGATGAAGGATTGTAACCCACACGATGGATGATGGATCCCCTATTCGTTTAGCTTTTTATGCACATGTTTATACAAAACAAAGCTTTAACAATTATGGAAATGAGGGGCCTGAGGGGCTCCCGGCTCCATATAAGATGGGCATTAAAAGCTTAAAGAAGAGCGGAACCTGTCAGAGGGGGCACACAGAAGTATGCCTGGTTTACAATCCCGGATACCGGTAGTAGATTTCCTTTAACGGACAAGATTCCTTTAATATTGATGTACATTGTAATATCACAGAATACTTATTGTAATGATATTGTAAATAATTTACCTATGTGTTATCTGCCTCCCCTCCTGCAGGAATGGCATGACTACAAGCTGCGCTGGGACCCCCTGGAATATGAGAATGTCACATCAATTAGGATCCCTTCAGAGCTGATCTGGAGACCAGACATTGTCCTATATAACAAGTGAGGTGACCTTCATTATCTGTATTCTATAAGCAAATGCTTTAAAGGGATCTTAGAAAGTAAGGGCAGCATTGCTACTTCAGTGCAGTGGTTACAACATTTTGAGAAAAATCTTCTGGTTGATTTTTAAGTTGTATAAAATAAGGGAATACTAGGAAAACACAGATACAGAACTTGTAGTCACACCTAATGCCATCAAACCAACAGCATGTCCTGAAGCTAAGGTTAGCATCTCAAGCCTGTCTATAACAAATCCAGCTGCCCATGCTTCACTGAAAGAATCCTGCCCTCCGTATTCTGTCTCCAGTATGTAAGGCATCAAGTAATGTCCTTTCATATGATGCCTCTTACTAAGCTTCCTTTTCTCCATAGCCAAGTTATAAGATTTTATAGCGTTAGTTTAGTATATTCTAATTTACGTTAACTAGTCACAGGGGCAGGGAGCATCACACCCTAGACATACAGTCAGCAAGCCAAACCATGCCTGGTGAATGGATGTGTCCTTTGTACTATGTCACCATACTTTGATGTCAGTTTTATTCCCTCCCAAATTGGGAGCCTAATATTGTGATTTAGTGTGATAATGGCATAAATAACTGAAGCTGAACCTGTCACTAAGAAAGATCATAACTTGGTCCAGCATATGCTGGGTGGAAAAATCACCTGACATGATCCCTTTAAGTGAGCTCATTATGTGAAAATATTACTCATTATGTAAACCATGAAGATAGTTTCTGGAGCCATGAAGATTTGTCCCACAATCTCTGGTATCACAATACAGATATAATCAGTGCAGTGATGTCACAGTACAAAGGTAATGAGCACAGCGATGTCATTGTACAGGAATAATATACTCTCTGGATGCTGGTAGTTAACTGAACATTAGCCACATGTTACAATGGTCAACATAAGAATTATCAAATGTGTATGCAATGGAGCTTTATTGTTAATCCTTGTTCATATTACATCACAAAATCATAAGAAATTAAAATTCTATTGTCACAGGGACAAAAAAAAATACTTTAATTCACATTGCCTGGCTCGCTGCCAGCATTATGTGGTGAGTCCCGTTGAGGAAGGGGGCCAGCTACAACCTTTGTGTCTGTGAAGTAT
Organism: Engystomops pustulosus; assembly: GCF_040894005.1. Lineage (NCBI taxonomy): Eukaryota > Metazoa > Chordata > Amphibia > Anura > Leptodactylidae > Engystomops > Engystomops pustulosus. Next base: position 125,660,306 of record NC_092416.1, read on the forward strand.
CCTCAACTTCACACTAGTGCAGCTCCCTCCCCTCTGTCCACTTCCTACCATTTGCATTTAGCAGGTGGGAGATGGTGTGGAGAAGAGGAAGAATGCATAAGGAGACACCGGCACAATTGGGCTGCAGCTTTCTCCTTCTCCGTGACTCACCACATGCTGCTGGCATGGAGCCAGGTAATGTAAATCAACCTATTATAAAATACTGAAATGAGTCAGAATGCTGACAAAGGCATTTTAAAAATCAGCATCACATGGGCTATCGGAACCTGCCACCACCTAAATATCACATTCCTGGAGACAGCTGCCTGTTTGTAACCTGAAGACTGCCCAACCTGTATCCATAAGAAAAGTCATCAATATCAGATTAGTGGAAGGTCCAATACTTGGGTCCCTCACTGTTGTCTGAATAAACACACAGGTTTACCTCTGAGCCAGAGGTACATCTCCCACTTGCCAGAATTCAGCTTATGGTTTTCAGCCTTGTTTTCTCTGCACCCTATGCATTGAAAAGGTTGAAATTTGCAAGAAGAATCTATAGCAATAATTGACATGCTGCAAAATGGTTCAAAATGGTTTGCGCTGCAGTTTTATTGCGCAGCATGTGGCTTTGCTGTGGCTACAAATTGTTCCAGGTTATCTGTTGGGTTAGCCACCAGCTGTGTGTTCCCGGCCGAAAAGGGCAAAGGCTGGTAAAAAAAAAAAATCAAAATTGTAATGTCAACAATCATATGTTACATTTGAGTTCCCAAGAGAGGAAAATCTGTCCACATTATGGGAACACTAATGTGTTTTATATGATTTATTTAATCTGTCTGACATTTCATTTACTGACTGTGTTATCTGAATGTCATTTACTGCTTCACAAATCTTATAAATATACTACATGCCTTCAAGAAAATAGGAGAGAGTAGTACATGGAGTACTCCAGAGAATGACAACTATTACTAAACTTTGAGTGGACACCACATGAAAAGCACAAACCATGGGCAACATCCACCACCAAGGGCTGACCTAATGACTTGGGGAGGTATCCCCTGATACTTGAGTGGATGGCTTTAGCATAGCCTAGCACTGACTAGGTCACGGTCGTTTGTTCCAGGTGGAACAGGCCTTGTACATGTCAGGCAAATCCTTCAGGCGAAATTCAAGAAGATGCAGAAGCTGCAGTAAGGGACACTACCGCCATACAGTGAGGAATTCTTCCGCCATACAGTGAGGAACACTACCCCCATACAGTGAGGAACACTACCCCCATACAGTGAGGAACACTACCCCCATACAGTGAGGGACACTACCCCCAAACAGTGAGGAACACTACCGCTATACAGTGAGGAACACTACTGCCATACAGTGAGGAAGACTACCACCATATAGTGAGGAACACTACCCCCATACAGTGAGGGACACTACCGCCTTACAGTGAGGAACACTACCCCCAAACAGTGAGGAACACTACCGCCATACAGTGAGGAACACTACCACCATATAGTGAAGAACGCAACCGCCATACAGTGAGGAACACTACCCCCATACAGTGAGGAACACTACCGCCATACAGTGAGGAACAGTACCGCCATACAGTGAGGAACACTACGGCCATACAGTGAGGAACACTACTGCCATGCAGTGAGGAACACTATCCCCATTGTGAGACACTGAAGGGGTTAACTGTGGATGGGCGGTATGTTTCCCCTAGGTTTTGCTTCTATGCAAGGCCTTAGTGCTGAGGTGGGTTTGTCCAGCACCTTGGACACAGGTGATGGGAACAGCCTAATTAGCCTGGATAAAATGACTCAGCAGAGTTGAGTGGGTTGTCTCTCTGTGGAAGGAGGCTGAGAGGACACAGCTCTGACCTGTGGGTCTGGAGCAGCCACATGATCTTTTGTTTAGTGTGAGCTAGTGGACTATTGTGTATAGTTAGCACCCTGACGGGTAGGTTTTCTTTTGTTTATTCAAATACCTGAATGTAAAGGCTGGTTTTATTTTGCTGCAATAAACGCAGGCGAGACCTGTTTGGACTGTACCCTGGTGTCCCTGTCTTGAACTGCATCCCAGCACCCCGCTACCCCGGTCTCTACTGGGCCAAATCCCCACATATGGTGCTTCGGATTGCGGGCAGTTCAAAAAGACATACACCTGGAAGGCTTGATACATCCTGCAACATTGCATGGCCTGGCTGAAAGCATCAGGCAAATTGCAGGATACAGCCAAGATGGAGGACTTTATTAAATACCTGCAAGAGGAGGCCAGAGCTAATCGGCAGCAGCAGCAGGAAGAGTCCCAGGCTAATCGGCAGCTGCAGCAAGCCATGCTCCAGCAGCAGGAGGAGAGGTCCCGTCAGCAGCAAGCCATGTTCCAGCTGCAGGAGGAGAGGTCCCGCCAGCAGCAGGAAGAATCCCGAGCCATGTTCCAGCTGATGATGGAGAAGTTTTCTGGCATGATGGCAGCACCGCAAGCGACGACTACTGAGGGGTCCCATACTGGTCTGCAAGGGTACCCGGTTGTCCAGCATTCCGCACGGGCTGCAGTACAAAAGGCCTTACAAAAAATGGCGACGACCGACGACGTGGAGGCGTATCTCACTGTGTTCGAGCGAGTAGCTGAGCGAGAGGAGTTACCGGCTGAGCAGTGGGCAGATGTCCTGGCACCGTTCCTGACCGGCGAGTCGCAGAAGGCTTACTACGACCTGAGTGAAACGGAGGCCCGTAAGTACCCCCAGCTAAAGGCGGAGATTCTGGCTCGTCTTGGGGTCACCGTTCAAGTTCGCTCCAGCCGGGTCCACCAGTGGGCTTACTCAGAAAAATTACCCCCACGCTCCCAAATGCATGACCTGATCCATCTGGTCCGGAAGTGGCTACAACCAGAGGATTGCACCCCAGCACAGATGGTAGAGAGAGTGGTCCTCGACAAGTTCACCCGTTCTCTGCCCTCTCGGCTCCAGCGGTGGGTTGGACAGGCTGGTCCCACAAAAGCTGAGGAGCTTGTGTCCCTTGTAGAGAGGTATCGGGCTACGGAGGACCTTCTACTTACCTCTCCTACACGAAGCAGTGCCAGTGACAGGGTCACCAAACCAGCTGGTAAGACTGCTACTGCGGAAAAGGGGAGACATGTCAGGTTGGGAGGGGGTTCATTGGGGGGCGTGGATACCCCGAAACCCAGTGAGGCTCGTGACAGAGGTCATGGCCGTATCCAGTGCTGGCGGTGCCATGAAATGGGCCATATTGCTGCCAACTGTCCACTGTCAGTGGAGCCAATGGACTGCAACCAGACCCGGCGAGTGTCACTGTTTGCCCGGCCAGTTCTGGCGGCAGAGTCAGTCACGGATGCAGAACCCCAAGTATGCATGGTCACAATCGGTGGTCACACAGTGGAAGCCTTGCTAGACTCAGGGAGTCTGGTCACCCTGGTGCGGGGAACTTTGGTTGATCCTGGACTATACAGTGGGCGGAGAGTGGGAGTGTTGTGTATACATGGGGACACTCGCGAATATCCCACTGCTGTCATCAACCTACATACCCCTTGTGGTACTGTTACCCATGAAGTGGGGGTGGTGGGGACCCTTTTTCATGAGGCTATTATCGGCAGAGACTTACCGGTGTTTTGGGACCTCTGGAGACGAAGACCCACCTCAGGTGCTGTTGCAGATAGTGGACATCAGGTATGTCCGGCCTTGGCCCCTGAACCCTTTGAGGCCGATGTACACACACACCAGCAGTAGGGGTGACCCCATGTGATGAATTCTCTCCCCTAGAGGTCCTAGCTGGTGAGGTCGAGGGCCACGAGGAGGTGGCCGACATGCTGGACCTTGAGATTTCCCGTGACAATTTTGGGGCTGCACAGCTACAGGACCCTACCTTGGTTAAAGCACGGGAGAATGTCAAGGTGATAAATGGGGTACTCCAAATACCAGGGGCTGATAAAATATACCCCCGAATGGTGATTATTGGGGAACTGTTGTACAGGGTCGACCAGATACGGGGTGAGGAGGTTGAGCAACTTGTAGTACCCCAATCTCACCGTAGGCTGGTGCTAGAGTTGGCACACAAACATGTGCTGGGAGGGCACTTAGGTGCTGAGAAGACCCGAGAGAGGATCCTGCAGCGATTTTTCTGGCCCGGGGTATGGGAGGAGGTAAACCGGTATTGTAGCTCCTGCCCTGAGTGTCAACTTACTGCCCCGGTCTCCCACTTCAGGAGTCCTTTGGTCCCGCTACCGATCATAGAAGTGCCCTTTGAACGGATTGCAATGGATCTGGTTGGCCCCATAGTCAAATCCTCCAGGGGGCACCAATACATCCTAGTTATCCTGGACTACGCTACGCGGTATCCCAAGGCGATTCCATTAAGGAACACCTCCTCCAAAAATATTGCTAGGGAGCTGTTCCAGGTGTTCTCACGCACAGGCCTCCCCAAGGAAATCTTGACTGACCAGGGTACCCCATTCATGTCTAGGGTAATGAAGGAGATGTGCAAGTTACTACAGGTAAAACAGCTCCGCACCTCTGTGTATCATCCTCAGACAGATGGCCTGGTCGAGAGGTTTAATAAGACCTTGAAGGGGATGCTTAAGAGGGTGGTCAGCAAAGATGGGAAGGACTGGGATTGTTTGTTGCCCTATTTGATGTTTGCCATACGTGAAGTTCCCCAGTCCTCCACGGGTTTCTCACCCTTTGAGCTGTTATATGGCCGTTCCCCACGTGGGCTTTTGGATGTAGCCAAGGAGACCTGGGAGCAGGAGAGGACCCCCCACCGTAGTGTGATAGAACACGTCTCCCTTATGCAGGACCGCATAGCGGCGGTAATGCCCCTTGTAAAGGAACACATGACAAGGGCACAAGAGGCCCAGTCTAGGGTCTACAATAGGTCAGCCAGACTCAGGACCTTTAACCCAGGCGACAGAGTGCTAGTTCTGGTGCCCACCGTGGAGAGCAAGTTCTTGGCCAAATGGCAAGGGCCATATGAGGTCATGGAGAGAGTGGGGAAGGTAACCTACAGGGTATCTCAGCCGGGGAGGAGGAAACCCGAACAGATATACCACGTGAACCTCCTAAAGCCATGGAGGGAAAGAGAGTCCCTGATGGCCATGGGAGTAGAGAAGGCGTCTGTCTCCAAGAAGGGGACACCGGAGGTAGGTGTACCCGATGCCAAGGTGCCTGAAGTACGGATCTCGGAGTCCCTCTCCAGGGCCCAGATTCAGGAAGCGAAGGAGTTTGTGCTCCGAAATATGGAGGTGTTCTCTAAGTTACCGGGACGTACTTCAGTCATCAAGCATGACATCATAACCGAACCCCACATCCGGGTACACCAAAAACCTTACCGGGTCCCTGAAGCGCGCCGGCTTGCCATATCCGAAGAAGTCAGGCAGATGTTAGACCTGGGGGTTATCGAGGAGTCTAAAAGTGACTGGTCGAGTCCTATTGTGTTGATTCCCAAACCTGATGGTTCCCTACGGTTCTGCAATGATTTTAGGAAGTTGAACGAGGTGTCCAAATTTGATTCCTATCCCATGCCCAGGGTTGACGAGTTGATAGAACGACTTGGACAGGCTAGGTTCTTCTCCACCCTTGACCTGACGAAAGGGTATTGGCAGGTACCCCTGACTGACAGGGCTAAAGAGAAGACCGCTTTTGTTACCCCTGATGGGCTTTTTCAGTACGTGGTACTCCCCTTTGGGCTACATGGGGCTCCCGCCACATTCCAGAGGTTAATGGATCTCGTGCTAAAACCTCACCGGAGTTATGCCTCGGCCTACTTAGATGACATTATAGTCTATAGTAACGACTGGGAGAGTCATCTAGCCAAAGTACAAGCAGTGGTAGACTCCCTGAGGGCAGCAGGGCTGACAGCGAACCCCCAAAAGTGTGCACTGGGTCTGGAGAGGCCCGTTACCTGGGGTACCGTATTGGGCGAGGGGTCATCAAACCCCAAGTAAATAAAGTAGAGGCGATCCAGCAGTGGCCACGACCTTTGAGCAAGAAGCAAGTGAGGGCTTTTCTGGGCATAGTGGGCTATTATCGGATTTTGCGACAATAGCGGCACCTCTGACTGACCTGACTAAGGGTAGCAGGGCGGTGATGGTAAAGTGGAGTGAAGAGGCTGAGGGGGCGTTTCAGCGACTTAAGACGGTTTTGTGTGAGGGACCGATACTGATCACCCCTAACTTCACCAAGACCTTTATTGTGCAGACTGACGCTTCTGACGTGGGCTTGGGGGCTGTCCTGTCCCAAGTAGTGGAGGGAGAGGAACATCCTGTGACATTCCTGAGCCGCAAGCTCACACCTCCTGAAAAGAACTATAGTATAGTTGAGAGGGAGTGCTTGGCGATCAAATGGGCTCTGGAGTCCCTGAGGTATTATTTGGTAGGGCGGCAGTTTACACTGGTGACCGATCACTCTCCCCTAACCTGGATGAGTCAGGCCAAGGAGAGGAACGCCAGGGTCACAAGGTGGTTCCTAATGCTCCAGAATTTTAAATTCACGGTGGAACATCGAGCCGGAAAATTGCATGGGAATGCCGATGCCCTATCCCGTACCCACTGTCTGATGGCCAAAGGTGTTCGTCCCCACAGGGTCAAACAGAGGGGGAGGGTATGTGAGACACTGAAGGGGTTAACTGTGGATGGGCGGTATGTTTCCCCTAGGTTTTGCTTCTATGCAAGGCCTTAGTGCTGAGGTGGGTTTGTCCAGCACCTTGGACACAGGTGATGGGAACAGCCTAATTAGCCTGGATAAAATGACTCAGCAGAGTTGAGTGGGTTGTCTCTCTGTGGAAGGAGGCTGAGAGGACACAGCTCTGACCTGTGGGTCTGGAGCAGCCACATGATCTTTTGTTTAGTGTGAGCTAGTGGACTATTGTGTATAGTTAGCACCCTGACGGGTAGGTTTTCTTTTGTTTATTCAAATACCTGAATGTAAAGGCTGGTTTTATTTTGCTGCAATAAACGCAGGCGAGACCTGTTTGGACTGTACCCTGGTGTCCCTGTCTTGAACTGCATCCCAGCACCCCGCTACCCCGGTCTCTACTGGGCCAAATCCCCACACCATATAGTGAAGAATACAGTCCCCATACAGTGAAGAACACTACTGCTATGCATTGATTAACACTACCTCCATACAGGTGTGAAACATAGCACTTCATTGGTTAATATAAACTTTCCCTTCACAAGCAGATATTGTCAAGCTGTAATCCCAATTATGATCAGTACATGGCGTGAGGAACACTACGGCCATACAGTGAGGGACACTACCCCCAAACAGTAAGGAACACTACCACCATATAGTGAAGAACGCAATCAGTACATGGCGTCCATACTAACGAACAATAACATATCATTTAAGGCAATGAATATATTATAAAATGTAACTTCATTTAGAAACCATTTAGAGTATAGCATCCAGTTGGCCATACTTCACCTAAATCGTAGGCATATTTACAGTGTAAAAGGTTCACAAAGGACCCATCCAGCGTGCCATTACACATGTTTCTGTTTTATTAGATTAATCTCTTATCCCTTTTCCCCCATTTTCATACAGCAAAGGCATTTAAGAGCAGTGAGGATAAACTGGATTATCTGGGGATGTTCTAAAAATAGAATATTTCTTGTATTCCTCAAAATTAAAGCGAAGCTGTCAAAAGTCTAAGCAAGTATTTTGTAAATAAACTATATTAATGATCTCATTCTATAGATCCGTGATACACAAATATTATTGATCCATGGGTCGCATTGTCTTGCTGCTAAACTTCAAGGGTCTTTACTAGTAACCAGAAACCTAGTTGTGCCAAAATCAAGAGTACAGCACACATGCCACCCCAGAAACCGAATACTGCATTTTTCATTAACTAATAAATACCCGAGAGCGGACTATATATACAGTGCTCAAACCAGACAATAATAATACTAGTGACCCCTTAGAGCAGACAAATAATAAAGGAGACCCCAATGCAGACCTATAATACTTGATGTTTCTCAAGATCAGACCAATAATACAGGAGACCTAAAATACTTGATGTTTCCCAGAGCAGATTATAATACCCCAGATCATGTGCCGCCGCACCATGAGGTACCTGCAGGTTATTGGTGTCAATCTGGTGCTAATTTCCTTAATTATCTGACAAACCCTATTTAACTGACAGCTAATTGGCTAACTTTCCAGGTTTCACTGACTTTGAAGAAATAGTTCTGCTGTTCCAAAGTGATTGAAACCCTCCTGCAGCAGGTTCTCCAGATGAAGGTCAAACGGGTGACCCTATCAACCATACCAAGAGAAGTTGGTTGTGATTTCTAGAATATTGTCATTTTACATCATCACAAACTTAAGTCCCCCAAGAAGGCTGATGACCATCAAAAGACAAATATATGAGAACACAGGATAATACGTACGTAGAATATCTATGGGTAATTGATCAACACTGCAGCAGGAATTGCTCACCGGTTCAGCACAGAATAGGGTAAGGTTCTCATCATACAGCCGGGCAGATTTACTTACCCGGCCCATTCTCGATCCAGCGGCGCGTTCTGTGCGGTGGATTCGGGTCTTCCGGTGATTCACTAAGGCAGTTCCTCCGACGTCCACCAGATGTGGCTGCTGCGCTGAAGTTCCCTGAGGTCCGCCAGAATGCACCATCCTATACCTAGTGAAGGTAAGCCCGTGACATTTCTTTTTTTTTTAAATGCGGTGGTTTTTCCGAATCTGTCGGGGTTATCGTTCGGCCACGCCCCCCAATTTCCATCGCGTGCATCCCGGTGCCGATGCGCCACAATCCGATCGCGTGCGCCAAAAACCCGGGGCAATACAGGGAAAATCGGCGCAAATCGGAAATATTCGGGTAACACGTCGGGAAACAAGCTAATCGGGCCCTTAGTAAAGATCCTCAGTGTCTCCATTTTTAAGAGCATTTGGACAAGGGGCATAACCACAGTGTTAGCAACCATAGCAGCAGTATCAAGGGACCCCATCATCCGACCTGACACTAAACAATGGAGGATGTGCACCATTATACACTCCCCGGCCACTTTATTAGGTACACCATGCTAGTAACGGGTTGGACCCCCTTTTGCCTTCAGAACTGCCTCAATTCTTCGTGGCATAGATTCAACAAGGTGCTGGAAGCATTCCTCAGAGATTTTGGTCCATATTGACATGATGGCATCACACAGTTGCCGCAGATTTGTCGGCTGCACATCCATGATGCGAATCTCCTGTTCCACCACATCCCAAAGATGCTCTATTGGATTGAGATCTGGTGACTGTGGAGGCCATTTGAGTACAGTGAACTCATTGTCATGTTCAAGAAACCAGTCTGAGATGATTCCAGCTTTATGACATGGCGCATTATCCTGCTGAAAGTAGCCATCAGATGTTGGGTACATTGTGGTCATAAAGGGATGGACATGGTCAGCAACAATACTCAGGTAGGCTGTGGCATTGCAACGATGCTCAATTGGTACCAAGGGGCCCAAAGAGTGCCAAGAAAATATTCCCCACACCATGACACCACCACCACCAGCCTGAACCGTTGATACAAGGCAGGATGGATCCGTGCTTTCATGTTGTTGACGCCAAATTCTGACCCTACCATCCGAATGTCGCAGCAGAAATCGAGACTCATCAGACCAGGCAACGTTTTTCCAATCTTCTACTGTCCAATTTCGATGAGCTTGTGCAAATTGTAGCCTCAGTTTCCTGTTCTTAGCTGAAAGGAGTGGCACCCGGTGTGGTCTTCTGCTGCTGTAGCCCATCTGCCTCAAAGTTCGACGTACTGTGCATTCAGAGATGCTCTTCTGCCTACCTTGGTTGTAACGGGTGATGATTTGAGTCACTGTTGCCTTTCTATCAGCTCGAACCAGTCTGCCCATTCTCCTCTGACCTCTGGCATCAACAAGGCATTTTCGCCCACAGAACTGCTGCTCACTGGATGTTTTTTCTTTTTCGGACCATTCTCTGTAAACCCTAGAGATGGTTGTGCGTGAAAATCCCAGTAGATCAGCAGTTTCTGAAATACTCAGACCAGCCCTTCTGGCATCAACAACCATGCCACGTTCAAAGGCACTCAAATCACCTTTCTTCCCCATACTAATGCTCGGTTTGAACTGCAGGAGATTGTCTTGACCATGTCTACATGCCTAAATGCACTGAGTTGCCGCCATGTGATTGGCTGATTAGAAATTAAGTGTTAACGAGCAGTTGGACAGGTGTACCTAATAAAGTGGCCGGTGAGTGTATGTATATTTTATGCTGCACATTGTACAGCATAATATGTTTATAACATGTGTATATGCTATATATGGCGTATGGTGAGTATATACTGTATGTGTGTATATATGCTGTTAAAGTGTGTAAGAGTGTATAAATGTGTGTGTATGTGTGAAGAACTGTATTTTTATGTATATAGGTATAGAAATGCATATGTATATATAAGTGTCATATGTATATTTTTAAGTGGGAAGGGTGCTCCCATTTCAAAGTCTGCTATGGGGCCCTGCCTCTCCTAGTTATGCCCCTGATTTGGTCTTAAAGCCCTCTCTTCAGTGACCAAACCTCTCATTATCAGAAAGGCTAATCAAAAGACAAGATTCACCTTTGCTGATGAGCATGTTGTGTGGACAGAGGAGAAGTGGTCTATAGTTCATTTTAGCGCTGAAAGAAAGTTTCATTAATTTAGAACTGATGGAAAACACAGGGGCACTTTTACTTACCCGTACAACGGAGTTCTCCGAAAGTGCATTGTCTGACGAGAATGCACTCTGCCACGATTCACTAAAATCGTGCGCCCGATATCCTGCATGTGTCGCTTCCCTGTTCAGGTGCGACTGAGTTCACCTTCTTCTTCCTTGTGCATGTAAATGCATTGTCTTGTGACACAATTTGAAAGTTAAATCCTGCGCTCAGTCTGAATTATTCGGATCGTCCTGCGGCACGCCCCCCCCCCCCCAATTTGTGTTGCATGGAAGCCAGTGCAGCTGTGTCAAAAAACTATTGTGTGCGATACAATCCCTGCGCAGACACCTGTTAAATACCTGTGCAATCTGCGACCCTTAGTAAATGAGCCCCATTATGTTTTTTGACAAACTGTGGAAAGACTGAATCCAAAGTGCGTAAATGAGTCAGTAAAAACGTGGTGAAGGAGGGTTCATGGTTTGGGGAATTCTTTCTGCAGCAGAAGTTAGACCTCTCATACGGCTAATGTAAATGCAAGTGTGTATCAGAATCTTTTTCAACAAAACGTGGTTCTTTCCTTGCATTCTTTACTGAATCAGCCAGCAATTTTCACACAGGACAATGCCCCCTGTCACACAGCAAAACAGGTAACTAAGTTTCTTAAAACAGAAAACATTGAAACAAGGAGTCCTGATCTAAACCCAATAGAAAACCAGTGGAAAAAGCTTGTTGACAAAGTTAAGGCCAAGAAACCCACAACAGTCACAGAACTGTGGAAGAGCCTTGAAGAAAAGTGGACCAAAATTCAAGCAGATCCGTGTAAGAGACTTGTGATGTCCTGTGGCTGCAGATGTACACGTCCTACTGATTGGTGACTGTTGTATACTTCAGAAAATGTTAATTATAATCTTTCTCTGTGATACAATAATTGCTGTTCTATTTTACTTTTTTTGCAAAATAAAGATTTTATGTTGATATCAGTTGTATAATTTTGTAAAACACTGTTATAGTCGCATGGCTTACCCCTTACAAAAAATTCATTTAACATTGTTCAATGGATCAACTGAATAAAAAATCAAGTGATCATACATTGTTCTCCAATTTTGATATCCAGTGTATCTATTTTCACTGAGGAGAGTGGAAACGATCCATTGCCTGACTTCTTTGGTGGAGTCTTCCTCCAGGAAATGCCTGGAATATAGGACATATAGCACATATAGGACCACTGGCTGGCATGTTACTACCAGCAAGACCAGAGCTAGGTGGACGGAGGAGAAATGAAAGCACTTGAATTATGCAGATAAGTACCTAACTCATAAAGTCCACTGGATACACACAGATGTGGCCTGTGCTACTGATAGAGAGCATTACTATAGGGGACTTTATGATTTACTAAGGGTCCGCGGAGCGCATTTTCATCGGGTTTCCAGATGATTTCCGAGTTGCGCCACATTTGACAGGGAATTTTGGTGTGCATGATCGGATTCTGGCACATCAGCGCCGGCTTGCAGGCGACAGAAATCGGGGGAAGCTCTCGGACTATGGGCAGGATTTAACATTTCAAATTATGTCACAAGACATAATACAGCCGGACTTCATATTCATTGGACCGTCCGGATTGCAACAGGACCGGGTAAGTAAATTTGCCCCTATATCTTTAACTTGTTGCTGATAAATGCAAACTGACATTGCTTACATTGAGGTACAAGCTACATGTGGGGAAATTATTTACTCCTGATATACACTCCCCGGCCACTTTATTAAATACACCATGCTAGTAACGGGTTGGACCACCTTTTGCCTTCAGAACTGCCTCAATTCTTCGTGGCATAGATTCAACAAGGTGCTGGAAGCATTCCTCAGAGATTTTGGTCCATATTGACATGATGGCATCACACAGTTGCCGCAGATTTGTCGGCTGCACATCCATGATACGAATCTCCCGTTCAACCACATCCCAAAGATGCTCTATTGGATTGAGATCTGGTGACTGTGGAGGCCATTTGAGTACAGTGAACTCATTGTCATGTTCAAGAAACCAGTCTGAGATGATTCCAGCTTTATGACATGGCGCATTATCCTGCTGAAAGTAGCCATCAGATGTTGGGTACATTGTGGTCATAAAGGGATGGACATGGTGAGCAACAATACTCAGGTAGGCTGTGGCGTTGCAACGATGCTCAATTGGTACCAAGGGGCCCAAAGAGTGCCAAGAAAATATTCCCCACACCATGACACCACCACCACCAGCCTGAACCGTTGATACAAGGCAGGATGGATCCATGCTTTCATGTTGTTGACACCAAATTCTGACCCTACCATCCGAATGTCGCAGCAGAAATCGAGACTCATCAGACCAGGCAACGTTTTTCCAATCTTCTACTGTCCAATTTCGATGAGCTTGTGCAAATTGTAGCCTCAGTTTCCTGTTCTTAGCTGAAAGGAGTGGCACCCGGTGTGGTCTTCTGCTGCTGTAGCCCATCTGCCTCAAAGTTCGACGTACTGTGCGTTCAGAGATGCTCTTCTGCCTTCCCCATACTGATGCTCGGTTTGAACTGCAGGAGATTGTCTTGACCATGTCTACATGCCTAAATGCACTGAGTTGCCACCATGTGATTGGCTGATTAGAAATGAAGTGTTAACGAGAAGTTGGACAGGTGTACCTAATAAAGTGGCCGGTGAGTGTATATGAGACTGGAGGTGTGTCCAGGGAGTGTTGTCTGGTAGACTGATGTATGTATACAATGAAGGAAATAGTATACCTCTTCTCCTATAGGACATGTCCTATATGCTTCATCTATAGGACATGAATCAAACTGTTTGATACTCATTGGGGGTAATTTATCAATAGAGCAGCTTCATACGACAGTGCTATGTCTGTCTTCGGAATTCTATTGTAGACAGGTTCATTAAAGTGCCTTTGGCTCTTGATGAATCTGCTTCCAAAAGTCGCAACATAAACCAGGTTGCAGACTGGCGTAAATTTTAGCCTAAATGGAAATTTGCACCAAATCACAAATCGTGAATTCATTCGTATTGCAAAAACTACTCTATGCAGATAATGAATTTGGCGCAAGCAGGGTCTATGTCAAAGTGACTTGCATTGTCCTATGTTCATTTGGCACAATGGAAAGTCAATGGAAAGTCACCCAAACATATACAAGAAACTCCATGATAAATCCCCACCACTGATCCAGTTGTGTTGTAATTGAGATAACATTTGGAGCCATCTGTTGGCTGTTTGTATTCTAAGTCTTTGTTTATGTGCATTTATTGGAGCGTGCAATCCTTACATTATTAAATACCACTGATGAGAACGTTAAAAGGAAAAATGCATTGGGTACAGGGTTTGAAAGTGCCAAGATTGTCCTGGCCATACAGTTTATGCACCATTGGATAAATGTTTATTTGGTCGTCGGAAAACCCGACCGATTCGGAAAAATCGCGGTATTTAAAAAAAAAAGTGTCGCTTGATACGCACTTACCTGGATCAAGAAATAAAAGGTGAACTCTGGTGAACTCCAGCGGACCTCGGCGCAGCAGCGACACCTAGTGGATATCGGTGCATGGAGAACACGCCGCTGGATCGCGACTATATACAAAAAATAACATAGGGCACAGTGAAAAGACTTCCACAGGAACTTTCCTTCAGATTAATGGTAAAAACATGATGACAATTTCCCTTTCAACAACAGACCATTTTCCCCCAGGTATAACACTTTATTTTCATTGGCTCTTCTGAATTTACTCATATTTCTGCAGCTTTGCAGTAGCAGGGTAGGCATATAGATTAGATAGAAAATCTGATAAACAACAGATACAGGTTTTACGTCACAGTGCATGATTAGGAAATGTGTCAGGCTCCAGGGGTAGTTGACCCACTGGACCAACGCCGACGATGACGTAAGCCGACACCTGAGACCGGAGTTTAAGTTGCATCCAGTTCTCACGTGAGCCCACCGCAAAGCGGGTTGGACTTGCTGCGGCGTAGTACTACCAGGTGGTTCCACAGGTGCCACTTTGGTCCATTGTGGCAGCCAAGGTAAGGAACAGAAATGGAAGGCAGGTTCGTGCTAAGGAAAGGCAGGAGGTCAAGACAGGTTGCAAAAGTTCAGGGTGGGAGGCAGAGCAGAAGGTCAGGGCTGGCAGCGGAGGAGCGTAAAAGGGAAAAGGTCCGGGGTCAAACGGGAGAACAATACACAGATGCACGGCAAAGGAACAAGCTTTATCGACAGCATAAAGAACAAAGATCCAGCAGGGGATGCTGGGAGAAGCCAGGTTTTAAGCATTTCCTGAAAAGGGCCAGCAGCAATCAGCAGTGTGCAGGCCTTTTAAATCTTCGGAAGCTGGCGCCCGCGTGCCCTAGGAGATGGGGAAGCGCGCGGTTGCCAGACGGGAGGCAGGGACAGGGACAGGTAATCGACTGCAGCGGGGCGCTGGGGCACACAGAGGATCACGGGTGAGCACCCTTGACATCATGTACAAGGTTATGTATCATGTCAACTCCATCTTGAATAATTTCAATAGGAAATCAAGTCACATCCAATACTTGTCTCTCATATTTAAGTGGATACAGCTTTAAGGGTTCATTTTACCTTCATTGCCAGGGACAAAAAGTTTTATTGTGTATTCCCAATGTGTATTATGCAGATATGGAACCTGTCCAAGATTAAGTCCAAGCAAGGACAAGATCCAGTGCTTACACAAATCCTCATTATTGTTCGCGTACAAGCGAGTTCTTAATAGCCCTTAGTTTTGTCTTTGCAGACAGTTCCCACCGGAGGTTGTGTCTTCTCTTAGTTAAATAACCTGCTACTATTTGGAAATGCTGGAAACACACTTTAAATGAGCCTCTGGTTCTGCTCCAGTCATTTAGATTCCACTGTAATTAACACAGGAAGGCTGAAGTGGAGAATAGTGCTCCTGCAGCAAACCTTCTTGTGGTCTTCATTTTCTAAGAACACTCTGGGGACACCAGAGAGAGGCCGGCTGCTTCGATAAGTGTTAGCCGGGGAATTACCACTTATCATGAAAGAAGCTTGTGATTATCAAACGGACCTTTCAAGATCTGCTAAAACTGAGATGAAAATGTTTATAGGGGACAAAGTTTCTTTATTTTTCGGGATGTATGATTGTGATTGTCTTATCTTTCTTTCTCTACATTTGTGATTAACTTATGAGGAGGAGATCAGGCAAGGTGGGGGGGGGGGCGCTAATCACATAAGAATTACTATGTTACTATTAAATTGCCTGAGAGACAGAGGATGGGAATTTTTTTCTTTCTAGAAATGTTTTGTATTTATATAATCACTTTTGATAGGATTTAAGCTGATAAGAAGGTCAAGAACTCAATCAGAGTAGGAGATCATAGAGGTTAAAGCAGTAGTCTAGTAGAGGCAATCAATGGAGGGAGTAGAAGGTTTTAATGAGTGACTGGTAGATCAAATTAATGGAGGATTGTAGAAATATTGGTATACAAAATCAATGAATTTGGTAGAAAATAGTAGAAGTATGAGATAAGATTGTAGTAGCACCTGCCAATGGCTCTACTTCTAATGCAGAATGAAATCGATTTGGTGCATTCCAAATAGCATGAGGAAGAATAGCATCAAGAAGGTTCTAATAAATATACAGTAAGAATGGCCAATAACTACCCTTTAGTACTCAACTACAGAAGACTTGATTACTTCCAATCACGGCCCATCATAGCGGGTTAGGTTTTATACTACCTTTTATGGAAACTTTTAGATTAAGGAAGATTTTACGTATTAACTCTTTGAACCATCATAAATGGGCCAGTAGGTGGGAATTTTTTCTCTGACCATAATTTTTCAAAAATGTAAAGCTCCATTGCTAGAGACTTGGGGCGACATAAAGAGCTCAAGCTTGAGTTGTCTTTTCTAGACAATAATAACTGATGATAGAGAGGTATCAATCACGCTGAAGCCTCGATGACTCAGAGGAGAGTAAAAAATACTTGGCAGGATGAAGCTTTCTGTAAGTTATGCCTCATTTTGACAACAAATCAAGACATCTATTTTCTAGAGTAATGCACACCACAACTCCCTTCTCCTCTACCATGCTTTGAATGATACATAGTCTTTATTGGGCTGTGGTTAATTTAAGGTAATACCTGAAGGATACAAATTAAATGAAGCCACTCAACTAAAATGACCTAGTTCCCTCCCGTAAACATGCAGCATAATGCACAGTGTTTATTCCTTATGCACAACATCTTCAGGTGAACCGCTAAGTGGAAATAATGCTTTTCCCATGTCCTAGAACCAGAGAGAGAACATGAGAACCTGAGAAAGGGCAACTATTTATAGGGAGATAATTTCTCCCTTCCCCACAATAGCAGTTCTCCTGGGCCTTCATCTCTCTTACACACATGAGGTTCATCCATTCCTATCCTCCTTCCATTAGAAGCTTAGAGAGGGGGTCAGGCGGATGTAGGCAGTGCTATCATTAGTAGGGTATGACAGAAAATCTGCCAGTACCAGCTGATAGTGACAGGAGCCTGGGAGCAAAGAAGCATCTCGATGTTTCATTCCAGATTCTGATAGTGTAGAAGTTGTCAGATGTCAGACTGTCGTACACAGGAACTGAGGGATATGTTTGTGTATAGCACTGAAATGATCGGCACACACTGGATGAAGAGTGAAACAAACTTCAGACTCGTTATATATATATATATATATATATATATATATATATATATATATATAAAAATGTCATTAATATTATATGAAATGCCATTTGAACAGAAACATAGACTAGAGCTGTGGTCACCGGTGAGCGTTGTATGTAAACCTAACTCTACTGCTGACTCATTCACTGTCCTAGACAGGAGGCTAACAGACAAGAACCAAGTGGGGTAATCCAACATGCTTCATATGTTCTTTCTCAATGTCCTGGCTGCTAGAGACCAAATGTACAAAGCAGGTGCCATTGCATACCTATTAACATTCAGAGGGTTCCCTCTACAGGGCCTTAACCCTGGCCCTTAATGTTCCCATAAAGTTCAAAAAGAGGTTCCCTGGATTTTATACTGTTTAGTATTGGTGGTATCTTTCCAGTAGTGTAAGCAGCCCAATGGCCCTTCTCTCTTGTGACCACAGAATTCATCTGATAAGATTACAGTATTCCATTTTTAATGGGCTTTTCCCCAAAGAATATAAAATTGTTTTTGGATTCTGTTGACATATCGATTCCTCTTTGCATGATAAAGCTTCAACTTGCATTTGTGGATATCACAGTGAGCTATGTTGACAGTCTATGATCTCTGGAAGTGTTTGAGTCTCCGTAATGCAGTGATTTCCAATACATCATGGCTGCTTTCAATGCAATACCGCCTGAGGGCTCCTAGATCATGAGCATCCAATAAAAACTGTCAGTCTTGTCCCTTATGGACATGGATGTCTTGTGATTCTCTGCATATTTTTATGGTATGTGCTGTAGATGGTGGGATATTCAAACCTCCGATAAAGCTAGCAGACAGTACTGTGCTGATTCACCCTTGGACCCCCCCCCCACACTCCATAGGCCAGTGGTGGCTGCCAGGCTTCATGCGGCAGTCACCACCTCTTAGTCCTCCCATCCCCCCTCTTGAATATGCCGAACTGCTGTGAGCTTGATCCGCTTTCCTATTGTACAGTGTGGCAGTGTCTGCTCGCATTATCGGAGGGTTCTGCATCTGTTGTAGCACTAGGAGCTTCCTACTTTCTTAAGCAACTCCTGGTGCCTTTTTATGGATGACAGGTCCTCATTAAATACAGGTCTAGGTCAGTGAAATTAAACTTTGCCTGTAATAGAAGGCAAAGGATAAAAGAATTGATTGGCACTCACAAAATCCGTTGTGCAGATCGTTGTGCAGCTTTATTCAGGTAGGTACAATACAAGAAAATGGCAGAGACAAAGATTAGGATGCCATACACATCTGATGCGTTTCAGATGTACCAAACACCCCGGAAATAGAACACTACCCAGCAGGTGCTCAGGTAATCAGTCCGCTCTAATGACAAAAAAATGCAAAAAAAACACAAAATTATTAAAAACAAACTATTCATTAGTAATTTAAGATCAAGTAATTTCTAACATTCAGACTTTTAGGGGAAATACAGCCTTTAATGAGAATCCAAAAACTTTCTCGGTTAAGCAGCTTCCTTCTTAGGTTACCTCCCCTCATGTTTGGTTTAACTCTTTCAATACCACTGAAGCGAAGACCAGCAAGACCAGAAGGGTTTTTAGCATCAGGACTAACTCCATTAAGGAGCTCCTGAATTCTTTCTTTTAATCTGCATCTAATATACATCCTATATAATCCATATCACAGATTGTACAAGTTACACAATAAACCACATTTCTTGTGTTACAATTGATAAATTCTCTAATAGGGTGTACTGTCAATTATACTGGTGTGCTAATAGGTTGTGCAAAAGACCTATTAATAGGTTGTGCAAAAGTGCAACATTTGCATATGTTAGCTCAGCATTTGAAAAAGCCCTTACGAGTCAGCCAAGTAGCTGAAGGCGTAGCTCTAGTGATATTAACAGAACTGGTGGACAACATGCTGCCCAAAGTAGGGGCTCTTCTAGAAGAAAAATTACATCCATTTGACAAAATGATGCGTAGATCGTCATCCTGGAACAAAATATTTTTTTATCAAATTTTGTATCTTTTTGGTTTCTGTACTGTAAGTAGTGAGAAAGGTACATTTTGGGTATCCAAGAAGGCCTAGCTACATGTCAGACTCAATAATGTGTGATGCTTGCATACCTTTTTTTTTGCATACCTTCTTTTGGACAATAAGCCTAAGAAGAATGGAGTCAAGCAACCTTTTTAATTTAATTACCTGTAGATTTTCCCTTTTCATTGATCTTATATGCAGACAGTGAATGGCTTTCATGGACTTATACCCAATATATTTAGTTAAGTCCTACTGACAATGTCTATGACTATGTCTATAAAATGGACATTATATAAGATTCAAGATCGTAGTTCTCATTGTGAAGTGCTGCACAGTAGATTCTTCCCTGTCCATTTAGCATTAATTTTCTATTAATAAACCCAATCTCCATCTCTTAATATAGCGAGCTGCCAAGCCGTTACTGTGTGTGTCCTGGACAACATAACTAAATGCTCCAAACCATTGGTCTGAATATACTCACTGAAAGGTATTTTCCTGCGTGGCAAGCCAAGAGCTTCCTCTATTTAAATGCAGGGCTTTTACAGAGCCTTTTAAATATGCAATGCCACAAAGGATCTAATAAGTCAACACTGGAAGATTTGTCAGGATTAATGTGTAAGTGTAAAAATTCAAGAACGTTGCTTGAAATAAATGTCTAGAAGTTGCTAGTCTAGAGTGAAAACAGGTATAATTAGATTCTGATTCATAGTTCTACATTACCACCCTGTTTATTACCTGGATTCCTAGTAAAATACCAGGTTAATGGAAGACTTAGGCTGCATTCACACATTTCGGCTGGATTGTGCCAGGAAATCTTATTATTGTAAGGTTTTTAAAATGCCTGTCATGTCTTCTGAAACATTTTCTTTGTTCTTTTTTTCCTAAGTGCTGATGGGGACTTTGCTGTTACACACCTGACTAAAGCTCATCTCTTTCACGATGGACGGATAAAATGGATGCCGCCTGCCATTTACAAGAGCTCCTGCAGCATTGATGTCACCTTCTTTCCCTTTGACCAGCAAAATTGCACAATGAAGTTTGGGTCATGGACTTACGACAGAGCAAAAATTGATCTAATTAGCATGCATAATCATGTAGACCAGCTTGACTACTGGGAAAGTGGCGAATGGGTCATTGTCAATGCTGTTGGCAATTACAACATCAAAAAGTATGAGTGCTGCACAGAAATCTACTCGGACATCACATACTCCTTCATCATTAGAAGGCTTCCTTTATTCTACACAATTAACCTCATCATCCCATGCCTTCTCATCTCTTGCCTGACAGTGCTGGTATTCTACTTGCCCTCAGAATGTGGAGAGAAGATCACATTGTGTATTTCAGTTTTACTTTCTCTAACTGTCTTCCTTCTCCTAATTACAGAAATCATACCTTCCACTTCTCTGGTGATCCCTTTGATTGGTGAATACCTTCTGTTCACTATGATCTTTGTTACATTGTCTATAATCATCACTGTGTTTGTGTTGAATGTGCACCATCGCTCTCCTCGCACCCACACCATGCCGGCTTGGGTTCGGAGAATATTCTTAGATGTGGTGCCTCGGGTACTATTCATGAAGAGACCAGCAAAAGATAACTGCAAGAAATTAATTGAGTCCCTACATGCTAAAAGACTTAGTCCTCCACCTAGGTTGTGGACAGAGACTGAGATTG
Source organism: Engystomops pustulosus (assembly GCF_040894005.1). NCBI lineage: Eukaryota > Metazoa > Chordata > Amphibia > Anura > Leptodactylidae > Engystomops > Engystomops pustulosus. The sequence continues at coordinate 125,681,326 of NC_092416.1, forward strand.
AACCAACATTCCAGAGCTCATCATCTGCAAGCCCTACTAGTCCAAGAGCTTCACCTACATCTTCATGCTGCCACCAATTGGAACAAACTGCCAATACTCAAGTAATCTGCAAGTCACCATCAGGGCAATATTCAATGTTGTGTGAAGAATCAACACTGACTAGTTGTCCTTCCCCACAAAATAAAACTCAATTACTACTAGGAGAACCTCAAACCAACCTAATGCCAAAAGTACGTTCTGTAAGTGTCCAACAGATGTACACCCCCAAAGAAACCAATGAGGGTACAATTCGTTGTCGCTCAAGGAGCATACAATATTGCTATCTTCATGAGGATTCCTCTCAGACAAATGGTCAATCCAGCAACTCCCCATTGTCTCAGAAATGCCATGCTCATGAAGGACAACATGGGAGTCAGAATTCTCAATGTAAATGCAAGCCCAAATCTCAAGAAAAACCAAGTGGTGCAAGTCAAGTTACCAAAACGATTAGTGCCAAAGAACAGCATGTACTTCTAATGTCCCCATCTCTCAAGTTGGCAATAGAAGGAGTCCACTACATTGCAGACCACCTGAGAGCAGAGGATGCAGACTTCTCTGTAAGTATAAGTATATTGATGGATAGTACTTATGTAGTAATTGTGGAGAATTCTTCTTTAGGTTATGTAGTATTTTCTATTATATTGTATCGCTTCATATGCAGTAGGCAAAGGTGTCTTTATGTAATATGATGCCATTTTTAAATGGCTGTATTCTACTAGATATATTAATGTGCTTGCATCACAGTTGGGTAAGACGAGGGCATAAGGATGATAGAGCACATGCAGATGTCTATAGGACCGTATTGTGTAGACCAACATGAGCATTGTGGTCTGATGGAGGAGAGATATTCTTACATGTCAATATTGTGCTCTAAGAATTGTGCGTTACTGAGGTTGGAGGTACTCTAAATACAGAGACCCCTTGCTCTTAAGTCGCGCCAGAAGACACTGCTGACCTTGGCACTCCATGCTGGCCTTCATGAATCAGCTTTGGTTATTATTCTGCAGGTACAAGCTGTGCCGTCTGATAACTTTAAATGGAGGCCATTGTCAGCAAGCTACTCACAGTGTGATAAAGTGGGCGCACAGCCTGCAATCATTTAGTCTATTTCCATCTCAAGTGGTTGCTTTCTGTCTTCTCTCTCAGCGCCTTTCTCCATAGATTTTAACCCCCTCCATTTAGAATATATATGAAATCTTTCCTTTTTTTCCTTTCTTCCTACATGATGCATTCTTATCTTTTTAACCTTCTGCTGTTGACTGGTTTTTGAGCTCACAATTCTGCTTCATGTCTGAAGGCCTTCCCCTGTGTCCAGGATTCCTTGGCCATGCCTTCAGCACACGTCAGTCATCGAATGATTTGTTGTTGCTGCCATTTCTGTTATGCTGTGGTGCACCATACCATGACAGAAGGCTGCGGACATGGCGTACCACAGAAGAAATCGTCTTATAACCCTGTTAAGTGACTCCTTTAGAAAATCAATGCAGTAAGATCCCTTCATTTGAATTAATTTTGGAGCATTTACATAAAGGGGTTGTCCACTTTCAGCAAATAATTGATAGTTTGTGTAATGAAAAGTTATACAATTCTCCATCATAGTTGCTGCATCAATTCCACATGGTTTCCTAGATCTCTGTTTGCTGTTCTTTTATAGAAAGCTTCTATGTGTACTTCCAGTGGATAGAAATCTGTCCATGGTCTTGTGATGGACATACAGGTGCAGCAGCCATTAGTATCACAGAAAGTAGTCAGAGACGCGTAATATAACGGCTCCTGCACCTGCATGACCATCACATGAACACGGACGGATTTTTATCCACTGGATGTAAACATAGAAGCATTGTATAGAACGACAGCAAGCAGAGATCTAGAAAAACATTAGGAATTGATACAGAAGGTATATTGGAAATACAGGCGGTCCCCTATTTAAGGACACCCGACTTACAGACAACCCATAGTTACAGACGGACCCCTCTGCCCACTGTGACCTCTGGTGAAGCTCTCTGGATGCTTTACTATAGTCCCAGACTGCAATGATCAGCTGTAAGATCCCTGTAATGAAGCTTTATTGATAATTCTTGGTCCAAGTACACCAAAAATTTTGAAACTCCAATTGTCACTGGGGCAAAAGAAAAAAAATTGCCTAGAACTTCCATTATAAAATATACAGTTTCGACTTACATACAAATTCAACTTAAGAACAAACCTCCAGACCCTATCTTGTATGTAACCCGGGGACTGCCTGTATCTATAACTTTTTTCTTATCCATATCAATTGTTTGCTGAAAGTGGACAACCACTTTCACCTTATTCACAAAAAACCTAAGGGGATAGAACTGACCATAAGACAGTTGTATTGCTTCTATGTGTATGGCATATTGAGGAATTTTAATGTCCCATATCTCTACCTCTAGTATATTGGCCTGACCCCTTAAAATAATATCTTGTTGACAGTAAGAAGGGCCACTTCTGGCCCTTTAGCTGTCATAGGGTCTGCCCTCTTTCATCAGCCTAACCCTGATCCCCTGCTATATTCGTCCCACTGAATTTGCAGATGAAACTTTAAAAAATGCACACACTAATCTTACAACATTTGACACTAAACGTGCTGGTGTTGTCTCAGACAGTGACACAGGCACTGGTGGCATCTAGTACCTTACAGGTGATGATCTGATGCACTTCCCTTGGTCATGACTTATCACTGCTGAATTCACAGCCAGATGTCTATAGCTCCTGCAAGCACATCTCCACATTGTTTCTGTTGAAATGTAGATATTTTTGTGAATTTATTCAACAAGAAAAACTGAAATATCACATGGTCGTAACTATTCAGACCCTTTGCTGTGACACTTATATTTAACTCACATGCAGTCCATTTACTTCTTATCCTCCATGAGATGGTTCTACTCCTTCATTGGATTCCAGCGGTGTTTTATTAAGCTGATTTGATTAGGAAAGGCACAAACCTGTCTATATAAGACTTCCCAGGTGAATTTTGGCAAGGCACAGGACTGGCCAAGGTTACTAAAGAATTTCTGCACACTCAAGGTTTCTAAGAGCACAGTGACCTCCATAATCCTTAAATGAAAGAAGTTGACCTGGCCATCCAGCCAAACTAAGCGATTGTGGGAGAAAAGCTTTGGTGAAAGAGGTAAAGAAGAACCCCAAGATCTCTTTGGCTGAGCTCCAGAGATGCAGTACATAGATGGGTGAAAGTTACATAAAGTCAACTATCACTGCAGGCCTACACCAGGCTTTATGGTAGGGTGTGTCGATGGAAGCTTTTCCTCCATGCAAGACATATGAAAATCTACATATAGTTTGCAAAAAAACAAATGAAGGACTCCCAGACTATCACAAATAAGATTTTCTGGTCTTAAATAGAATTTATTTGTGATAATTCTAAGCAGTATGTGTGGAGAAAACCAGGCACTCCTCATTACCTGCTTAATACAATCCCAACAGTGACACATGGTGGTGGGCAGCATCATGCTATGGGAATGTTTTTTCAGCTGCAGGGACAGGACGACTGGTTGCAAGTGAAGCAAAGATGAATGTTGCCAAGTACTGAGATATCCCAGATGAAAAGCTCTTCCAGAGTGCTCCGGGCCTCATACTGGGTCAAAGGTTCACCTTCCAACAAGACAATGACCCTAAGTACACAGCTAAAATGACAAAGCAGTGGCTTCAGAACAACTCTGTGACCATTCTTGACTGGCCCGGCCAAAACCCGGACCTAAGCCCAATTGTGCATCTCTGGAGAGACTAGAAAATGGCTGTCCACCAACGTTCACCATCCAACCTGAGGGAACTGGAGAGGATAGGCAAGGGGGAATGGCAGAGGATTCCTAAATCCAGGTGTGAAAAACTTTTTGCATCATTATCAAAAAGGCTGCTTCTACTCAATACTGAGCAAAGGGTCTGAATACTTATGACAATGTTATATTTAATTTTTTCTTGTTTAACCCCTTCCCTAAGCACGCCGTAATAGTACAGTGTGCTTTGGGTGTGGGTACATGGAGAGGGCTCACAGGCTAGTAAGTCTTTGCCGCATATTGCAGCATGGGACCATGACAGCCTCAGGTCTTCCGAAAACCCGAGGCTATCTCGTTTTTACCCATTCATTACAATGTGCTATTTGCACATTTTAATGAATGAGGTGGAAAATCCCCATATGCTGACATACTGTAGTATGGCAGTATATGTTAGGATCGATCAGGCAACCTAGGGTGTCTGAAAAATAGTGAAAGAAAAAATTAAAAAAAAATGATAATAAAAAAACCTAAAAATTCAAATCACCCCCCTTTCCATAGAACTGATATAAATAAACAGTAAAAAATCATAAACACATTAGGTATCGCCATGTCCAAAAATGCCCGTTCTATCAAAATATAATAACTATTTTTCACTGTGTTTAACTTGTAAGGAAAATGGCACTTTTTTGCCATTTTGAAAAATATAAAAAATTCTATAAAAAGTTATCAAAAGGTTGTATAGTCCTAAAAATGGTAGCATTTAAAATGTCATCAAAAGTCACACAAAATAACACCATCCACAGCACCAAAGTATGAAAAAGTTATTAGCGCCAGAAAAAGGCAAAATCCCCCAAAAAATTTGTACAGGTTTAGTTTTTTGTAAATGTATGAAAACATTATAAAACCGATACAAATTTGGTATACCCATGATCATATTGACTCAAAGAATGATATAGACATGTCATTTGGGGTGCACAGTGAAAGCCGTAAAAAATCTAAGCCCACAAGAAAAGTGTGCAAAAGCGTTTTTTTCAATATTTTCCCTGCATTTGAACATTTTTTTCCACTTCCCAGTACACGGCATGGAATATTAAATGCCATCACTATGAAGTGCAATTTGGTATGCAGAAAACAAGCCATCACAGAGCTCTTTATGTGTGAAAATAAAAAAATATAGATTTTTGAAGGTGGTGAGTAAAAAATGGAAATGATAAGACAAAAAAGGGCCAGGTCGTTAAGGGGTTAATACATTTGCAAAAATATCATTTCAGGGTTTTTTTCAAGATGGGGCATAATGAGCAAAAAACCTTATTAATTGGCTGCCATGAAATGAAGTTGAAAAATTTAAAGAGGTTTGTTGTGAACCAGTCTATCACCTTCCAGATCATGTTCTTTTTCTGGACACACTGACGTGGTGGCATGATCCAGAAAATCACCTTTGAAGTGAAATGCAAATTGGTTGTATAAAATCAAAGAGGAGGAGCATTATCACTGAAGGCAAGCTCTCCATGCTACAGAACGTGCATTTAACTGTTATTGACCGAGGACACAAGTAACTGTCTGGGGCATGATGTCAATCACAGAAGAGCATTCTTCTCTGAGCTCTCCATCTCAACAACTTGAATATAAAAGCAATTTACTCCTTGTTTCAAAGTTGATATTCTGTATAATGCCACCATGCTGGGCCATAAGGGAAATATTATTGGTAAGATGTTCAGCTACTTGACAACATACTGTTAGTGCTTTATTAAGTCAATTTCTGCTGACAGGTTCCCTTTAAATCTATTGAAAACCTTAATTTGTTGTTGCAAGTTGCCATATGTTACCATCTACAATCCTGTGATTTATGTATAAACTATCCATTAAGTAGATTTACCTCTCATTCCTTCAGGTAAAGCAGGATTGGAAGTATGTCGCTATGGTGATTGACCGGATCTTCCTATGGATGTTTATCATCGTTTGCCTATTAGGAACTGTTGGACTATTCCTTCCACCTTGGCTAGCTGGAATGATATAATCTTGAGGACCCAAGACAACAAACAGATGGGTTTGGCCCGTTGTGGGTGGGGTACACTGGACTAGGGTGGGAATATGGGGGAGCATGAATGCATGGTGTATGCAGGCAGGCTTGACTGGACCTGAGGCGTTCCAATATACAAAAAAAATTGAAATTAAAACTAGGACAAAGCAAAGAAGAAAAAGTATGACCAGAGTGGAAAAGTGTGTGACAGTGTCTGTGGTATATAAATATTTAATCTTACGTCTGACTCGCATGAGTGGGCTCGGAAGGCTCCTGGGGATACCCTGGGGCAGAAAAGCATTTCAAAGGCATTCCCTGCTCTCACGGCAAGGAATCCTTCATTAAATATTTGCTGTACACAGCTCACTGCACAAAGCAATGGTATATTCTAAACATGGGCAACCTCTGCTGCTTCTCAGCAGGTAAGTGAATAAACATGCAATGAACCTCTCGTCTTATGTTGTTTCTTCATCAGTAGCCATACACTACCTTATATAGTCTATACATTTATGTGCCTTGTGAGGAACCTTGTCAGTGCCTTCTGAAACTAAGCCTAAAGCAATTATTTTATGAGAAGATTTACCGTATACCCTGTTGTATTGCCTGTCAACAGTCACCAGTAGGTGGGAGTAAATGAATGACTGAATACAGAAAATCCAATGCTCCCCCTGTGATCATGGCAGGCATCCAGAAATACTTCCCAAACTGAGTAGGAGGGATAGACATCCTTCTAGGCCATTTCCTATATTCTCTTTTATGTTATTAGTGTGGAGCCCTCTAAAGCCATTATAATACTGGAGGTGCCGTGTAGATACCTGCACTGATGCCCTACTATTTATGCCTTTGTAGTATCCTTTGTATCCAAAATTACAAATATGTATGCAGTTAAAGGGCAAAAGTTCAAACTACCAAAAATATTTGTCTTTAAATGCAACGGCAGAACATTTACCTGTGATCACTACATCAGGCAACCTTTCATTGGCTGATCTTAGCAAAGAACTGAAGAAGAGCTCATGTTGTATGAAGGACATGTTCAAAGCTTAGACACATCCTTCCCCGCAGGCAAAGTAGGCATGTGACTTCAACAAACATTCGACTTACCAAGCCCATAGGGACTAGCAGAGGAAAAAGGAAGATAGCTGTTACATCTGTGAAGGGCATAGTGTGTGTATAATGTTGTATTCAGATCATCTCTCTCATTGACTGCTACGTGTTAATGAGAAAGACGCAGAGCATTTCCTTGTGAAAACTCTCACATCCCCAATTCCAAAACCACTGAGAACAAGCGAGAATCTATTTAATGGGCTTGACGTCATCTAAAAGTAATTATACAATGTGTATTAATTAACACTATTGCCACACTTCCCCACGTAACATATAGGTATAAGGCATCTACAAAGTCATTCAAGTTACACTGGTTGGAACATCAATGGTGCAGAAAACTGCATGTTAAAATGTCCTCTACAATAGCTACATTACAAGAATACAACTACCACAATGCTCTGTTCTTTAGATAACTATTAGTACTTTAATGCTACTCATATGGACAAGAATATAACTGCACACTATTGAATGAAAGAGATTTTATTCAAAATATAATTTTATTGTAAGGTAACATCACTTATGAAAACTTAATTATACATTGTAGCAAGAGGGGGAGATGTATCAAGCTGTCTGCTCCAGAATTCTGGACTAAAAAAACTGTATGAAATCTGCCACATTTATTAAGGGATTTAGGCCATTTTAGGCACTTTTCTAACTTGTATGAAAAAGGGTTGTGACCACTGGAAAAGGGGTTCCTTGCAGTAAAAAACAAAAAATTAAGTTGGTACGCCACAGAATCAATTATAGTAGACCAACTAATAGGGGACAAAAGTATAACTCTACAGTCTTATGTCAGATTTATCATCCAGCAGAAGACTGGTCAACTCTGTAGAGGTCTAATGTGCGACAACATAAATCTCCCCCATTGTTTCTGAAAGTAAAAAACTCAATCCAGTATTTAATCTTAGACCTTTTACAATGCATAAAAAGTCAGTGTCTACAACTATTATTTTTTTCTTTGTCGTATAACATAAAAATATAAACGCTCTAGTAAGACATCACAAAAGGATATATTTTTGCTTGCAGCATATAGTTTGTTCTGCACTCTTAAAGTATTATTAGCATGCAGGTAACATAACACATGGTTAAGGATTTAAAGGAAAGCTACCATCAAAATCCATCATGATAAACCAGGGAAGCAATGACTAATAGAACGAGGCACCGTGACTGTGGTAATCTTCTTGTATGTTACTCATGGGCTTCTCCCTTCTAAAATGAACTTTAAAAATGATGCTAATGCCATACCTGGTATTCAAGGTGAATATATTGAATAAAAAAAAAAATACAATAGAATGCAAGAAAGTATACACTATATATAATATAATGTAAGAAATTATAGGGTTTTTACATACAAAAGAAACCTAAATCTTAAAAAAATGGTTCTTTCTTACATCGGCAGGATGTGTATGGGTTTGCTGACCTTCCCCTTAACGGAGCTGAGCTGTAATACACTAAAATAAGAAAACATTTTCAGATCACCACCTGCCATCTTGTTATCAAAAAAGTAGGCATCTGTACACAGGATGGCAGGGGGCTAGGATAAAATATATAAAATGGGAACATTAATTGATCATATTAAATACATCATGGTGGAAAGGAGAAAAGGCAGGTTACACGTTTCAGACAGCTACATGGGACCTGTACTCATAGCATTATAGCAGAGCAGCTACATGAGTGGAGAGAGGTGAACATTCAGCCACATGATACAGAAGGAAACAGAATTGCATACAGAGCTGTTATTAGTGTTGCTTCGTTTTGCTGAGAAAGTCGGGCCTCCAAACATCAAGGAAGGTTTCTGGATACTTGTCCTCCTTGGTAAAGTTCTATTTTTTTTTTCTGGTGAAACAACAGCCTCAAGGGATAAAGTTGGGGTCTTCAGAATCTGGAGAACAAAGAAGAATTTGTATGTAAGGTGGAACAAGTATATATTGTAATACCTTTGTAACAGGAATTTTTTTTTGCCTTACCGGTACTTAATTGGTTTGATAACCTTTCATAATTCTTACAATTCTTCCAGTGAAGCTCTCCTGAAGAAGCTAATTCACTATGGCCCTAGGCTACAACACTCTCTAGGCCCCAGCGCTACACCACTGTGGGACGTCACTCTTATGCTCCGGAGCCTACAGATCCCCGCTTCCTGGGGCTTACGAATAGTAAATGAATGGCATCCAGAGAGTTTCACCAAGGGCAGAGGGGTCCACCAGCATTTGTTTGTAACTAGTTGTAACTAGTCATTTTTGATGTTGCTTACATTCTAAAGCCCATATACAGTTGGTCGTAAAGGGGTTATCTGAAACCTATTAAAAACAGATATGTGGCTGGCTGGGGGGGGCTGCCTAAAAAAATAAACTTGTACTTACCTCCAGGGACCCTCCTGTTGTCCTGCGCCACTGTCTCTCTGGGCCATGCCCCTGTTTGTTTATAGGGGCAGAAAAGCTGTGCCGACCACACCCACCATACATCATTCTCAGCGCTGTTTCAGGTGCTGAGATATTGGGATGTGTGGGCGTGGCTAGCCAGCTCAGCCAGCAGGAAGCTGGTCTGAGTGTAGCTTCCGTGCCCCCAGAACCGGGATTAGGGGTAGGCAATCACCTAGGGTGCTACCTCGCCGTCTTGGCCCTCAGTAGCGATCAGTGATATGTGTATCTCTATAGAGTGAGAAGGCACAGGCGACGCAGGACCGAGCATGAGGTTGTAGGAAGCGCAGGTAGGTAACTATTATTTCTTTATTTATTTATTTGCAGGGCCTGCATATGTACTGTGGACAAGGGGCAGGCTGGCTATATACTACAGAAAGGGGCAAGCTGGCTATATACTAGTGGGGGTTGGCGGGCTATATACTAGTGGGGGCTGGCTGGCTATATACTACAGAGGGGGGCTGGCTACATAATACAGGGGGGGCTGAATGGCTACATACTACAGGGGGGCTGGTTGGCTACAAACTACCGAGGGGCTAGATGGCTACATACTACAGGGGGGGCTGCCTACATACTACAGGGGGATTGACTCGGACAACCCCTTTAATAGAGCGACATTTCTAATGTACTGTATATTTCAAATAAGTCCAATAAATATTTCATAAACATTAACCCCAATTACAAAAAAAAAAGGTTAGGCCTGGCCACATCTTCATCATATGGTGGCCACAATGTAAACGCATTATAACTGTATCAGTATTTACATCAAGGTCATAGGTAAGTTGAAAGCAGATCAGATGTTTTTGATTAAGATGACAATCTGTTTTTTTTTCACAGTCCCATTGGTTTCACAAAAATACGTGACTATGTTTCATGACTACTAGTACAAAATAACATATCCTTTCTTGGATTGTGCCTATTAGGCAGTGTAATTTTGGATTAAAGTACCTAAAATACACGGAGAAGAATGACAGTTTCCTGATGCTCCAGGAGGTCCATGATGGCCAGGAATCCCAGTAGCTCCTGGAGGTCCAGGAATCCCTGGAGAACCAATTGGTCCACGATATCCATCGCTTTCTATTCCTGGTGAACCTGTAACAGGCATAAAAATCTAAGAGCTTACAACAATATATAATGCAATTTCAATACAATAAGAAGATATTGACCTATTACACCTGGAGGTCCCGATGGTCCTTCGTTGCCTTGTCCTGGAGCACCTTTCTCTCCCTGGTATCCTTTAGGTCCTGCAATAAAGCATGTATATGATAAACACATTTTTTGAGCATTATGAAAGGAGACATTAGATACATGAATGCATAGAATTGGATACTCAATCGGCAAACCTTCACGCCAGCCTCATGTGGCCAACACAGGCAGGGTACGCAGACATAGGCAGTTGCCTAAGGAGCTGCCACTGATCAGGCTGAGGGGGGCGATGTTTGACATACTAATTAATAAGATGCTGACGGCTTTTCCCTTCCTTGGCTCAGGCTGCAGCTTCTAACTTTACTTGGTTTTAGTATTTTAGAAATAAAGCTACTACCATTTTTTAAAAAGAAAATTGGATTTAACTCAGCACCCCTCCAGGGCTGTATTTATGCCTAGGCACCATGGACAAATGTTCATGGACAGATAAGATCACATGACCCTCCATCTGCAGCCATTTTATGGACAGGAATGTCTGGCTGATGAGGTAACAGACACGAGACTTCACTTTACATATCAAGAAAGGGGCACAGTACGTTTAATATATATACTTTTGTATATTGCTTAATTACCAAATATCCTGGTCCCCACACTTACACAAACATTACCAAAAACAAGAGGTAAAGTGGCCAACCCCTCTAAAGTATTTATGTCCTTTCAATGTGACTGCCACAAATCACCCATAAATTCCTAAATTTGCTATGATTGTTTCCCAAAATTCCTAGAAATTCAAGACACTCGACAAGTACAGTATGATGGAACTTACTCAACATCCTGTCTTTGGTGCATGTTTCTCTAAAAATTAGCAATAGGAAAAATGGCTAAACTCTGTTCCCCAAATATGAACACAGTAATGAACACTATGGGGCACATTTACTTACCCGGCCCAGTCGCGATCCAGCGGCGCGTTCTCTGCTCTGGATTCGGGTCCGGCCGGGATTTATGAATGTAGTTCTTCCGCCATCCACCAGGTGGCGCTGCTGCGCTGAAAGTCATCTCATCGCGCCGGAATGCACCACCTCGGACCAGGTGAAGGTAAGCGCTTCCCAAGCGACACTTTTTCGGTTTTTAAATGCGGCGGTTTTTCCGAATACGTCGGGTTTTCGTTCGGCCACGCCCCCCGATTTCCGTCGCGCGCATGCCGGCGCCGATGCGCCACAATCCGATCGCGTGCGCCACAATCCCGGGGCAATTCAGGTACAATCGGCACAAATCGGAAATATTCGGGTAACACGTCGGGAAAACGCGAATCGGGCCCTTAGTAAATGACCCCCTATGGGTTGTGGCTTACAGGGTTTTTATTTCAGCAGAAAACACACATTAAATAAATGTAGGTCCAACCTTTGACCATGGGTCCCTAAACCCCTGCTCAGCTGGCAGGGAGAATAGAAAGGGAGATGGGCATGACCGGCTCTCTCTATTGAATACCAGGGAAGTTCAGAAAAAAGCTATGAAAGTAAATAAAATGTCCAGTTCGCTCACCCAATCACCTTTATTGGCCTCCAACAGTGAGTCCATGCGGTGGTGCACACTGCCAGATCCTCGACTCGACACTTTTGAAAAGCGTGCACCTAAAGTGGAGTGGAAGTGCGTATTAGTAGTTTATGTCTAGAATCTGACACAATTGTGTTGCACGGTGTAGATTGAATGTGCACCAAGAAAAAGGTGCAACTATTTGCAGATCCTAAAAAACAGATCTGATTAACGAAGAGTGGGCGACACTATTGAATAATGCGGTGCAAACTGCACATTAGTAAGACAAAAAGGCAGATTGCACCAGTTGTCGTACATCTGGACCAATTTATTTTACTCACATGTGTCATCACCCACTCTGGCCCTAGGCACAATTTATCAGCTTTACCGGTGTTCTTTTAAAGACTTATGCCCTTTCATATTCATGTCACATACACAGGATATATTATAAATGTGTGTTCTAAGTAGTTCCCACCTCTGGGATTTCTGAAAATAGCCTAGCTTTTTCAGATCCTGGACTGGCGTGAAAAGGAAATACACATTAAAATATAACAGCAGTATAACAGCTGTTATATTTTAATGTGTACTTTCTTTATACGTCAGTCTAAGTTCGGGGTTTCCATGGGGTCGTTGATACCTTTCACGTGATGAAACATGTGACCTGATCATGTGACCCGGAACTCCGTCATCCATGGAGGCTTTGCCGGCATTGAACAGAGTGCTGACATGCAAAGTACTTGGATGCTGGGTTTTCGTGTTTACTTTTTGATGGATATATATATACATATATATATATATATATATATATATATATATATATATATATATATATGTGTATTTGCATGTGTTTGGTTGAGATCATGACTAAGACGCGGTAGCGTCGAAACGTATCAATCCAGTGTTTTTATCCTTTTTTGATGCACCCCAGCTAAAATAAAAGACAAGCCTTTTTGCACAGTACCAGTGTGGTGTTCTACAAGTGACGCAAACTTTTATTTTTTCGCTATTCAGAAAAAAGCTAGGCTATTTTCAGAAATCCCAGAGGTGAGAACTACTTAGAACACACATTTATAATATATCCTGTGTATGTGACATGAATATGCAAGGGCATAAGTCTTTAAAAGAACACCGGTAAAGCTGATAAATTGTGCCTAGGGCCAGAGTGGGTGATGACACAGATGAGTAGAAGAAATTGGTCCAGATATATGAAAACTGGTGCAATCTGCCTTAATGCAGTTTGTCTTAGTAATGTGCAGTTTGCACCACATTATTCAATAGTGTCGCCCACTCTTATCAGGTCTGTTTTTTAGGATGTGCACACAGTTGCACCTTTTTTTTTTCTCGGTGCACTTTGAATCTACACCGTGCAACGCAATTGTGTCAGATTCTAAACATAAACTACATATACGCACTACCATGCCACTTTCGGTGCACACTTTTCAAAATTGTCGGACAAAATGCAGCCACAACACAATTATGGTGAAAACACATAATAAATACATGTGCAAGCTCCAAAGAAACTTTTTTCATGCAAACGTACACAAAAAACTAGCGCAGATACAATAATATAAAGTATCTGGGCCATTGTCTTGCTCCAATCACTCAGGCCCTGAAATAGGCACAACACAATCTAACAATTTTTACTGTATTTTCCCTAAGTTGAAGAACCAAAGACAGCATTCTGCTGGCTTCATCAATGTGAATACTTTCTACAGACATTAGTACCTCTTTCTCCCGGATACCCATTCCTAGCTGGTTGTCCTGCTGCTCCGATAACACCCGGCTCTCCCGGTTCCCCTGGTTGCCCTGGATTTCCTGGAGGTCCTGTCTCCCCGATTTTCAATTCTGTATCCCAAAGAGGGACTGGCTGGATATCTTGTTCTCTAAGTACTGCATCTAGCTTTATCAAATGAGCTACAAAAAGGAAATAATAAAGTAGGGGAAAAAAGTAGGGATTATTAGGTATTTCTTAACTTCACGCATAATAGTACCCAATTCAAGTTGATTTAAGAGTATTTTTATAGAAACACTCAGCCCAAAGTAATATACTGTATAATATACTTAAGCAGAGTACGTGTGCAGAACTTGACACAGGATCTAAAAATCTCCAGTTTATCGGGTTTGCCAGGGCTTTTGTGAGGGTAGATGCAGCCATTGTGACTTACCTTGGATTAGCCTTTCGCACACCTGGTGCACCAAGTGGTAAACTGTCGCAATCGACTGAGGTTCCCCCTGCATTGAAGAGTTTGACCTTTCTATTACATGTCACAGAATTTCTTCCAAGTGACTGGCAATCAATGACAGGAGCTCAGTGATGAGAGTGCAGCTGGTCTGCAATGATTTCCTGTCCCTTCACATTGCACAGAATAAGGAAGACATCTTTAATCAAGAGACAAGCAATTAGTCTTGTGTTAATTGTCACTCACCTTCTCTCCCTTTTCTCCACGGGTGCCAGGAAGACCCTATGAAGGTAGAGAATGCAAGAGATGATAGCAGAGGAATATAAATTAGGATGGAGATAAACCCAATAAGTAAATGGCTATAGTCTCAGAAATCTTGATTAGGGCTTTTAAAAAAGAGTTCTTGAGATGTTGGAGCCTGTTCTCCTTCAGCACAAAGCACATCTGGTAAGGTTTGTTGTTGCCTTTGCCAACAGCGGCTACTAGTGGATTCATGTTTTTCCAATGGGTGACCACTGTTTACATTAACATTAACTGTACCATGAGAAGTGAGCTCCGAGTAAATATGGTCATCTCCTTCCTTTTGAGGAGAATAGTAATCAAAAAAATAGATAACATAACGGCACAGCTGAGAATTTTTATCCAGCTAAAGCCAATTTAGTGTGTGGCAGGCGATTACGGTATACTATAAAATGACCATGCTCCTCTTAGGGTCATATATCCGTTTTTTTGTTTTTTTTTTAAGTTCAGGTTAAAATATCCCATTGTTGACTTTTCTAAGGACATATAACAGTCCAAACTGTAGGTATAATTAGAACACAATACAATAAGAATATGATAGATACTGTGACATACCCCCACAATTTATACACACAACTAATAAAGATACAAAACAGTTAGGAAATAAAAAGAAAAGACTATTAGCCTTAAAGGAAATCTACTATTTGTTTTTTATGAATTGTGAACCTAACAAACCTTGCAAATGCTGTAGCTACTCTGATGCAGAAACATATCTTGTTTAATTCCTGAACCGAGTGGTTTTGCTCAAAAAACAATTATAAAATTCAGAACCTTGGAAAGCTGGGGGATAGTGCAGAAATTGATTATTTTTGCCTGGCACGGACAACACAGTGATTACATAATCTTGGCTTATGCTGAGCAGGACAAGGCTGAAGCAGTGTGCATAATTAAGGTGAGAAGAGTGCTGAGGTAGCCCCAGGAGCGACAGAGCCTCATTATCATAATTTTTTTTTCAGCAAAACCACTCAGTTCAGGAAATAAACAAGATATGTTTCTGCATCAGTGTAGCTACAGCAGTGTGAATGTATGTGTGGTTTATAATGTATAAAAGCAAACAGTAGATTTCCTTTAATAGTGAATAGTATAAAGTTACTCACACTGTGGTACACAGCAGAAGATTATGCGGGCCTTTCCAACTGGCCTGGTTTCCCCAAGAACTGGCAAAGGGGGTTTCTTTGGCTTGCTATTTGTAGCCCAGTGCGTTTTTGTTCCCATCTCCTTGTGATGTCACTGGGAGGGGGTTTTGCATGAAACTTCATAACTTTTGAAAGAAATCTACATGATTGCACAATTGCCTTCCTGGAGGCCTAACTACTCAAAATTTGCAAAGATGATAGGGCTAACCCCTATTACCCTACCCTGGTAGTGAGTGCTCCTATTTGGTAGTTATTTGGTAAGATATGATTTTCCTCTGTTTGAAGTTGTCAAACATAACACCCTTGTATACTAAGGAGCCTTTCTTTGATCGGATGTATTTGTCTTAAAGGTGTGAAAGGCCCCACTTGCAGTATAAACAGGCTCAAGTCTTAGTCTTTTGAACTCCATGCCTGGATGATTCCCCTCTGTGGTCGGGGCACCTGGAGGTGGTTTTATGGCAGGTTTTAAAATAAAAATGAGAAATGTAGGAGGAAGGTGGACTACAACAATAAAATATGATATAATTCCTGTAACATTACTACAGTTACTGTAAGAGAATCTTCTGATTTACATACCGTTGGTCCTACATCACCGACTGGTCCCTTTTCACCTGGGTTTCCAGTAAGACCATGAAGTCCTTGTATACCCTGAGGACATGAAAAGCAAAATAATATCACTACTAAAATAGGTTTTGGTTAAGTGTTTGTAGAAATCATCATTGTATCATAGGACTTAGGATGGAGGTTTTAAATCAGTGAATCAATAAACATTACCAATCACTATTTCTTTGCGCTGTAATTCTGTGGTTAGTAAGAGCGGCATGACAACTACTCTGTATAAAGCAGGCCTTGAAGTATTGCTTTGAAGGTAATATATAGGATACGGACAGGTAATGCAATTGTTCTGCTTGATGTCGAGTTGCCCATGGCAACCCAAAAAGTAGTAGTCATTTCACATATTCATTTCATAGGATTTGAAGTCAAAATTAAATTGAATCTGATCAATGCTGGGCCTTGTTGATGGCTGTACATATGGCTCCAGTTGTAACATGCTATGAAAAGTCATACAGATTTAAAGAAGGTAAAAAAAAGGATGAAGAATGACCATGGGGTGGTCAATGTACAAGCTCCATGCCAATGGTGCCTAATGCCTATATCTGATTAGATTAAAGCCAATAGCTGTGTGCTGCAAGGAAATAGTGCTAACTAATGGCACTGAACTGGAAGGTACTGAAAATGAATGTGTTATAAATGTATGTATACACTATCCATGCAGTCTTTTATAGGGACTTTCCTGATTCCTAAACTACTAAGTGGTCGTTTGTGATCCAACACCTAACACCCTACTGACCAGATTTTATAGACTACAATTATAGCTGGAAGAATGCAATTCGGTCTATAGCAGTGATGGCGAACCTTTTAGCGACCGAGTGCCCAAACTGCAACCCCAAACCTCCCTCATTTATCACAAGGTGCCAACCAAAAATCAGTAGTAATTTATTGCTCCCTGAATAACTTTCAATCATACTGGCCTCCTGAGGACACCAACACAGTAGAAAGAAAGAGGGAAAATTTGCACAATTGTAGCTTCTATCCAGTATCTCTCTCTACACAGAGAACCAATGGGGCCAGCAGTAGCTTCTCCAAAGATAATTCTTCTCTGTCTACACATTCTCCCTCTTCCTACAGTCCCAAGCAGCATCTTTTAAGTTGCTTGGAACTGCAGTAAAATTCTTTGAGCCCTGTCTGGTGTCCTGGGGCAATGGCCCGGGTGCCCACAGAAAGAGATCAGAGTGCCGCCTCTGGCACCCGTGCCATAGGTTCGCCACCACTGGTCTATAGTGTACAAGCCATCCAGTCGCACTGCAGGTGGGGCTCTCTTTTTCTTCTACAGTAGCTACCCCTGCAATGCAGCTGGATGGCCGATACACTACAGAGGGGTACTTTAACAAACTATTACTTTAAGAGTTTGCATATTTGCGCAACCAGATTATTTTAGTTCCTTATATTTATTTTTCCGCCCTAGAAGTTTTTAGTTGTTTTTTAGTATTATACAGATTATATTATTATACATATTAGAAGCGTCATGAAGGTTAAAAGAGTTTTTAAATTATTCTAATTATTCTGGGTGTGTGAGGATTTTACTGTAGATTTCATATTTTCTCCAGATGGCATGTTAGATTAATACATGCCATGAGTAAATGTACAAATGATCATCCAACAAATGTCGGGTCCCTGCATCTTTTATACAACATAATAGATTCTCAAATGTGGACACAGGGACATGTGATGCTGACAAATGTCAACTGTATGAAGATTTCCTGATACTGTACCACTGTATACTGCATGTAAATGGAATGGAAAAGAATGGTACCAAATGTTTATCCGCACATTCCACACATAATTCCTCTTCAAATTCAATGAACTTGCTGTGAAAAAAGCCATTCATTTTGGTCATCTTCACTTGTACAGAAGATATATCTCAATGTACTTATTTCTGACTTATCTGGACGTGTGGTGTTCCAGCTTTAAATGCCTGTAATATATTACATATAATGAGACCAATTTCAAATGTCTAACATTGTATTTTTCCACCCTCGCTTTCCTGGTCTCTGGCTATGTATTATAGGAATGCTATAAATAAATCTTGCCCTATATAGAGAGGTTGCCACTATGACAAATAGATATTCTGTCCTATTCTAGATCTTGTTTAGGAAACAAAAATGGCCAATTACAAATAATCCATGTTGTAACAAAGTAAGGATCAGCCTATAAATAAGAGTAATTCCCAGAAGGATGGCAGGCTCCAGGGGCAGTGGACCCACTGGACCCCAGCGGACCATGACATAAGCCGACACCTGGGACCGTAATCTAAGTGACACCCGGTTTTCACCAGAGCCCATCGCATAAATGGAGCAGAGCTAGCAGATGAAGAATCCAGGGAGTTATAAGAAAATTTCGCCCATGGTAACAGAATAAACCAGTTGTCCTGACGGGAAGAAACAAAATGGCGGTGATAGCAGCCCAAAGTCTCGTTAACTCTTTCCACTCAATCGACGGTGGGTGATAGGTGGAAAAAAAGTCCAATTTTACTTGAATCTGGTTACACAGGGATCGACAGAGCTTAGAAATGATGTGCTGAGAAAGTCCATGAAGCCGGAAGATGTGATGGAAGAACAGACTGGCAAGGCGAGGAACAGACGTTAGACCTGAAAGAGGAACAACATGGGACATTTTGGAAAAACGGCCAGTTACCACCCAGATGACGGTATTGCCAGAGGAAGGAGGAAGGTCTGTAATGAAGTCCATTGCCATCTGAGACCACCGGCGGCTGGGTAACAGTAACAGCAGTAGTAGAGCAGGTGGTTTAAGGCAAGATGGCTGGAATTGCAGGAACCCACAAAATCCCATGCATTTTTGACCAGGTCAGGCCACCAGTAGAAATGGGAAATGAGGGCTTCAGAGCGTTGCACTGCAGGGTGCCCAGCCACACAAGAGCAATGTTCTCAAGTTAATATCCTCTTTCGAAGTGTAGGTTGGACATAAGTCTTGCCAGGAGGAAGTCACCGAAGATCCACTGTAGCAGCAACAACCAGTTGCTCGGGAGAAATTATATGCTGAGGAGCCGGTTCTTCGAAAATGACATCAGAGGCACGAGAGAGGGCATCAGCCTTGACATTCTTATCAGCAGGACGGAAGTGAATGAGAAGTTTAAAATGTGAAAAGAAGAGCTACCAGCAGGCTTGCCTAGGGTTGAGGTTGAGCAGTCTGGAGATATAGGAGGTTCTTATGATCTGTATATACGCAGATCGGATGGAGAGCTCCCTCCAGAAGATAATGCCATTCTACCAGAGCAAGTTTTATGGCGAGTAGTTCTCTATCTCCTATGGAGTAATTCCTCTCTGCGGAGTAGAAAGTCTTAGAGAAAAAGCCGCAAGTGAGAGTTCGGCCTTTAGGCCCTTTCTGGGTGAGCACCGCCCCAGCTCCTAGTAAGGAGGCATCAACTTCCAGATGAAAAGGCATCAGGCCGAGTAAGAACAAAGACAGATTTTAAACTTGAGAAGGCTTCTTCAGCCGCCACAGGCCAAAACCGGGTATTAGCGCCTTTCATAGGAGACAACAATAGGAGACACAAGAGAGTAGAAGTGCGGGATAAACTGACGGCAATAGTTCGCAAAGCCCAGGAATCTATTTATTGCTTGTAGTTCTACCGGGAGTGGCCATTGAAGAACTACAGAAAATTCAGCAGGATCCATTTGTAGAGCCCTGTCAGAGATAATGTAGCCAAGGAAGGGAAGACTCTCCTGATGGAACTGGCAATTTTCGAGTTTGGCGTAGAGGCTATTGGCTCCTAGACAACTGAGGACGTGACTACGTGGGACCGATGGGATTCAAGTTCCACAGAAACACTAGTATGTTATCTAGATAAACCATGGCACAGGTGTATAAAAAGTCCCTGAAGATGTCGTTGACAAACTCATGAAAGACGGCTGGTGTATTACTAAGTCTGAACAGCATAACCAGGTGGGCATAACTCAAAGTGCCCATTGCAAGTGTTAAAAGCGGTCTTCCACTTGTCACCCTTGCGGATGCAGATGATGTTATAGGCCCCACAAAGGTCCAGTTTGGAAAAGACCTTGGCTCCACGTAGACGGTCGAACAGTTCAGTGATCAACTGCAAAGGATAGAGGTTCTTAATGGTGACCTTAATAAGACCGAGGTAGTCAACACAAGGACAGAGTGACCCATCCTTCTTGGTCACAAAGAAGCCTGCACCAGCCGTAGAAGAGGATTTACAAATAAACCATCTCTGCAGGTTCTTTTGATATAGTCCAACATTGCTGCAGTTTCAAGCACAGAAAGAGGGTACACCCGACCCCGAGGAGGCGACGTACCCGGCAGCAGGTCAACAGGGCAGTCATAGGGACGGTGCAGTGGCAAAGTCTCTGCTTGCTTTTTAGAACAAACGTCAATAAAGTCCTTATAGCAAGCTGGAAGACCCTCCAAAGGCTTGGAAATCACAGAAGAGACCAAGACGGTACTGGATGAGGAACCACCATGCAGCGAGACTGGCAATCTGGTCCTCAATTAAGAATCTCCCCTGTCTTCCAGTTAAAGACAGGTGCCTGAAGCTGCAACCACGGAAGGCCCAACAGGAGGGACGAGGAGGAACGAGGCAGCACATAAAAGGACAGTCTCTCTTTATGTGGAGCTCCGACTTGCAGGAGCATAGGTTCTGTGTGGTACTGGACCAGAGAGGATTTGACCACTGACCAAGGATATGACCAAGGGCTTCTCGAGGCGGACCACAGGGACGTAATGCTGGGAGACCGGACCAGCATCCATGAAGTTCCACCGCAGAACCAGGAAGACAGAAACCTGAAACTGGCCATCAGTGCCAAAGCTGAGGAGCATGGGAATGTTCAAGCCTGGAGACGCTTCTCCCAAGAGTCCTAGGTGCGGGTGTTTCCCAGAAGCTGAGGACGGACAGGACTAGCCCCAAGGAAATGTTCTGTACTGGCACAATAAATACAGAAATCCTCCCGACGTTGCCTGGAAAGTTCCTGGGGAGAAAGCCTAGCTGTATCCACTTGCATAGATTCATCTGCAGTGGTCACAACCGGAGGCTGAAGCGGTCTTTGGAAGGCAGGAGCCAAGCGAGGCAAACATCGGACCCGGGCTTGCGCTTGTTCAAGATGTTGCTCCTCAGCACACTCCTTAAACGGATATCAATCCCAGTGGAAAGCGAGATAAGTTCACTCAAAGTGGATGGCAGGTCACGTGCAGACAGCACGTCTTTTACTTGTCCTGAAAGCCCTTTTTTGAAGGTTGCAGCAGGGCCGCATCTGCCATGAGGCGAGATGAAAATCTCGCCTCAGGCGGCAGAATGCGGGTTCCTGTAAAGGGTGGCGAAATTTGCCGCTCTAAAGTGGGCGATTCGGGCGTCCATTAACGCCCGAATCGCCCACCAGCTAAATAAATCGCGCCTGTCTCTTTAAGACACAGGCGCGATTTATATGCGGAGCGACGCAGCGCCTCTCCGGCAGCTGCGTCGCTCTGTTCTAAGCAGTGACACAGGCGTCATGACGTCACGCGCCTGTGTCACTGTGCGGAGCCGCGGCTCACAGGAGAGCTGCGTGAAGACCGGAGCCGCGCCGAGGGAGCATCTGCCTGCAGGTGAGTAGGATTTTATTAGTTTTCATGTACTTTAATTAAATGTGTGGAGGTTTCATGTTATACTGGGTGGGGGGGGTACTATATGGGGCTAGAAAACGTTTAATACTGGGGGGGCGACGCTATAGATATCATATGGGGCCATAATTATTTTATACTAGGGGGGGTGCTATATATATTATTTGGGGCCATAATTATTTTATACTAGGGGGGGGATGCTACATATATTATTTGGGGCCATAATTATTTTATACTAGGGGGGGGTTCTATATATATTATTTGGGGCCATAATTAATTTATACTAGGGGGGGGGGATGCTATATTTTATTTGGGGATTTGGGGCTATAATTATTTTATACTGGGGGGATGCTATATATATATTATATGGGGCCATAATTATTTTATACTGGGGGGGGGGATGCTATATATTATATATCACTATAACACTAAGCTGAGGGGGGCTGTATATTGGGTACAGTATATTACTAAGCTGGGGGGGCTGTATATTGGGTACAGTATATTACTAAGCTGGGGGGGGCTGTATATCGGGTACAGTATATTACTTAGTTGCAGGGGCTGTATATGGGATACAGTATATTACTAAGCTGGGAGGGAACTGTATATGTGGGGCAAGATTTTATTTAAGCTGTAGGGGATCTGTATATAATATAATTGGGGGGTGAATAACGAGGCCTTTAAATATATGAGAGCAGGGATATATAAAAATAAATGTAATATATATATATATATATATATATATAGAAGAAAAAGGAAAGTTTAGAGCAGCACAGCAACTCCGGTGGGTGCAAGTCCGTAAGTCCCCAGGCAGGGGGACTGCAATGTAAGGTTTAGGAAGAGGCAGCACTCCAAAAGGTAATTTCAAAAAAGTGGGGTGTCTTTATTCCATAAGCGACGTTTCAGCTCCTTACGAGCCTTTTTCAAGCATGGTGAAAGGAGGCCAGCAATCAAACATATAAAGGCCTGCTATGCATTTCATTGGTCCACATGGACCGTGTGTGCATACATAATAATACAAGTGTTACATCATATGATATATACTAGTGTTAACATAAGATCAATATCACAGTTAAACAGTGAAAATACATAGTGAAGAGTGAGATAATTCATTGTGAAATCTTACACCTAGGTAAATGACAACCAATCGGCTACCGGATCCTCCCCATCTCGGCACGTTCATTCATGAATTCCTCATTGATTGTATCTCCAGCTGAGTGAGGGCGCGGAGTTTGTCTCCCACTACCAGAGAGAGGGAGTGTTCTGGACTTAATTCCCCAGAGTGGGCGGAGGAACAATGTGTGCTGTAAACATGCCCGAATGATACAAGAATTGGCGCATGTGCGCTAGACCTCTGTGCATCGGCGGCCATCTTGGAAGAGGGTAAATAGTGCTTAGGACCAAGTCCGGTGCCCATGTGTCAAATTAGTGAAGCAAAGGGAACCGTGGTTCCCATGGAAACCGAGGTAAACAGCATTCTGCCTCTCCTGGATCCCGGTGCATGTGGGTGGACCTGGGTAGTTAAATCACCGCCCTGGTACCCTTGCACGGACTCACGGGCCTTGAGATGGCGCAATCGGTGAGACTGTCGCCTTCCTTACTCGGTGTCCTCCCGGTCCCTACGGAGATGTGGCATCGCTGTACAAACCACCTCGGATCCGATGACTGGGTTATCATACGAGGTCCTGTATAGCACATGTGGACAAAAAGTAAAAAAATGTCCGGATCCGGTAGCCGATTGGTTGTCATTTACTTAGGTGTAAGATTTCACAATGAATTATCTCACTCTTCACTATGTATTTTCACTGTTTAACTGTGATATTGATCTTATGTTAACACTAGTATATATCATATGATGTAACACTTGTATTATTATGTATGCACACACGGTCCATGTGGACCAATGAAATGCATAGCAGGCCTTTATATGTTTGATTGCTGGCCTCCTTTCACCATGCTTGAAAAAGGCTCGTAAGGAGCTGAAACGTCGCTTATGGAATAAAGACACCCCACTTTTTTGAAATTACCTTTTGGAGTGCTGCCTCTTCCTAAACCTTATATATATATATATATATATATATATATATATATATATATATATATATATATATATATATATTCATTAGTGGGTGCTATATATTTATTAGTTATAGGATACAGATTACTTTGCATCATGTAAACCAAATGTTGGAGAGGTCTGTAATAATAAATTGGGGGTGTTGTATATTGATTGGTGCTTAGCATGCTATAATTCCAGCAGACCAATATATATATGAAGGGATGTGTTATATGTGGGGAGAGTGCGGTCAGTTGTGTTGTGAGGGGTATATATTATTTAGGAGCACAGTGTTGTTATCCAGGAGACTTCATACTGTAAGTGACTGTGGTATTTTTAGGGACGCCGGGTGGAGATGCTGCACGGAGCTGAAGATATCCGGCCGTGAATTCAGCAGTGATACGTCATGGATTGGAGAACCCGGAATAAAGTTCTACTGATGGAAGAGATTGTCATCTATAAGGTACTAGATGCCACTAATGCCTCTCAGATACTGTAGTCAGTCACACAGTGTCAGGGAGCTGTCTGTAGGGTTGTTAATTGTTAGTAAAGTTTAAGGATTTACTTAACAGGGAGCGGCAGCATTTTAATATTCGCCTCAGGCAGCAAATATGCTAGAATCGGCCCTGGGTTGCAGTCAGGGCTGCATCGTTCCAAGTTAGCTCCGAGGCCAGGGTACAGAACTGAAGCACATAGTCACCAACTGAAGAGTCCCCCTGACACAGGTTCAGTAGTGCAGTCACAGCAGAAGATTCTCTTGCAGGTTCCTCAAAGACTGACTGGAACTCAGCAAAGAAGGAGGCGATATCAGCTATAACCGGATCTTTTCATTCCCAGAGGGGAGTAGCCTATGCCAGGAGCCTCCCGGAGAGGAGGCTGATGAAGAAACCTGCCTAAGACTGATCCGAGATGAATTGAGATGGCATAAGCTCAATGTGCAGGGAGCACTGGGTAATAAAGCCTCTGCACAACTAAAAGTCCCCTTTATACTTGACAGCAAGGAGAGTCTCAGCCTAGGTTCAGCAGCAAGCAGGCTAACCGGAGTAGTAGGAAGAGCCGCAGGACCTTGACGCTGTTGCTGAGTAGCCATCAGTTGCTGCAACATGGCAGTGATTGGACCACAACGATGGTAAGATCAGCCAGTTTAGACAGCAGGCCCTTGCCGGGATCCATGGCCGGATCTTACTTCCAGGTTCCAGGGGACCCACTAGTCCACTGCAGACGATGACATAAGCCAACACCTGGGACCGGAATCTAAGTGGCGTCCGGTTGTCACCAGAGCCTGCCGCAAAGCGGGTTGGACTTGCCGCGGCATGGTACCACCAGGTCATTCCACAGGTACGACTTTGTCCCCAGTGGCAGCCAAGGTGAGGTACACAGACGTAAAGCAGGATCGTAGTCGGGGACAGGCAGGAGGTCAGGACGGGCAACTCAGGATCAAGGACAAAGCAACAGGTCAGGGCAGAAGGAACAGGATCCAAGTCTAATACAGAACTGAGGTCACAACGGGAAATCCAAACACAAGCACGAGGCAGGGACAGAAGCTTTCTCAACGGCATGACCACGAAGATCCGGTGGGGAACGCTGGGAGAGCCTGGCTTTATTACAATTTCCAGGGGACGGCCAGCACCAATCAGCGGTGCGCTGGCCCTTTAAACCTTTGAGTGCCGGCACATGCACCCTAGGAGGCGGGGACGTGCACCGGGATGCTGGGGCCAGAGCGTGACACCGGCGGCAGCACAATATGGTTGCCGGAGAAACCGTGACACAGGTCTCTTCAATGGGGTGATTTATCAATCTACTTGCAACATAATTCTGGCATCATTCACACAAAAAAAAAACATGTCTACAATGCTTTGTGCTACATTTATCAGGGCTTTTAGACACGTTTCTGACTAGTACAACATAGGTGTTGCCGAAGAAAAATCTATATGCCAATGCACCACAATTTCACGCAGAGAACTTGAACAATTAGCAGATGGCGCAAAGTAAGACTAGACAGGCTTAAACAACTCTGAATTTATCATCCAGCGTCAGGCGTCTCTGTGGGCACCCAGGCCATCACTCAGCATAAAGATCACCATTCAGGACTCAAGATCTCCTCCCACAGTCGGAAGCAGCCCAGGACGTACCACGTTCAGCACTATTTTAAAGTGACTTGACGTGCAGGATGAGCAAAGAGGTGTGGACAGAGCTGAATTATCATTGTAGTCCCTTCACCGGACCTGTGATTCATCCTGTTAAGGGGACCTTAGAGAGAAGCTACAATAATAATCCAAATTTCTCCTTCTTTCTACTCTATTGGTGTCCTCAGGATGCCAATACGTTTGAAACCTGTAAGTTAATTTAAATTGTCATTAGGCATTTTGTGAAAAATATGTGGCTTTTGTTTGTAGTTTCGGCACTCAGTCCCTAAAAGGTTTGCAATCACTGGTCTAGTCTAACTGGACTAATGTACAACACTTTGATATATCTCCTCCCAAAGTATACCCATCTAAAGAAGCTTTCCTTAAACTGATCAATTTCCACAGAACCAAACACATCATTCTGATCAGGGATACACATGCCATGAGGACAGTATCAGGGGCTCAGTCGGCTACTATAAAGTAGGATGCACTCACACCTCTTATCATGGATGTGAGACCCCCTGCATGCAACATACTATCTAATTTTCGGATGCCTTTCTTTAGTGCACCCCAGGCAGTTTTTTTTTTTCATCCCATATCTGCAAGGAAGCAGATCTCAGCATAACCTTCTAAGGGTCAAGATCCACAAGATACTATTTGGCTAAGGGAACTCAACATACTTATGTGTTGAGTCAAACTCTAGAAATATCTAATACAAGTTTTCATTAATATTTGGTTAGGATACAACAACAAAGGTCACAAACCAAGATATACAACAGTTCCACCAAATCCAACTTAGACCATCATAGACCTTGTTACTGCACTAGATCAGCCTATCAAAATGTAAAAGTGTGACTTATTCTATTCCACAAAGGAAGTAGCTAGAATTGAGAGATGTCTGCTTTATGTGAAGTGGGATTTATGGGATTTTGTAAGATATTTTACAATCTTCAGCTTTAAGATATAGTACGGTAGATATGATACAATCTTCAGCTTTATGACCATGTTCCAAGATATTCATGTTGTCAGGGCCAGTGTCAGCACACTGCATACACGGGCAAGTGCTGGGGCCCACAACTACTAGGAGGGCCCACTGAAGGTGGGGGAGTTAAATGTAATCATTCTGTAGAGAGCAGTGCCCGTGCTGCAGTTTTGGAATGTTTCACCTGCTAGAATCACCTAAATTTAGTTGTTTCTTCCTTTCACGATGGAGGCCCCGCCCACTAGCCCGGGCCAACTGTGCAGCTGCCAGAAAGTGGCCTGTATTCTGCTCTTCCTGGCAGCATAAGACCCCCACAAGCCTGGAGCACATGTTACAGGTCCTGTGCCTGCAATGGGACACCAGGAGCCGACTGTCTGGAGGTGAGTGCAGAGACCCAGGTGCTGGAGCTGTGCCCACTGTGACATGTGCACTAGTAGCTGTGAATCTGCTCTTATGTCCTCCTGGGATCACACAGGTCCACCTACAGCAGTGGTGGTGAACCTATGGCACGGGTGCCAGAGGTGGCACTCAGGGCCCTCTCTGTGGGCACTCAGACTATTGCCCCAATTTCACCAAAAAGGACCAAATCCACTAAATCTTCCTGCAGTCCCAAGCAACTTAAAAGATGCTGCTCTCAGCACTATTCTAAATTGACACTTCATTGGCTGTTTGGAACAGCAGGAAAAATGAGAAGGTGTTGACAGAACTGCATTGTCTTTGGAGGTCATCCTGCTGGACCCACCATTGTTCCTGGAGAGCAGCTACAATGATGGTCTGAATTTGTCCACCTCCTTTCAACTGTATTGGTGGCCTCAGGGGGGGGGGGCAATACAATTGAATGATGTTGAAGAACAGGTAGCAATAAGTTACTGCTTAAAATGCCATTTGGCACTTCATGGTAAATAAGTGGATTCTGGTTGTAGTTTGGGCACTCAGTCTCTAAAAGGTTCACCATCACTGACCTATAGCTTATCAACAGGAGAGGTAAGTATGAGACTGTACTTCTATGTTTACATGTGTGTGATGTGAGCAAATATACATATATGACTGTGTACACTATATCTGTATGTGTGTGTTTACAGCCTGTTATCTGAGTATTGTCTGCTATATATATATAATGGGGCACATTTACTTACCCATCCCTGGCGCGTTCCCCGGTGTGCATTGTCCGACTGGAATGCACTGTGCCGCGATTCACACAGCGATCGTACACCCGATATCCTGCATGTGTTGCTTCCCCGCTCAGGTCTGCTGGAGTTCACCATCTTCTTCCTGGTGTATTATAAGTGCTTGTTCTTGCGACACAATTTAAATGTTAAATCCCGCGCTCAGTCCGAATCGTCCAATGGCCCGCCACCTCATTTCTGTCACATGAAAGCCGGCGCCGCTGTACCAAAATCCCATCACGTGCGACACAATCCCCTTCTAAATACCTATCCCAGCGAAGCAAATGTGAAGGTGATAAGTGTGTGAGTGATGTTAAAGGAAACCTACCACTTCCGATGGTGGTTATAAGCTGCAAATGTTGTGCACCAGCTCAGGGTGAGCTGGTGCTGGCGCTTATTTTCGTTATGTTTTTAAACAGATGTAAAGCGTTTAAACGCTTTAGTAATCTTTATATACGAAGTAGCTTCACCGCACCGTGGTACGCGCTTGGCGCACCATGCGCGTGTCCACTTCCTATTCAGGCGCACGGCATTTGCAGCTTATAACCAGTGGTAGGTTTCCTTTAATTATGTGTAATAGATGTCTGTAACCTGTACCTGTTTGTTACCTGTACTATGTACGTGTGTCTATATAATACGTATGTGTAATAGGTATATGCTGCATCTATGTGGGTATATATTATATACATGTGTAACAGGTATATGCTGTATCTATGTGAATACATATCATATACATGTGTAATAGGTATATGCTGTATGTAATGTATGTATGTGCGTACATATAATAAGCGGGTGTAATAGGTATGTGCTGTATGTAATATATGTATGTGAGTATATATTATATACATGTGTAATAGGTATGTGCTGTATGTAATGTATGCACATGTTGTATGTGCATGTAATAGGTATGTGCTATATGCAGGGCAGCGTCTGTATTTTATAGAGGGAAAAACAACTCCGACTGCTGGTATGACAGAAGCTGACAAACTTAGCTGCAGGTGTAAGCTTTATATTGTAGGAGACCCCAACCTCAGTTATGCTACTATTTGGGGTTAAAAAGCAGCCTCAGAAAGCAGGACATGGCTCTGCTGCCTGCACAGTACAGCACCTGCTACAGTGAGCCTAGACACAGAGCTGGTATCACAATGTGAGGGGGAGGTGGGAGGCACTAATGGGGGTATTATACTATCTAGGAAGGAATTTCTCTGCCGCAAATATCAGGAGGTAAGGAGCACAGGGGCCCGCTGAGGCTCTGACGCCCAGGGGCTTCCTTAAACCTGAAGCTGGAGCTGCATGTTGTGCTCCTTAAATAAGATAAGGGAGGACTGGTACAAGCAGCATTAACCTATTAGTCATCTTTTCATATCTCCCAACCGTCCCGGATTTAGCGTGACAGTCCCGTTTTTTGGGCTCTGTCACACTGCCACGGGCTGCTGGGATGATATGTCCAGGGCTCCGCCCATTTTTTCCGCTTTGTCCCGCCTCCTACAGACCCCGTAGTTTAGAGCTGCAGAAGTCATGTGAGGAGGTATTTCAGCCCCCAGCTGGCCACACCCCCTCCCCGAGTCAGTCAGACTGGAGCCAGAAGAATACTGAATGACTGCGGGGGAACGAGGAAAGGTAAGAACCTGAGGGTTTTTATTTACTACCTGGAGAAAGGGGGCCACAGGAAGAGGAGCCAGGAGGATAGAGGACAGGAGGAGGCTGGTGGGTGCTGCTGGAGAACAGGGGGAGGCTGCTGGGTGCTGCTGTAGGGACAGGGGGAGGCTGCTGGGTGCTGCTGAAGGACAGGAGGAGGCTGCTGGGTGCTGCTGGAGGACAGGAGGATGGTGCTGCTGGAGGACAGGAGGAGGCTGCTGGGTGCTGCTGTAGGACAGGAGGAGGATAGAGGACAGGAGGAGGCTGCTGGGTGCTGCTGGAGGACAGGGGGAGGTTGCTGGATGCTGCTGGAGGACAGGGGAAGGCTGCTGGGTGCTGCTGGAGGACAGGAGGAGGGTGCTGGGTGCTGCTGGAGGACAGGAGGAGGCTGCTGGAGGACAGGAGGAGGCTGCTGGGTGCTGCTGGAGGACAGGAGAAGGCTTCTGGGTGCTGCTGGAGGACAGGAGAAGGCTTCTGGGTGCTGCTGGAGGACAGGAGAAGGCTGCTGGAGGACAGGAGAAGGCTTCTGGGTGCTGCTGGAGGACAGGAGAAGGCTGCTGGGTGCTGCTGGAGGACAGGAGAAGGCTGCTGGGTGCTGCTGGAGGACAGGAGAAGGCTGCTGGGTGCTGCTGGAGGACAGGAGTAGGCTGCTGGAGGAGGCAGGAGGCTGCTGGAGGACAGGGGGAGGCTGGAGGCTGCTGGAGGAGGAGGAGGCTGAGGGTGCTGGAGGACAGGAGGAGGCTGGGTGGCAGGTGGAGCCTACAGGAGGAGAATAGAGGAGGAGGCTGCTGGAGGACAGGAGGCGGCTGGAGGGCAGGAGGAGGTGGCTAGAGGACAGGAGGAAGTGGCTGGAGGACAGGAGGAGGAAGCGGCTGGAGGACAGGAGGAGGAGGTTCGAGGACAGGAGGAGGAGGCTGGAGGACAGGAGGAGGAGGCTGGAGGAGAGGAGGAGGAGGCTGGAGGACAGGAGGAGGTTGGAGAGCAGGAAGATGCTGGAGGCTGCTGGGGGACAGAAGGAGGAGGCTGGGGGACAGGAGGAGTACAGGAGGATTCTGGAGGGGACTGTGGGACTGGAGGAGGAGGCTGGTGGACAGGAGGAGGTCGGAGGACAGGAGGATTCTGGAGGGGACTGTGGGACTGGAGGACATGTGGAGGCTACAGGATGCTGGGGACAGGAGGCTACAGGATGCAGATGGAGGACAGGAGGCTACAGGAGGAGGCTGGAGGACAGGAGGCTACAGGAGGAGGCTGGAGGAAAGGGGACCACAGGAGGAGGCTAGAGGACAGGGGACCACAGGAGGAGGCTGGAGGACAGGGGACCACAGGAAGAGGCTGGAGGACAGGGGACCACAGGAGGAGGCTGCAGGACAGGAGGAGGTTGGAAGACAGGAGGAAGCTGGGGACAGGAGGCTACATTATGAGGAAGATAGAGAACAGGCACCACACCATGTGAGAAGGGGAAGGGGTAGGAATACAGATAAAATGATGTGTAAGTTTGAGGAGATAAATAAAAGTGGAAAACGAAAGGGAGGATAAAATTAAAGAGGGGTTTTATATGTTGCAATTTGCATTAGGGGGTATTAAACGGGTCCATGGGGGGTGGCCAAAGTGAGGGGCACTGTACTATGTGGGGACCGTCAAGGTCAATATTATACTATGCTTGTGGGTGGGACAATGGCTGTGGTTTAGAAAAAGTGGGAGGGGCTTTTGTCCCTCTTTCTCTCGTCCAAAAGTTGGGAGGTATGATCTTTCTGATCTCCTCTTTCTGATCACCATCAAATGGCATCTTTTCAGGTGGCATAGTAGTTTTTGGGCCCCCTTAGTCTTCAGTATTTGCTGCAAAAGTGCCTCAAAGCGCCCTTATATGGATAGTGACATCACTGGGAACCTCCCTGAGCATACACTCAGTGGAGGCTAGGGGCTGGATGCAATACGCTGCATCCATCGCTCATAGGCTACAAGCAGAAGGAGGGAGATGGATGGAAAGACAGAGTTTGCTGTGTCTTTCCATCTCCTATATCTTCCATCTCCTATATCCCTCAGTTTACAACATAATAAGGCAGATTTATCAAGCTGTTTGAAAGTCAGAATATTTCTAGTTGACCATGGAAACCAATCACAGCTCCCCTTTAAAATATTCATGAGCACTGGTAAAATGAAAGCTGAGCTGTGATTGGTTGCCATGGGCAACTAGAAATATTCTGACTTTCAGAAAGCTTGATAAATCTGCCCCATACTGTGCATATGAAGGCAAAAAGGATTCTTCTGTCTGCCAGTATACATCACAGGATGCACTCAACGGATATATCGGGAGCTTTCATAGATCAGTTATGGACAAAAGAAACATCGAAATATAAGATCCAACATTTAGTTGGATATTCATGGTTCTTACCCGAGGCCCAGGTGGTCCTGGCATTCCGGAGATCCCCTCCACACCTCGTATACCCTAGAAATACATACTGGTCAAATAATAATGATTAAAAAAATGACAACAATATAACCATAGCATATGGTTAATAATGTCTTATAAATGCCTTATCTTGCTATGAGTCATCGCAACATGTACATAGCTTTTAGTTTTTTTCTATTAAAATTACAAAAAAAGTGATTTATTGAAAAACCAGCAGCTGTTCTCTGCAGTAAGCAAAATCCAACTTTATATTAAAAGGTCACATTTGTCTGGAGAGTTTCAGAAGCATAATGAGCTGTCACTGAGATGCGTGTCTAGCTGCAAATGTTGACAATTTAGAAATCTGTGTGGACAAATTTTCAAAGAACAACCTACATGTGCCATGATTAAAAGTGTGAAAAAGTTATGATGGTATAATCCTAACTCTTCTCATAATACCAGCAGTTTCGGCAATAAATAAGGAGACAAATCCATAGTATCCATAGTATTTTACTAGCAGTATATGTGTAGGAAACTATATGACGTTCATGAGGCAGGCATTAATGAAGGGATAAGGTTCTGAGGAATGTTACTGATAAAACACAGTGAATCTCTGGATGTTGGTATTTGATCTTACTATCTACAGAGCTGGAGCAGCATGAGAAAAGTCTCAGCGACTGAAAATGGCGTTTGCACATCTTATATTAGTGGCAGCACAGGCAGGGTGCACAATGTGAGAATAATGATACGTATTTAACCTCTTAGGAAACTGAATCTTTATGCCCAGATATTCAGGCAGTTCTTCTTCTGTTTTCAGCTTTACCTTTAATAAGCCATAACTAAACTTTTACATTTTCCTTCATTCTGCCCAGATGCCCTTTTCCAGGTTGAATTGCAATCTTTAATACACTAATTTTTGGTCAAAAGAACCTATTAACAAACTTACATTTTTTATGGTGGGGAGGCAAACACAACTTTATTTTGCATTTAGTATAATGTATTTGGTTAGCTTAAAGGAGGTGTATTAAAGGGGTTGTCCACTTTCAGTAAATAATTGATATGGTTTGTGTAATGAAAATTTATGCAATTTTCCAATATACATTCTGTATCAATTCCTCATGGCTTTCAAGATTTCTGCATGCTGTCCTTCTATAGAAAGCTTATTCCCCACATTAATTATAGGAAACCTACCATGAGGAATCTAATCAGAAGCAGATCTGATAGTAGATTCCTCCTTCCTGTCTATGTCCTGGTTATATCAGTAATTAGGAGCAAGGAGAGCAAAACTATTGAGGGGTTGTTCTCTTAAGAGACTCTCAGCAATTTATGTATTAAAGTAAGGATACCAAAATTTTGGTTTAGGAAGATCCATAGTCTATTTAGGGACTAAATATAGAAACAGGGAGTGCCCAGGATAAAATAGAAAAATTGCAACTGCCTAAACATATGCGAGGGGGTGTTTGGCTTACCCCTATTCGTGGGCTTATTATTTGGCTGCCCAGTGTCAGCATTTTGGGGGGTGGGAGAGACCAGGAGAGAAGACTTGGTGTCCAGTGGTGGTTTGGCAATTTGGAGATGCCATGGAACCGGTGGCTGCACTAGAGGCGGGGAAGTCAGGAAATAGGGGGGTAGATACCCAACACCATTGATGCAGAGAGTATGGAAGATTTATAAACAGAATATGAGATAGATTATTGGACAAAATATACCCCACTGTGGAATAATCCACATTTGGGAGAGGTATATATGTTAGAAGACGTCCAGCGATGTAAGCAGAGGGGGGACTAGGGTACCTACAACATATATGAAGAGTCCAATCTTAAATCTTCAGAAAGTTGGAAGAGGAATTCGGGATTCCCAGGACTATGTTTTATCACTACTTGCAATTGCGACACATTTGAATAAAGTTTGAATCTGGGGAGGTCGTGTTTTCATCTTTAGAAGTCATAGTGGTCCAAGCATAGACCATGAGAAGTTGTATATCAATACTGTATGGGGCAATATTGGACAAGCTGTTGGGAGATCCAATGGAAACAACACGTAGGAAATGGGACCTTGTGGTGGGGGAATTACTGGATGATGAATGGGAGGAGATTTTGGATTCTCCGAGTAAAGTATCTTTGAATGTAGCGCAGATCGTTCCCAACTATTTTTATTACACAGGGCACACTTATACAATTTAGAAATGTTGTATATTTGTACAGTTATTGTTATGATTACTTTATATTACTGCCCCTAGCCTGAGTGCAACACCAGCACTGGTCCGAGACTCTGTACCAATGAGGCAGCATTTTGTAATTTGTTTCCTGACGGAAGACGGAAGAGTAGTAGACTGCGTGAACAGAAGTATCCTGTAAATTGCGGACACCTGTTCCTGTGCTAGAAGTGGTACAACACAAAGCTCTTCAAACAGATTAACGTCTCTATGCAGTCTCCATGCTGTTTTACGTGTGTTATAGAAATGGATGAGCTGCTGATCCAGGAGTATCTAGAAGAGGACGGGCGGTAAGCGAACAAGAGGCAGATAACACTTGTCTAAATGTGAGAGGAGGGTCTCCCCTTGTCCTACCTAGTAAATACCCAGCTCTACCTGGCGGGAAGTCTGGGTTGCCTGTTATGGGGACTAAAGAGCCATCAAGAGAGAAAAAAAAGAGAGAAAGGGAGGGTCCAGGCAATACCCCCCTTGCGCCACATTTTTTACTGACCCCCCTTGCGCCACAATTCTGTCCGTGCCACAGTTCTGCAGCATGAACACAGTGCACCCAAAATAATTTGAATTACGTGAACAAATGGCCAAAAAAACAAAATGTGTACAAAAGTAATCCATGTACCATGAATCTTATAGTGAAAGCTGCATTTATTAAATCACTGAAAATAAATATGGTAAAGATGTACCCTAAATTTAATTATAAGAATAACTAAGCCCTTATGCTCACAAACACGTATGTTTGTGGGTCACAAGCAACAGGTTGTGTGACATTGCTTGCGGCCCAATGGACATTGGTGGACTGTCCATAGACAGCCACTGCCAAAGCTGCAAAGATGGTAAGATGCTTTCTTTTGCAGTGTGAACAGGCAGCATTCACAGTGTTTCACCATGAAAGTGCCCAATATAAGGCATTGGCGCCGTATACAAGCTTTAGTTTGTGTGCGCAAGAGGCCTAAGGCTCAGTGTACATAGTATATGGGATACCATCAGGTTCATTTTTATGTTTGAGATATATATTCTTGAATAAAGCTTGTGACAGATGCCATTTATAAAATATACATCATTGTTTTTTTTTGTAATGACTCATTTATATGCAGTCAAAAAACAGTATATTGATGCATAGTGGCAAGCAGGATTAAGTGATATTATTTACAGATTGCCTACAGTAGACTCTTCAAGGCCTATAAAGTTTTCTATACATGTGGATGTAGTGAAAACTTTATCTATTAGTTATGTCCTGTAATCCTGCCTGTCTTGTGTGTAATTTAAATGAGGTAGCTGCCGCCAAAATAAATCCAAAAGAATAAGATTATAAATTTATCATTGGTTTTGTGGCCAGAGTGAAAATTGCAGTTTATAGTAAAACTAGTTTAGTTTTATGCTAAAGTATGTTTACCATTAAAAACATGAAAAGATACATCATTTTCAGCTGACACATTTCCTGTAACTTGAAAAATCTCTAATAATGCAAACCCAAAAATAGCTGCTTTTACCCACACAAGTCATATATATAGCGACACACGTCTAGAACTGTGATCACACATGTTCAGCGTCATTATCAGGATTCTTAAATGATTCAGTATTACAGTCTATATAATCAAGGACATCACAAAACTACAAAGAGCCATACATACCTTGGGACCCATCATTCCATCTCTTCCTGTCATTCCCTCTGGACCAGGGGGGCCCTAAAAGAGTAGTAATATCACTAACTTAGGCATAACCAAAGCAAAATCTGTAATGGGTCCCCTCATATCATCTTTCCAGGATATAATACTATTGCCTATGTGATAAAGGGCCTTTGGTGCCATTCAGACACTGGGGCCCGGGGTTGACTGCAATCTTGCCATCCCAAATCATGCCTTCATCTTGATCCTACTCCATTCAAGGTATTGTGAAACCGCAATATTACCTCCTAAGGCTACATGTACATGTACATTGTTTTTGGCCTTGTGCTAGCTGTGGCCCCATGTATTTCTATGGGTTTCCACGACCCCATGCAGAGTAGATTGTGGATGATGGGAGTGTATGATGTTATTAGGGGGAGGGGGTGTGTTTTCAGTGAGCGGAAGCTTGGATGTTGTCAGTGCACATTTATTTTAGGTTATTAGCAATCCTCATCTTGCCCTAGTTGATAACGTTCATATGTATGTAAGTGTGTCTGATTTTTTTAAAATACAATAAAAATTTTAGTCAGCCTCTCTTATTCCCTAAATTCTTCCCCCTTTTTTTCCAATAGAAATTGTCTACACAGATTCATTGGCAGGCAGCTCAAACTGATCCAGTAAATGAATTTGTCAGGTACATGTGCTGATATGCTCAAAATGAAGAAGACAGAAACATCATTACCTGTACTCCAGGACTGCCGGTGTCACCCTTTTCACCTTTCATTCCTGGTGGGCCCTAAAATAAAAGTTTTTGTGAGGTAGCCTAATGAAAACATAACTTAAGGAACCATTCTGTCGAGCTGCCATCTTGGATGTGTAGATTGCACAGTACCCATTCAACCCTACACCACTTCTTATTTACATGTAGGTTTTTGTGAGGCCGGTAACTATAAAAATATACTTAAAAGGACCCTTAATAAAAAAAAACTGTAAATTGAATGCTTTACAAACACTGCCTATGTAATCACTGTGCAAGTCTGTAACCTACATGGGCAGCCCAATCACCGCCACCAAGGAACCCTACCTATGCATCAGGGTTGCCCCAAGGAGAAACCATCTACATCTTCAGCCTCTACCTCCATTTCTTGCACTTCCACCTGCCAGAGACCTGCCAGGCTGTGGATGAGGCATCTGTTCCCTGGTACCCAGCAACGTGACCAAAGACGAGCGCTAGGCCTCATTTAGCCAGCCACTCAGGTACTTAGGATTCCCGGATTCCCCAAGCCACACGAAAAAGGCTAGGCACATGTGTTGCACATGTGATCTGTATTTTTTTCAATAGCCTCACAGTTCTAGTCATGCATGGTCAAACAAAAGCAAAGTAAGCATTAAGGGCATATGTAATGTCTCGCAGGACAGGCCTTTACTAAATTCTACACCCAGCTAACTAAATGTAACTTCTGTGGCTTCCCCTCTGGTAAGTAAGAGTGTGACTGGTTGGAAACAAACAATTGTTTAGACAGTCTAAAAAGATAGGATCTGTCTGGAGTTCTGGGTCTTTTGGAATCAGTCTTTGTCTTGAGATTGTGAACTACATGCTACTGATTTCTGTGCTACAGATGCATCAGAGCCAACCCAGGTCACTGGAGATAAATGCCAGTGTAGCTGACCATTGGTCCAAGATGAGATATTTTGTTGCTACAAGAGGACTTTCACCCAGCTACAGCTAGCCATCTTTCAATCTCACACAGTTCTGCCGGCCCTCAGAGGAAGGAGTTTGTTACCAGTCTATGATGTGCTGCTGTCAGGAGTTCTCCTAATAAAGGAACTGTTATATTGCAAGATCTCCATGTGCTATTCCATTCTGGGCCTTACCATCTGCTGGGGATCTGTCCCCTACACCAGGGGTGCCCCCAGGGGGAACTTTCATTGTCGTGCTTCCCCTTGCCAGCCCTCATATGTGGATATGCTAGAACAAAGGCTGACATGAGACCTGCAGCTAAGTCGCCATAAAGCCAGTGCAACCTGCTGCCCTCATACACTGTTGGCCCCTGGTGGGAATGTTGCACATGTATGAAGTGTTTATTGAAAAACAAGGTAGTTGTGGACACAAATAGGCATGAAGTCTTGATTTACCTGTATATTGTATGGGTTATACACTATTGAGATGGGCTGCTTAGCAGGAATTTTTGATATAATTGAACATTGCTTCCCTTTCCCTTCCCTTGTCTTTTTACCAATATCCCCATGTGCCTAAATGACAAGTAATCCACAATGTAGATACCATTGGTCCAGTAACCATCATTCCACGGGCTCCAGGAGACCCCATGCGCCCTCCAAGACCTTCAGGTCCCATTTGTCCAGAAATTCCAGCTTCTCCCTAAAACAGAAATGGGAAAGCAGAGGGTTCAGCCCATACACTATACAGGATGGTATAATAACGCTTCAAACATAATCTTTACTGATATTATCACCTTGTTTTACATTTCATCAACATTTTAGACTGAATTTCCCCTCGCGTTGATTGCATTCCCTCTCAGCTCATTCCCCAAAGTGTTATGTGTTGATTTAATGCAGGTGGGTGAGGAATACAAAGTTTCATCCACATCCCCAAACGCAATCTACTCCACAGCATGAAGTGTGGAGATAAATCATATAATAATAATAATAACAACCTATTCCCCGTTTATAGGTCAGATGTGCAAGAAAAAACTGAAAATACAGCACAGGGTGGACTAGAGCAGTAACTGGGAAGCTGCTGCTTCTGTGCTATAGAAGATACAGAAACAGAACAGAAAATACTTAAAATAATTCACTTGGTAACTCAAGTATGTTTCCATGACAACGATTAGATACCTGAGAAGGTACTTAAACTCTTTTTTTTTTATTGAAAGTGAAATACTAGAATCTCATTCAAATATGACTCTTGTATGCTCATTTTTAAATGACTTTGTAGGAGATCTTTTACAGATAAACGGGCAAGTTCCCATAAACGAGGGAATTCTAGAAAGACAATTGATACCCTACCTGAGGAGGCTAGTGATAAGAAAAGTTGAACAGAGGTTCCATGTCCAATTTTCCAATATGTGTCTGCTCATTTATGGAGCTCAGTTCTGCTGCTTTAGTCATTGCCAAAGTTATGGGTAATGGGAGGGAATGCTCACTACATGAATCTCTCTCTCCGCTTTAAGTCCTACCTGTATCACTGCTTACAACCCCTCCCCTAAGTCTGCAAGGGGGTAGGTCAGGGAAGGCATAAAAAGTCAGCTCCTTACAATCAGACCCCAAATGATGCACAGCTCTCATGAATAGTGATGAGCAAAGTCACACCACCAAATTTGGGTTTGTAGCAAATTTGGCTGATTTGGCACTCACACATTTAGTTGAAGTTTGGGTTCAAGCTTCAGGGAACGGCCAAATTGCTTGATTGACTGCTGAGCAGCCAATGAAGCAGCTTTCAGCCTCTTTAAAACCACTGCCTTGCCCACAAAGAGCTTTGGCCCAGTGGGAGATGTGACCCTGCTGCATTAGAAGCAAGGTCACATGTCTCACTGCTATTACAGCCAGGAAAGAGCTAAGAAAAGCTTGCTGCTGCAGAGACAGTGAGGGAAAGATTACAATTATAACAATAGGGAGTTTGGGAGAGAAGGCTACTGAGCACTCAATGCCAGATGGAAAATCTATTGCTCGTGGATTCTCTAATTTTTCTAACATGATCCAGCAGGGTGGCCACACAGTAAATCGACACTGGTAGCTATGAGTAATACCAGGCCCTTCCTCTCACCACCTTAAAAGATGCAATGGGAAAACTTGGCCCTTCCTTTTACTGCCCAGATGGAAAGACAAGCTTCTTCCCCAGGCACACAGCCACCCTCCAGTTATGCCCGCAAGCTGCACTGGTTTTCACCCTGCTCATCCTTCTCCAAAACTGTCCCCAGGCTGGGCAATGGAGTACCTGGCCATTGATGGATCAGCAACCCACCCTGCAAGCCATGTTTGGTCTGGCTTGACAGCTCTTTTACTCTGCTTCCTCCTGTGCCAGCATTACATTCTCTTTCATGGGCCAAAGTGTTTTTTCTAGCAGGAATAGGATGGGATGGTATTTCTAATGATGGAGTACATAGTGACTATAGTGGTGGTGTATTGAAAGCACTGCAGCACAACTCAAGTGCCCCTTTTACAGGTCCACTCGTTAGTGGTGAAGTGATGATGGTCAGCACTTCGAATAAACCAGGCGTTCCAGCATATGCATAGTTGAATTCCACTTAGTTGGTACATCACATATGAGGTGGTGGGTGGGCCGGCCAAAGTTTCTCTGCAGTGCATATCAAAGAGCGGCCGCCTGGTTGGGAGAGTCGGGAAAATGGAACATATGCCATAAAAGCGAAGCGGCAGCTCCGGCAGGTCTGTGCAGCACATGTGTAAGGCACAGTTGACCCAGGAAGTTCCTCTGTGGGGCAGGAGGAATTCTCTGCTTTAATTGGTGTGTGGTCTTTTGTCCAGGTTGCTGCTGTTTCCCCATGGGTGTCCTGAAAATGGTGGTGTCGGCCCAGTGCCAACTGGATTACAAAGCAGGAGAAGAGGAAGCGTAGGAGGAGAAGGCAACCAGAGGCAAGGAGTGATGTCTGTCAATCCTTGCTACACATTTTGTCTTCAGAAAGCTTTTTGATCAAATGCTATGCCAGGAAGATCTGGGCGGGCCTTTGTGTGTTCATGTCTGGGTACTGTGGCTAGTCATGATTCAGGGGCAGGACCAGAGGGGTAGTTTGGGTAGTCTTCCATCAGTAAATCTGATGGTAAATGTCCTTCAAGTACTTTCCCTAACCCATTTTGGCAGGGCAACTGCCTCTATTACCCCCATTTAGCCCTTACTACCCCAATTTCACAGCAATTTTTGAGTGTTAAAACTCGGGTCCCCATTGACATGGCATTCGTGTTTGAGTTCAATATCGGTATCAAGTCTGTGTCCCAAGCAGAATTTTCCCCTGATATTTAGACAAACTTATCTAAATCAAATTTCGACCAACCCGCTCATCACGGCAGTGATGTGACTGATTATCTGCCACTGGGGGGACTAAACATCTGTCTTAGGGTCACATGAAGTGCAGGTCATGATGTCACAGCTAAGTCAACCATGGACTATAGCAGTGATGGCAAACCTTTTAGAGACCGAGTGCCCAAACTACAACAAAGACCCGCTTATTTATCGCAAAGTGCCAACACAAATTTAATTTGTGATTTATACCCCCTTCTCTGTCACAGTTTTCATTGATACCAGCACCCTGGGGACACCAATAAAGCAGAAAACAGTCCTAGGTAGAGCTGTCACTTTAAAATAGCTCTGTGCACAGCTAGTCCTGGGCTGTCTGGGACTGCAGGAATATACCTGGAGTCATCTCTGGTGATGGCCTAAGTGCCCATGGAAAGGGCTCTGAGTGCCACCTCTGGCACCAGTGCCATAGGTTAGCCATCACTGGACTATAGGGAGTTGTAATAGGGAGTTTATTTTAATTGTGTACACTATTCTTTCCCTGGATAACCCCATTAAGAAGCACTCCCTTCAAACAACGAATGTTCAGAAGATAAATTTTATACCATTGGACCAGCTTCTCCTTGTTCCCCTTTGGGTCCTCGAGGCCCAGGTGATCCCTATAGAAATGAGATGTAAAATGACAGGGTATAACCAAGTCTGAATATGTCAAACATCTGAACAATGCCACAATGATATAATATCTTTCATTCTTACAGGAATTCCTGGGGGCCCTGGGGGTCCTTGAACATCTGAGGTGCAGGTGCAGGCAGCTGGTGCAGCAGGACAACTGTCCTTATCCCTCTGAAAGGAGAGAGAGGTCAATGGAGAACACCTGAGATGGTAGATGAACTAAGTAAAGTGGAAAAAGACTAATGTGAGGGTGCAGTCACACGTTGCAGTTAAAACTGCATCGCAATTAGTGTTGGGTTGGTTTTAGGTGGCATTACTTATTTTAACAAGTGATAGACATCAAATCAACAGGTGAATGACATTTGTGGAACAGCTTTCTCCTTCAAAATCAAATTCACCCGTTCAGTTCATGTCTTTCACCTGTGAAATTGACAAAACTGCACCT
Organism: Engystomops pustulosus; assembly: GCF_040894005.1. Taxonomy (NCBI): domain Eukaryota; kingdom Metazoa; phylum Chordata; class Amphibia; order Anura; family Leptodactylidae; genus Engystomops; species Engystomops pustulosus. Next base: position 125,723,425 of record NC_092416.1, read on the forward strand.
AAAACCGCCTCAAAGTTGATTGCGATGCAGTTTTAACTGCAACGTGTGACTGCACCCTGAAGTTCATGGACCAGTGGATGATCCACCACTAATGGTGCTATGTCATATTTAATGTTATATCTGAAAGGCTTTTAGGTCACAGGATCACTACTAAATCCATAATATGATTTATAAGTGTGGATCATAACCATTAGAATATGAGACTATAAAATATAAACCTTTGCTTATGGTTAATTGGCAGTGTTAAGACCTTGCCCAATGCTTTGTAACTTGTACTTTGCTGTATTTTAATATTATCAACAAATTATGTGCAATATAAATGTCAATGTAAAGATCTCAAATATTTTAATGAGGAGAATTGAGGAAACTGTGAATTTCAATAATCTAATATCCTCCGGGGGAGTAGTTATAGAACAGCACAATTTATTCCACAGTAAATATTGACATTGGGGAGAGCGATCAAGCAGTACTGGGTAAGGGATTTAGAGCAGGAATAGCGGTATAAGCACATCTATTTCTTACCTTGGCTGGGACATCGCAACATCCATCTTCTTCCGGTATCTCAGAAGTGCAGAATATATGGAATGACTGGAGCTGCAGCTAAAAGGTAGATACCAAAGAGTTTGATCCAGTAATGGACTTAACATTTGACACTGTGTAGAGTTGCATCTTAGTCAGTTACATCAATCTTTTAAGAAATATTCAAAACACTTTGGATATGATGGGGTGGGAACCGTAAGGGTGCGGTCACACATCGCGTTTAACACATGTGTTTAAACGCACTGCAATAGCTGAAGAGTGATTTGCCTAATTAAACAACTGTTAACACGTGTGTTTACAAAATGCAACAGTTAAGGCATTGTTAACGCATGCATTAACATCGCGGCTAACACATGTGTTTGTCAACATAATGTTAACGCAAGCGTTAACATTTGGGTTTTGTAAATGCAAGTGTTAACAGCTGTTATTTAAAACACATGCGTTAAACGCGACGTGTGACCACACCCCGAGGAGCCACACTTAATTATGTAGGCCTAACAGTTGTCTACAGGTTCAAACATATCAGATACATGTTAATGTCCACTATGTTAGTTATTATTTGTCACCCTCCAATATGCAGCACCACTACCGATGCAAGGGTTAATAGGTGTTGCAAACTTGTCCCTCTCCAGGTCTGTAGCTGTCTGGTCAGCCTGCGCAACTCACTAGGACAGGGGTAGGGAACCTATGGCTCGGGAGCCAGATATGGCTCTTTTGTTGGCTGCATCTGGCTCTCAGACAGATCTTTAATAAATAGTAATGGCTGCTGTGTGTCTCTTAGACTGATCACTGGACACAGGCAGCGATGTTACCGCTTCCTACGTCCTTTGTATGACCCAGGTGCCATTGCCGCCATCATCTAAGCCTGGGTCAAAGAAGAGCGTGGGAGCATTACTGGGGGGGCATGTGCTGGAGCTACCCATCTACTGGTGGGGCATGTGCTGGGGCTACCCATCTACTGGGGGGCATGTGGTGGGTGTAAGGATTTGGAGTAGTGAACCCCCTGGACCACCGCAGATGATGACACAAGCCAACACCTGGGACAGGAATCTAAGTGGCACCCAGTCTTCAGCAGAACCCGCCGCAAAGCAGGATGGTCTTGCTGCAGTGTGGTACCACCAGGTCGTTCCACAGGCGTGACTTGTCCACGGTGGCAGCCAAGGTTGAGGTACAGGATCACTAGGCAGTCTCCTGGTCAGGAACTGGCAGACAGTCAAGGCAATGATGCGAGGTAAGGGCTGGCAGCAAAGGAGCCGTATCAGGAACAGGTCTGGGGTCACAACAAGAGGTCAACACTTGGGAAGGAAACACTGTGAAAAGCTTCCGGCGGGGAATGCTGGGAGCCGCCGGTCTTTATAGGAACCTGGAAAGTGGGTAGCGACAATCAGCGGCGCACTGGCCCTTTAAATCTGCGAGTGCCGGCACACGCGCTGGCCAGCCGGGACGGTAGAAGGAACATGGAAAGGTGAGTGAGCTCGGAAAGGGGGCTTCGCCACAGAGAGGGGCAGTGTAGGGCCTTTGATCCGAGACGTAGATTGCAGGGGCACCCATGACTCTAAGACTACCTATCTACTGGGGGGCATGTGCATATTGTATGGCTCTTACAGAATAACATTTTACAATATGTGGCGTTCATGGCTCTCTTAGCAAAAAAGGTTCCTGACCCCTGCACTAGGAGGTATCTAATATGGAAATTTGATGTCATGAGTTAAATGTACTGTAAAATTATATGCTGTATACTTGTTGTAAGGAAGGAGTAAGCTGGTTGTACGATGTGCTTTCTGCCTCACAAGAGGAGGTTATAAAACCTCTTGTGGGTTGGAGCACATGGTGAGACTTGATCAGTCCTAGTGGTTCTCAGTTCAGTCTGCTGTGAGAGAAGTTTGTCTTAGCCAAAGGAACAGAGGTGTCTCAGCCACATCAGGACCCTGTTCAATTCCTACCAGACCAGCCCATCCAGCTGACCCTTTTCTGCTGTTTAGGCCGTTGCTTGTTTCAATGAAGAACTATAAGTTATATTTCACCAACGTGCCTCTGAGTGATCCCTGGATCAGGCTGTACATCATCACAGGCACCCCATCCTTAATCCCCCAGGGATCCAGATACACACCGGGGTTTCCCCAAGGAGAAATCTTCAGCCTCTCCCTCCATTTTCTTGCACAACCCACCCTCTGGAGACCTGCCAGGCTGTGGACGAGGCGTCCGCTCCTGATACCAAGCCCCGTGATCATCACTGGCCGCATTGCCAGCCACTTCAGTGTTCAGCACCCCGGCTTCCTCCAGCCACAGAAAAAGGGGGAAGAGTTATCATATGACAAAGCCCCACCCATTACCAGAATAATGTAAATTTAAGCACTGATAGATCTCCCCTATGGTCTAGTAGACTCCTTATTTCCCTAAGCCATCAAGGGCACACATATTACCATTCACCACTCCCATGTATATCTTATGTGGATCCACCTATTAAGGTCTACAGAGTCTTATAATACATGACTGGTTTGGGTAAGGATTCTGGGTAAGGAATATGAAAACATATTTTTGATTGTGGGAAAAAGAAAACTATACCTCCATTATTACCTTTAAGGAAAACTACCATCAAATTCAAGGATGATAAACCAAGGACATTTACTTACTCATAGATTCAGGCACCTTGACTGTGGTAATCTTATATTTGTTACTCATGGCCATCTTTCTAAAAATCAACTGTTCAAATTATACTAATGAACCAGAAGAGCTCCTGGGGGCATTGCCAGAGGCTCTCTGTGCTGCAACTACACAGGCTGTTATACTGTGCAGCAGCACTCCCACCCCCCACACACACTTTGGCAAATTTACTTACCAGGTCCTGTTGCGATCCCCGAGGAGCGGTGTCCGACGAGGATAAAGTCTGGTGCGATTCACTAAGATTGTTTGAATTTTAAATCCTGTGCTTAGTCCGAATCAGTCGGGTTGTCCGGCGGCCACGCCCCCGATTTGTATCGCATGAAAGTCGGCAGGATTGCGCCAAAAAACTAACGCCTGCACCAAAAACCCCTGTTAAATCCGGTGCAAATCGGAAATAGTCTGGAAACCCGACCGAATGCCGTCAATGGACCCGTAGTAAATATCGACACTGTGCGCTGAAACTTCCTCTGCAGCTATGAGTTACATCAGGCAAAGGGTGAAGGAGATGCTGCAGGAGAAGGTAAAACATGTAACATTATGTGAAGCCTGGGCATAATTTGACTTTAGAAGGAATATTTATATATAAATAAAGAAGATTACCAAAGTACCTGTATCTTTTCTCCTTATGGAGAGATTCCTTTACGAACTATCCCTTCTTATGTAGGGATTCATTGTCCTTATGGAGATCTCCTTTGTAGGCCACAGTTTCAGGCATGTGGAGTTCTATATGCCATTCAAGTCCTCCTTAACCAACCTTCATAGCGTCTCATCTAGCCAAATCAGTTGCGGACAACATGTTATGACTGCCTACAGTTCGCAGTCTGTTCCTTTTGGTTTGGCTTTTATATGATGTCATTTTACTAGGTTTCTTGCAAGTCAAACATTAATTTAGAGGGAGCTGCATCATTTAAAGTAGCATTGGAGGCATAGTTTTCCTTTTCCTACCCTGGAAAAGTTATTTGCATATTCTTACTGCAACTATAAAGTCACTTGACAGCTGGAGAGAGCCTTTGACAAAAATTCCAACAATACCTATATCAAGCTCCTGGATTCTCCCTATCCTGAGATACAGTCTCTAATATCTATCAGCCCTATCCAAAACACTACTGATATATGCAAAAGACTGGTGGTCCTATTCTGCCAGATGAAAACCGAGTGATAGCTGCGAAATGGCCGTAGGGTTTTAGCAGGGCAAGATTGATATCAAAAGTGAAGGAAAAGTTTTAGATGTGTTTTGTTTGTGTTGCGGTGAGATAAGTGACTCAGAGCAAAGAAAGTGCACACGTCGCGATAGTATGCATAAGCAAGCAATCTAAATCTTAGGTGCAGTTTGGAGATAAAGTCAAAACACGATACCTGTATAAAATCATGTTAAAATTAAAGTGCACATATTCAAAGTAAACAAATAACAGGGGTTGGTGTTGCACAGACATACAGATAATAGCTACAAACAAAGTGCAACAATGTATAAATGTCTGTATCAATAGATACAATTTTACAGCACAAGTATCCTGAAAATAAGGAATGAATAGAAAAGTCTCAATGATAATAAATTGAGATTACTACACTGTACCCCTTTCACATTCCTCCAATTAAAGGGATAGCATGCATATAAATAATTAGAAAGAATAATAACAGGGGTCATTAGATGCATGCGGGAAGAACGAACACTCCCAAATCTTACCCTATATGTTTTAGTGTATGTTCATAATTTCAATATCTCTTGTGTAAATCGTGATACATTTAAAAGAAAGATTTTTTTAATCATAAACAAATAAAAGTATTATTTTTTCTGCCACAATTTCTCCATTCTCCCCCTTTTCCCTTTGGAGATATACCTATCCAAAACAGGTTGATTAGATTGTGAGCCCCATGGGGACAGGGAATTATCTGGCAAACTCTGTGTACCACTGTGTAATCTGTGTACGCTATATAAATAAAGGAAATATTATTATTATCTGTAAAATCCTCTCAGCTTCATCTGAAGTGGGCAGGACTTCCTGGTTGCTAAGGGCAGTGAGGCCAGAGCACTGAGGGCATTCATGTAAATGTGCAAAAACAGCTCAGCGAATCAGGAAACAGAAGCAGTGTTACAGAGATCGGATGTAGGGCAAGGCAGGGAAGACATAGGGCAGACAGTAGAAATGATCATACAGTTATCTACCACACCACAAATAAAAAAATGTATTGACCTGAGCGTCCAATATATCAGACACTGAGCTGATGCTGGCTCAGCTCAAGATCTGAGCTGAGCCAGCATCCTGATAAACAGGGTGCCAGCTGTAACTAACAGCTGACATCTCAGTGTAACACCCACGGTCAGAGTGGGCTCCGATCAAAGGTGTTTAACCCATTTAAACTGCCTTCTGGGGGGGCTCTGCCCCATGATCCCCCGGGCTGTCTTCGGGGGACGCCGATCATTCCTATGGCATCCCCGAGGTCCTCTCCATGGCTGCCACAGCCCCCTCTCTGAACTTACCTCTCCACGCTCCCGCTCCCATTCGGCCACAGCCCCGTGCACGTCCCCGCTTCCTAGGACACGCATGCGCCAGCACTCGGAGATTTAAAGGGCCAGCGCATAGTTGATTATATTCTGCTATTTAATCCGGCGGCTCCCATCATTCCCCGCCAGATCTTCAAGCCATTCTTGTGAAGTGAAAGCCCCTTTGTGTTCCTGAGTTCCCGTTAAAAAAAAAAGTTAAAAAAAATGGTATTCAATAAAAAAATACATTAATAAAAATGCCCATAAGCAGCATAACATATAAAGAGACATGCACAAAAAATCTAAATCATAACACAAACCCCACGTATATAGTATCACCATGTCCATAACAACCTGGAGAATCAAAGTAAATCATTATTGAACCTGCACAATAAACACCGTAAAAAAACTGTTAAAAACCTGCCAAAAATTTTGATTTTCACCTATTTAATCCACAAAAAATGCAATAAAAAGTGAACAAAAACATATCTGCTATCCCATGGATAGGACCTAACTTTTCTCCATGGGAAAACCCCTTTAAGGAGTTAAAACATGTCCAGCTACATCATAAAAACCTATGCAGGAATAAAAAGATTTACACATAGTATGTACTATATATATATATATATATATATATATATATATATATATATATATACACACATACACACACATTTATTACATGTATACACATACATACACAAATTTTATATATATATATATATATATATATATATATATATATATATATATATATATATAAAAAGCAGCCAGGGGTACACGGTAAAACCCCTGCTAGCAGGCAAATGGCTGCAGATAGCTAATGAGAGTAGATTAGCCCATGAAAAAAAATCCCCAATTTCAATCCCCTAGGGATTTTAACCCCATACGTTACAATTTTACTGATTTAGCTCCTATCAATGCCTAAGCAGACACTTCATGATCCATCTTGTGCTGTGAGATGCTGTGTGCTGACAATGTGGTTAGCTTATTAGGGTACAGGTTTATATACACTTTCATTTAGCTTCTGTATAATCACTAGTATGTGAAACATGGAAAGAGAGGCAGATCAGAGATGATGCTCTCAGCTCTTATATCTCAGCCATAACATACACTGTCAGCTCTGCTGTGCCTCCCTCCCTCTCCTGGATAAAGACCTTATCTAGCTGTAGCTTGTAGAGCAAGTCTCCTCACACTGTTGCATGCTGGCAGGAAGTGTCTGTGTGTTTGTGTGAGCTCGTCTTGGAATGCAGGGGGGAGTTGCTGATGCAGAGAGGAGCTCTCTGCAGGGTCAGACAGCAGAACAATCTGTCCTGTCTGACCCTAGACTTCTGATTTACGGTCGGATCCTGGGGTGAACTGAAATTGGATACACCAGGACTGATAGAGACTGATATTTTTGGTAATAACAGTGGATTAGAGAATTGCTATTTTGTCTTTGTCGGAATACCCCTTTGAGTGTCAAGGCTTCTCTGTACACTGACCAATATTTTGTCAATGTCTAATTCATCTCCAAATTATTTTTCTTTAATACTATTAGGAGGGAGAAAGTTATAAGACATTCAGGACTGAATGGAACTCTCTTCCTTCATTGACCGAGAGCCTATACACAAGTCCTTTCTATCCATCTAATACTAACTCCCGACTGATATCTTTTCTTTTTTCCCTATATAACCTTCTGTGTATCATTGGTTGATAATAAAAGGAAGATATTCCTACTGTAAGGCCATCTTTGAAGCTAATAATGCAAATTAGGGATTCCAATCATTTCAATAGAGGTCACAGTCTGGCAGAAACAGCAATAATAACATGGTGATGATATGTTATAACAGACAAATGACCAGCAAATATAAGCAGAGAGTTGAATAATAAGTAGCTCAGATGTGATGTGATGGTATTTAAGGACAGATGCTAACAGGCAGCTCCTATGGTTAATAATTAAATGAACACGTTGATTTAGCAAGGCGTTCTTCTCATTTTGTCCCCTATCAGCGGTCCCCTCTCCACTGACCCACACGGCTATAAATAGCCAGATGCTATCGCCTCTCTTTAAACGCCCTCTGGAGAGCTGGACTCTTTCTTCTCCATTCCCTGAGATGCTGGAATCATTCGGAGCCTGAGTCTCTTCCAAATGAGACCCATTGATCACTGGAAATTTAAAATGTCTCAGGTTAAATAAATCTAGATGACGGATGAAAATAAGGCATTCTGTGCCGGGGCTGATATACCAGGAGGCTGATCCGACACAAGGGTGACATTGCATTAGGGAGAACAATAAATGACTTACTGATGCCTGGTTTGGGCAATATTAGGAAATAGACTCAGTTTAACCCTTCCTGTGCTTCAAGAAGAATGAAACCATCTCATACAGTAACTATGTTGGAGAATGTACTAGCATTGTTTGGGCACCTCCTGGTATATAACTTTGTATGCACAGCCATTACAAGTTACTTATTTTCTTTAATATAGTCTTACGAAACATAATGTCACTTATATGTGTACAACTGGAATAAGTTATACATCCTCTTCTAAATAGTGATGCTGATATTATTAGGTTTAACACATTTTGGGGGGGAGATTTATCATACGCCAAGAGGCTTAAAGGGGTATTCCCATCTGGGCATTTACATTTACTTAAATTCATTTGCCTTATGTAAACATTTCTTCAATTGGATGTTATTAAAAAAAATGTTCCTGTGTGAAGATAATTCCTCATAAATGTAGACATGTTGTCCCTTAGAAACCAGATGGCTTCCTCGGATACGACCACATCTCATTTTGGCAGCGGTGGCCAGACATGTACTATTGAGTCCTGCCGGACCACCAGGATTCAGCGTTCATTACCACAGGGCGGCTGTAGGACCTGCAGTAACTCCTGGACATTTCATATACAAACACCTTTTGTTTCTTTGGGCAATCACTCCAGCAGAGGTGGCCGTATCCGAGGAAGCTATTTTGTTTCTAAGGGACAAAATCACTACATTTATGAGAAATTATTTTCACACAGGAACATTTTTTTTTAATAACATCCAATTGAAGAAATGTTTACATATGGCAGATTAATTAAACTGAATGTGAATGCCCACATGATAAAACCCCTTTAAGCCCCACTATGCCCCCTCTACGCCCAGATAAAACTGGGATAGAAGCAGCTATATACCCCCCCACCACCTTCATGTCTAAAGTGACATTGGCTATGGTGGTATAACTTGGGTACACATATATATATATATATATATATATATATATATATATATATATATATATATACACACACACACATACATACATACACAGTACATACAGTTATGCAGCAGGTATAAGTTGTATATAATCTTGCCGTCAGTGAGATATCTACCATTGTGAGCTGTGCTGCAACATCTATGAGACGAAATGACAATTCTGACTACAGCAGTGCTTCCCACTTCCTGCAGGGGGAAGCAGTCTTTGGGATATACAGTCAGCTCAGCGTTGAACAGGCTGAAGTCAGCTCCAGGGGTAATAGATTGGAAGCCCAGTAAATCCACATTACTGTTCATTGTGTTTTTGGAATCTCCATTTATAATAGTGAGAAGTAGATACTGCCACTATTACTTTTTGTTTTCAGAAAGAGTATCCTATTTAGCTTCAGTTTCACCAACTGTAGCACTTCTGAAACGGTGTTGGATTGCCGCAGGAATATATGCCCCATTGTATGAGGAATATATGCCCCATTGGGGCAGATTTACTTACCCGGCCCATTCGCGATCCAGCGGCGCGTTCTCTGCACAGGATTCGGGTCCGGCCGGGATCTATGAAGGTAGTTCCTCCGCCGTCCACCAGGTGGCGCTGCTGCGCTGAAAATCATCTCAACGCGCCGGAATGCACCACCTCGGACCAGGTGAAGGTAAACGCTTCCCAAGCGACACTTTTTCGGTTTTTAAATGCGGCGGTTTTTCCGAATACGTCGTGTTTTCGTTCGGCCACGCCCCCCCGATTTCCGTCGCGTGCAAGCCGGCGCCGATGCGCCACAATCCGATCGCGTGCGCCACAATCCCGGGGCAATTCAGGTACAATCGGCGCAAATCGGAAATATTCGGGTAACACGTCGGGAAAACGCGAATCTAGTAAATGACCCCCAAAGTATGAGGAATATATGCCCTATTGTATGAGATTTGTCTTTGTATATAATTAATACCATATATACTCGAGTATAAGCCAAGACCCCTAATTTTATCATCAAAAACTGGGAAAACCTATTGACTCGAGTATAAACCGAGGGTGGGAAATGCATTGGTCACAGACCCCCCCAGTATGTAGCCAGCCTGCCCCCAGTAGTATACAGCCTGCCCCCAGTAGTATACAGCCTGCCCCCAGTAGTATACAGCACTGACCCCAGTAGTATACAGCACTGACCCCAGTAGTATACAGCACAGCCCCCAGTAGTATACAGCCTGCCCCCAGTAGTATACAGCACTGACCCCAGTAGTATACAGCACTGACCCCAGTAGTATACAGCACTGCCCACAGTAGTATACAGCCAGTCCCCAGTAGTATACAGCACTGCCCCCAGTAGTATACAGCACTGCCCCCAGTAGTATACAGCCTGCCCCCAGTAGTATACAGCTGCCGAGACCCCTAATTTTACCACCAAAAACTGGGAAAACCTATTGACTCGAGTATAAGCCGAGGGTGGGAAATGCATTAGTCACAGCCCCCCCCCCAGTATGTATACAGCCTGCCCCCAGTAGTATACAGCAGCCCCCAGTAGTATACAGCCTGCCCCCAGTAGTATACAGCCTGCCCCCAGTAGTATACAGCTAGCCCCCATTAGTATACAGCACTGCCCCCAGTAGTATACAGCCAGTCCCCAGTAGTATACAGCACTGCCCCCAGCAGTATACAGCACTGACACCAGTAGTATACAGCACTGACCCCAGTAGTATACAGCACTGACCCCAGTAGTATACAGCACTGACCCCAGTAGTAGCGGCGCCCAGCAAGAAGTTGGAGAAGACAGAAGACGGGTGCGGAAGCACATCGGGGCCACCGGAGGGCGAGTATATAAGTTTATTATTTTTTAGGCAATGGAGGGTTTCCGTTACTTGAAACCTGGTAGGCTATCCCCTTTGATCTTTTTAGACAAAAGACCCAGCGCACTACGTTCCAAAGGCGGTTTATTAAATGAATAATTAAATAAATAAATAAAAAATAGATTAAGATCAAGACGCGTTTCGGACCCGAACCGGGTCCTTCTTCAGTTGATTTATTATTTTTTAAATATTTTTAAGTATATGTACTTAAAACTGACTCGTGTATAAGCCGAGGGGACGTTTTTCAGCACATTTTTTGTGCTGAAAAACTCGGCTTATACACGAGTATATACGGTAAATATAAATTAAAATTTTACATTTACATTATAAATTGCACCATTGAGCAAATACTCATTCAGCAAATAAATAAATGGTGAGGATTTGTGGATGCAGATTTTATAATGTATTTATCTTTGTTTGTGTATGTTTCTTGAGTATTATAACATTCTGATGCAGCATTACAGCTTCTGTGTGCTCTAAGTAGGGGGTTTGTATTTGTCTAGTAGCAAAGCCTCATGCACACGTGATTTTTGAGGGCCAGTGGGCTGTTGGTTGTGGAACCATGGACAATAGCTGACAGCCAATCTGTCTGTAGTGTGTGAGGGCCCTACACCAACCAATGGCAATATAAAATGACTCCCCGGGCCGCAAGCATGGGCAAAAATAGGACCTGCTCTATAATTTGCAATCCATGTTGCAGTGGATGAACCGACCATGCGCATGAGCCCATTGAAAGTATTGGAACTATATATTAGCCACAAAATAACCCGCTAGAACACAGCCCCAATATACAGTTGTGTGCATGAGGCCTTACAATGTGCGTTACATACTTATTTTAGTTTTGACTCCTTAAGAAGTCTCCCTGTATATGTAACACAGAGTCTACCTAGTGGACATTTCTCCCATACCAAGATTTGTTGGAAATTTTTGATTCTTCGTATATAACCATTGTTTCATTCATGACTCAGAGTCGTGGCATTATCCAGAAAATCAACTTTGAAGTAAGATGTAAATTGGTTGAATAAAGTCACAGAGGCTAAGTGTTTAGCACTGAAGTTAATTTCTTCTTGGCCCATTCTCTGTAATCTTCATCTCTGCATCCAGAGAAATCAGTATCGTGAATTCCTGAAGTCTACTGTACGGTGTCAATCACGGCCGAGGGGTTTTTTTTGGGGTCGGTAAAGCTTGCCTTCATTGCTGAACTCTCCACCTTCATGACTTTATATAACTAATTTACATCTCACTTCAAAGTTGGTGTTCTGGATGACGCCACCCCACTGAACCACGATGAAACATTGACCCACATTTATTAAAGTGTTTCCCTCAGTTTTCTATCTGATTTATGAAGTGTTTGCTCCAGTGTTGTGTCGTGGCTGCACTGTGTCTGCTGCGCCCCAAAATTCTGCACCTAAATGGGGGTTAGGTGGACTGTGCACCACATTCATTATAGTGACTCAACACAATTGTGTTGCATTCTATATGTTAAAGGTGCAACAAAGAAAAGTTGGTGCACACTTCCCAAGCAATGCAGGGTGCACCAGATTAATGAAGATCAGGCAGCAGTATTTTACTACTTTTGATAAATCTAGGCCATTATCTGCTTGAAACATACTGCTAGTTTAGATGAGGCCAATTTCTGCTAAAAGGTTCCCTTTAATATCTGTATTTTTTCCTGGCAAAGGGGGAGGGGACGCTATTTCCCCACTGCATAAAGCAGCAGAATTGCTAAGTGCTTTTTTGTTGTTTTCTATCTACACCGGGTTATCATTGATACAAAGACAGAAGTCATTATAGTACAAATACTGCACAAAAATCATAAAAACATGAAGAAATAACAGGGAAAGTGGAGGGAACCAAAACAAATGAGATCAGTTATACATACTGATGAGGAGCCACTTCTTGGACCTCGAGTTCTTGTTAGTTTACCTAACATTTCAAAACCCAAGGTTGTCACCTTCCCCATGGTTTTGAGTGTCTTCTCGGACACCTTTTGGCAATCCACGTAAAGCTTCATATTCAATCTGTCAATAGACAATTGCACCTGCACCAGGAAACATAAGTTAGAATGGACATCTACATTAATAGATGGAACAGATTTATTTTCTAAATGGTATTTTATTTTAAAACCCTAGGTTCTATGACTTGGTTGGTGCTGCTTGAGAAATGCCAGTAATATCATTACCATCATTGGTCCACCCTCAAAGATGTGGAAAGTTTTTACTGCATTTGCAGTTATTTGTCTCTTTATGGAATACCGTATTTTCCGGGCCATTAGGCGCACCGGAATATAAGGCGCATCAGTCCGATGCGCCTTATATATGTAATAATTCCATATATAAGGCGCATCGGACTATAAGGCGCAGGGTCCGGGGGTGTGGCGGGGGTCCGGGGGTGTGGCGAAGGTCCGGGGGCGGAGCGGAGACCCGACGGGACGAGACGCGACACAACGCTGAGACGAGACGCAGAACGCGGGGAAGGTGAGGGGGAGGTGGAGATTGGCATACTTACATAGGTCCCCGCTACCGGAGACAGCAGATCTCCAGCGGGAACTGCAGACCGACGCGGCAGAAGTTGTAAGTAGGGTCCGCTGCCCTCCTATAGGGCGCACCGGACTATAAGGCGCACTTTGGATTTCCAAGGAAATCCAAGGCTTTTATGTGCGCCTTATAATCCGGAAAATACGGTAGTAAAGAACCTTCACAATATCCTTATTAGATGTCATGAATAATGACATTCCCTGGAGCCCTAATCGTGATCAATCATTCAATGGGGGATATGTATCATACGCCTATGCTTCATCCCCCACTGAGTCAATACACTAAGTCAATGTCCCCCAAAAAGTCAATATTTTACCTTATGGAAGCTTCCATAGAAGATCTTATTTACTTCTTGCTGATTGAAGGTCACCTCCTGTAATCTGCCTTCATTGTCAGGGTGGAAGTATGTCAGAGACTGTTCAGTTGCTGTTAATGGAACATAGGAAGAGATCTGCCTGTAACCATGCCTGCAACCCAAATTACAACTATCCAATGGGGCTACTTGTCCTAGAACAAACTACTTGAGGAGAAATAAATACACATGGATGATGTACTGTTATAGCAGCATTCTGAAATCAGTACTAAAAACTGATGGTATAAAAAACATGCTCTTAAAGAGGTTGTCTAGGACTTTAAAAGCAAGTTCTTAATATTGAAAAGAGTACCATTACTGTCCACAGGTTGTGTGTGGTGCTGCAGCCCATCCCTATTAACTACAGTGCAGCTGAGCCAAAATAAATGTTGTAAACCCATGGACAGATGCTATTTTACTGGATAACCTCTTAAACTCAGTATCTTCCTGTCCCCTGGCAATATGAATCCTAGAGTTAAGATGATATATACTTCTATATTTGGAACACCTTACGGTCCAGGATAATTCCCATGACAGGCTGGAAATCTTCATCTGTTATTTGCCACACAGCAAAGGGTTCCTGTGCGGCATTTGGTGGCAGACGTAGAAGGAAGCTGAGGCTGTGTTCAGGTGGAAGTCCATTAGGATGGATTTCTCTAGGAAGGGAAAAGAAAGAGAAAAGATTGTAAGGCTTTATTGTAGATAAAATTATAAAACTATAAAAAGTTCTGATTTCTAGAAAATGAAAAAAAATACATGCCTTGACATTACAGGTAAGCTGTCACTTCTTTTACCCCATTAAGCAAACAGCACCCCCAGGTAGGGTATGAAATATGCTTTGTAGAATCCCCTCTTTTATGTTAAACCTTACCTACTAACCTACTGAAAATCACCTCTGACATACAAGTCGTGAAAAAAATGGCAATTTCTGGCGCTGCTATTATTTCCCCCCTTACTTCACAAGTGTGGAGGGGAACAAAGCCGGCAGCAGCGTTCCTGGCTCATGCCTGGGCTCTAGCTATAGCCTATGCCCATTCAGTTTAAATTGTGCACAACTGTGGGGGGGGGGCAATTGTTAGCAGCCAGCCAAGATAGTTGCACATTTGAGGAGCTCTGATACCCCAAAAGCAATCATCAGCCATCTGCCCTCATATGTGCCCCAAATAAGCCTTGTACTCACTACCATGTCAGGGGGCTTTTACAAGTGGCCAGATATACCACACATGCCAAAACTACCCTGATTTTGCTGGGCCCTCCTAGGCTGAAGGGCCCACTCCATCACCACCTAGAGCTCCAAAAGGTAGAAGTATTGCAAGGACAATGCCTAATGATAAATAACCTGCAATGTGTAGCGTACTATCACATAATATAAGGGGTCTTAATTTCCTTTTTAAACCGTAGAATGATGATTGACCACTCTAAACACCAACCAGATGTCTCCACAAGATATTTATCCTCGGCTTCAAGTCCCAATAATTTTCACTCCCAATATAGAATTTTTTTGGGAGACAAGGGTGCCAATTCTCCTCCAACTATGTACTGTGACCCAGAAGGTCCTTTTCTGATACTCCCAGGCACCTTATACTCAAGACAATTATGCATAGTCAATTGGTACCCCCCTCCTGAACACCGTGTTATGATTTGGCGTGGAGACAACAATTTTACAGTCCTACTACAGATAGCACAGTCCTGCCAAGGACAGCACAGCTGTGATTAGGTCTGATGTGTCACTTCTGGACAGGCGTGCTTTCATGCAATTACATGTGATGATGTTGATTTTTTGACAACATTTTATTCCCCCTATGTTTTAACTATTTTATGTCGATGGATGTGTATTGTTTGTAATGTACAAATTCTATTTGCCCCCCTGCATAGCGTTATTCTTCTGCAGATTCCTATTGTAAGGCAGTATTTATTTTTAAAACAATAAAACACTCTTTGAAACTAAATTATGCAGAACTGTATGATGGGCAGGACCATCATCCACATACAGCGAGAGGCCGGACACAATGGGGCAGATTTATCGAGCTGTCTGAAAGTCAGAATATTCCTAGTTGCCCATGGCTACTTTAGCTTTCATTTTACCAGTGCTCATGAATATTTTAAAGGGGAGCTGTGATTGGTTGCCATGGGCAACTAGAAATATTCTGACTTTCAGACAGCTTGATAAATCTGCCCCAATGCACCAGCGGATGATAAATATGAGCGTATGTGCCTGTATCTCCATTCTGTAGCACATATTTTCAAGCCTGATGCAATTTGAAAAAAAAATAGGATCTTATCTTCATGTGATGCCATTACTTTAAGAGCAGGACTAATGTGGATGAATGGAGAAAGGGGTCTATCAAATAAATTTTTTCAGAGTTTTTGAGTACACCGGCTGCAGCTTGGCGGTTGGGAAGTGCAGCTGCTGCAATAAATGTGACCTATGTTGGACTGACTTGGTTCTATAAAATAAACCGTAAATGCATAATGCAAATTTAATTCTTTACAGCAAAGACATTTATCAACTGAGCTTTCTCTTCTGCACATGTGTGGCAGCCACCACAGCAGAATGTGGCATATCTTCACAGAGCCAAATGGTTATAATATTGTAATTGCAATGACTGATCAACTATGTTGCATTTAACAGATGGAAAAAGGTTTCTGCTGCCAAGAAAAGCGAAGTGAAAATACTAGATTAGCCCCAAAGCAGGAGGTGATCACAATCAGCAAGCCACATTCATAGATAACCGAAATAGTCAAGATTGTGAGATGTATATTAGGTAGAATTAGAATATCAAATGGCAAAGTCCAATGTGTGACCTGTGATATGGGGAGTAGTAGCATCAGAACTGTGAATGAGGACATATTTTAATTATCACACTGTGATTGGAGTTGGATAACCGTTCCCCCACCCCAGAGAGGGCAAATGTCAGCCTGGGCTACAGAGGTCTGTGAGATTTGTGCTTCCCAATGCTACATGTTAAACTAATTCCTCCACATAAAGGAGCTTCATGTTATCAGGGCTTTGTAGGATTAAGAGCTGAGCGACATGAAAAGGCCCAGTACATTGCTTTTCCCTTGGACGCTCGCAGCTCACGTTGCCAATTAACTTCATATCCACCAGTAAAAGGGTCTCACATAGGCCAAGAAAATGAGATGAAAAAGTGAAGCGAAGCGAGCTGGAAATGATGGGGAAAGAGGCGCATAGAAGATGAGAGGAGCTTGGAGAATGAAATCTAGGATGGGAAATATATAGGGAATTACAGAGACTTGTTAGTAAGGTGCAGTCATGTTGGGTGTTATAGAGGAGAGAGATTAAGACAGCATAGCCATATGTTACAGGAGATTATGTAGCTCCACCAGAGTGGTTCCTGACTGGGGACAATCACAGCCCTGCATGTATCATTTATAATGAAGTTTTGCATCTTTCTATTAGATTTCTTACTTTAATTACTTACATTTTCAAGATCTCTTCTACCTATCAGTAAACAAGTGATTTTTGGTTTACCTCCAGGGACTAAAAACCTATAGAGAACTGATACTTCTCAGGGGTTTGCTACAATAAAGTCAGTCTAGGCAATCTTTACACATTTAAGCTGTTACTAAGATCCTTAGCCCCAATGCTAAATCAGTGGCATCCCAACTCACCATGTACCTTTCATACTGCTTCCATGTGACCAAGACCCAGGTGTACCTCTTGCTGCCTATAGCTATGCCTACTGCCCACACTGATAGAGCCTTATTTCTGGAACATATAGGGGAACAGAGTTTATAGAGTAAATAAATTATTTTTTATTTCTAATAAACCTTGAGTTTTTAATTGCTAACATTTCCATATGTTAACTGTTAAGAATTCCAATGTTGTTACTAATTAATTAATGGTCCAAACAAAGATCCAAACCTGAACGTCCAGCCAGCCATATTTATTGTAGACTTCACCGGAAAACCAGCAGAGATTATAGCAAAAAATTCTGCCAGATCAGATCTGGCCTACAGGTCCGAACAAACGGAGCCTCTTAGTGGATATATATGCAGGACCACCAGCATGGGGAATTTTAAGACTGATGTCCCAATGTTTCTCTAGGCCTGATCTACAGCATTTTAACTCCAAGCAAGATACATAGTAGAAACTAGTAAGGGAGAAGAGGTTATGATGAGTGTGTGTCTGCGACTGTAAGATACTGAAAGAGTACCGGAGATTTTGAAAATGGAAAGCAAAGAAACATAAAACTATGAGAACATTGATTATTTTTTAGACACTGAAAAAGTATAGCATTAGGGTACATCCAGGTAAAAAAGGGGTCATCTTTCTATGAGCTAATACAGGCAGCAAATTCAGCTGCTTAATAAAGATTCAATCTATTGGGGATGTTTATCTGTGTTTCTATACCAGTGTTATAACATAGAAGCAATAAAATAATCAATTTCTGGCGCACCATGCCATGTGGGTGAGGAAGTGGTGTGAACGAGGCACGGGTGTTCCTGTGTCTGCGAATTCGCGAAAGCCCACAAACATGCACCACTGAATGTTCGCAAGTTTTTAATGCAAAACTACGCCAGGCCTGACCGATTCATCAAGAGGTCTAAGTCTGTTGATGTGTCAGATGCGGCGGGTGGGTGGAACTTTCATACACTGTGTGCACAGAGCATCGGCTATGATAAATGTCCCCCTATTGCTGCAAAGCATGTACCATCAATACATTACACTATTATTACTATTACCTGGTCCATAGGGTCAGCTGGATATTTTCAGCAATTGTATAAATCTTGGAACCCCCTAAAACAAAGGCATCAAGGGATATCCCTCTGATGGAAGAGTATTGCTTTTCATCCAAGCCAAACATGGCCATCATATTGTAACCTGATAGAGAAGATAGTGACATCAATATAAGATATCTATAACATATAAATACACTGCTCAAAAAACAACTTAAACAACACAATCTAATCAACCTACCAGTATTGTCTTTGGAGTATGGGAGGTAACTGCAGGCCACTGAGTAAACCCACGCAAACACGGAGAGAACATGTTGACCTGGATGGGACCCTAAGAGCTGCAAAGCTTTAGTGCTAACCACTGAGCTGGAGTGCTGCCCTGAGTTATGAACTTGATTTTGAATCAATTTCTCCTGCTATTGTGCAAATAGAACAGACAACAGGTAGAAATGGTAGGCAATAAGCAAGACAACCCCTAGGAAGGAGTGGTTCTGTAGGAGGTGATAATTCCTATTCTCAGACAAATTCTCTGTACGCAACCATTTTGGCTATTGTTTCGATCCCATTTGCATTTTATCATGATGTGGTGTTTACACCCCTCAGAAGTTGCACAGACAGTAAAGCTCATTCAGCATGACACATCAATGCAAGCTGTGGCAAGAAGGTTAGCTGTCCCTGTCAGCATAGTGACCAGAGCATGAAGCACATACCAGGAAACAGTGCAGTACACAAGATGATATGGAAGGGGTCGTGCGAAGTTGCGCAGGCGCGGGTGTGCCCGAGAGCTCGTTGATGTCACCGGCTCTCCGGCATTTCAGAATCAGCCGCACGCATGGTCACGTGCACGGTGCGCCGTGCCGTACTCTGGTGTGCCGAATCGGATTTTAATATAAAGTATAAATCAGCAATCAGGGATTTCTTGTATTAATGAAAATATGCTCCGCCACCAGCTCACCATGAGCTGGTGCCATGTTTCTGTGGGTTAGAACTACCACTTTTAAGTAGTAGATTTCCTTTAAGTCTCTTAGAGCAGAACTGTTCAAGTTGTACACCGTGACCAATCAGTGCTCAGCTTTCATTTTCCCACAGCTGGTTATAAAATTAAAGCTGAGCACTGCTACCTCACAAACTTGATGATAAATCTCCCCCATGAGTCTGTTCAAACTCTCATAAACAGCCTGAGGACGTTATGCAGCCCTGACATCCACAAGTCCGAGTTGTGCTTCCAGCCCAGGCCATGCCAGGTCATATTGACAGTGACTGACAGTGACATATTGACAGGCTGGCTGTAGCGCAAAAATTGCAATGCCTGGCAGATCATAAAAGCCCTGATAAATTCTAGTCAGGCTATTTAATTCTTCTTTATACCTGTTTTTCAGAAAGCTGGGTGGTTACTCCATTAGATTCTTGGATCGAAATCATAACAATCATAATACAATATGCACTTTTGTTTCTGCCCCAAGTGGCCAAAAGATTTTTTGTGTGAATCCATTAATAAAAGTTATCTAAAAAGAGACCTGGTCATAGCAATTCCTAAGTACAAAGCTTTCATTTTTAAAGAGGACCTGTCACCCCCAAAAAAATCCCCCCACCAAATATGTTCCCCCTAATCCTGTCCCCAGCCCCTTTATATTTATTACAATTTGTGTGTGCATACTTAGTTTTAATCGATCCGACCTCTTACCAAATAAGGTAATAGCAGTCGGCGTATTCATTAGGGGGCTGGCCTACACACCCCCTCCACACCCCTGTCAGCGGGGACCTGTAAGAATCGCTGGCAGCAGTGCATGTGCTGCGCAATCTCTGCTGGCTCTATGCAATGCGGCTGAAGATTAGCTTATTCACAGAGCTGGTTGAATGTTCGGCCGGCGCTGCGAGTACGCCCCTCTGTGGCCTCTGTCAGCGCGTCGCATCACAAAGAGCCGGCAGCGATTGCACAATGCATGCGCTGCTGCCGGCTATTCTTACAGGTCCCTGACTGACAGGGACATGGAGGGGGTGTGTCGGCCAGCCCCTTCATGAATACGCCCGACTGCCTGGGGACCTGTACGACGATCCGACCTCTTATTTGGTAAGAGGTCGGATCGATTAAAACAACGTTAGCACACACAAATTGTAATAAAAATGTAATAAATATAAGGGGCTGGGGACAGGATTAGGGGGAGCATATTTGGTGGGGGTATTTTTCGGGGATGACAGGTCCTATTTAAAATGCAAAATAAGAAATAAAAACTGCCCTCATAGAATTAAATGTAACCTCCAAAAGTTGTAAAACAAGGGACTCCAAAGCTGAGGGTCTGTTACAGTTGTATCCACTCTCGACAACACTTTATGAACTGAACAAAAAAAATTAATCACTTTATGAACTGAACTGAAAAAAAATTAATCAGAAGAAGAATAGGCTATAAACTACATTCAAATGTAACAAATTCTCAACTGTAAAACTAATTCTCTAAAAAAAAAAAAAAAAAGTAGGAGAACATCTTGTAAATAATGAAATGAAACACTAAGTTTATTACAAAGTTATGAAACCTGATCCAGGATGCCATAGGGTTGTCCTTATAATGGCAGTGGTGCCAAGTGTCATGGGTACATAATAGCATTTTTATCTTGGCAGAGAGGATATATACGTGAGGAACCAAGTAACACAATAGACTTGTGGAGCTAGATGTATGGCATCTATATGTTATATTACATTTATAGTGCGGCTGTTCTTTTTCGGGTCATGTCTGGGCGACCAAATCTCTGTACCCCATGGAGCTCATATCACTAAGGGTTTGTCGAAGTACACACGCCTCAAAATCCTTATATAGCTTTGTGCAAATTAATTGCCCTCATTTTCTGTTGACCCGCCATTGGGCAGATTATATGTGTATTGGAGCCTTGGCTGCTCCAGATTTCTCAAATGGCTTCAGTGCATGTCGCTATTTTCTGGCACAGAACAGATGAAGACAATCCTATTACAGCTGCTGATTGATATTGGGATCTTATGTTGAGACAGATTGAATTGGCTGTAAAGGTAAGAAGTACAAGACTCCTTAGAGTAGTGCCAGAATAAAACCAATGCTTTACTTAGGGATGAAGTTAGTTGAAAATATCCAGAAATATCACCCCTTGAGATATCCTGTGAGGTTGAATGTTTTATGACTTTAAAAATATTGAATGGGAGCAAATAATATTATGAGAGAAGTTATTAGTTTTTCTTGAGCCTTGAATGGTCTGGTCAGAACTATTATCATACTGACTGAAGAGCTGCAGGTATAAGATCTGATGACTCAAACATATACATTAAATTATGGTTTTGTATTTGAAAAAGGGGTTGGCAAATATTTCAATAAATCTCTTCTATCAGACATGTCTCTCATGTACATGTACCTGTGTCTTTGCTTCCTATACCTATACACAGCTGCTGTCTCTGCCTCTGCTTAAGGTCGTCCATGTGATGTCACCCACTCGTCTC
Source organism: Engystomops pustulosus (assembly GCF_040894005.1). Taxonomy (NCBI): domain Eukaryota; kingdom Metazoa; phylum Chordata; class Amphibia; order Anura; family Leptodactylidae; genus Engystomops; species Engystomops pustulosus. The sequence continues at coordinate 125,745,233 of NC_092416.1, forward strand.
ACAGTCCATCCATACTTACAGAGACAGCGAGGGGGAGGGAGCAGCATGGGTTATACTCTACTGCTGCAGGCTCCACCTATTCAGCAGAACTCAGAGTTGTAAAGAAAGACGCATAGAAGGTCTTCACATAGCACGAAAGTAAGTAGCTGGACTGCTTAATCACTTGATGAACATTCAGGGATTATCTACATGAAAAAGAGTGGCCAAAAGCTTTAGGTTCCAAATTAAAATTGAGACTGTTTTCCTGCTTTCCTGTTTCACACAGAGGAGCATGAAATACTGTTTAGACCTGACCCACAAATATCTAGGGCACCTTAGTAATTGCCACTTTGCAATACCATATATATACAGAATGAGAAGTTATAAAAGTATCCTATTGCAATTGACATATGAGTATAATCTGGTTTAACCTGAATACTGCAGGTTCTTACCATGCAATGCTTTATTGATTTCTTTGCCTTCAATCAGTGGGCACAAACCTGTAGGATACAAGGATACAATAAAGAAATTCAACATTTAATTTATGAAGGCTCAGAGGTCATCTACACCACTAGTGCCTTAGGTTGCACTTGTCCCAGTAGTGTAGATGGTTTGTTTTGGCTAGAAGAAGTTTTCACCCTCCAAAAATAACAATCGCCTTGTGAACAAATAAATTCCATGAATATGACCTTAACAAATCTGTATGGTATACCTAAATACTGTCAGAAAGACTACAAATTATAAAGGTGGTGGCCGTAAATGGTATTGCGGCTCTTTATATAATTGGTTTAGGTATCATTTAATTTAAGCTTCTAGTGCTCACAAGTGGTATTACAGATTTTTTATTTGCATTTTGTGAAACAGCATCCAATGCAGGCTTTCCTTTAATGTATGCACCTACAACTTTTCCATTGTATATCTTAAACAAATAGGGAAAGAAATTATGAGAAAGCAGCTTTACCCTACAAAATGAAAAGCACCTGGTGGCCACAGGTTGAATTGCAACTGTTTTTGCAAATGTAGAAACAAGTACAAAGGGCAAGATTCCCCATTACAAAACAATTTGGATATTAGAGGGTTCATCAATGAAATGGCTCCTTGGTAAATTAAGTGAAAACTCTTTAAATGCTTAATCCTCTCCTATCTCTTCTGCTTTGGGGTTACAAATGGAATATTGTATGGGTGTTTGTATCAAATCTACAGGAAACAGACACAAGATGCAATTTATTCAATGGTAATTATTCATATCCGGTATCATGATGAGCTGTTTTTATTTTTCTCTGCTTGCTTCCATTTCACTTCTGGGGAATGAATAACTTTTCTAAATTGTAATCAAATTGTCATTTGTGTTCCAGTAAATCCATCATAACCCTAGACATAAACCGAGGAATTTTAATGTGGAATTACCAGAAACGATTAAATTGAAATTACAATTTAATTTTTATTACAATATTTATTTTTCATTTATTTCTACTTATTTATTTCTATAATTTTTTTCTAAAATGTAATTTATGATTTACACAATGAGGGACTGGATTACTCACTGTCTGTATGGCTCTGTGTAAAGCCACCACGGGCCACAGGCATCTTCCTGAGATTGTCTCCTGCACCAAAAATAGTGGAAGATTATAATTTTTCCTGTGCAGCTGGAACCATATACAGGCGGTCCCCTACTTAAGAACACTCGACTTACATACGACCCCTAGTTACAAACAGACCACTGGATATTGGTAATTTATTGTACTTTAGTCCTAGGCTACAATGATGAGCTATAACAGTTATCAGATGTGTCTGTAATGAAGCTTTATTGTTATTCCTGATTCTTATGACAACCCAACATTTTTAAAATCCAATTGTCACAGAGACCAAAAAAAGTTCTGTCTGGGATTACAATGATAAAATATACAGTTCTGACTTACATACAAATTCAACTTAAGAACAAACCTACAGACCCTATCTTGTATGTAACCCGGGGACTGCCTGTAGTACACATTGGCCCACATTTATTAAAGTGTTTTCTGTCTGACTTTGCACTGAAAAGAATGTGCAAACTGCATGTACATGTATTTATGAAGTGGCTGCACCATTTCGGTGTCATGGCTGCACTATGACCGATGAGACAGAAAAAATGTGCACCTAAACGGGCTTCTACTGCTTGTGTTAATGCTCCCCATTTATAACGGAAGTGCACCAAAAAAATAAAATAAAAAGTGCCCACTTCCAGAGCAGTGTCAGGAGCACCAGATGAATGAAGACCGTGCACCAGTTTTGATTTATCTGGTGTACTCTGCATACTCCAGAGGCAAACTGCACATAGTACAGACTGCACTAGTTTGATAAATGTGGGCAAATGGTTTAAGGTTTCGCACCACCATATTCCTGATCACCTTGGACAATTCTTACAGGAAATCTACCATCCTTCCTGTGTAACAGTTTGGAAAGCCAGATCTCAGAGGGTCTAGGGTAGCCCCTCAGGCTTATTAGCATATTTTTAAAAGTTGACTTTAAAAACAAAGCGGCGGAGGTGTAGCGGCTCTGGGGCCACTGTGACTTTGGAGGGCCCACTCCCAAGATTTCAGCTCTATCTATGTCCCTAGGATGAAGAGTTGAATACTGTATCTGTAGTACCCTCCAAACATCCTGCACTGATACATGGAAGCTGCCTGTATGTTCTGTGCATGCCGCTTCCATGCTCTGCGGCTTCCTGCTCTATTCTCCTACACTATAGGCTCTCTTGGATATATACGACACACAAGCATGCCACTGGAAGAAGGCGTAACAAATATAAGAAAATTACACAGTCGCAGTGACTGAATCTATGAGTAACTTTCCTTGGTTTATCCTGCTTGATTTTGATTTGATTTTCTATTTCCTTAGATCCAACATGAGGCCCAGGAGCCTCATGGAATTTGAAAATCAATTTGTACCTTTTAAAAGAAGGATCACTTTTGGGGCAGGGTACATTACACATTTTCATTTGGGCCTAGGAGCTTCAGCGTAATTTGTCTACATATACGGATAAGGACCCTGCTTTTCTATTGGACCTACTGAGAAGGGGCCCGTAAGACTTGATCGTTCCTCCCTCATTGAAATGAGGAAATTCAGCAACCAGCTTCAGGTTGAAATTAAGAGAAGGTTAAACCAACTGTTACGCTGTTGGGCTGGTGGTAGTCAAAGATATAATAGGAGGTAGCAGGACAGATGAGAGTTCATCATTGGTAGAATTTCATTTGCTGGAGACCAATTACTTCCTATTAATCACACTGATAATTAACGACAGTGTTAATTCAAAGAATGAAAGGCTTGTGTTCCAGCTGCTGCAACTAAAAGCACAAGATCAAACTCAGTAGGAAACATCATTGCAGCAATTATCCCTCATTTTGTTGCCATGCAGTGAGTACAGAAAATATTCAGACCCCTTTAAAGTTTTTACTCTTTGTTTCTTTGAAGCCAACTGGTAAAATCAAAAAAGTTTTTTTTTTTTTGCTCATTTATGTACACTCTGCACCACATCGTGACAGAAAAAAACTGAAATGTAGATATTTTTACTAATTTATTAATAAAGAAAAACTGAAATATCACATGGTCATAAGCATTCAGTCACTTTGCTGAGCATTGACTAGAAGCACCTTTTGAGCTAGTGCAGCCATGAGTCTTCTTGGGAATGATTTGGGGATCCGCTGTCATCCTTCCTTGCAGAACATCGGCAGCTTCCTCTGGTTGGATGGTGAACGTTGGTGGACAGCCATTTTCTCTCCACAGATGCTCAATTGGGTTTAGGTCAGGGCTCTGGTTGTGCCAGTCAAGAATGGTCACAGAGTTGTTCTGAAGCCACTACTTTGTTATTTTAGCTGTGTGTTTAGGGTCATTGTCTTGTTGTAAGGTGAACCTTTGGCCCAGTCTGAGGTCCAGAGCACTCTGGAAGAGCTTTTCATCCAGGATATCTTTGAACTTGGCTGCATCCATCTTTCCTTTAATTGCAACCACTCGTCCTATACCTGCAGCTAAAAAACACCCCCATAGCATGATGCTGCGACCACCATGCTTTACTGTTGAGATTGTACTTGGCAGGTGATAAGCAGGGCCTGGTATACACATATACCGCTTAGAATTAACACCAAAAAGTTCAATCTTCGTCTCATCAGACCAGAGAATCTTATTTGTCATAGTGTGGGAGTCCTTCATGTGTTTTTTTTACAAAATGTATGCAGCTTTCATATGTCTTGTACTGTGGAGAGGCTTCATTTCGCACACTCTGCCATACAGCCCCAATTGGTGGAGGGCTGCAGTGATAGTTGACTTTGTGAAACTTCCTCCCATCTCCTTACTGCATCTCTGGAGCTCAGCCAAAGTTATCTTGGATTTTTTCTTCTCCAATGATTGCTTAGTTTGACTGAACAGCCAGGTCGAGGAAAAGCTGTTGACCAAAACTTCTTCCATTTAAGGATTATGGAGGCCACTGTACTCTTAGGAACCTTGAGTGCGGCAGAAATTCTTTTATAACCTTGGCCAGATCTATGCCTTGCCAAAATTCTGTCTGAACTCCTTTGACCTCATGTGCACGTGTGCTTACACATGCACTGTAAGCGGTGAGGTCTTATATAGACAGGTGTGTGCCTTTCCTTATCAAGTTCAATCAGTTTAATTAAAAAAAGCAATAATGACTCGAACCATCTTAAAGAGGATCAGAAAAAAATTGACAGCATGTTAAATACGAGTGTAACAGCTCAGGGTCTGAATACTTATGACCATGTGATACTTCAGTTTGTCTTGTTTAGTAAATTATCAAAAATATCTAAAATATAGATAAAAAATGTCTGCCAAGCTGGGGTGCAGTTTTTTTATCTTAACAATTAGCTGCAATGAAACAAAAAGTAACAAATTTAAAGAGTTCTGAATACTGCCCATAACTCTACAGAAAGAGAATGAAAGAGAGATACAGAAAACCACTTTAAACCTTTATGACACAACCTCCCTCTTTACCAGAGAGAAGACTTCAACCATATACATTAGTATTAAAGGGAACCTGTCACCAGGAGAGCCATTTTTAGAACTCCCCCAGTCCCCACAGAACATAGTATATACACTGCCAAAGTGTTTTTGTATTAAAAATTGGTTTTACAGAAAAAAAGATATGTTATATTGTACCTTTCATTAGCATCTGCTGTGTGATTAGGCAGTTGCCAAATGGGAGGGGCTGGAAAGGAGCAGTTCCCCCCACCCTTGGGGAACAGCTACTCCATGTTACCTTTTCTAATATATGAAAACACCCATCACTTGGCTTAGCGACGCCCCCTGCTCCTCTACAGCCAATCCCAAGTGTGGGGAGTTGTTCATATATTTGAAAAGGTCACATGTTTTCCAAGGGTGGGGGGAACTGCTCCTTTCCAGCCCCTCCCATTAGGCAACTGCCTAGTCACACAACAGATGCTAATGAAAGGTACAATATAACATATCTTTTTTTCTGTAAAACCTATTTTTTTTATACAAAAACACTTTGGCAGCGTATGTACTATGCTCTGTGAGGACTGGGGGAGTGCTAAAAATGGGTCTCCTGGTGACAGGTTCCCTTTAATACTGACCATAAGACCACTTTTCAGATAATGGTCTCAAGTTCCCCAGTGGATGGATAATGCAGAAATATTTTACCTGTAGTGTAGCGAACTGAAGAAGCATCGCTCTGGGATCCATCCATGTAGCGTGCAGATATTGACACCTGGTATTCTGTACTATACTCCATATCATACAGTACAGCTGTATTTTCACTGCCAGGGGTGGACATCTGGGAAACAGGAAGGACTACATTTAGCATGCAATGATTTATCTGCACTGTTCTGCACTGTGTAGAAGCAGAAGAAGGAAAATAATGAAAGAAAAGAAGTAATGGAAGTAATGGAGGAAGAGGAAACATGAGACCAACAGGGACCAAAATATCCTATTAATTATAATGGGATCCATTGGGCTTATATTACTATCTGTTATTTTGATAGCTAAAAACTCCCTCATGCAGGACTATTTTGCTGTTAACCATTTGACTATTTGAAAAATCTTAGATAAATACATTCAATTGAAACCTGGTTTAGTCGTCCTCCACTTAGCGGAATCCACTTGAGGAGATAAGAAGCCACATCATCTGCTCCAGGATCCCATGAAACTGTTGCTTTGTCTCCAGAAAGATCTACCACTTTTACACCAATAGGAGGCATAACTTTTACTGCAAAAGACCACAATGTCAACAGCTTTCTCTTTAATTGCAAAGATGTATCATTCTTGAATGCAATGCATGTATAACCTGACTACCAGCAGAATACTGAGTATACAGTATAATACTGACTTCAAATTATTAAGGTTTGGGTCATACTCTAACTTTAAAAAAAAGACTCTAAAAAGTATCTAAAGTGTAAAAGAGTTATTTTTGGTTCAAGAATACAGTTAATCTCTCCCAGTGACTCCAACAGCAGAATAGTGAGTGGATTGAGGAGCAGGAGGGATCTGGCCAATATGTGATGTCGGCTTTCCTGACTGAAATTGTCCCTAAGCCAGGAGTAGACCCTTCTCTTGATGTTTTGACAGAGATGATCAGGGAAGAGGAATATGCAAATATGTTATCCATGGTTGGAAAAGGAAAACATTGTCTATTTGCAGACCCTTAAACACCAAGCATAACATACCAGAAGCCTAATTACATCACATTGGATTAAGGCAAACCAGTATATCTATTTCAGAAGGAAAGATTCGCAACCGTAGAGAGCGCTGTTTCAACCTGGTTGGGTCTCCTCAGTACAGAGTAGGGAACTGGTTTGTCTGAGCGAGAGGCTACTGATGGAAGTAAGGATCAGGAAGTAAGATTTCTCCTTAGGGAGAGTTTGCCAGTTAAGTCTGCCTTGTAGGCATGTAAGAATTAGAGCCGTTTATGTTCCACCAGGGGATTCTGGCAAATATGCAAATACATTTTCCAGGATGCAAAAAGGAAAACAATGTCTTTTTGCTACCTTATTACAAAATAGAAAAAAATGGAGGGGGCCGGGACAGTGCGCTTGTAACCGAACAGAAATCTCCAAGTATAGTGATTAACACAATTTTATTGGTAGCAGTGATATCCAGTGGTAACGCGTTTCGGGGAGACCCCTTCGTCAGACCAAAAATGGAAATGCTGAGTGGGAACTCAGAAAGGGAGCGCTGAGAGGGAGCTCAGGCGGTCAGCTGCTGTGAGCTGCTGTGTGCTTTTTTGCTACCTTGAAAGGCAGCCCCCAAAGGGGGTTTGCCCATGAAAGAAATTTCTCAAATTTCAATCCCCTAGTGATGATAACACAATAAAGATAAGGATTTTTTAATCCTTTACACTTTTACTCAGTTTTATTGCTGTCATGAGATGCATATTACACATATTACACTCTAAAGCTGTTGCTATATGTCAGCTACACACACACTATCAGATCTGATGTGCCTCCCCCTACCTAGGTAAGGAACTTATCTGCCCGTAGCTTATAGTTCTCCTCACGCTGTGTACATGCAGGCAGGAAGTCAGTGTCTGTATCAGTGAGATCTCCGTCCTGGAATGTAAGGGAAGGGGCACCTGCAGGGAGCACAGCAGTCAGACAGAAAAGTAAAATGGCTGCCAACCCTAAAGTCAGAAGATACAGGGTCGGAAACCAGGGGAAACTGAAATTGGGTAAACCAGGACTGATAGAGAAAGGTTGGACTGTGAAATCTGTGAAATGCTGTATTTTTGTTAATAACAGTGAATTAGAGAATGTATAATTTTGTTATCCTGAGTACATTTAAGAAACTTGTCTTTGTGGGAATATCACTTTAAAAAACCAAGCATGACTTTCAAGAAGCCTAATGACATGATGTGGGATTAAGCTAAACTAGTATATATATTCCAGAAGGAACAGATTCCCACACTGGAAAACATATTTGGATATTTCCCAAAATCCCGTAATGGAGCATTAGTGTCTACAGGTCTCCACAAGCCTATGAGGCATCCTTAACAGACAAACTCTCCAAAAGGAGACCTCTTACTTTCAAGGAAGAGGAAGTGAGCCTGATGATTGAAGGGCTTGCCCTCAAGAAATCATCAAGTCCGTATGGCTTAACATTCCAGTTTTATAAGACCTTTAAATACACCCTGGTTCCCCTCTTGACTGAAGTATTAAACCAGTGTATTTACGCTTGTACTGCTGAAGTTAATGAAGAGGTCTACCCCGATCATCGTGTCAAAGGGTAAGGACCTATCTTGTATTGAGAACTGGTGACCCATAGCAATTCTCAATGCAGATAGAAAGGTTTTGGCAAATGTGCTTTTTAACCCTTTTCCTGCCAAGGATATATCCTCTCTTCAGAGGAATAGAACTCTGGACCTGTGGCATGTGGAATCACCTCTTTCATAGGAATCCAACATTTTGTTTCTGGGCTCTATGAAACCTGACCTATTCATGTTTAAACTGAGAATTTGGGGTGTGATTTTTACATATTGAAATCACTCCCAGCGGAATTTTAACAGTCTCTGGTTCTCTGGCACCCAGAAACACAATGGCTGAAAAAGTGTGATTTTAGGTGCCACAGCTCCAAAATTATAACCCTCTTAAAAGTGCATCCCCCAGATTATTAGCCAGCAGGCTGAAGGGAGAATTTGGTAGAGGCTACACAGAGGAGCTGTTCACACATTACAGATAAATGTTAACTAATGTTCATGTTAGCTCCAAAATTATAACCCTCTTAAAAGTGCATCCCCCAGATTATTAGCCAGCAGGCTGAAGGGAGAATTTGGTAGAGGCTACACAGAGGAGCTGTTCACTAGAGATGAGCGAGCACTAAAATGCTCGGGTACTCGTTATTCGAGACGAACTTTTCCCGATGCTCGAGTGCTCGTTTCGAGTAACGAGCCCCATTGAAGTCAATGGGAGACTCGAGCATTTTTCAAGGGGACCAAGGCTCTGCACAGGGAAGCTTGGCCAAACACCTGGGAACCTCAGAAAAGGATGGAAACACCACGGAAATGGACAGGAAACAGCAGGGGCAGCATGCATGGATGCCTCTGAGGCTGCTTAAATGCACCATTATGCCAAAATTATGGCCAACAGCATGGCCATGACAGAGTGACAGAATGAAGCTAGATAGCATCTAAAACATCCAATAATTGACCCTGACACTATAGGGGACGGCATGCAGAGGCAGCGGCAGCAGCGGAAGGCTAGAGAGTGGCATGGCGACATACCCTAAATGGACTCAGGCTTCAAACCAATGGGTAGCAGAGAGGAACCAAAGGAGGTGAGCAAGAAGCGCTCAAATAATATTGGTACATGATAAAAGTTTGCCAGTATATTTTGTGGATTACACAGCAGGGTGGCGACAAAGTTAACATGGAAGCCATGAAAACAATCCAAAATTCTGCCTGACACAGCTCGTTTGATAAGGGGACGATGTATGGAGGCAGTGAACTAGTAGTAGATTAAAGGTGCTGCAGTTAAAACTATGTTAGTTGGTTCTTGGCATGGAGCTGGCGCTCCGCTGCCAGGCGAGCTTTCGCCAATCCAAGCCCCTGTCTCTAGGCTACTCCCCAAACAGCACTTCTAAGAACCTTTCGGATAAGATCAAGTGTAGTAGCGTTCTTATAAGTTTGGGATATGGCGGGTGAGGGGAATGTAAACATCTGCGCAAGAAGCGCTGAAATAATATCCGTAAATGAAAAAAGTTTTCCAGTATATTTTGTGGCTTACACAGCAGGGTGGCGACAAAGTTAACAAGTTTGATGTGGAATGCCCTGCAATAGCTCTTGGGCGGTGTGCCTTTTATCACCTAGGCTCAGCAGTTTGAGCACCGCCTGCTGTCGCTAAGCAACGGCACTGCTGCTGTGCCTAGAGCTACCGACTGATGGCGCCATGCCCACGGATGGTAATTCGGAGGAGGAGGAGGTGGAGGAGGGGTGGGAGGATTTGGAGGTATAGTAGGCCTTTGAGACCTGGACCGAGGTAGGCCCCGCAATCCTCTGCGTCGGCAGTATATGACCAGCCCCAGGGTCAGACTCGGTCCCAGCCTGCACCAAGTTAAGTGTAGTAGCGTTCTTATAAGTTTGGGATATGGCGGGTGAGGGGAATGTAAACAGATGCGCAAGAAGCGCATGATGCGCATGGAGCTGGCGCTCCGCTGCTAGGCGAGCTTTCGCCAATCCAAGCCCCTGTCTCTAGGCTACTCCCCAAACAGCACTTCTAAGAACCTTTTGTATAAGATCAAGTGTAGTAGCGTTCTTATAAGTTTAGGATATGGCGGGTGAGGGGAATGTAAACAGATGCGCAAGAAGCGCTGAAATAATATCCGTAAATGGTAAAAGTTTGCCAGTGTATTTTGTGGATAACACAGCAGGGTGGCGACAAAGTTAACAACTTTGATGTGGAATCCATGAAAACAACCCAAATTTCGGCCTGACAAACCTCGTTTGATAAAGGGACGATGTATGGAGGCAGCTATATGGACGACTTTTGGAGGTAGCAATGGAGACAACGTGTGGAGGCTGCTATGGAGACAATTCAATTTGGATAGTGCCTGTATGTGGCAGTCCAAAAAATGTTTCAAACCAGAGGAGCAGGTAGGTGGCCCTCCAGAAAAATGGAATAGATTGAGTGCCTGTATGTGGCAGTCCAAAAAATTTTTCAAACCAGAGGAGCAGGTAGGTGGCCCTCCAGAAAAATGGAATAGATTGAGTGCCTGTATGTGGCAGTCCAAAAAAGTTTTCAAACCAGAGGAGCAGGTAGGTGGCCCTCCAGAAAAATGGAATAGATTGAGTGCCTGTATGTGGCAGTCCAAAAAAGTTTTTAAACCAGAGGAGCAGGTAGGTGGCCCTCCAGAAAAATGGAATAGATTGAGTGCCTGTATGTGGCAGTCCAAAAAAGTTTTTAAACCAGAGGAGCAGGTAGGTGGCCCTCCAGAAAAATGGAATAGATTGAGTGCCTGTATGTGGCAGTCCCAAAAAATTGTTTAAAACAGAGGACCGGAAAGGTGGCCCTCCAGAAAAATTGAATAGATTGAGTGCCTGTATGTGGCACTCCCAAAAATTGTTTAAAACAGAGGACCGTGTCGGTGGCCCTCCAGAAAAATTAAATGCATAAAGTACTATACCTAGAGCCAGTGGGCCCTGTCAAAAAACAGCCAGTTTCCTCTGCTTTACTGTAGAAAGAGGAGGAGAAGGAGGAAAATGAGGAGGAGGAGGAGTGGATAAATTATTCAGGTTGAGCTTCCTTCACCTGCTGGAGATTTGAAATTAGGAGAAATCCATGCTTTATTCATCTTGATAAGCGTCAGCCTGTCAGCGCTGTCAGTCGACAGGCGTGTACGCTTATCGGTGATGATGCCACCAGCTGCACTGAAAACCCGCTCGGACAAGACGCTAGCGGCAGGGCAGGCAAGAACCTCCAAGGCGTAGAGCGCCAGTTCGTGCCACATGTCCAGCTTTGAAACCCAGTAGTTGTAGGGAGCTGTGTGATCATTTAGGACGATGGTATGGTCAGCTACGTACTCCCTCACCATCTTTCTGTAAAGATCAGCCCTACTCTGCCGAGACTGGGGACAGGTGACAGTGTCTTGCTGGGGTGACATAAAGCTGGCAAAAGCCTTGTAAAGCGTACCCTTGCCAGTGCTGGACAAGCTGCCTGCTCGCCTACTCTCCCTCGCTACTTGTCCCGCAGAACTACGCACTCTGCCGCTAGCGCTGTCAGAAGGGAAATACTGTTTCAGCTTGTGCACCAGGGCCTGCTGGTATTCATGCATTCTCACACTCCTTTCCTCTCCAGGGATGAGAGTGGAAAGATTTTGCTTGTACCGTGGGTCCAGGAGAGTGAACACCCAGTAATCGGTGCTGGAATAAATTCTTTGAACGCGAGGGTCACGGGATAGGCAGCCTAGCATGAAATCTGCCATATGCGCCAGAGTACCAACGCGTAAGAATTCACTCCCCTCACTGGCCTGACTGTCCATTTCCTCCTCCTCCAACTCCTCCAACTCCTCTTCTTCTGCCCATACACGCTCAACAGTGTAGGACTCAACAATGGTCCCCTCTTGTGTCTCGCCAACATTCTCCTCCTCTTCCTCCTCATCCTCCTCCACCTCCACCTCCTCCGATATGCGCTGAGAAACAGACCTAAGGGTGCTTTGGCTATCAACAAGGGAATCTTCTTCCCCTGTCTCTTGTGAGGAGAGCAAAGCTTCCGACTTCATGCTGACCAGAGAGTTTTTCAACAGGCCAAGCAGCGGGATGGTGAGGCTGATGATGGCGGCATCGCCACTGACCATCTGTGTTGACTCCTCAAAGTTACTCAGCACCTGACAGATATCAGACATCCACGTCCACTCCTCATTGTAGACTTGAGGAAGCTGACTGACCTGACTACCAGTTCTGGTGGAAGTTGACATCTGGCAGTCTACAATCGCTCGGCGCTGCTGGTAAACTCTGGATAACATGGTCAGTGTTGAATTCCACCTCGTGGGCACGTCGCACAACAGTCGGTGAGCGGGCAGTTGGAGGCGGCGCTGCGCTGCCCTGAGAGTGGCAGCATCTGTGCTGGACTTCCTGAAATGCGCACAGATGCGGCGCACCTTCGTGAGCAAATCAGACAGATTGGGGTATGTCTTGAGGAAACGCTGAACTATCAGATTTAACACATGGGCCAGGCATGGCACATGTGTCAGTCTGCCGAGTTGCAGAGCCGCCACCAGGTTACGGCCGTTGTCACACACAACCATGCCTGGCTTCAGGTTCAGCGGTGCCAGCCACAGATCAGTCTGCGCCGTGATGCCCTGTAATAGTTCTTGGGCGGTGTGCCTTTTATCGCCTAGGCTCAGCAGTTTGAGCACCGCCTGCTGTCGCTTAGCGACGGCACTGCTGCTGTGCCTAGAGCTACCGACTGATGGCGCCATGCCCACGGATGGTCGTTCGGAGGAGGAGGTGGAGGAGGGGTGGGAGGAGGAGGAGGCATAGTAGGCCTCAAACACCTGGACCGAGGTAGGCCCCGCAATCCTCGGCGTCGGCAGTATATGACCAGCCGCAGGGTCACACTCGGTCCCAGCCTCCACCAAGTTAACCCAATGTGCCGTCAGAGATATATAGTGGCCCTGCCCGGCAGCACTCGTCCACGTGTCCGTGGTCAGGTGGACCTTGTCAGAAACGGCGTTGGTCAGGGCACGGATTATGTTGTCTGACACGTGCTGGTGCAGGGCTGGGACGGCACATCGGGAAAAGTAGTGGCGGCTGGGGACCGAATACCGAGGGGCGGCCGCCGCCATGAGGCTGCGAAAGGCCTCGGTCTCTACTAGCCTATAGGGCAGCATCTCCAGGCTTAGCAATCTGGAGATGTGCACATTAAGGGCTTGGGCGTGCGGGTGGGTTGCACTATATTTGCGTTTCCGCTCCAGCGTCTGGGGTATGGAGAGCTGAACGCTGGTGGATGCTGTGGAGGATCGTGGAGGTGACGATGGGGTTTTTGTGGCAGGGTCCTGGGCAGGGGGCTGACTATCAGCTGACACAGGGGAAGGAGCAGTGGTGTGCACGGCCAGAGGTGAACGCGCTTGTTGCCACTGAGTGGGGTGTTTAGCATTCATATGCCTGCGCATACTGGTGGTAGTTAAGCTAGTAGTGGTGGAACCCCTGCTGATCCTGGTTTGGCAAATGTGGCACACCACAGTCTGTCGGTCATCCGGTGTTTCCTTAAAGAACCTCCAGACTTCTGAAAATCTAGCCCTCGCCGCAGGAGCCCTCGCCACGGGAGCTTCACTAGTTGACACATTTGGCGCTGATGCACCAGCTCTGGCCCTGCCTCTCCGTCTGGCCCCACCACTGCCTCTTCCAACCTGTTCTGGTCGAGGACTCTCCTCCGTCTCAGAAGCACTGTGTTCACCCGGCCTCTCAACCCAGCTTGGGTCTGTCACCTCATCATCCTCCGATCCCTCAGTCTGCTCCCCCCTCGGACTTCCTGCCCTGACAACAACTTCCCCACTGTCTGACAACCGTGTCTCCTCATCGTCGGACACCTCTTTACACACTTCTTCCACTACGTCAACAAGGTCATCATCACCCACAGACTGCGACTGGTGGAAAACCTGGGCATCGGAAAATTGCTCATCAGCAACCGGACAAGTGGTTTGTGACTGTGGGAAGGGTCCAGAAAACAGTTCCTCAGAGTATGCCGGTTCAAATCGCAAATTTTGCTGGGAGGGGGCAGACTGGGGGGGAGGAGGCTGAGGTGCAGGAGCTGGAGGAGTGCCGATTTCGGTGACATGGGTGGACTGCGTGGAAGACTGACTGGTGGACAAATTGCTCGAAGCATTGTCGGCAATCCACGACATCACCTGTTCGCACTGTTCTGGCCTCAACAGTGCTCTACCACGATTCCCAGTAACTTCAGACATGAACCTAGGGAGTGTAGCTCTGCGGCGTTCCCCTGCTCCCTCATAAGCAGGTGGTGTCTCACCCCGCCCAGGACCACGGCCTCTGACCCCTGCAGTAGTTGGACGCCCACGTCCCCGCCCTCGTCCTCTACCCCTAGCCCTCGGGTTAAACATTTTGAAAATGAGAGTTATAACTTGTATTTTTTTTTTACCTTTTTTTTGTTTTTTTTTGTTTTTTTTTTGTGTTTTTTAGTTTTTAAAACCAAACTATGCTATCCTATTGCTATGGCTATTTTCTAGCCAAGTATTACAGCACACTACTATCCCAGATGAGATGACGCTGAGTTATGAAAAAAATAAACGTAAAATAAAAAAGGAAATGGCAGACTGTGCCTAATTGAAATACAACCCCGGGCCCTAATAAATTTTCCCACTTCGGTCTTTGCGATGGATATGTGCGTCACTAAAACACAGTGGTCGCAAGTCTGACTCCAAATTGCTCCCAATTTGATAGTAGATGCACTGCAGCAAGTACAGCCACCAGCAGATCAACCAGAAATCAAATATATATAACGCTACTGTAGGCGTAATTAAGACGTTTGTATTCTCCTATGGCTATTTTCTAGCCAAGTATTACAGCACACTACTATGCCAGATGAGATGACGCTGAGTTATGAAAAAAATAAACGTAAAATAAAAAGAAACTGGCAGACTGTGCCTAATTGAAATACAACCCCGGGCCCTAATAAATTTTCCCACTTCGGTCTTTGCGATGGATATGTGCGTCACTAAAACACAGTGGTCGCAAGTCTGACTCCAAATTGCTCCCAATTTGATAGTAGATGCACTGCAGCAAGTACAGCCACCAGCAGATCAACCAGAAATCAAATATATATAACGCTACTGTAGGCGTAATTAAGACGTTTGTATTCTCCTATGGCTATTTTCTAGCCAAGTATTACAGCACACTACTATGCCAGATGAGATGACGCTGAGTTATGAAAAAAATAAACGTAAAATAAAAAGAAACTGGCAGACTGTGCCTAATTGAAATACAACCCCGGGCCCTAATAAATTTTCCCACTTCGGTCTTTGCGATGGATATGTGCGTCACTAAAACACAGTGGTCGCAAGTCTGACTCCAAATTGCTCCCAATTTGATAGTAGATGCACTGCAGCAAGTACAGCCACCAGCAGATCAACCAGAAATCAAATATATATAACGCTACTGCAGGCGTAATTAAGACGTTTGTATTCTCCTATGGCTATTTTCTAGCCAAGTATTACAGCACACTACTATGCCAGATGAGATGATGCTGAGTTATGAAAAAAATAAACGTAAAATAAAAAGAAACTGGCAGACTGTGCCTAATTGAAATACAACCCCGGGCCCTAATAAATTTTCCCACTTCGGTCTTTGCGATGGATATGTGCGTCACTAAAACACAGTGGTCGCAAGTCTGACTCCAAATTGCTCCCAATTTGATAGTAGATGCACTGCAGCAAGTACAGCCACCAGCAGATCAACCAGAAATCAAATATATATAACGCTACTGCAGGCGTAATTAAGACGTTTGTATTCTCCTATGGCTATTTTCTAGCCAAGTATTACAGCACACTACTATGCCAGATGAGATGACGCTGAGTTATGAAAAAAATAAACGTAAAATAAAAAGAAACTGGCAGACTGTGCCTAATTGAAATACAACCCCGGGCCCTAATAAATTTTCCCACTTCGGTCTTTGCGATGGATATGTGCGTCACTAAAACACAGTGGTCGCAAGTCTGACTCCAAATTGCTCCCAATTTGATAGTAGATGCACTGCAGCAAGTACAGCCACCAGCAGATCAACCAGAAATCAAATATATATAACGCTACTGCAGGCGTAATTAAGACGTTTGTATTCTCCTATGGCTATTTTCTAGCCAAGTATTACAGCACACTACTATGCCAGATGAGATGATGCTGAGTTATGAAAAAAATAAACGTAAAATAAAAAGAAACTGGCAGACTGTGCCTAATTGAAATACAACCCCGGGCCCTAATAAATTTTCCCACTTCGGTCTTTGCGATGGATATGTGCGTCACTAAAACACAGTGGTCGCAAGTCTGACTCCAAATTGCTCCCAATTTGATAGTAGATGCACTGCAGCAAGTACAGCCACCAGCAGATCAACCAGAAATCAAATATATATAACGCTACTGCAGGCGTAATTAAGACGTTTGTATTCTCCTATGGCTATTTTCTAGCCAAGTATTACAGCACACTACTATGCCAGATGAGATGACGCTGAGTTATGAAAAAAATAAACGTAAAATAAAAAGAAACTGGCAGACTGTGCCTAATTGAAATACAACCCCGGGCCCTAATAAATTTTCCCACTTCGGTCTTTGCGATGGATATGTGCGTCACTAAAACACAGTGGTCGCAAGTCTGACTCCAAATTGCTCCCAATTTGATAGTAGATGCACTGCAGCAAGTACAGCCACCAGCAGATCAACCAGAAATCAAATATATATAACGCTACTGCAGGCGTAATTAAGACGTTTGTATTCTCCTATGGCTATTTTCTAGCCAAGTATTACAGCACACTACTATGCCAGATGAGATGACGCTGAGTTATGAAAAAAATAAACGTAAAATAAAAAGAAACTGGCAGACTGTGCCTAATTCTACTCAAACCCCTAATAAATTTTCCCACTTTGGTGTTTGAGGTGGATATGTGTGTCACTAAGAGCTAAACACAACGGTAGCAAGTCCCCCTGCTAATTCCTCACAATATGGTACTAGCTGCAAATAAAAAAAAAAAAAAATTATAACGTTATTGTAGCCCTAAGAAGGGCTGTTGGGTTCTTTTAGAATCACTCCTGCCTAACAGTAAGCTAATAGAACACCCTAACGCTTTCCCTGAGCAGCAGCAGCTCTCTCCCTAGCGGCATCCAGACAGAGAATGATCCGAGCAGCGCGGGCAGCGGCTAGTCTATCCCAGGGTCACCTGATCTGGCCAGCCAACCACTGCTATCTACGTGTAAGGGTACCACGTCATGCTGGGTGGAGTGCAGAGTCTCCTGGCTTGTGATTGGCTCTGTTTCTGGCCGCCAAAAAGCAAAACGGCGGGAGCTGCCATTTTCTCGAGCGGGCGAAATACTCGTCCGAGCAACGAGCAGTTACGAGTACGCTAATGCTCGATCAAGCATCAAGCTCGGACGAGTATGTTCGCTCATCTCTACTGTTCACACATTACAGTTAAATGTTAACTAATGTTCATGTTATTAACCCCTTCTTTGGTTTATGGATATATTTTTTTTTATTTGGGTTACTGTTGTATTAGAGAGTGTACAATAACATATCTATGTGAAGTGCAGTGCAATTCTTGTATTTTAATTTTCAGGTAACTTTTGCATTCTTTTGCAATTTATCACTGTTTGCTTCAAATTTGCATGAAGGCTGTAGAGTGTATGACTTTGAAAAAGAGAAAAAGAGCTTTTTACTTTGTGCATTATATATTGTAAATTTATTTGTGGATTGCAACAAAATATTGTATGTTTTTTTAGCATTCTTGGCAGTGTAAATTCTTGTTGATGTTGTGTATTGTGGTATATATAAATCTTCTCACTTTGTGCTATTATTTTTAGGTTTAATCAAGAACTTTTTTGAGAACAAAATAGTATGACTGACATACAGAACAATAGTATTAGAAAAAGTCTCTCCTGGGTATGTAGGTCATGTAAGATATAACATTTGCTCAGATCCGCAATTTGGCATATAGAACAATATGAAAGGAAATCGATAGTAAGTAAATGGCCTAGTAAATTACCTGGGTCTGCAGAGGCATTGGTCACAATTTCCTCATTTTGAGGATAAAACAAAGTTCCTGGATCCACCTGACCACTGTAAGGGGCTGAGTGCTCTTCCAATGCCTCAGGATGAAAGTGGTGTTATTATTTTTACAACCCTTTTTGTGCGTAAACCTCTCCTTTGATGTGAATTTTATATAAAAATATCTTTTCATTGCATTTTCAATCAATTTTTTTTAAATAATTTGTGTTTGACACAAAGTTGCATGATGGTGGTATGGGCTGTCAACTGTTAATCAAGACAAAAGCAATCGTGAGGTTGTCTACTTTCAAAAAATATATATGCTTTAAGTTTGCCTTTACATTTTAAACTATTTTATTACTATATTTTGTATTTTGGTCTTAAAATCTCCAGCTAAAAAGCAGATTTTTCGTTATTTGGTTTCAGTGATATTTTGATAATTTATTTATATGAACATATGACTATGAGATACCTGAACTCTACACATGTTCATCCATTAAATTTAGATGATGTGAAGCTAAATATTTTAAATTTAGGACTTAATTTTAAAAATAAAAATACATTTTTATGCATTTTTTAAAATAAAATTTTACAATTTGAATCAAAATTGTATAAAGAATTATATGAAGCTCCATAAGCTCTTTAATGCAATTTTGAAAATGAGGCAAATATCTGCTTTCAGAAAATATATGGTTTGTTGGGCTTTAGTATAATTCTTTATGCTGTAAATTTGGTTTTATTTGTACACGTCAAAATTGTAAAAATTGCTGTGGACAATAAAGAAAAAAAAAATTCAAGAAATATCTTGCAGGGAAAGGGTTAATGGTGCTGTTTGCACCCCTTCAGGGTCTCAGCACTGCTCCGTTCCAGGTCCAAGTATATTTAGTTTTGTGCTCTGTGTCCGGGAGGCAGTGGAACAGGGAAGAGAGGGTAACTGCTATACATGTTCACAATCGACCTATTCCTTAGGAGGGTCGATTGTGGTCAGTTGGTGGGAGTTGGGATGGATAAGACAGCACTAGAAACCACACTGAGTCGTAGTGAATGCTGCTGATGTCACTATTTTTGTGTCCATGGCATGGAAGGTGCAATGGGTATTGTTGGAGATTCACTGTTATATCAGGAGGAAGGTTACTTACCACACGAGGAGAGAAGGAGGGTTGTGCATGGTCTACCCTTTGGTATTCCTAGTGAAGACCTTTCTTAAGATCAATGTTGCAAACTTCTGGAAAGAGAGGGCTCCTCTGTGGCTATACTCCTGTAGGGGATGGTTTTGGCCTTTCTTCCATAAAAAGGAGACAGGGCGGCAAGTGAAGGATCTCCACACACCACATCTTCTAGCTTACGTTACCCTGATCTGTTCTTCTGAGGTATGGCCTACTGGTCGGGTTTGTCTATTGGCTGCGAGGCAGAGAGTTTCCTGTTCGTGAATGGTCAGATTGGCCTCTCTTTTGAGGTTGGCTCTGGTGTTTACCAGGGTTGTCCTCTGAGCCCACTGCTATACATGTTCACAATCGACCTATTCCTTAGGAGGGTCGATTGTGGTCAGTTGGTGGGAGTTGGGATGGATAAGGCAGCACTAGAAACCACACTGAGTCATAGCGAATGCTGACGATGTCACTATTTTTGTGTCCATGGCATGGAAGGTGCAATGGGTAATGTTGGAGATTCACTGTTATTCAGAGGCTTCTGGGTCCAAGATCAACCAGGTAAAGTGTTGGAGTCTCTGGCTGGGAGAGGGAGGTTCAGGCTTTTAATCTTTTGTATTAAAGGCCCCATTAGGCTGAACCTAATCAGGAGGAAGGTTACTTACCACACGAGGAGACAAGGAGGGTTGTGCATGGTCTACCCTTTGGTATTTTTGGTGAAGACCTTTCTTAAGATCAATGTTGCAAACTTCTGGAAAGAGAGGGCTCCTCTGTGGCTATACTCCTGTAGAGGATGGATTTGGCCTTTCTTCCATGAATAGGAAACAGGGCGGCAAGTGAAGGATCTCCACACACACCACATCTTCTAGCTTACGTTACCCTGGTTCTGAAGGTGATTTGCTGGTGGGATTTGAGCATGTGGGAGATCATGACCATGTTGAGGAAACTCCTTGACAAGAGGGTGCTGCTGACACATTTCCAGAAGCCTCTGGTCCTCAGTCAGAATCTGGGGGTGGGTTCAAAGCTTTTTGGATTTCATCAGGATCCCCTTGAAGTTTTGGAACTTGGCTTGGAGCTGCTTGCATGAAAAGCTGTGTGTGAAGGGCAATATGAAGAGTAGGAGCTCTGATGAAAATAGTTGTCCTTGGTTGGCCTGCTGGGGTGCATGAACCACTGATTCATTAACACAAAGGTGTACAATAGGGTGGGCACTTTTATTCATTAGTCGGGGCTGACTGGTCTCACCCATGAAGAGTCCGCCTATGCAGGATTCAGAGGCCTGGGTGGCAGGGACTGCTGCACAATATTCCCAGTTAGCCTAGTGGTCAGGTACTACACATGGAGCACATGGTGCTTAGTATCAACACGGAGTAAAGTCCTTTGAGTGAATGAGTTGGTTAGGAACATTATGTGTGACCTGGTGAAGGTGTCCTCTCTGAGAGTATGAGAGGCTGGGCACAAGGAGGGTCTCTCTCCTTTAGAGGGGTTTCTTCTTTAGTGTTACTTTGTCTGTCATCTCCCCTCCAGGTGATGGGCTGATACTGCACTATAGATTTTTGTTTTGTGTTGTGAGTATATAGTGATATATGGCTTGCAGGTGCTGAACCTGGGCTTTGTATTGTTGATTGATGTTGTTTCAGTTTTTGCATTGTATTATGTTTTCTTTATTTTTATGTTATAAATACTATATCTAGTGTATATAGTGTGGGTTTATGGATATATTGAACATACATCTGAAAAAACATTACACTGTAAGCTCCCTCTAGTGGTGGCTGCTAGTAGACAGAATTATATTCCCTTCAGAGGTTTTCCCACCATAAACGTGCATTATTAATGTAGGTTAGATATGTCTTGCCACATTACACACATGTATTACTAGATCAGAGGGCACAAGTAATCACAAGTTTGCATAGAGCTATATTTTCTGCATTTCACTTCTATCAGCAACATCAGGGTAGGAAGAGCATTATTACAAAATTTATATCTGGATTGAAAAACATGATGCTCAAACTTAAACCAAAATGCTGACTGTAACTCAGTCAGCCATATGTCTGCCCTTGCTGTTCTATTTGCCTTTATCCCACAGTGGCCGATAGTTCTTCTATTAAAAGTGACATTCCCGAGCTCTATAATTAAAACTAATTGACCGAAGCACGTGGAGTCAAACATTTCCCCATACAAGAGACTGTGGCAGAAGAGACTGTGAAAGGTAAACAATTTCCTCCAAATCTGAGGACAGACAAGATCATGACTCCTCTGGGACACTGGAAGTGCCAAGAACAGAAATGGCATGAGAGTAATCGCCTGTCACTTACGAGTTGTGAAGTTCCCAGTCAGTGTAGACAAGGTCTGTGGACCTCTGTGAGGGAAAGTGATGTTGACAGTGTAGAGAGTCTGTGAGGTCAATAACTTTAAGGTCACAGAGGAGCTTCCAGTGGAGACTTGGATCTGCAGAGATGATTAAGGAATAAGGTCAACTGTAATTGTCTAGACTAGATGTAATTGTAGCAAAGTTTCAGCTGTGAGTAGCATGGAGGATTCAGGGCAGTTTTTCAGCACATTTTCTATGCATATATTCTTATGGAACTGGGTAAACCACGTGACAGTTGTTGCAACTGATACCTTGCTCATTTAAGAAAATCTTTCTAAAATATGCTAATTAGCCTTTACTCTATGCATAAAGCTGGTAGCGCAAGGCAGATTCTAAACCGCATGCGCAGGATTTGCTGAGAGTCGGATGACGTCACTGGCTTTCTGCATGGATTTGGGCAGAACGAGGCGAATCTCCAAGAGTGGAGGCGTTAATAAATAAAAAGACTGTGGCGCTTAGAGGGGCTCTTAAAAGCTACAAATACCATTTAAGGCGAGGTGCACAGTCTTTGGGAACAGTACCTATGTGTTGGTTAGATCCCATGGAGTACAGAGCAATGGATGGAAGTCCTTGCCTCGTAGTGCAGTACGATGCAAGGAGTCCCATCCACTGCACTGTGCTTGGAACTGTGGGATCCAACAAGCACACGGTCCCATTTCCAAAGACTAAACATGTTCATGGACAGGTAGCCTAAGGCTTAGGACAGATGAGGCAGAATAAGTCACAGTTTTTGGCCAGTTTTTGTACCAGTTGCACTATGCTAGATGCGCCACAAAATTCTGCATTCACACAGAGCCCTACATTTTTTTTATTGCGACTTAACAGAATTGTGTTGCATGCAATACGTTAAAAGTGCACCAAAAAATAGTCGGTGCCCAATTCCCGAGCAGTGCAGAGTGTGCCATAATAATGTAGACTGTTTGTCGCTTTTAATTAATCTGGCGCATTCTACACATCAGTGAGACAAACTGCACACCGAACAGGTTGCACTACCTTTGATAAATGTGGCCCAATGGCTGCAGAAGTCTCAAGTCACTTTAACGGAAACTTATGTGGGATCCATATCTTTTAAAGTTGACCATGGGATGGACTAAATAATTATGCACTTTTTATGCACTTGTTCAAGAGAACACAATCATTTGTCATAAGAAATACTGCACAACCTTATGAACAAAAAAAACACATAAAATAAGCTGTGAATTACTGATGTGTTCATTTCTATATCTTATACATAAATGGAGCATTGTCTGAAAAATAAGCCTTTATACATCACTATGTGATTAAGTTTAACTTAAGTCATCTGACTTAGCCCTCCAGTAACTCTGCTCTATACTATGGGTAATAACTTCAAAATAAGGATATACATAGATAAGTTTCACTAGTATATTAAAAAACAATATACAAGGCTTTATTGTCTTGTATGGACAATGCAGTAAAACTGAATATCTACTGGCGGTATTCCTCACAGGGTTAATAAGATGAAAAGATACCATATAGGATCAGTTTATCAGGAAACTTAATGACATAAGATTCTGGGTTCCTCAGTTATATGACTTACCACCAACCATTGTCATTTATGATACCTATGATACCTTATTATGAGGCTCAGTTTTCTTTTAGCTGCTTTGTGAATACCCCCTATCAGTAGTGGATTTATAATATAGGTGCTTTGGGCGGTAGACCGGGGCCCAAGCCCTCTAGGGGCCCATGGCCACCCAAACCAACCACCAAATTTTACACTGAGTATGGCATTCACCCATGAAATTCTCATACATCTGTTCCTGCTCTCAATACACATATACACAAGAATCATTTCAGGACCTCTGAACATCCTCCAAAGGTCTTGAAACCGCAGATTTGAAAGCAGACAGAAGGGACGCATCCTAATATCATATGTAGGAAGTGATTCCAACCCAGGACCCATGGCCGTCATAATCCACCTCTGCCTCCTATAACTATCCCCCTGACAAAGATTTACCACAATGGACAACCCTATTAATGGGAGGCAATCACGGGTAAGAAAGCTCCTTCAGTATTTTGAGAATTGCAAAAGCAAAGGGTTACATTCTGCTCAGGATTTAGAGGCTGAGATCTTGGGAAGAGCAGTCATGTCATCTCCAGAGCAGAATGAATCACAATATGAACACTGTCACCTTTGGGGGATAGATAATTTAGGAGCATCAAGCCTGTCATGCAAAGGATTAACAGTGACTGATTCCGGGGCCTTCTGATATCATGATCTCTGCTCAAAGGGGTTGTATGTCACAATCATCCTATTCACAGAGCTGCACTGAAATATAAGAGATGCTCATAGACACGTTTGTGGCGCACAAGGCTGACACTTCAAGCTTACCTCTCTATGACTTGCACCATCTATATGAGGGGTATATGTCAAAAGCTGGACTGGTCCATCATCAGGCATCTTCTCCCAGCTGACAGTTGCACTGCTGTGTGTGACATTGGTGAAGTCAAGCATTCTGGGTGCTGGCTCTGTAAATTGATGAAGATTTCAATACCATAATAGGGTCTTTCAAAAACAATGGGGGAGATTTGCCATTGCTTTTTCATGCAATACAGTTGTATTGCAGGTTTTGTGACTTTTCGTCATCAAAAATTGTACCAGGTAATTCACAACACTAACACATTATAACAAATGTATGAATCTGTTGCCATGTGAGAGGCTGTGCAAGGCTGGATTATTTTTAAAAGTCGCATTAGAAGTCACAAAGTTAAAAAGAAAAACTGCTGCACCCAAAACTGTGACTTTTATACAACAAAACCACAAAACACTGCTTAAATACAAAACACTAACGTCAAACCACAATAAAAAAAAGACAATGGGGCATATTCGTCGGGTTTTGCGTTTTTTTTCCGTTTTGCCCTGAATTGCCCCAAGTTTTTGGTGCACACGATCGGATTGTGTCTCATCAGCGCCAACTTGCATGCGACACGAATCGGGGGGCATGGACGGCGAACAACCTGACTGATTCGGACAAACCACGGAATTTTAAAAGCAAATTGTGACGCAAGATCAGCACTCAAATGCACCGAGAAGAAGAAGGTGAACTCCGGCGGCCTTAGTGGGGGAAGCAACAGATGCAGGAATTGGATGCACGATCTTAGTGGATCGCGGCAGACCCAAATCCTCGTCGGACAAATCAACGGGACGCAACGGGTTAGTAAATGTGCCCCAATCTAAACACTGTCACAAAAACCTGCCCTAATGATGTGTTCCCCGATGCCTCTTCTTATCACAGGTTTGCTACTGCAGTCTGGCCCCGTTACATGATCTACAATACCTGACCCAGCCATGGACAAGTCTGTCACTGTTTCTGGAAGAGAGCAGCCATATTTTTATTGTCTTTCAAACATGACTGTTTTAGTAAATACTTGAATTCCCAATATTTGTAAGACTTTGTGCAAGAATCAGTTAACAATCAATCAATTTAAAAATTTAAGATTGTACCTGTCCTCTGCTGAAATATGACAGGGTCACTGGACTCCTCCCCAGACACTGCCACCACAGTCACATTATACAGGGTTCTCGGCCATAGCCCAGACAGAATAAACTTTGTGTCTTCAACTTTATTCTGCAAGATATTCATTTAAAGCAACTTTAGTCCTGAGATCCCTGAAGTGGCCCAGTAAAAGCAATATTATCTTAGTCACCTCAAAGCCCTGATCAGTCTCTGTAGAGTAAGTCACAAGGTAGTTCTTGGCTCCCTCCGATGGCTGCCAATGTAACAGCATGGATGTGTCTGTCACTTGATCCACAGTGAGGGCACGGGGAGCTGTCAGTGGTACTAAAATGGATAACAAAATACAAAGAACTTAATGGTCAATAAGATAATCCCAAAATCAACCTACAATCCCACACCTCTTATTCTATCTTTTCTAGGTGACAATTTGTATATACTGTATATTTATTTGTAAAACCTGACCAAAGCACACTCTAACTGCTCTATATAATGTGGATCGTCAGTATATTTAACAACCAAGACAGTAGGAAAAGAATACTGCAATATTTGTGTTAAGAGAACCTACAAGTTGAGGTGATTCCGCGAAGTCCTGCACCCACACCACTGACATAGATGGGGAACACAGACACCAAGTAGTCTGTACGAGATGTTAGGTTCACCAGAATTGCAGAAGAAGAGTCTCCATCTAAAACCACCTGCAAAAAAATTATAGAACTATGAGAAACATATGAGGTTGGTTCCCAAGTAAAGGTGAAGGGATAAAACCATACAGAGCAATAGGAGTTTTGGATTTGTTCATAGGGAATGCAATATTGTTAATAAAGGTTATTCAGAATAAAACAAGGCCTCACCTCTCGGGGGGTCCCACCCCTTGATGGATAGTAAACTATACGATACTTCTTAACAGGTTGGTGAGGAGGAGTCCAGGAGACCCGCATACTCTTAGCTGTTACATCTGAGACTACAAGATGTGTTGGGCTGGGATATGGGTCAACCAACCCTGGTCCAACAACATTCCAAGAACCTGGGTAAGAAGCACAAATATCAAGTGAGCAAATATGAATATATTAATACTAAGGTCTTGCCCCTATTCCAGATGCCTTACCAAGATCTGCTTCCCTCCGCCTCTCCTTCAACCTCATGCAAAGAGCACGGGACACATCTCCCACCAAGGAGCTAAGCATTGGAAAGTCAGGTACCATGTGTAGAGTCAGCTCCTTTGGCTCTGAGGCTATTTCACTGAGCTCCGATTCATCTGCATTCTTAACTCCTATAAATTCAAATGGACCAAGATTTGCAAAAGTAATATCTACAGTGGTCCAGACTTGCTTACTTTAATGTTGTTGTAGGAACGCATTTGATGTAGAAGGAACTACCAATGGAAAACTGAGCTGCAACATCACACTTACCTATGGCAAATATATAGATTCCAGATTGCTTGAGACTTTTTGAAACTGTAATTGCATCATCTTGTGACTTTCCATCAGTCAACAAAATTAACACCTTCCCTGTTGAGGGCCGAGCCCCTGCGGCTGCTCTGAGATTTTCTTCCAGGACATGAATGAGTGCCAAACCTAGTCACACATTAAACATACATATTAGGCCCTATTTACACAGCTGTAATTGTGGCTGTGATTGGGCAGAAGTCTATGGCACTCGATCACAATTCGGTGAGAAAACAGTCACAGTGCGGTGAGCACATAGTGTTTCAATGCACCGCGACTGGTTAGGGCGGTCACTCGAATCTTTCAATGGAGAAGGGGGTTGATAGCTCTTGCTCCTCTCCCTTCTCCACCAGGCCCTGTGCTTACAAGGAAACCGGTCTGAGGGAGCACACAGCCATGTGAAAAAGGCCTTATAATGTTGTGTAAGAGTCAGAAGTAGTGATTAATAAAAGTACATACCTGTAAATGTGTTTCCTCCTTTGTATTTTACTCTCTTCATAGCATCTAAAACTTCAGATTTGGAAGAGTATGTATTTAAGTCCCACTCTGTCTGGGGCTCTCTACTGTACTGAGAAAGGCCTACAGGTGGGGGATCAACAATTCACGTAAGAACGTTGGAGTATACATTTGGGATCAGTCTAGATAATAAAAGTTACTCTCTTCTATTTCTCTTGTACTTTCAAGGAAAAGCTATATTTTTATTTTCAGAGATTATTTATTTGTTATAAAAACTGTTTTAATGTTCTGTTGGTATTGCCTTGTACATAATATGTAAATGTAATATGCATTATGTTAAGTTATGACTATTTTTCATGCAAGGTACTTACTGTGCACACTCCAGTAGTTGTGTGGACCAACAGATCAATGTTATGTTTTTTTCATTTCTTTTACACTTATGAATATACTGCTTCCCTATTATACCATGCCTCCTGGAGGGTATAATAGGGATATCATTATGAAAGGCCTGAAAGCTGCATCCTGTAGCAGTTGCATATATCATACACAAACAGGCCGCAGGGAGCGTAAGTACATAGAGGAGCCAACACCAGGAGGGTCACATTATACGGGCTGTCAGTCAAGCACTGGG
Organism: Engystomops pustulosus; assembly: GCF_040894005.1. Lineage (NCBI taxonomy): Eukaryota > Metazoa > Chordata > Amphibia > Anura > Leptodactylidae > Engystomops > Engystomops pustulosus. Next base: position 125,772,942 of record NC_092416.1, read on the forward strand.
GGGTGTGGCTGTGCCTGAAACTCATAAATAAGCTTGACTGCTGAATATGATAATGGTTCATTGGACATCTCTTAGGTCAGTGGTGGCGAACCTATGGCACAGGTGCCAGAGGTGGCACACATAGCCTTTTCTGTGGGAACCCAGCACAGAATTTACCAGATAGGACTCAGATTTCCTCCTGCAGTCCAATACAGCCCAGGACGTGCTATGCTCAGCGCTTTTTTAATGTGACGCCTACTTGGCTTCCAGGACTACAGTAGGAGAGAGAAGGTGTGGACAGAGATGGGTTATCGTTAGAGCTCCTGCATTGGGTCCCCTTATTCTTCCTCTTCAGGTGACCCTGGAGGGAAGCTACAATCCAAATGTCTCCTGCTTTCTATTGTATTGGTGTCCTCAGGGCGCCAATATGATTGAAACTTGTGATACAGCAGAGATCAATAGCTTATTGCTTAAATTGTCATGTTGGCACTTTGCGACATAAAAGTGGGTTTTGGTTGTAATTTGGGCACTCTGTATCTAAAAGGTTCACCATCACTGTCTTAGGTTATTTGCATCCAGCTTTACTACCTGATTGCTTAAAGGGGTTTTCCCATTTCAGCAAAATAATGTTATTTTTTGTGTAATGAAAAGTTATACAATTTTCCAAATATACTTTCTGTATTAATTCCAGTGGACAGAAATCTGGCCAGGGTCACACAGGTGCATAGCTCGTGCACACAGGTGCATCATACAGCTCTGATTACTGTCTGTGATACTAATGAGCTGTGCACCTGTGTGACCATGGTCAGATTTCTTTCCACTAGAAGTAAACTTAGAAGCTTCCTATAGAATGACAGAAAGCAGAGATCTAGAAAACTGTGAAGAATTGATACAGAAAGTATATTGGAAAATTGTATAATTTTTTTTTATACAAACAATAACATTAATTTGCCAAAATGGGAATACCCCTTTAAGTTTACAGGCATGTATAGGGACAATGACTGGATAGGGACAATGCTTTCTAATGGCAGTTTGTGAAAATATATTTAGTTTTAGATGGTTAATTTGCCTGACAGGTTTGCTTTAAAAGTACTATCCCTCCATGATAAATTAGATTTACTTTAAGATTTCTCCTAAATTCTACTTTGCTTGCAAGGCAGACATTAAAGTCTAAGGAAATAAAAATGGGGAAGGAGCTAAGATGCAGCAGTCTGCACTCATCACATGCGGTGCTCACAAATTCTAGGTTGTGAAAAATTATTTATACTTACATAGACAGGTATTTGAAATATACAATAATTGAAAAAAAAAATATAAACCAAGATAGAAATGGAGTATTTCTGTAAAATTTAGGACACACTTAGGACAATGATGTCAGATATGTAAGTTAGTATAGATTATGCCAGAAGTTATGCGACATCCTAGGGTATTCAAGGACATGGACAACATGCTCACATTGTCTTAAATTATAATATTTGTCCCCTAAGGCGACATAAGAAACCAAGTACCAATACGAATCTTGTCCCGGGAGATGTGAAGTGGATTGAGGATTCCCCAGAGAAAGTTTTTCACAAGTCTGAAGTTAGTGCGTCCTACACTCCAAGAGCTGTCCACCAGCAGGATGATGTCCCACTCAAGTGCAGTGTCACAGTGGTGCATCAGTCCTATAGCAGGATAAGAACAACTTAGTAGGGATGAATTAATGAACACAGATTGTCTGCTGCATTATTCTATCACCTCTTCTTGAGATTCCAGGTGTAGCAGGAACATCTCTTTCCACCTTGGAGGAAATCTTCTGAGTAGGTTTAGGGGCCATGGTTGTATTTTGAGAGCTATCCCTCTTTACTTCAGCCCACTGCAGCTTGGCACTTAGGGTAAGTGACTGAATACTTTCTGTTGCTATCTCTAGAAAAAAGAAAAATTGATTTGAAGTCTAAATACAATTTTCAAATTTCTTTTAACATGTAAAACATTTTTAGGATGTATATAAATTAACATTTTAATGAAAAAGAGCTCAAGAATAAGAGTTACTTTCCATACAACAAGATGCTATTACTATGGCAAATCCATATTTTGCAGTCAGTAGATACTGATCAGGGCTGGGGTACAGGTTGGAGGTAAGATTGCTCCTCTGCAGCCTCTTACCTCTCTGACCCTCTGCCTGGATGCAAAATCCTGGGAAAGATTTAGCACGGTAGGTGTTTTACATATCATTGCCCTGCCTTCAACTTCTGTAACTGCTGTGTGTTCTCATACAGCTCAGTGATTCCTTCACTAACCATACCTCCTGGGATGCTTACTAGATAGCTGGTGAGGAAGGAGAGCAAAGGGGACAATGTGCAGTTCCAGTTCCAGGTGTATAGAGACTTAATGGCCATTCATAATGGAGATTCTATAGGTTATATGCTAATACATTTTCTAGGATGGGATAAGAAAAAAATATGCCTCTGTGCTACCTTGAAAGGTATCTCCTCGCACATTAATGCATAATCTACCTGAATGTTAGAGAAATAATTTGAAACAAAATTACCAACCACTATCCCTTTTCCCGAAGGAATAATTTCTCAACAGTGGACAGCACTGTTTTGATGCTTTTGCATCTCATCAGCGCAGTGTAGGGAACTGGTGTGGCTAGATGAGAGGCCATCAACACAGGTCAGAGAAGAAATTAAACTCCTTATGGAAATTTTGCCTCTGCAGGCCACCACATTTACAAGATTTTTAATACCATTCATGAACCTCTGAGAAATCTGGGAAGAAAATATGCAAAAAAAAAACATTTTCTAGGAGGAGATAACCTAAATATCAATGTAGTAAAACCTTGGCAAAACGTATTTGCATATTTCCTTCCCAGAATACCCAGTGGAGCATGCATGGCCTTAAGGTTTTATTTCTTCCCTTAGCTGCCTGACGACCTCTAACCTAGCTAAACCAGTTCCCAACATTGTGCTGATGACAGGCTTAACATTATAAAACAGTACTGTCCACAGTTGGGAGTTTTTACTTTTTGGAAATAGCATACTGGTTTGGCTATTTTCCCTCATCATTTCACTAAGCTTTTTTTGTCATGCATTGATGAATGAAAAACACTTTTTCAAGGTAGAACTGAGGCATAGTTTTCCTTATCTCACCCTGGAAAATGTATTTGCATATTTCATTCGCAGCTCCAGTTACAGAATACACAGGCAGAAAGGTCAGTGATATGTACATTACCCAATAACGAAATCTTCCAGAGCAACTGTTGTCTGTACAGAGAGGTGAGAGGCTGCTGAGAAGCAGCTGTGCCTCCATCCTGTACCCTAGCCCTGTTTAGGGTTCACTGCCTGCTGAATATGGATGTGCCCTAGCAATAGCTACTGCTCAATGCATAAAGATAATGATTCTCAGGCTGTTTACTCCAAAAGGAGGTTAAATTAAATGTTATAGAATATTGCAATACCATTATATAATTAAGTTATATAAATATATTTTATATATATATATATATATATATATATATATATATATATATATATATATATATATATATATATCAGAAAAAATCTGAAATGCCATTAGACGTTATCAAGAACTTATTTCATTACAGGTCTATAGGGTTAAAGTAATGTGTTTAAAATATATCTGAACAAATAAGCAATGAGAAAGAAAGCTAAGAAGAGGGGAAAAAAAGAACTGATATGGAAGACGAATATGAGAAGGAAAAAAAGGAGAAGAGACAGTGAGGAGAGGAGCAGAGAGGAGAGAAAAAGGGAAACAAGGAAAAGAATTGAGGAGGAATGAATGAAAGAGTATAGGAGTTGAAAATGAGAAGTGTTATAATGGAAGAGGTAGAGGTAGAGGAAATGAGAGGTGGTAGAAAAAAGGAGGGAAAAAGGGAGAAGTAGATAAGAGAGGGGGAAAAAGTGTGAATTAGGATGATGTAATCCATGGTTGTGCCTAAAGACAGAATAATCAATTGCTGCACCATCCCCCAGTTGCTGTGTACGAGTGATCCAGCTCAGGTTGATTAGTCATGTCTTGACTAAGCTCTGTTTGTAATGACAAGCTGTGTGTGTAATGTGTTTATGTAGGCAGCCAGCCTCACCCAGCTTTTTCAAGGTACCGAATGTTATAATAGTTTTTTCAGCAAAACCACTCAGTTCAAGATATGATCCTGCATCAGTGTAGCTACAGCATTCTCAAGGTATGTTTGGTTCATAATGTATCAAATCAAATGGAAGGTTTCCTTTAAAGAGAATACTTTGGCGCTCCTTCCCTTCTGTGCCTCACTTCCCTTCTGCCCATAAAACTAGTAACTTACACATGTGGGAAGTCTCTGTACTCGGGAGAAATTGCATAACAAATTTTAAAATTGGTTTTCTCTTTTTATCTTTTGTAAATGTGTACATTTTAGGGCTAAATGAATGTATTACCGTGAAAATTAGACCATTCTACATTTCAACTCGATTTTGTTTTGTTAAAGGGGTATTCTCGTCTCGGCATTCACATTCAGTTTCATTAATCTTCCATATATAAACATTTCTTCAATTGGATGTTATTAAAAAAAATGTTTCTGTGTGAAGATAATTTCCCATAAACATAGCCATGTTGTCCCTTAGAAACAAGATAGCTTCCTCGGTTACGACCACGTCACATTTAGGCAGCAGTGGCCAGATATGTACTATTGAGCCCTGCCTGACCACCTGGCTTCAGCAATCATCACTACAGGACGGCTGTGGGACATGTAGTAATTCTCAGATATTTCATATACAAAAACTTTTTGTTTATTTGTGCAATCCCTTCAGCAGAGGTGGCCGTATCCGAGGAAGCTACCTCGTTTCTAAGGGACCATATCACTACATTTATGGAAAATTATCTTCACACAGGAACATTTTTTTTTAATAACATCTAATTGAAGAAATGTTTATTAATGGCAGATTAATCAAACTGAATGTGAATGCCCAGGCGAGAATACCCCTTTAATTTCTATTCTGTGCTCAGTGGGTTAAAAATCTTCCTTAAAGCAATTTCTAGAAGTTTGAGGTGTAGGATGAGTTCTTTGGAGATTCTAATGATTTACATTTCAAACTCTTTTTTTTTTTATTATCTTAATTTAAATTTTGAGGAAAAAAAAGAAAATCTCTGTTTTATTTGTAAGCTTTCTACTGTCATATAAGACAGAAAGGACTTTTAAAAAATGCTGAAAGCATAAAGTTGAGGTATGAGAAATGTTAGTAAGTAACTCATTTTGGTGATAAAATGATCAGTCTCAAAAGCAGATAATTAAAATTATTTAAAATGACGTATTTCTCAAAAAAATTTGCAGATTTTAGGGGGGTTTTATATAAAGAAACACAAAACACAAAATCATTTTGGTAAGTGAAAGTGTTCAACAGTTATAACCATATAAAGCGACACATGCCAGATTACAAAAAAGGCTGAGCCTTAACGAAAAACTGGCTGCGTACTGAAGGGGTTAAATGTCTCAAAATTGTTTCATCTGCTGATTTCATCACGATTGCAACTTATTGAAAATCCACTCCACTTTTCACTTCACTCATGTTACTTATGTACCGTATGCAAATTTGGTACACAGATTAAGAAATTTAGGCACTAAGCCACCTCTGTCCCCTCCTGGTGCAGGAAAAACATACGACCTAGTTTTGACAAATTTGCGACTCTTCTCCAGACATTAACATGTCATGTGCCAAAATGAAACCACATTTATCAAGCTGTCTAAGCCACTCTAATAACTCTAACCTACAAAATGTACCAAAAGAGAGCCAAAGATCCTCCAAGAATATATGACTTATGGTACAAGCATAAGAATACATTTACCCTTATAAGCAGAAGAGACAAGCAATGAGAAGAGAACAGAGGGGAAAATGATAAATGTATTCCCTGAACAACCTGTCTCAGAAGTGCTGCTCTCTACAGGCATAGAAGATGTCATCTCAGGGGTCCTGAAGGTTGAAGTCACCTCTGGTTTCTTCTTATCATTCTTCATTTGAGCTTTTAAATCATCTACTACATTCATATAATGAACAGAAGGACAAACAGTTATAAACATATTCATACTGTACATCCCAACTACTAAATTGCTGACCCCAGAGCTAACCAATGATTTCCTATATAGGCCATAATTTTAAATGCATTTTTTACTTACATATCATTTTCCCTTTATTGCCACACATGCTACTCACTAATAAATCTTCTTTTGGCTATCAGAGTGCTGTTGTCCCCCTGGATAACCTGTATCTGGATAATATATTCCTTCTTAGGGTCCAGACCACCCACTGTCACTTTGGGGGTCTTGGTTTTAAGCATCACCTCCTGTTCAGGGTCACCTGAAATCAAAGAAAAAGTCTTAGCCATGTTGGTGACAAATGATGAAGATAGAATCTCATCAGTCTTTAAAATCTCACCAGCCAGTGGCTTTACTAGGACCCTGTAGCCATTGCTGGATCCTTCTGCTTCCCTCCATTTCATCTGCAATCTATCTTCAGCAAGAACTAACAGTCTTAATCTCCCTGAACCTTTAAAAAGAAAGAAAAGATGTGAACAGTGACTGAAGCTTTAAGAGATATACACAGAGGTCTCCTGTTGGGGTCTCATTTACTATTCAGCATAAACGGTGCCAACAAGAGGACCCATTAGGTTAATGTATTACATGGGCAGTCTATTGATTTCCGTGAGAACTCCTTCATTTCCTCTATGATATTGGAATTAATACATTGAACACATGCTGGCAGGTTCATCTATAGATTAATAAATTTGAGACCAATAAGAGCCTCGGAAATTAATAGAGCAGGGTTGCATAACCCAAAGAGCACTAATTGGTGCATGAGGACAGGCAGTGGCTGTAACGACCCATTGGACAGGCCATTACAAACCAGATTAGATCCAGTGGACTCTCTGTTTAATTAATGTGTCAGGCACCAGGGGTAATGGACCACCGCGGACGATTACGTAAGCCGACACCTGGGGCCAGAATCTAAGGGGTACGCGGTTTTCACCAGAGCCCACCGCAAAGCACGTTGGGCTTGTTGCAGCGTGGTACAACCATGTCGTTCCACAGGTGCGACTTTGTTCACGGTGGCAGCCAAAGCGAGGGACACAGACGTTGAGCAGAATCATAGTTGGGGACAGGCAGGAGGTCAGGACGGGCAGCACGGAATAGGAAAAAAGCTTTCTCTAGGGCACAAGACACGAAGATCCGGCAGGGTGTGCAGGGAGAGGCTGGTTTATAAGGTATTCTGGGAAATAGGCCAGCGCCAATTAACGATGCGCTGGCCCTTTAAATATTTTTAATACGGCGCACGCACCCTAGGAGACAGGGACATTTGCAGGTAAGAGGCATGGGCGCCGCGCTTGCGAACCAAGAGAGGCACAGGTGAGCCTGCGACCTGAGATACCCTCTTCTTGGGCTGGAGAAATCTCTGCAGGAGATCATGGTCCAGGATATTGTCCTCGGGCTCCCAAGATCTGTCCTCTGGCCCGAACCCCTTCCAGTAGCAAACAAACAGGAAAAGCCAGCTCACCGTTCAGGCTCCAATTGCAATCCTCCAGGTGCACGGACAAGCGTGTAAGCCATACACAGACGAAATTAATCCAACATGTAGAAAGATTCCAGCACGATCACGGAGGACGCTTGTAAGTTTCAAATCCTTTATTTGATCGTTAAAATCTTAGTCACAAACATGCAGCAAACGGACAATAGTAGACAGACTTACGCATTTCGTCTCTTATAACTTAATCATGGTCCCCATGGAATCATGGAACCCCTTCCAGTCAACCAATAAGAACCGCTTACCTCTCACCATCTTCATGTGTAGGATCTCTTTCACATCGAAGATGTAGGTGGAGTCAGCCTCAGGAGCAGGAGCAGGCATTTGCTGGGAGAAACAGTTCAGGGTGACAGGCTTGAGTAGTGATGCGCATGGTGGGAGGAAGGCACAGCTTGTAGGCTACTGGATTGATGCACCTCAACACCTCGAAAAGGACCCAGGAAACGAAGACCAAGTTTGTAACCTGGGATCTTTAGCTGTACATACTTGGAGGACAACCAAACCTTGTCACCTGGAGAGAAGATAGGAGGAGGCCTGCGTTTCTTATCAGCCTGGAGCTTGGTTCAAGCAGAAGCCTGTAGCAAAGAAAGGCGAGTCTTCTCCCAAATGGACTTCAGATACTGTACCAACACCTCAACTGCAGTAACATCCGAGAACACAGGTAGAGGAAGAGGAGTGTGTGGGTGCAGTCCATAATTAATGCAGAATGGAGCAGAGCCGGCAGATGCTAAATCCAGTGAGTTATAAGAAAACTGCCCATGGCAACAGAGTGGACCAGTTGTCCTGACGGGCAGAAACGAAATGAGGGAAATAGCAGGCCATGGTCTGATTAACTCTTTCCACCTGACCATTAGAATGTGGGTGATAAAAGTCCAATTTTACTTGAAGCTGGTTACATAGGGATTGCCAGAATTTAGAGACAAACTGAACCCCCTGATCAGAAATGGAGCTGGAAGATGTGATGGAAGAACAGGCTGGCAAGGCGTGGAGCAGACGGCAGACCTGGCAGAGGAACAAAATGGGACATTTTGGAAAATCAGTTACCACCCAGATGATGGTATTGGCAGAGGAAGACGTAGGTCTTTGAGGAGGTATCTGCTGAAGGTCCACTGGAGCCACCACAACCAGTCGCTCAGGAGGGATGACATGCCTAGGAGCCGGTTCTTCCCCAATGACATCCGAACACGGGAGAGAGAGTCAGCCTTGATGTTCTTTTCAGCCGGATGGAAGTGGATAAGAAAATTGAAACAGGAAAAGAAGAGTGACCAGCGAGTTTGTTGTGGAGTCACTGAGCAGTCTGGAGATAGAGAAGATTCTTTGTGATCTGTGTACACGCAGACAGGAAAATTAGCTCCCTCTAGGAGATAACCCTACTCTTTAAGGCAAGTTTAATTGCCAACAGTTCTCGGTGAGAGTTCAGCCTTTGGGCCCTTTCTGGGTGAGCACCACTCTGCTCCTACAGAGGAGGCATCAACTTCCAGGTGGAAAGGCTACTTTGCATGGAGCTGCAAGCACGGAAGACCCAACAGGAAGGAAAACGTGGACCGAGGTAGCACATAGAAAGACAGTCTCTCTTTATGTAGTGCTCCGACTTGCAGGAACAAAGGCTCAGTGCGGTATCGGACCAGATCAGAGAGGAGATGACCAGGGACTTCTTGAGGCGGACCACAGGAAAATTATGCCGGGAGACCAGAGCAGCATCCACAAAGTTTCCTGCAGAACAAGAGTCCAAGAAGGCAGAAACCCAAAACTGGCTACCTGTGCCAGAGCTGAGCAGAACGGTAATGTTCAGACAAGGAAAAGCTTTGCTCTCACCTAGAGACGCTTCTCCCAGGAACTCTAGGTGCATGCGTTTCCCGGACGCTGAGGACGGACAGGGCAAGTCCCAAGAAAGTGTCCCAGGCTGGCACAATAAAGACAGAGGTTTTCCTGTCTTCATGTGGAAAGTTCCTGGGAAGGCAACCAAGCTCTGACCACTTGCATCGATTCCTCTGCAGCTGTCACGGTAGGTGGCTGAAGCAGTCTTTGGAATGCAGGAGCCAGGCGAGTCAAATGTTGGATCCGGACTTGCGCTGGTTCCAGACGTTGCTCCTCAGAGCGCTCCTTAAACCGGACATCAATCCAAGTGGTCATAGATCACTCAGATTAGACGGCAGGTCACTTACAGACTTTAACTTGTTCTGAAAGTCCCTTGTTAAAGGTTGCAATCAGGGCTGCTTCATTCCAGGCTAGCTCAGAGGCCAGAGTACATCACTAACAGATGAGTCCCCTTGAGGCAGGTTCAGCAATGTGGTCTCAGCTGAAGATGCCCGTGCAGGTTCCTCAAAGACGGACCGGAACTCAGCGAAGAAGAAGGTGATGTCAGCTGTTACTGGGTCTTTTCTGTCCCAGAGGCGAGTAGCCCATGCCACCTTAGACCATACCGTGACGATCTGTGTCGGAATAAGCTGAATGTGCAGGGAACACTGGGTGATAAAGCCCCTGCACAACTTGGGGTCCCTATCATATTTAGTCGGCAAGGAAAGTCTCAACCTAGGTTCAACATTAGGTAGGCTGTTGATCAGTTTTCGTTTATGCCGCTATAATTTTTTAGGTATGTTCAGGATGAACTGGTAGAAAACAAACCTAGTGACACTTTTCTGGTTTGATCACCAGGGGGGGCTAGCAAACACATTGGGGCTCATTTACTAAGGGTCCGAACGCCGCACTTTCGTCAGGTTTCCTGAATATTTCCGTTTTGCGCCAAATTGCCCTGGGATTTTGGCACACACGATCAGATTTCACGCGACAGAAATCCGTCGAACAACCTGACAGATTCGGGAAAAAAACCCACGGAATTTAAAAAACAAAATTGTGATGCAATATCAGCACTTACATGCACCAGGAAGAAGAAGGTGAACTCCGGCGGACCTCGGCGCAGCAGCGACACCTGCTGGATATCAGGCGCACGACCTTAGTGAATCCCGGCAGACCCGAATCCTCGTCGGACAACGCGCTGCGGGATCGCAGTTTTGTTTGATTTGGTCAATGTGGGGAGGCTGGTTGAACTTTTGACCATTAATTTTTTATTCATATATTCAAAACACAAGCAGCACAAAGAAAAATTTGAGCAGCACAAATGTAGCAGAATTGTTCGGCACCAGTTTTGTTTGATTTGGGCAGTGTGGGGGGGGGGGGCTGGTTGACCTCTGGAAACTCATTAATATCTTAGAAATGATAGCGGCACAAAATTTCTGCTGCACAAACCAGCACAAACGTAGCACAAACGTTTGACACCAATTTTGTTTGATTTGAACAAGGTGGGGGAGCCAACTTCACTCAGGTCCCATTATGTTATGCTTCCCTGCACAGTGAGGCCATTCATTGTTTGGTAAGACCAGCATAACTTGCACCGAGTTCCTGCAAAAGTTTATATAAGGAAGCTCATTTCAAGGCTCAGGGTATGTCTCCACGTGTGACCCCTGGCTGCTGCTGCAAACATAACGGGCCTCCCCTTCACCATCTGCCCAAGGATACATCACAACACGAACACTGGAAGTGCTCCAGAGGTAACCCTCCTCTACATTAGGGCCTCCCTTTCTTTTTGCATCCCCTCACTGGCTGACAGACATGGTAGAGGCCCTTTTGTCTGAACCTAGCCACCCATGACACCTAGGCTACACTATAACCACTCAGGTACCAGGGACTCCAGTTGACCCCAAACCTAAGGTCAGGCCCTGGTGGGTGGACTTTGAATGGTAAGCATGTAAGGTAAGTGCTCACCGCTCTCAGTATCTGCTGCTCTACCCAGGGCAGTGGAGTGCCCAGAGCAAGAGGGGACCTGAGCAGTGAGAAAATACTTGCTGGGCAGAGCAGCAGAACGAAGAAGAGAAGCCTGGAAAGGTGAGGAATAGTTTTTTATATTTTTTTTCGTTTTCTCTGGAGAGTCTCCAAAATTAGGAGGGGGGGGGGGGGTTGCCTGTATTCGTGCCTGCTCTAGGAGTTTCCTGTATTCTACATCTGCTTTAAGGGTCTACTGAATTATAGGTCTTCTTTAGGGATGGTATCCATTATTATTATTATTATCATCTGTTTGTGCACTGTATTTTTAGTCTACTCTGGGATCTGAATTAGTTGTACAAATGAACAGCAGGCGACAGCCAAAACGATAGAACTGCAGAACCTTAACCTGGAAGAGTCATGGAGAGCCAGTCCACTGGAATGTTACAAACAGCTTGATAGTAGATGCAGGCTGGGCTGGTGCAGATGGAACTGAGTCCGGGTGGTGGAGCTGCAGTTTTGGGCTTAAATCCCTGGACTTGCGCTGGGTGCTAGGCAGTAGGCCTGAGGCACTAGTGATTCCTGGGATTTGGATCCTGGTTGTGGCAGACAGACCTTGAGGCCTGGTTCTGTATGCAGACTCTGTACAAGGACAGACCTGAGACAATGTGCTTCCACCCATCAGGGGTTTATATACTCCCTTGGTCAGGCGGTAGCACCTCTCCAATCACCTTTCAGCTTTTGTGACAGAAACATCACTGGACAATTACACATTTCACAATTAACTGTTGCCTTGCCAGGCAGAAGCTACAGCTGCAATTACACAATATCCCACATTCTAGTACCTTGGGGAGGACGGGGAGGACGCCATTCACAACCACCACCCTGTCTATACGTTGGCAGGAGTGTTGCAGTAGTATTGGGCAGTAGTGATGTCTGGGGTGTGATTTTGTGCTGTGCTGTGGTTGTTGATGCATCTAGGGTGCTGGCTACTATTGTACCTTGAAGTTGAGCAGTATGGCAATGGGGCGGTTGGATCGATAGGATAAGTATCTATATTGTACACTGATGAAAATCTGTAATCATGAAGTACACCTGCCATGAGTCATTGTAATTCCTTTCATAGTAATATAGCCTTTGGTCCACTTTTAGTGACTAGATGTGTCTTCTATTTGTTCCCTGTAGTAAAACACCTGTCCCTGGACCCCCAAAACACAAGCAACATAAAAGTTAGAATTATCTGAGTGTGACATCTAGCGGTCATTCTGAAGATTGCATCTGCAATCAAGTAACACCTTGGGGAACATTTATTATTAGGCATGCTTCTGGCGACTATTTTAACTCTATGTTGCTCCGCTGGCTGTTAGATTGATCATCGTTACAGTGTACTTCTTCTATGCAGGGGTTTTGAAACTTTTCTTTTAAAGTTACATTAAAAGTCAAAGTTGTGTTAAAAAGTCAGAGAGACATCACATACATCATGGGCGACTGTAGTGGTTTTGCAACTTTTAATGCAACTTTTGCAATACACAAAGTCCTGCCTTGAGCAACCTTGCACTCACAGACAGAATAAGTTTGTTCTTTAGTGCTCTTATTGTATTCGGTTTATTTGGCTTTGGTTTATGTCTTTGTTATCTTCTTTTAAAAGTATTATTTTACCAGCTGTTAGATGATGGTGTATCTAGTATACAATAAAGAGGCCATAGTGCTTATCAAACACATCATCGTATTGACTACCAGGTCTCTGATGCCTACAGATTATTCATGAGCTATCTAGTATAAGGGACAAATACAAGTTTTAGAAAACTCCTTATGGGTTAAATTTTGATTCCATCCCTATTATCTCAAATTTTTTTAGAGGATAATTTTAAAAATGGGTTTCTAAACCAGACAATCGTTATAGTGGTGGTTATACTCTTGATGACCTAACCTATGATAAGTCAAAATATACCACATAAAAATAATATATACTACATAAAAACTAAAAAAAAAAAAAAAAAAACTTATTTAGACTTCCTTCATCCATACTCCATTACAGAAAGAAAGACTTTAATGAATGCAAACCGCAACACATTGGGAATAATATGGCTCTATTTTGAGCAGATTGAACTTTTATTGCAATTTGTATTATAAAATGGAATAATCACTTTCAATTACCATCAGTCGAATGTTATAATTGGCTGTAAATAGCGTCAAATTGGCAAATTTTCCACCGTGAGCAGTGACAGCAACCAATAATGATTCATTAAGGAGGAAAATTAAAACTTTTATAAATAAACGTGATCCGTGTGATTAGGTGGTGCAACATCCACAATGGGAAGATCTTCTTCTGTAGGATTGTCAAACAGCCATGGTTGGCTCCAGGTTTCAGTAGGCCCTTGGACTACTGATAGAACCTTAGAGGGCCCCTTTGCTGTGAACTCATGTGGCGGCATTAAAAATTTAGAAACTAAAACAGTCTCCTGTTCCCTCAAGTATTCCCTTGTTTATCATACCAAACAGCCCCCTTATAATTATTTTATATCAGCCCCCATGAAAGATATATGGTGGACCTAGCACAACCTTCAGTATACACAATCTCTGTCAGCACATATTTTGCAATGCATAAATATAAAGAGAAGAAAATGTGCCATATGACAGTACAAATAAATCTTTTTCAAAAGTCAACACACAAATCACCCAAAATAGGGATGATGGACATTAAGCATTTAAAAATGTACCAAGTACATATCAAAACATGCAGTTGGTACTGACAGGTAAGGCAGTCCAACAAACCATTTCCTCCACCAACAAGAAATGGGTATAACAATCACCTCTGAAAGTATGTGTAATCAAACAGACGATATATATGTATGAACACAACACAAACTCTGGTATAAGTATCACAAAGATATAAGTATCACAATGGTATAGAAAAGGCAATGTGCTGTCCCTATTGTGCTTAGTGTCTGGTTCCCATACATTACAAGTACAATAGGGACAGCACATTGCCTTCTTTATACCATTGTATAAGGGCCCCATTTCCTATACAAGTTTGATAACATTAAAGGAAACCTACCACTTGGGATAGGGCTTATAAGCTGGACATGCCGAGCGCGGACCCCGGGGCGGGAAAACTAGTAAGGATATGCAACACCCTTGCCGATGCAAGTGGTTGCGAATACGTCCCACCATGTAGCTTGCAGCCTGTGTAGGGTCTGATTAGCCTCACAGCATGTCACTACATAACACTAGATGACACAGATGAGTACTGCAGTGGTAGATCCTGCCTGGCAAGGCAGGAGTTAATTGTTTTATGTGATGTAATATGTGTCAGCCAATCACATGTGTTACACTCTGTTTCTGTGAGCGGAGATGTAATTGGAGGAGCAGCCACCACCTGACCAGGGGGAGTTACAAGATCCCTGTTCAAGAAACTTCTAGAAAGTCAGTTCCAGTCAGATCCAGGAGTCTGCAGAAGCAGACTGGAGTTAATCCAGTACAGACTCTGAGGAGTCTGCGCAGCCAGCATACCAGACCAGAGCAGGTGAGCCTAGCCCCTGCCTGAAGAGTGGAACTAATAGCTAGTATAGTGAGGAAAGAGGTATCATCCTACCTTTAAGGGTGATACCTGAAGCAATCCAGGATAAAGCTGAAGCATCCTTCCAGGACACAGCTACCTCCCAGCCTGCCCTCTGCATCCAGGCTGGTGATCTACATCCTGTGGCTCCCTCCAACTGCATCTCAGCAATCTACCATTCTGTTAAAGGCACGTTGCTGCGGTTCCTGTCGGTTCCAATAAAGAACTGTAAGTTGTTTTTGTTCAACGTCTGCCTCCGTCTGGTCCCTGCTACTACAGCTATCACCATCACGGGCACCCTGTCCACCACACAGAGACTCATACTCTAGACACCAAAGGGTTGCCCCAGGGAGATCCGTTATAGCAGCCTCTCCCTCATCATTTCTTGCCAACACCACCCTGCTGGAGACCTGCCAGGCTGTAGGATAGCCCTCCGGTTCCCCCATACCAAGCACCGTGACAATAGCGTGCCTAGGCCACAACCGCCAGCCACTCAGGTACTGCGGACCCCGGCTGACTCCAGGCCCCGAGAAAAGGCTAGGCCCCGGTGGGGGATGTTGCAGATATAAACATTAATAAACTGTTAAAACACTTTAAAACTATTTAAAAACATAACGGAGATAAGCGCCGGCACCAGCTCACCCTGAGCTGGTGCACGGCATGTCCAGCTTATAAGCCCTATCCCAAGTGGTAGGTTTCCTTTAACACGGAAGACTCTTTCTGTTAAATATTTAGGTATTATCTGTGGTAAGATCCAGGAATCCCTCTACATCTTGAATTATCCCCTCCTACTTTGTAAAATTCTGATGAAATTAACTAAATGGGCCAATTGACCTCTCTTGCTTGGTTTCTGATATCTGAAAAAAAAAATAATCAGCTTCCAAAAACTGTTGTACCCACTGCAGACAATCCCCATGCCCCTAAAACATGTAGGTGTCAACTGATGCTTCTTTTATCTTACGGGACACATATTTGGTCGCTATAAAATTACTTTGCTATATTGTGAATGAGAAATTATATAAAAAAGCAGGAACAGCAAAGGAAGCCAGCACTGGGCAATGGTCTTTAATGACCCAAAACTACACAAAGGTATTTTAGATGTAGATATGGTTTGTAAGGAGGTAACAAAACAAGCAATCAAAATGTGCTTGAAATAATTGGAAGATATTGGAATATAGAGCTCCCTGTGAGCCAGCAAGTGCTCTTATTCTCCACCTGTCCAAACTTAGACCTCTTACCCCCAAAGTTACTACTACCTTACTTATTGCTTAGTGATTATTATTATTAAAGAAGTGTCTGCTCCCCTCTCCTCTCCTCCAAGTATGCTTAGAAACTAAACACCACGCATCACAATTGGGGGAACAATATACCTTGCTAATCTCTGTACACACCATACCAGCCTGTAAAATTTGCAGACAGTATACAGTTTCCACAGCCATATTCCTACAATCTTCCTCCCACCCACTGGAGCCTTTAGTGCCAGTGATGTTATCCTCTTTTCTTATATTGTCTTTCAATTGTTAATCAGATATCAGTTGTTTTAATGATGCTTGACCCATCTATAACTGTTAAGCTTGAAAACAAATACTGAATCACCAGTTATATCAGGGGCTATCACTACACAATCATGGGTTTGGTGAACTCCACCACATCTACATTGTTGATCACCAACTGTAGAATGGACAAACAAAATGTGCACTCTGGAACACTATACTTAAGAACTCAGGATACTATTACTTTCTGCCCCTGCAGTCATTTTACACATCTCATTTCCTATCAATAAACTTAAAGGAAACCTACCACTTGAAGTGGCAGGTTTCCGATGGCAATACCGGGCACCAGCTCAGGGTGAGCTGGTGCCGGAGCTTATTTTAGTTAGTGTTTTAAACCGCGGTATCGCGGTTTAAAACACTTTTTAAACTTTATAGCCGGCGCAGGCAGGTACGCGCTCGGCGCTTACCGTGCGCGCGGCTACATAGGAAGTGAATGAGAGCCGCGCGCACGGTAAGCGCCGAGCGCGTACCTGCCTGCGCCGGCTATAAAGTTTAAAAAGTGTTTTAAACCGCGATACCGCGGTTTAAAACACTAACTAAAATAAGCTCCGGCACCAGCTCACCCTGAGCTGGTGCCCGGTATTGCCATCGGAAACCTGCCACTACAAGTGGTAGGTTTCCTTTAAATTAATCGATATTTAATGAAAATCACAGTATCCTGAACTTTTCTATACTGGCTTTATAATAGACTGAAACCTCCTAATTCTGTAAAGGTTTTCTGAGCTGTGGTCACCTTTTTCACATCATAGAATACAAGAAGAATCCTATACACCTCCGATAGGCACAAGGCTTGCCTAGAAGACTCTCCATAGACCTGAATAAGTTGGATCCAGACTATTTCTGCCTTTGGCAAGAAGGCTGCTGTAAAATGAAATGTACTTCTAAATGCCAGCCACCAAAATCATGGACAGTAAAGAAAATAAAAAACACAATCAGGAAATAAAGAGAAAAAAAGTTTGCCTTAAAGGGTTGTTCTAAGAATCCTGGGAACCTTGAAGTGCCTGTGCCTCCTTAAAAGTGGACTGAAACTTCATACTGCTGTAGAACAGGATATATCTCAGTCAGATGGACACATTGGGGCAGATTTATCAAGCTGTCTGAAAGTCAGAATATTTCTAGTTGCCCATGGCAACCAATCACAGCTCCCCTTTAAAACATTCATGAGCACTGGTAAAATCAAAGCTGAGCTGTGATTGGTTGCCATGAGCAACTAGGAATATTCTGACTTTCAGACAGCTTGATAAATCTGCCCCATTGTTTATGGAAGCAAGCATAAAATGCTAGGGGGCACGTATCAACAGGAAGGCTTTCTGATGTGCAGTTTTATCCCTGGTTTATTATTAGGGGTACCAGAAACAGGTAACAGAAACTTTCTCCAAAAAACATTAAAGATGGCAGCCAAGCACCACTCCTCAGACCCTACACTGCAATGGTGGTGGTCCCTATTGTCTAGACTGTATACAATAGTAACAAGTTTGTACATCTTTGCTGCGCCTGGATGTACCTTTTATTTCACTCACTAGAAAGGTGTCCATCTCTAGTAACTGTTCTGTTAACAGGGTTCACTTCTGACAGTTTAGAAAAAACATCTCACAAGAATGGGTACAAGTATAAGAAGATTATCTGAGGAGTTACAATGCTACAGCTTTGGAAAGTTCAGTGGTGTCTGGAGGTCGCTACTGTTACCATGGTAACAACGCGACAAGAACCTCAAATGATATAGATGAAAAGAGATGAGAACCGAAAAGGAGGGAAACCACTTACATGACTATATAGTGTTGTATATATGTAAAGTGTAAGTACTGATGGAACCAACAAGACTCCTATTCCAGTTAAAGGGTCTCCTGTGGAAATGTAACAATGGGTTGAAGAGATGCCATTTGGAGCTGATGTCCTGTAACCATAACAACATAAATTTGAACCTTTACAACTAAAATCATAATCAGGAGGCAAGAAATATGTTTAAATATTTGTTGCCAATTACAGAAGTCAGACATTGGGGCTTATTTACTAAGGGTTGCGGATCGCACTTCTGTTGGACTGTTCACAGGTTTCTGGCTACTGTGAGGGCACTGTAACTATATTGTAAAGATTTCCTCCAGCACACATGCAAAGTGGATTAAAATAAAATCTTCCCTTATTGTTACATGCTAAAAAGAGAATGCACATCCAAAGACAGGACAAAAAAGTAGGGGGACCTACTTATTTGCTAGCAGTTTTTTGGCTGTTGCCACACAGCAGCATTCATTTCTATGGGCTCATACACATGGCCATGGATTCCACGGTCCTGTGCATGACACGATTGCTCATGCCACAAAACATGAGTAGGTCTTCATAAGCCAATGACAGACAGGCTGAAAAAAATAATGACCTCCGGCTTCTATAAAGTATTACACTATGAAACACTGAAATAG
The DNA here is from genome assembly GCF_040894005.1 of Engystomops pustulosus. Lineage (NCBI taxonomy): Eukaryota > Metazoa > Chordata > Amphibia > Anura > Leptodactylidae > Engystomops > Engystomops pustulosus. The sequence continues at coordinate 125,791,753 of NC_092416.1, forward strand.
GGGGACAGTGTTCTAAAATTAAAAAAAAGTGTGAAAAAAAACAAAAACAGGCGCAAACAGGATTGTTTTGAAACTCGAGCTATACGGTCGGAAGTGCTTATATGGGAAAGGAGGGGTGAATAAAGCTCCCTCCTCCTTTCAGCCAGTCGTCTGCCTATGGTGGGAGGAGGGATGAAGAGCACTTCTGGTCCAGGTGAGCACAAGGTGTATAAATTCACCCCAAGTCGTAAGAAAGACATATAGACATATAAATCTTTATTGCATTTAGGTAATATATATATATATATATATATATATATATATATAAACTAAACTGAATCAAGAATACATCCATCCATTTACTACGCTGCCTTGCTTTCCTTTCGGATATAAAGATAGGTGACAAAAGGAAGGTTAGAAGTTGTTAGATCTGAGCAGGGCTTGTCTGGTCCCATCAACCTCTGAGTTCTAGAAGGGTGGAAAGCTCCATAATTTGGGGAGCTCAGATCTCACACACGGTTGGAGGAGTCTTGAGTAGTGAAATGGATGTGATTTTACTACCAGTGTGCTCTCTCGCCACGCTATCACTGCCTGCAGACATTGTGAGCTGACATTGCCGCATCTCATCACATCCAGGAGGTTAAGCAGCTGTAAGCGTGGTCAGCGCAAGTCAGGGAGCAGGATACTGAGTGGTGGGACATTAGTGCTGCGGGGACTAGGAACACATTTCACAGTGCAGAACCATTCAGATTAGATCTGAAATGGAGCAATGGGAAACAACCACACCCCTCTGGTACTAAAAGTAATACATGAATAGTCAGAGCTTCCATTATGATTTTGGCCTGGGGGGTGACGTCTCTTCTTCCTTCCATCTTCACACACAAACTGAATTCATTGTCCTCAAAATCTACTTATTCCCTTCCGCAGCAGATTAACCCTTATTGGCGTGTAAATGTTTCAACTACTGATATTAAGAACTTCTGTTTCAAGCAGCATTTCTGAATTTTAGTAACGGTGGAAATATACACCACAGTCATGATGTGGGGGATACAATTCAGATGCAGTCAGTAACATCCACACATCCTACAAAATTATCTAGTGACCGTTTCATGTACTGTTAACATGATACAATCACTAAATAATAATATTGTAATGATTTAACGGCAAAATGCATTAATTGGATGCAGCTGGGCGCATATTAACTGCATCCTTACCCGAGAGGGGGATGTTCAGATGCTCATATGGGCTCTCCCACACCTGAATGAGATAAGTTTGTAAATGGGTGTTATTAAACCATATAACTCCAGAGAAAACTATTTCAATGGTGCAACTGCCTCCACTGGGTACCCAATACCAGACATGGGGGGGGGGGGCTTCAGTGAGTTTCCCGGAGGGGTACAGTCCCAAGATTCGCAAGAGAGATTGGGCTAACCCCCATGAGCGTGTGCTCCTAATTATGGTTTATGCCCATGTTATTTGGATGGATATAATTCTTTATTTGGATTTCCCTACAAAATGAATGGCTAATGCATACTAAAGAGTCTTCTACTTTTGTCTAGGATAGCTATCTCCTGTGAAAGTATGAAAATCCATGCTTACAATGTTTAAGCAATGTTTAGACCTAAATTGTAATTAGGATCAGAACCTAGGAGAGACAGGCACATCTACAAATAATAAAACATGGCAAATTTTTGTACTCTTAGCACACTACCTAATAGAGCAGCTTACCTAAATCTGTGCTTTCTAATTGTGTTAATGGTCTTTTTCATAAAAATTGTGCTCCTGACTCTGCTATGATACTGGACTATAAAAGCATTTTCACAGTCCTACTGCTATTTAAGCACACACAAATGTATATTTACATAGCTAATGCTGTCTATAGCTTTGTATCGCCTATAATACTAATAGGGTTCATTGAACGACAGATCCTAATGGCAAGGTCATCTAGTAGCCAGACTAATGGCACCTGCTAGAAAGCTACTATATGTCATCTACATAGACAATATCAACAAAAAGTACAAAAGCTATAGCTCTTTAGGTATCATTTATACTATACATTGGTACATAGGGCATGAGAAAATCTCCCACATCTAAATAGAGGGGAGACTTCTGTCCATTCCAGTAACTTACAATGGCAAAATAATCATCCAACTTTTCCTTCATGAAAATCTTCGAAGGGTTTGTCAAAGACATTAAAAAAATTATATGTGGCCGAGAGGGGGCTGCATGGAAAAATAAACATTAACTTACTTCTGCGCTTCCTCCCAGAGTCCTACACTGCCTTTTCGCCATGCCTCCGTTTATTTACAGGGGCACAGAAGCTCCGCTGAGTTCGGTTTCCGGCCAGCCAAGCCCACCCGCCCCCATATCCCAGCGCAAGATACAGCGCTAGGAATAGGGGAGTGCGCGGTATAGGGACAAACAGGGACACAGCATGGCACGACGGCAGCATGGGAAGTCAGGAGCGAATCCGGAGGCAATTATAACCACATATAATTTTTTTAACATCTCGGACAACATATAATTTTTTTAACATCTCGGACAACTCCTTTAATCTTGTCCAAATGTATTTTGAGATGTTTAGAAATTATATTTTCTTATACAGGCAGTTCACGGGGTACGTATTAGATAGGTTGTTTACAGCTGTAAAGTAAAGCATCCAGAGAGCTCCAGCAGAGGTCACAATGAGCAGATAGGCCCATCTGTAACTAGGGGTCAGCTGTAAGTCAGTTGCCCTTAAGTTAGGGACTACCTGTACTGTACATTTTTAAAACATGATAAATCCATTATATAGAACTGGAGATCCCACTGCATGAGACAACCTATTGGTGCTTTCTTATTGGACACATATTCCAAAAAAAAAGGATTAATCCAAAATAGTAATACCCATTTAAAGAGCAATTAACCATAAAGTATTCTAAGACCAGTTGTACATGAGCGAGTTTGTTTTCTGGCGAACTTACCAGTAATGGCTGCCATCAGCCCGAGTAGCACTCCAAAGAGGCACTAGGTTTTATTTATCAGGGGATGTCCTACTTTTTCATGAACAAGAATTCACATTTATTGTTGAACAATAAAAATTCACATGTATTAATTACTGTGGTCATGTCATCACACACATCAGTACAACCATCTGACTCTATTTTCATGTATTTTTGATCCCTGTGTTTATATACAAAAAGCTAAATTTTTTCATTATCCCATGAATTCTTCACCCAGGTCACAACATCTTCCAGTATCTAATGATCTACTAATGTATAGCTATATGGGTGGGGAGGGGGAGGTGCAATGACGGCCGCTAGTTCTTATATTCAGGAAAGACCTTATATTTCTAAAATTAAATAAAAATAGTACTTATTTTCAGGGTAATAAGGTATATACTGGGGGGCAGTGTGTTCTAGGCTACCTATCTACTGGGGTGGGGGCAGTGTGTGCTGGGCTGCCTATATACTGGGGGGTGCAGTGTGTGTTGGATACCTATATACTGGAGGGCAATGTGTCCTGGTCTACATATAGTATATTGTGTATATGCAGTGTTACTGCATTTTGCGCTTTATGTTATATCAACGCACCCTTAATTGATGAATTAGGTGGTGCTGTATGTAATCAATTCAGGGGGTGCCATATATATATATTAAATTGGGGGTGCTGTACTTGCTATAATTCATTCCAGGGAAATATATAAGAATGCATTTATGAAGCACTTATATGGAATTTTGTATCATACAGTGGTGGCCAAAAGTATTGGCACCCCTGCAATTCTGTCAGATAATATGCATTTTCTTCCAGAAAATGATTGCTATCACAAATTCTTTGGTATTAATATTTTCATTTATTTTGCTTGCAATGAAAAAACACAAAAGAAAACGAAAGAAAAGTCAAATCATTGATCATTTTACACAAAACTCCAAAAATGGGAAGGACAAAAGTATTGGCACCCTCAGGCTAATACTTGGTAGTACAACCTTTAGACAAAATAACTGTGAACAACTGCTTCCGGTATCCATCAATGAGTTTCTTACAATGCTCTGCTGTAATTTTAGACCATTCTTCTTTGGCAAACTGAGATTTAAAGGCGCCTTCTCCAAACTGCCATTGTGAGATCACTCCACATATGTTCTATTCTCTATTGGATTCAGGTCTGGACTCATTGCTGTTCACTTTACAAGTCTCCAGTGCTTTCTCTCAAACCATTTTCTAGTGCTTTTTGAATTGTGTTTTGGGTCATTGACCTGCTGACACTGGGCCCTACATTATGCTGCAAAATTTGTTGGTAGTCTTCAGACTTCATAATGCAATGCACCCAGTCAAGCAGTGCCAGAGGCAGCAAAGCAGCCCCAAAGCATCAGGGATCCTACGACATGTTCGACTGTAGGGACCTTGTTCTTTTCTTTGAAAGCCTCTTTTTTTTTTTGTAAACTCTATGTTGATGCCTTTTCCCCAAAAGATCTACTTTTGTATCATCAGAACATTCTCCCAAAACGTTTTAGGCTTTCTCAGGTAAATTTGGCATACTTTTGGCTTTTTTATGTTTCTGTGTAAGAAGTGGGGTCTTCCTGGCAGGGGCGTAACTTGAGGGGTTGCAGAGGGTGCAATCGCAACCAGGCTCAGCAGGTTTAGGGGGCCCATAAGGTGTCACTTTCCAATATGAGAACACTATAAAACATACATTATAGTCAGGGGCTTGGAACAGACTTGGCACTGGGGCCCATCAGCTTCAAGTTACGCCACTGCTTCCTGGGTATCCTACCATGCAGTCCCTTTTCATTCAGACGCCAGCAGATAGTACGGATTGACACTGTTGTACCCTCAGACTGCAGCTTGAACTTGTTTTGATGTTAGTCAAGGTTCTTAATCCACCATCCACACAATCTTGCATCGAAAACTCTCATGAATTTTTCTTTTCCGTCCACATCTAGGGAGGTGCCACAGTGCCATGGGCTTTAAACTTCTTGATGACACTGTGCACGGTAGACACAGGAACATTCAGGTCTTTGGAGATAGACTTGTAGCCTTGAGATTGCTCATGCTTCCTCACAATTTTGATTCTCAAGTCCTCAGACAGTTCTTTGTTTTTTCCATTTCTTTACTCCATTCTCAATGTGGTACACACAAGGGCACAGGACAGAGGGTCAACTTTAATCCATTTCAACTGGCTGCAAGTGTGATTTAGTTATTGCCACCACTTGGTGCCACAAGTAAGTTACAGGTGCTGTTAATTACACAAAATAGAGAAGCATCACATGATTTTTCAAACAGTGCCAATACTTTTGTCCACCCCCTTTTTTATGTTTGGTGTGGAATTAAATCTAATTTGGCTTTTTTTCTATTTGTGGTTTTCCATTGAAGAAAAATAAAATGAAGATAATAATACCAAAGAATTTCTGATTGCAATAATTTTTTGGAAAAAAAAACTCAGTATTATCTGACAGAATTGCAGGGGTGCCAATACTTTTGGCCACCACTGTAGTATAAAATGAGAACCAAATGGTGGGGGGCCCAAAAATCTTGCCAGTTTTGGGCCCCAAAAATAGTGGCGTCCGTTGCCTGGGCACACGGAGCAAGTTTGTTTGCACAACTGGCCTTAAAGGTCTCCTTATCTAACAATTAGGCAAAACATTTTTCAGCAGTTTCGAAACGTTGAGTCCTTATGTGAGAGCTAAAGGGAGAGCTAATGTCGATGCAATTGACTGGTCATCCATCTTTCCCTAACGCCTGAATGATAGCTTTTAAACACGTCTCTTATATATCCAAATACAATCCCCATAAATAATACTCAGATCCGATGCCATCTCTAAAATTTCCCTCTTTGCCCACTTTGCACACAGACATCCTCTCAGCATAAGAACAAGAGCGGCCTGTCTACTGGAAACAATAGCAGATATTATCTCCAGCGCACACTTCGGCACTTGCCATTTCCCAGCTGCGCCTTTATCCAGTCTTTGAGGTCAGAAACAGGGTGACATTGACATGTCCGGTTCCCCCTTTTACACCATGTTACTGCAGACACAGCTCAGGAATGTGTCAAGGCACATTTGGTCGAAATCTAATTGTAGCAATGCGGGTGACCTGGGGTCAGAAAATAATCACAACGCTGGCAAGTAAACACATTTCATAACTTTGTCCTAAAAAGTTGATGTCAACAAACTTTCCCCTAAATTGTTTTTGACAAATGTCTTCCAAGATGTAAAATAAAACTATATAGAACAGGAGAGCAGAGGAATTACCAATTGCCCCACAGTTTTTTTCCACTATAAAAATATCAGAAAGTAACTGCGTTTAGTAATTTACCCTAGGTTTTTAGCGAGGCAGGGGTGTAGCTAGAGGGTCATGAGCTCAGCCTGGGAGCAAAGCCGCATCTGAATGGCAGAATATTCCTTTGGGGCATTCAACCATGATAAGAAATAGCATTTTAGAAAAAAAAACACTATGTAAAGGAGTATTCTAATAAGAAGAGACACTATAAATTCATTCATAGTCTGCATTTATTTTGGAGCCTTGTTTGGGATGTTATTAGATACCTAAACTATCGCAGACCATTCTAGGTGATTGGAGTGTTTGAGGAATCCAATCTACCCAGCCCTACTTTCCTGCATTATCACCAATGTAGACAGCTCCAGAGTCCATCAGCATGTATAGGCCATCAGCAATTTTCTTTATTTTTATACATAATAGGGCGGGGGCAAAATTACAGGGTTAGTAGCCATAACAGCTGCTATGGGGCCCACCATGTCATGGGGCCCAGCCACCCAACCTGACCCTGCAACAGTTTTCTGTTGGATTTTGTACATACTTAATAGTGCAAACTGCTTGAACATGTATTTAGGAAGTGTCAGCGCTGCACTATTCCCAACGCTAGAAGGGCGCTGCGACCATGCGACACATTTATAATGCAAAGTCCAAAAGAAATGTGTTGCATGCTCTATGTTAAAGGTGCACCAAAAAGAAGTTGGTGCCCTCTGTTGGAGCAGTGCAGGGAGTGACAAATTCAAGAAGAAAGGGCACCACAATTTCTGAATCTGGCACACCCCGCACAATTCACACTGTTATGCAATGTTATTAATAAATGTGGGCCATTATGTTGTACATTTTACGGGAGTCCTTGTATCATAATTAAGTATGATCCACAGACTCCTGTACACTGCACTTGTGCTCGGTATATGGAAACCGACCAGCACCTGGTCTAGTTTAGATGGACGGAGTATAGTCGTATGCTGATGTCCCCATAAATCTGCTATATAAATCTGTGTGAACAGACCCCTAAGCATCATAATGTACAGAAAGTCCTCTGTGATTTCATAGCTACCCATGCACATACTGCAGAATGTTTCCATATGAAAAATTACAAAGAACCATCCCAGTAAAAGCATTGTTCTGTGCGAAATAAGTAAAACCACAAAGGGTGGAAGCAGACGGGATGCTGAAGTTTTCTGTTGAGCTTTGTCCTCCTTCAGGGCTACAACAAGGACCAAAGGGTCAGTATGGACAGATATTTTAGAGATTTTTTTTATTGCTGCCTTGTGGATGGTTTTCTACTTACATGCACTGTAGCACCTTGTCAGGCTCGCATTGCGCTCTTTACAGAGGTAGATTTTTGCGCCCCCACAGGCTACACAACCCTAAGACCGTTACTGTGACAACTGTTGTGCCTCCGTAAAGAAGCTACAAAAAAGAACAGTGCTTCCCCATAGCAACACTAGCCTCAAATATACTAACAGCGTTTTAACTCTAGGTAAAACTGAACAATATTATATATATATAGCTCTCAGGGTGTATGTAAAGCTGGATGAATAAAATATAGATGTACATATTTCGGATGAAGTTGATATCCAAGACCTTGGGGCACAGTCTGCATTCCCTCCCCTTAGGTCTCATCATCTTACCTGGGTTCTGGTGACTTCTGACAGCCTGGATGAAAATGGCAGTGAACAGGAGCAGACAGGATGGATACATCATGGTGACTGATCTGTGAGGATGTGTGGAATGAGACAGGTGAGGCAAAAACTTAAAATAACTCATATTCAAAAACCTTACTGTAATATGCCCCATCACGTTACCCTGCATTCATAGTCAATATGTTATATCAGTTCCTGGCAGCCCGCCAATATGACAGCTCTCACATTTAACAGAGGCTTTGCAATTCGTTTCCCAATGTCAGTTCCTATGATTCTACTGCAGTGATGTCCTTCCATGAAGCGAAGGAAACTTACATCACTCTCTCGAGACAAGTATACATCTCACATCCTCCTTAAAAACGCTTGTTCTTTGAACTGCAGGTAAATAGTGGTGCTGTGTCTGGATCTTAGATCGCTATCACATTGAGGAATTCACATAGACATACACCACCTGAAGTCCTGAGGCACCAGAAATCTTTGTGCAACTCAAAAATAACTGGCCATAAGAGGAGCAAGATCCAAAAATATATGGCATAAAAGAGGGGGGCTTGTGGGTATCTGGTAGGTGTCCACAGATTACAGACTTTTACTGGAAAAGGTAAAAAAAATGCCAGGTAGGTGCCAACCTTATCTGGAAACCAATGGTTCCATACCAGATACCAAGGAAAAGCATAATGTAGCAACATACTTAAGGCTGCTGCTAACAATTAGCCCATAGATTACATTTTTAAGCCCATACAAATAATACCAACATTTAAATATAACAAATTATATTGCATTTTTACAGATACCCAAAAACCTCCCACCTCCGCTCAGCTCCCAAGATTAGGAATATAAATATCAATCAAACCAGCTCCTTGTGGGCCGGATCTACTAGACCAAACCTAGAACTACTGAACTGACACTAAGTTCAGTGACCTCGTCAACAAACTTAATGTTGTTTATCATTCTTCACCAGGTCTTCATTATTTTAAAGTTAATCCAAACATTAACCTGTTCCTGAGGCACGCCGTAATATTATGGCACGGGTCAGGAGTGGTTGGATGGAGGGTGCGCACGGGCAGAGCCCTCTCCGTACCAGGTAGGTGTTTGCTGCACCCAAGGGTTAAAGTACACTTGGAAGTCTAAAAAAAAAAAAATTGTAAAAAATAAAATATTAAAAAAATATATAAAACCTAAAAGTTCATATCACCCCCTTTTCTCTAGTACTGATATAAAAATAAACAAAATCATAAACATGTTTCACCACATCCCAAAATATAAAAACAGTTATGCCTTGAACCCCTTAACGGAAAATGCCTGAATTGCTACTTTTTCTCGACTCATAAATCTTTCAATCAAAAGGTCATACAGTCCCTCAAATAGTAGCAATTCAAATGTCATCTTATCCTGCAAAAAATTAGACCATGCACAAAGCTGTATGCTATAGTATAAAAAAGTTGTTGGCGCCAGAAGATGGCAAATTTAAGAAGTTTTTTTTCCATACTAAAGGATTAAATTTTTTTAACATCTATTAAAACATATTAAAACCTACAGAAATTTGGTATCCCTGTGATCATACTAACCGAAGGAATAAAGTGAAGGTGTCAATGAAAAGTTAAGTCATAAGTACAGAACCTACCAGAAAGCAGTGCAACTTGTTTTTTTTACCAATTTTACCATATTTTAATTTTTTCTCTCCTTTCTAGTACATGGTATGGAATATTAGATACCATTACTGGACAATTTTATTACATAGAGAACAAGCCCACACACAACTGTACATGGAAAAATAAAGAATGTATAGATTATTTTAGGTGGGGAGCACCTAAAATAATATCAGCAAATTAATGTTATCATTGTTATGCTTGTTGTCATTCTATAGGAAGGTTCTATGTTTAAAGTGGATAAAATTCTGCCCATGTTCACACAGCTTGTTAGTATCACAAAGAATAATCTGAGCTGATTGTTATAATGAGTTGTGCTCCTGCGTGTCCATAACATGACCATGGACAGATTTCTTTCCACTGGAAGTAAACAGAAGCTCTCTAAAAGTATGACAGCAAGCAGAGATCTAAGAGGAATTGATACAGAGGGTCTATAGGAAAATGGTATATCTTTTCATTATACAAACAATAATTATTTGCTGAAATTTATTTCACTCATTACAGAAATGCCGGTTATTCATAATTAGTAACAATGAGGGCTTATTGCCAAGACTAACGTGTGGTCAGGTAAAATGGTCCATGTTGTAGGTGCAAGTAAAATGCATCCTTTACAGTATCAATGGGGGTTGTACAGTTGAATGAGAAAAGGCTGCAAGTAGGGTTTTTTTTTTTTATATAAACTACAAATAGGTGTTGTATGGTGGAATACCTAAAACTTTCATAGAACGGAACTTGTAGACAATTATGGGACCTAGTCTTGTGTCAGTTACCCTCTGGCAGTTCTCATCCCCACTAAAGTAAAGCCGATTCTTGAAACTGACATATGTGAATTGACACTTACATTTTCATTGGTGTAGTAAATACAGCACCTGCTGTAAAATGCTGTGATGTAATAGCCAAGGGTGTAACAACAGGGACAGCAGTCATAGCCGCTGCTGTTGGGCCTGTAGTTTCAGGGGCCCGGAGTCTAGCCTGACAGACTAAAGAATGGAATATGTGCAACATTATATACATGTTATGCAGGACATAACACCGTGTGCTCACTGCACCATTACCAGGTACTATAGAGTCGAATGGGGGCTTTGATACTGTATGTGTATACATGAGTGTATAAACGTGGGTGATGGTAACTCAATATGTACATTTTTAAGGGAGGCCCAATTCAGAAGGCTGCCATAGGGCAGTCTCTGGTGAAAGCAAACTAAAATATATAGAACATGTAAAGATCTAAATTGTAGCAAATCATAATTTCCCTAAAAAACAAACTAGAATTTTTCCCACCAGTCATTTAGGATATGGGTGCATAAAGTACCTCCCAAGCATCCAAAATTTAGAGGGGCAGTCACAGGTGATCACAACTGCCAGTTTCAAAGTAGGCATATGCAGTAAAAACGGAAAAGTGGAGGTGTTTTGGAAAAAGTAGATCAGTCTTTTGACAGTGTGATGATCAGAAAAGGGGACCGATATACCTGTGCCAAAACACTTTTGTAGCCGTTACCACAAAATCCAAGATTTTAAAATTATGTATTAAAAGACAATTTCAAATCTCAGAGAGAAAAGAGGGTCACTGCCATGGACCATATCTCAATAAAAGGACAATAAAACAATGTCACTACCCAATATTTACTGCAAATATGGTTTCTTATCACTTGTGCAATACCGTGTCTTTTTGTGTATAGATTAGTGTTCTATTCGGATGTCGTCTTATACCAGGCCTGATGAAGAGACCTAAGCAGTTTTGAAAGCTTGCAGTTGTCATCATCTTTTTTTTAGTTAGCCAATAAAAGATATCAACAACTGAGGATTCAACTTTCATCTACAGGAGGGGCACAGGACAGGAGGCTTGTTTAATGAAGCTCCAGAGCACCAGCATAAAATACATGTAATGGTTACACTTCCACCTATTCCTCACAAAATAGTGCCAGTGACCACATGATGGCTAAGTTCATTGTGCCCAAAAAATACTTCTATACAGTGTCCATAGAATGATTATTTACATAGTGTTATAAAATATAATGATGCTATATGTTGTGCTAAAATAATAATTAATTCTAAAAATAAAGTGCACACATCTGAAATACAATATATAAAGAATAAATTTGATAAATATGACAAATGGGTTTCTTAAATAAGTTCACTATAAACATGTGCCATAGAGACCTCCTGCTCACATCAATATAGTGCAGCCCCCTGCTTACCTCACCGTCCCACCAGTCACTCCATAATATGAGGGTCCCTGCTCACTGTCTGTAGGATGAGGAGAGATGACAGATGATATCTCTACACCTCCCACTGCCCAACCCTGAAGCACATCTCTCAGACACCACATCCCACTCACACTGCACACACCAAACAGGCAGCGGTTTAAGGGATATCTCCTGACAATCAAAATTACTTATTCAGCTGTCAGACTTAACCAGACTGAGCACCCAACTTTCCTAGAACACTGAACAGCAATTTACTTAATTAAATAGAGTCTACTAGATTACAAATCCCAACATAAAAGTGAAACCAGAATCGTTCAGGAAATAATAATGATCTTTAAAGAGAACCTGTCACCCCCCCCCCCTCCCCCAACTATGCCCTCATAATCCTCCCCCAAGTCCCTTTCCATTTATGCCATTTTTTAAAAAATTTAATTTTGGGGAACTTGGTTTTAATCGATCCGACCTCTTACCAAATAAGAGGTCAGATCCTCGTATCCTGGGCGCTGCAGTCGGCCGTATTCATGAGGGGGCCTGGTGATATACCCCCCACCACGCCCCTGTTGCAGGAACCTGTAAGAATAGACGGCAGCAACGTATATATTGCGCAATCACAGCCGGCTCTCTGTGATGCGGCCGCGCCGTGGTTGGTGACAGCGCCGGCCAAATGTTATATATATTCGGCCAGCGCTGTGAATAAGCACACCCCGGCCGCTGTCGGTGTGGTGCAGCTGGTGCGGTCACAAACCATGGCTCAGCTGCTGTCAGTACAGCCTGTTCGGGCAGCTGGCGCTGTCACAAACCACGGCTGTCAGTGCAGCTGCATCGCAGAGAGCCATCAGCAATTGGGCAATATATGCGCTGCTGCCGGCTATTCTTACAAGTCCCTGCGCCAGGGGCGTGGTGGGGGTGTGACGGCCGGCCCCTTCATGAATACGGCCGACTGCAGTTCCCCCTTCTGGGGTACTACGCTATCAGTGGGTGAATTTCTTCCAGCGATCTACCGCAACATATGTTGCATACGGAGGAGGTCACAAGAAAAAAACGTGTTGGTCTGAATAGCGGTATATTCTTATCGGAGGATTCAGGAATTTGTGCTGGAGGAGTGTGAACTGCTCTATTTTGTGAGTGACATATTGGAAGAGAAAGACACACGGAAGCAAGGGAATCGGGAGCTCCGGTCAGAACTTATTTTCTATGTTTTACAATTTGGGTTCACTGGATCAACCCTTGACTGTTTGTAGCTCCATGAGAGAGGTGTGCAGCACATAGCTGTTATTGCTATATTCTATAGCACTTTACAAATCTTTAGTGCTTTAGGAACATATACAAATCCCCAAGAAACAAAAACATCCAGCTCTCTTGCTTCAAAATTGGCCTTTATTCAAAGTTCATCTAGGACATCACATGAGTTACAACTAAGCGACGCGTTTCTGACACCCTCCTTGCTAGCCGTGATGAAAGATACCAGAGGGTGTCCGAAACACGTTGCTTAGTTGTAATTCACATGATGTCCTTGATGCTACATGAATAAAGAGCTGGGTCTTTTTGTTCAATTGGGATCATTTTGTCTATGCACAGAGATTTGGTGCTCCCAGTAACAAGTTTGGAACTACATCTTTTGAGCATATAAATATATATATAAATAAACTAATATATTACAGAGTACAAACAGTCATATGGAACAATAGAAGTGAGTTAATGGTGTGTTTAAGACTTTTCTATTTTTCAGTGTTCTGTCATTTTTAAGAACAATTTTTAAGTATCTGATCTTTTTAGTGCTCTGGAGGCATGGTCAAACCTACTGGTGCGCCCTTTTTCTTCTTTTTAGAGCTTTTTGTGGAAAATGTTAACTATTGTGTGAAGAGCTGGTGCTGGTCTGTAGTGGACAGGTAAGAAAGAAGAAGTGCACCAGTAAGTCTGGCCACACCCCCAGTGCACCAACAAGCTACGCCTCTAGTACTCCAGAAGGAATATAAACAGTGTTTTGGCATCATTGCTTCTCAGCAGCAGGGCCAAATTAAGGTTGGTGTGGGCCCCTGGGTGCAAAATCTGGTAGGGACCCATTGAATGTAGTCTAGACAGGGAACAGCAATATACAGCTCCCCAGAAATAACTATATACAGCCTCCCCAGCAATCCCTATATACAGCTCCCCCAGCAATCACTATATGCAGCCCAAAGCAATCACTATATACAGTTCCCCCAGCAACCTCTATATACAGCTCCCGGTAATCACTATATACAGCTCCCCAGCAATCACTGTATACAGCACCCCCAGCAATCACTTTATACAGCCACCCCCCAGTAATCACTATATGCAGCCTCCCCCAGCAATAACCATATACAGCTCCCAGTAATCACAATAGACAGCCCCCCCAGTAATCACTATGTAGAGCCCCCCTATAACAACTATATACAGTTCCCCTATATTAACTATATACAGCTCCCTATAACAACTATTTACACCCCCTATAATAACTAACTATATAGAGACTCCTATTATAACTAACTATATACAGTCCTAGGTAAAATAATAAAATTGTATTCACCTTCCATCGTTCCCCCGATGCGCGCCATCCTCATCTTCCCTTGTGGTGTCAGGGTGGATTTCAGAGGTTCAAGAAGATGGCGGTGCCCTGCTGCAGGCAGTGCCGTGACGTTGCAATGCCGCGTGTCGTGCAGCAAGTGATGTGTGCTGCAGGTGGCGCTGTAACGTGAGCAGCAGGGCACAGCCATCTTGCTGAAGCTCCGATCGTCTATGGCAGAGAAGGGAACTTAATCTTCTCCCTCTCTACCGGACTGTATTTGGGCAGGTGTACTGTGTATGGTAGGGGAGCCCGGACCCAAACATACTGTGGGTGATTTGGGCGGTCATGCGACCACCAGAATTGCCCACATTTGGTGGTGGCCCCTTGAAGGGCAAAGTGGTGGTGGCCTCGGTGGCGCGCGCCCTGAAACCCCCCTCCCCTCCCCCCCCCCCTCCCCTATAACCAGCCCTGCTCAGCAGTATAGTGCAAGGAACTAGTGTGGCTAAGTGAGTGGCCATAAAGATGGGGCAGGTCAGGGTATACAATTCCTTAAAGGACATCTACCACCAGGATGAAAGACTGTATGCAAATGAGCCTGAGGGGGTTCTTCACTCTCACAGGGTCCACTCTCTCTTCACTTCTCACAGGGTCCATCCACTTGCATACATGCCGGCGCCGATGCGCCACAATCTGATCGCGTGCGCCAGAAACCCAGGGCAATTCAGGGAAAGACGGCGCAAATCAGAAATATTTGGAAAAACCCGACGAAAAAGAGTGATCACTGTGCAGATCACTTGAGGAAGTGAATTAAATATATTCTTTTTTCCTATATCCGCACTGCACATACAGTATATAAAAAAATCCATAGTAAAAAATAGAATCATATGCCAAAGCACGCTGCCCTGTGGTTGTGTTCACACATGATGTTTTCATTGCGTTTGAGAATCAATTCAGCAGTGGAGAGGAGATTTTCCCAATTACATGGCATAAACAAAAACACAATGTGAACACAGATTTAACACATGTACGCATGTAAGGTCATGGTCACATGTTCTGTTAGTGTTACGCAACACTGGCACACGGGGGGCGGTCCTCAGCCAGACCAGACCCCGGTATCTTGTATTGTTTAAATGTTGCCTGTAAACGCATATGCAATAAGGCCAAGGCCCGCCCCCTATGCGCTAGCGTTGGGGTATGAGGCAAATCTTTTCTCCACAGCTGTTGTTGTGGGTTTTAAAACGTGACTTAAAAGCTGCAACTTAAACCACAAGTGGGATGAGATTGTAAGGCCCGGGGAGAAATTATTCTGGTTGGCTTGATATTGTGGGGAAGATTTATAAAAAGATTTATAAAAAGAGACAAAGGCTAGAAAGTCTTATGCTGCACTGGTCTAATGATAAGTAAATCTAGCATAGTTTCAGACTGTAGGCTAAAGCCCAGTAAAACTCACTCCATGTGCTTGCAGGATTTGCCAGACTAAACCAAGAAAAACTAGTTCAGTTCAGTTCAGTTCACTAATTTAAAGGGGTATTCTCGTCTCGGCATTCACATTCAGTTTCATTAATCTTCCATATATTAACATTTCTTCAATTGGATCTTATTAAAAAAAATGTTCCTGTGTGAAGATAATTTCTCATAAATGTAGTAATTCTGTCCCTTAGAAACTAGATAGCCTCCTCGGATACGACCACGTCACATTTAGGCAGCAGTGGGCAGACATGCGCTAGAGTCCTGCCTGACCTCCTGGCTTCAGCAATCATTACCACAGGATGTCTGTGGGACATGAAGTAATTCCCGGATATTTCATATACAAAAACTTTTTGTTTATTTGTGCAATCCCTCCAGCAGAGGTGGCCGTATCCGAGGAAGCTATCTCGTTTCTAAGGGACCTTATCACTACATTTATGGAAAATTATCTTCACACAGGAAATTTTTTTTTTAATAACATCTAATTGAAGAAATGTTTATTAATGGCAGATTAATCAAACTGAATGTTAATGCCCAGACGAGAATACCCCTTTAAGGTTCATCCCAGAAGATCCCACAATCATACTTCAGGACCATAGTTACCATGAGGCCAGGGCTGATTCTAGACTTTTTGCTGCCTGAGGCGAAACTTGAATATGCTGCACTCCCCTTGCACACCCGATGATGCTACCTTAAACACTAATAGTCAGTCAATGATTCAGACATTAATGACATCTAGTATCTACTCCATATAAGGCCACCCGGTTTAATTAAAATCTAGCCCCTATACACGATCCCCCATAGACAGTATACAGAGCCACGCCACCCCCAGTAGTACCTAGTACGAACAGCCTTCCACACAGCCTCCCTGCTAGTATACACAGCTTTTCCCAGCATTATATACACAACCTCCCCCTGTATATACAACACTCCCCCCAAGTATACACAGCCCCCCCCCATATACACAAAAAACCCTTCCCAATTATACACACCCTCCCCATGTATACACAACACCTCCCAAGTATACACAGCCTTTCCCTGTATGAACAACACCCTCCCCCCAAGTATACACAGCCTACCCCAGAAAAAAAAATAAAATCAGCTACTTACCTCTGATTAAGCTACCGCACACCCATGTCTCCTCTTCTCCCACTGAATGCTCTGTGCAGGGATGCAGGTGGCGTCACACTGTCACACACTGTCCTTCAGAGAAACATAGTGGAGCAGACAAACAGGCCTTCGCTGCACCGTATATTAATTGCATCTGTGTTCTAAAAGAAACAGACGTGATTAAATTTCATTGCGGGTGATTCAGACGGCAATGAGCACCTGAATCACCCACAATTCATTCACCCAGGCTGCACTCCCATCTGCATTGGACATCTGCCGTCTGAGGCGAGATTCTCATCTCGCCTCATGGCAGATGTGGCCATGCAAAAGGCACTGCAGACACTGGGGAACATTTATCAGTTAGCATACAAGTCTTGAAATTTTCGCAATTACTAGCGAAATGCCAGTAATTGTGATTTTCACCATTATGCCATCTTCATGACAAGAGCAGAACAATGCAAGACACCGGGTGCTGGTTACCAATCACCCTTGTGCATTTGCATTGAGTTTCTGTACATTGCCAAGAATCTATGCAAACTCTTAGACCTGTCACGAAGCACAATCTACTATGTAGTTTTGAATTATATGTTAGGATTGAAGCTTTGGAGGGGGAGGGGGAGACTTAAAAATACAGTTAAAATTTCCTTGGCATTGCCCAATAAATGCTCTTAGTGTTGCTATTTTGCAACATAAAATTTTCATTAACATTTCTGCAAAAAAAAAAAAAAACACACACACCTCACACAGGTCTGTATAAGTACTTTTTTAAAATAAATTTGGTACCTTCATTATCTTACCAATCCAAAGAATAAAATGGAGGCGTCATTTGGAGTCATAAAAACAGGGTCCTTAAGAACACAACATTTTGACCTTTAATGCAGCTTCTCTGTACACGGCCTGGAATATGAAATACCATCACTACGAAGTACAATTTATTATGTAGAAAACTCCCACACAGCGAGTTATAAATCATCCAGAAATGCAAGAAATTGTCTTTATTAACGCGACTAGGTCACATCCACGCCACATGGACGGGGAGGGGATGCAGCCGCCGATGGGGTACAAACTTTCACTGCTTAAAAGACATACCATCAGATTACTGATGGTAGACTGTCCACACTTTCGTGCTCATTTGTTGCCATTGTTTTTTCATAGTTTCAGGTCTCCGGAATAAGCTGTAAAAAAAAAAAAAAAATTAATAAAAATATGTAAATGAGCCTCGATAGCGCAGCAAAATGAGTATGTAAGTTTATGTTTTTATACGATAAAGGGCTGCAGGGGGCTTTCATCAGAAGAGGGGAGGGCCTAGCTACATAGGGCATTTGATAACTGGGGTGGCGGACTGCATGGGGCATTTCATAACCGGGAAGGGGGCTAGCTGCATGGGACATTTCATAAGAGGGACGGGGACTGGCAGTATCGGGCGTGTAGCTAGTTGCTTGGATCTTTTCATACCAGGTGGGGCTGGCTGCATGGGATGTTTCATAACTGGAGGGCTGGCAGAATGGGGCATTTCATTACTGGAGGAGGCTGTGACCAATGCATTTCTTATCCTGGGTTTATACTCAAGTCAACAAGTTTTCTCTGGTTATTTGTGGCAAATTAGGGGCCTCAGCTTATACTCGGGATGACTTATACTCCATAGTATATAGTAAATTATAATCCCCATTTAGTTCTAACATTTTGAGGGTATGTCTCCAGAAGGCCCCCAATCTTTTTGGCGACTGGATTATATTCCTACCCCTTTTGGGACAGGGAAAATGTTCCAGAATTTGGTATTTTAATTGTGGTTACATGCATGGAAGTGATGTGGAATGGGTAATAGATGTTAGGGTATAATTTAAACAAGTTGATCTTCATGGTCTTCTTGTAGGGATGATATGTGTAAAAAAAGAGAATTCTTGACTGGTTAGTGTTCTAATCAGCCGGCGGTGGTTGCGATTTTAGTTGAAGGCAGTGAGCGTGGGAACCGGGAGCGTGGAATGGCTTTTTTTGTCTGTGGTGGGTGACAGCTAGTGTAGTATAATAAGCTCTTCCAGTCTGTAGGTTTACACTAGAGATCTGTGGTTAGTTGGACAGTGTTATTTTTGTTAACCATAGTATGTAGGAAGCGAATAGATTCCTGGTCAAAATTAATGGTAAATTGGAATTCTGGATAAAAGCTCTAAAGAATTTCATGTCATTGTAAAAGGGAATCAATTGGATCCCCCCCATATGCAAAATATATCAATGAAACATTTCCAGATTTTCATATGTGCTCTAAAAAAAAAAAAAAAAAAAAAAACAATGGACCTTAAAACAATGTGCATTTGGTGCATATGATAAAGGCTTCTATGACAGGAGACCGTTTAGGAGGCATCTAGTTTTAGATTTATTACACAGTGTGAAACTACATAAATTAAAAACTAAAGTTAGTGTTCAGGATACTGGTATCAGAAGAGTTGAATGGGAGCAGCCTTGGCAAGTCTTCAGTCTCACTGATCTAAAGACCTGTTCTAGGTCCAAATCAAGCCAAAAAGGTGTTCAGCAGATTTGGCCTCTTTTACTATTAGATAGTGTTCATTGATCATAGTGGAGACACAGCATGAGGAAGCAAATCTACAGGCAAGATAAGATCTTGAAATCAGGGGAAGAGGGTACAGCAGATGTAGCAGAACTGGAAAGTCCAATACTAGTGAATGTTCAGAAGCTAGAGAGAAAAAGAACCATG
The DNA here is from genome assembly GCF_040894005.1 of Engystomops pustulosus. Taxonomy (NCBI): domain Eukaryota; kingdom Metazoa; phylum Chordata; class Amphibia; order Anura; family Leptodactylidae; genus Engystomops; species Engystomops pustulosus. The sequence goes on from NC_092416.1 coordinate 125,811,294, forward strand.
TGACTAGACCCCAAGTGAAATCCTGACTGCAAGCGGCCAAACATAAGGATTCATGGGAAATAGCCATTTCTATGAGCAGGGAGTGTAACATTTTGTTCATGACAAAGATTCAGTGGAAGATCCAGGATCTTTTATATGCAATCAATAGAGATGGGCAAATTTGTTGAAATTCGGTACGACCCGATTAGCCGAATTTTTTGGAAAAATTTGATTCGACCCGAATCGAATCACATGTATTTCCTAGCTGCAGAGAGCCTGTAGGGTGTTGTAGAACCTTGTGCCATGCTTAAATATGCATAGGGAGCATGGTTTGGTCTTCAAACAATGCTGTGTTTTAGTATGACACGCACATGACAGCCGCTGCTCTTAGAATTGCTTCACTCTTCAATTCCATGGGCACTTACAGAAGCCAACTTCACCAAATAAATGAAGCAGGAACGCAGCCTGACAATGTAATGTCTCTGCCAGCTCGAAAGAACCAAGCTGATGGCCAAGATCCCACTATAACAAAGAATGCACTCTTTTTACTCTGACAGATGATTCCATGGATTACGACAGAACCTGTTCTGTTTAACATGGATATATGTAGAAACCCCCCAAAAGAGTGGAGAGGGTGTCGGCAGTAATTTTGCATTGACGTCACTGATCATTTTGCCCTTCATCTAATCTGTCTGCTTTTAAATCGGTCAATAACCCATCAGTATTGCTAATGCCAAAAAAAAAAAAAAACACACAGGAGTTGATCCAAAACAGAGAAGACCAGTAAATGGGATATTTGCATGTCCTCTGTGTTCTGTATCCACTCCTGCTTTTGGCGATCAATCCTGAGGCTTTTCATTCCTTCTGACAGATGAAATGAAAGGGAAATCCAAAACAGAGGCAACATCATAGAGCGATGGTGGGTAAAAACAGCATTATGAAAATCACAGGGTGTTCCAGTGAGACAGCGGTCGGTTAGCAGCAGCAAGAGTAAGCTGCAGAGTGGCACAATGACAAATTATGGAGGTAGTAGCATAGCGAGGAGCAGGAGCATCTGGACCAGGACAAACAGCTCCCTTCAGCAGAGGTGCTGGAGCCTTACGAGCTAAAATGGCATGTGTGCCATTAAGTGATTGCTGCAGCGGCATGATGGACCTCCACATCTGAGCCACGTTTCTCCCAGGCCATTGGATCGTGACGCTGCATGGGTTGACGCAGGGCCGTGATGCCACTCTCGGCTCCGCCAAGGTGGCGATTTTACTGCCAACATCTGACTACTAATGCTGCTGCCTCGCTGAGCCCCTGTGCAACAGCTTACGTGGACCTGTGAAGCTGGGTTTGTACCCCGTGGCTGTTTGGCTCCTGTCCTCGCACAACTGCCACCCTGCTGACTCACGGCCATGGTAGCGATTTGATGCCCGCTTCGCTGCGTGACATGCAAGCTGACAAACTTCTCCCGACGAGGATGATGAATCCCTGGTTTCAGCATCATTGATTTCTGTTTCCTGTCACTGTTTTTCTCCTCAGTATGCACAGCCCGACTACATGCAAGTGCAAAATAACCTCCCGTGCCAATCTCTACTTTCCCACCTACTGCACAAAACAGCGGATGTCTGCCCCACCACTTCACTGCCAAACAGCTGCTGACTGTCCTCAAATAATTCAATAGTGGCGCTGAGCCCAGACCACCTAGTAGATCTCTGACTGAGGGAAATGAACAGGACAGCGGCTGGTTGACAGGTGAGCGCCGCTGACCTGCTCCTGGGCCATGACAACTAAGTGTTATTACTGATGAACCCACGGGCTCTTGGCTGTGGTTGACAGATGTCATTTGGGAGGAAGTGGATTACCTAGTCAATCAACCGACACACTTCCGCTAGATGACACCGGCAGTTCTGGCCTCAGAGTCACCCCTGCCATGAGGTCCCCTTACTGTACTGCGACCTGTGCCTGCTCAGCCTGCCACCTACCGTCTGACATATTGGCTAATAAACTATGTAGATTTGACACACGCTAAAATATATTATATATACATATACACACACACACACGAACTGACAACTCTAATTAGGAGCAGAAATTACTACAGAAAATATGTGGCTTTGACACTTATTTCTTCCTATTCACTTCAGCAACAAAAGAAGAACTGCTATTTGGGGGGTATACAGTTCCCCAAAACTGACAACCTGGGATAGGAGCAGAAATCGCTACAGAACAGTACAGTACAAACAGCTAGAGCCTACAGACAGCACATGCAGTGTGAAATGCCGTGATTGGAAATGGCTACCTGTTTTTAATAGCGCTGTGTGACATCACATAAGCCTGACGTTGCTGATTGGCATACAGGTCTGCACATAGATGGTGTTCCTTTCTCCTTTCCCAGAGTTCTCTGCCCCATGTAACACATTGTGCTTGCGCCTATTTTGGTAATAAAGGGAAAAAAGAAAAAAAAAAAAACTTCATTCTCACGAATCACCTCAAACTTTGGATTCGTGACAAATCAAATTTTCCCTGAAATTTGGACCAAATTCCACTTCGCTCGAATCGATTCACCCATCTCTAGTAATCGACCCTCACCGCATTAGCACAATGAACCCATAGTTTACTGTATGAAATGCCAGGTACAGATTTGATACCCTCTAAATATGCACACATTAAAGACACAATATGATCATCAAATTAGGCACACTGTATGAGTGCAAAATTCCCTTAACTCGAAATGACAAGCATAATCCTTAAAACAATAGGACCCCAAAGGATATATTGCACACCAAAATTACATAGAAAAATATTCACATCTTTAGTCAATAATAGAGATGAGCGAGCACTAAAATGCTCGGGTACTCGTTATTCGAGACGAACTTTTCCCGATGCTCGAGTGCTCGTTTCGAGTAACGAGCCCCATTGAAGTCAATGGGAGACTCGAGCATTTTTCAAGGGGACCAAGGCTCTGCACAGGGAAGCTTGGCCAAACACCTGGGAACCTCAGAAAAGGATGGAAACACCACGGAAATGGACAGGAAACAGCAGGGGCAGCATGCATGGATGCCTCTGAGGCTGCTTAAATGCACCATTATGCCAAAATTATGGGCAACAGCATGGCCATGACAGAGTGACAGAATGAAGCTAGATAGCATCTAAAACATCCAATAATTGACCCTGACACTATAGGGGACGGCATGCAGAGGCAGCGGCAGCAGCGGAAGGCTAGAGAGTGGCATGGCGACATAACCGAAATGGACTCAGGCTTCAAACCAATGGGTAGCAGAGAGGAACCAAAGGAGGTGAGCAAGAAGCGCTCAAATAATATCGGTACATGATAAAAGTTTGCCAGTATATTTTGTGGATTACACAGCAGGGTGGCGACAAAGTTAACATGGAAGCCATGAAAACAATCCAAAATTCTGCCTGACACAGCTCGTTTGATAAGGGGACGATGTATGGAGGCAGTGAACTAGTAGTAGATTAACCCCTTAACGCTCTGCGCCGTAGCTCTACGGCGCAGAGGTATAAGGGCTGTATGAAGAGGGCTCACGGGCTGAGTCCTCTTCATACAGAGGTGGGGGTTTTTGCATATTGCACAAAACCCCCACCGCTAATAACCGCGGTCGGTGCTTGCACCGATCGCGGCTATTAACCCCTTCAACGCCGCCGGCAAAGTCGCCGGCGGCGTTTAAAAGACGGCGGCGCGCGGGCGCCGCCATCTTTTTTCCGATCGCCACGCCCCCGAACGTCATCGGGGGGCGGCGATCGGTTGCTATGGCTATCTGGCAGCTGCAGATTCGTTACAATGAGCCAGTGGCTCATTGTAATGAATGTGCTGCAAAAATGCCATATATTGCAATACAGAAGTATTGCAGTATATGGTAGGAGCGATCTGACCATCTAGGGTTAATGTACCCTAGATGGTCTAAAAGATAGTGAAAAAAAAAATAAAAAAAAAAGTTTAAAAAATAAAAAAAATTAATAAAATATTAAAAGTTCAAATCACCCCCCTTTCCCTAGAACGGATATAAAACATAATAAACAGTAAAAATCACAAACATATTAGGTATCGCCGCGTCCCAAAATGCCCGATCTATCAAAATATAAAAACGGTTACGGCCGGCGGTGACCTCCGAGGCGGGAAATGGCGCCCAAATGTCCGAAATGCGACTTTTACACCTTTTTACATAACATAAAAAATGAAATAAAAAATGATCAAAATGTCGCACAGACCTCAAAATGGTAGCAATGAAACCGTCGCCTCATTTCGCAAAAAATGACCCCTCACACATCTCCGTGCGCCAAAGTATGAAAAAGTTATTAGCGTCAGAAGATGGCAAAAAAATTTTTTTCTTTTTTGTACACATTCGTTTAATTTTTTAAAATGTATTAAAACACAATAAAACCTATATAAATTTGGTATCACCGCGATCGCACCGAACCAAAGAATAAAGTAGGTGTATTATTTGGAGCGAAGAGTGAAAGTCGTAAAAACTGAGCCCACAAGAACGTGACGCACGTGCGGTTTTTTTTCAATTTTTCCACATTTGGAATTTTTTTTCAGCTTCGCAGTACACGGCATGTTAAAATAAATAACATTACGGGAAAGTAAAATTTGTTACGCACAAAATAAGCCCTCACACAGGTCTGTACACGGAAAAATGAAAAAGTTATGGATTTTTGAAGTTGGAGAGCGAGAAATGAGCCGGAAAACCCTCCGTCCTTAAGGGGTTAAAGGTGCTGCAGTTAAAACTATGTTAGTTGTTTCTTGGCATGGAGCTGGCGCTCCGCTGCCAGGCGAGCTTTCGCCAATCCAAGCCCCTGTCTCTAGGCTACTCCCCAAACAGCACTTCTAAGAACCTTTCGGATAAGATCAAGTGTAGTAGCGTTCTTATAAGTTTGGGATATGGCGGGTGAGGGGAATGTAAACATCTGCGCAAGAAGCGCTGAAATAATATCCGTAAATGAAAAAAGTTTTCCAGTATATTTTGTGGCTTACACAGCAGGGTGGCGACAAAGTTAACAAGTTTGATGTGGAATGCCCTGCAATAGCTCTTGGGCGGTGTGCCTTTTATCACCTAGGCTCAGCAGTTTGAGCACCGCCTGCTGTCGCTTAGCGACGGCACTGCTGCTGTGCCTAGAGCTACCGACTGATGGCGCCATGCCCACGGATGGTAATTCGGAGGAGGAGGAGGTGGAGGAGGGGTGGGAGGATTTGGAGGTATAGTAGGCCTTTGAGACCTGGACCGAGGTAGGCCCCGCAATCCTCTGCGTCGGCAGTATATGACCAGCCCCAGGGTCAGACTCGGTCCCAGCCTGCACCAAGTTAAGTGTAGTAGCGTTCTTATAAGTTTGGGATATGGCGGGTGAGGGGGATGTAAACAGATGCGCAAGAAGCGCTGAAATAATATCCGTAAATGGTAAAAGTTTGCCAGTATATTTTGTGGATTACACAGCAGGGTGGCGACAAAGTTAACAAGTTTGTTGTGGAAGCCATGAAAACAACCCAAAATTCTGCCTGACACAGCACGTTTGATAAGGCGGGCATGTATGGAGGCAGTGAACTAGTAGTAGATTAAAGGTGCTGCAGTTAAAACTATGTTAGTTGGTTCTTGGCATGGAGCTGCCGCTCCGCTGCCAGGCGAGCTTTCGCCAATCCAAGCCCCTGTCTCTAGGCTACTCCCCAAACAGCACTTCTAAGAACCTTTTGTATAAGATCAAGTGTAGTAGCGTTCTTATAAGTTTGGGATATGGCGGGTGAGGGGAATGTAAACAGATGCGCAAGAAGCGCTGAAATAATATCCGTAAATGGTAAAAGTTTGCCAGTGTACTTTGTGGATAACACAGCAGGGTGGCGACAAAGTTAACAACTTTGATGTGGAATCCATGAAAACAACCCAAATTTCGGCCTGACAAACCTCGTTTGATAAAGGGACGATGTATGGAGGCAGCTATATGGACGACTTTTGGAGGTAGCAATGGAGACAACATGTGGAGGCTGCTATGGAGACAATTCAATTTGGATAGTGCCTGTATGTGGCAGTCCAAAAAATTTTTCAAACCAGAGGAGCAGGTAGGTGGCCCTCCAGAAAAATGGAATAGATTGAGTGCCTGTATGTGGCAGTCCAAAAAAGTTTTTAAACCAGAGGAGCAGGTAGGTGGCCCTCCAGAAAAATGGAATAGATTGAGTGCCTGTATGTGGCAGTCCAAAAAAGTTTTTAAACCAGAGGAGCAGGTAGGTGGCCCTCCAGAAAAATGGAATAGATTGAGTGCCTGTATGTGGCAGTCCAAAAAAGTTTTTAAACCAGAGGAGCAGGTAGGTGGCCCTCCAGAAAAATGGAATAGATTGAGTGCCTGTATGTGGCAGTCCAAAAAAGTTTTTAAACCAGAGGAGCAGGTAGGTGGCCCTCCAGAAAAATTGAATAGATTGAGTGCCTGTATGTGGCAGTCCAAAAAAGTTTTTAAACCAGAGGAGCAGGTAGGTGGCCCTTCAGAAAAATGGAATAGATTGAGTGCCTGTATGTGGCAGTCCAAAAAAGTTTTTAAACCAGAGGAGCAGGTAGGTGGCCCTCCAGAAAAATGGAATAGATTGAGTGCCTGTATGTGGCAGTCCAAAAAAGTTTTTAAACCAGAGGAGCAGGTAGGTGGCCCTCCAGAAAAATTGAATAGATTGAGTGCCTGTATGTGGCAGTCCAAAAAAGTTTTTAAACCAGAGGAGCAGGTAGGTGGCCCTCCAGAAAAATGGAATAGATTGAGTGCCTGTATGTGGCAGTCCAAAAAAGTTTTTAAACCAGAGGAGCAGGTAGGTGGCCCTCCAGAAAAATTGAATAGATTGAGTGCCTGTATGTGGCAGTCCAAAAAAGTTTTCAAACCAGAGGAGCAGGTAGGTGGAGCTCCAGAAAAATTGAATAGATTGAGTGCCTGTATGTGGCACTCCCAAAAATTGTTTAAAACAGAGGACCGGGTCGGTGGCCCTCCAGAAAAATTAAATGCATAAAGTACTATAGGTAGAGCCAGTGGGCCCTGTCAAAAAATAGCCAGTTTCCTCTGCTTTACTGTACAAAGAGCAGGAGAAGGAGGAAAATGAGGAGGAGGAGGAGGAGGAGGAGGAGGAGTGGATAAATTATTCAGGTTGAGCTTCCTTCACCTGCTGGAGATTGGAAATTAGGAGAAATCCATGCTTTATTCATCTTGATAAGCGTCAGCCTGTCAGCGCTGTCAGTCGACAGGCGTGTACGCTTATCGGTGATGATGCCACCAGCTGCACTGAAAACCCGCTCGGACAAGACGCTAGCGGCAGGGCAGGCAAGAACCTCCAAGGCGTACAGCGCCAGTTCGTGCCACATGTCCAGCTTTGAAATCCAGTAGTTGTAGGGAGCTGTGTGATCATTTAGGACGATGGTATGGTCAGCTACGTACTCCCTCACCATCTTTCTGTAAAGATCAGCCCTACTCTGCCGAGACTGGGGACAGGTGACAGTGTCTTGCTGGGGTGACATAAAGCTGGCAAAAGCCTTGTAAAGCGTACCCTTGCCAGTGCTGGACAAGCTGCCTGCTCGCCTACTCTCCCTCGCTACTTGTCCCGCAGAACTACGCACTCTGCCGCTAGCGCTGTCAGAAGGGAAATACTGTTTCAGCTTGTGCACCAGGGCCTGCTGGTATTCATGCATTCTCACACTCCTTTCCTCTCCAGGGATGAGAGTGGAAAGATTTTGCTTGTACCGTGGGTCCAGGAGAGTGAACACCCAGTAATCGGTGCTGGAATAAATTCTTTGAACGCGAGGGTCACGGGATAGGCAGCCTAGCATGAAATCTGCCATATGCGCCAGAGTACCAACGCGTAAGAATTCGCTCCCCTCACTGGCCTGACTGTCCATTTCCTCCTCCTCCAACTCCTCCAATTCCTCTTCTTCTGCCCATACACGCTCAACAGTGAAGGACTCAACAATGGTCCCCTCTTGTGTCTCGCCAACATTCTCCTCCTCTTCCTCCTCATCCTCCTCCACCTCCTCCGATATGCGCTGAGAAACAGACCTAAGGGTGCTTTGGCTATCAACAAGGGAATCTTCTTCCCCCGTCTCTTGTGAGGAGCGCAAAGCTTCCGACTTCATGCTGACCAGAGAGTTTTTCAACAGGCCAAGCAGCGGGATGGTGAGGCTGATGATGGCGGCATCGCCACTGACCATCTGTGTTGACTCCTCAAAGTTACTCAGCACCTGACAGATATCAGACATCCACGTCCACTCCTCATTGTAGGCTTGAGGAAGCTGACTGACCTGACTACCAGTTCTGCTGGAAGTTGACATCTGGCAGTCTACAATCGCTCGGCGCTGCTGGTAAACTCTGGATAACATGGTCAGTGTTGAATTCCACCTCGTGGGCACGTCGCACAACAGTCGGTGAGCGGGCAGTTGGAGGCGGCGCTGCGCTGCCCTGAGAGTGGCAGCATCTGTGCTGGACTTCCTGAAATGCGCACAGATGCGGCGCACCTTCGTGAGCAAATCAGACAGATTGGGGTATGTCTTGAGGAAACGCTGAACTATCAGATTTAACACATGGGCCAGGCAAGGCACATGTGTCAGTCTGCCGAGTTGCAGAGCCGCCACCAGGTTACGGCCGTTGTCACACACAACCATGCCTGGCTTCAGGTTCAGCGGTGCCAGCCACAGATCAGTCTGCGCCATGATGCCCTGTAATAGTTCTTGGGCGGTGTGCCTTTTATCGCCTAGGCTCAGCAGTTTGAGCACCGCCTGCTGTCGCTTAGCGACGGCACTGCTGCTGTGCCTAGAGCTACCGACTGATGGCGCCATGCCCACGGATGGTCGTTCGGAGGAGGAGGTGGAGGAGGGGTGGGAGGAGGAGGAGGCATAGTAGGCCTCAAACACCTGGACCGAGGTAGGCCCCGCAATCCTCGGCGTCGGCAGTATATGACCAGCCGCAGGGTCACACTCGGTCCCAGCCTCCACCAAGTTAACCCAATGTGCCGTCAGAGATATATAGTGGCCCTGCCCGGCAGCACTCGTCCACGTGTCCGTGGTCAGGTGGACCTTGTCAGAAACGGCGTTGGTCAGGGCACGGATTATGTTGTCTGACACGTGCTGGTGCAGGGCTGGGACGGCACATCGGGAAAAGTACTGGCGGCTGGGGACCGAATACCGAGGGGCAGCCGCCGCCATGAGGCTGCGAAAGGCCTCGGTCTGTACTAGCCTATAGGGCAGCATCTCCAGGCTTAGCAATCTGGAGATGTGCACATTAAGGGCTTGGGCGTGCGGGTGGGTTGCACTATATTTGCGTTTCCGCTCCAGCGTCTGGGGTATGGAGAGCTGAACGCTGGTGGATGCTGTGGAGGATCGTGGAGGCGACGATGGGGTTTTTGTGGCAGGGTCCTGGGCAGGGGGCTGACTATCAGCTGACACAGGGGAAGGAGCAGTGGTGTGCACGGCCGGAGGTGAACGCGCTTGTTGCCACTGAGTGGGGTGTTTAGCATTCATATGCCTGCGCATACTGGTGGTAGTTAAGCTAGTAGTGGTGGAACCCCTGCTGATCCTGGTTTGGCAAATGTGGCACACCACAGTCCGTCGGTCATCCGGTGTTTCCTTAAAGAACCTCCAGACTTCTGAAAATCTAGCCCTCGCCGCAGGAGCCCTTGCCACGGGAGCTTCACTAGTTGACACATTTGGCGCTGATGCACCAGCTCTGGCCCTGCCTCTCCGTCTGGCCCCACCACTGCCTCTTCCAACCTGTTCTGGTCGAGGACTCTCCTCCGTCTCAGAAGCACTGTGTTCACCCGGCCTCTCAACCCAGCTTGGGTCTGTCACCTCATCATCCTCCGATCCCTCAGTCTGCTCCCCCCTCGGACTTCCTGCCCTGACAACAACTTCCCCACTGTCTGACAACCGTGTCTCCTCATCGTCGGACACCTCTTTACACACTTCTTCCAGTACGTCAACAAGGTCATCATCACCCACAGACTGCGACTGGTGGAAAACCTGGGCATCGGAAAATTGCTCATCAGCAACCGGACAAGTGGTTTGTGACTGTGGGAATGGTCCAGAAAACAGTTCCTCAGAGTATGCCGGTTCAAATGGCAAATTTTGCTGGGAGGGGGCAGAATGGGGGGGAGGAGGCTGAGGTGCAGGAGCTGGAGGAGTGCCGATTTCGGTGACATGGGTGGACTGCGTGGAAGACTGACTGGTGGACAAATTGCTCGAAGCATTGTCGGCAATCCACGACATCACCTGTTCGCACTGTTCTGGCCTCAACAGTGCTCTACCATGATTCCCAGTAACTTCAGACATGAACCTAGGGAGTGTAGCTCTGCGGCGTTCCCCTGCTCCCTCATAAGCAGGTGGTGTCTCACCCCGCCCAGGACCACGGCCTCTGACCCCTGCAGTAGTTGGACGCCCACGTCCCCGCCCTCGTCCTCTACCCCTAGCCCTCGGTTTAAACATTTTGAAAATGAGAGTTATAACTTGAACTTTTTTTTTTACTTTTTTTTGTTTTTTTTTTGTTTTTTTTTGTGTTTTTTAGTTTTTAAAACCAAACGATGCTATCCTATTGCTATGGCTATTTTATAGCCAAGTATGAAAGCACACTGCTATGCCAGATGAGATGACGCTGAGTTATGAAAAAAATAAACGTAAAATAAAAAAGGAAATGGCAGACTGTGCCTAATTGAAATACAACCCCGGGCCCTAATAAATTTTCCCACTTCGGTCTTTGCGATGGATATGTGCGTCACTAAAACACAGTGGTCGCAAGTCTGACTCCAAATTGCTCACAATTTACTAGTAGATGCACTGCAACAACTACAGCCACCAGCAGATCAACCAGAAATCAAATATATATAACGCTACTGTAGGCGTAATTAAGACGTTTGTATTCTCCTATGGCTATTTTCTAGCCAAGTATTACAGCACACTACTATGCCAGATGAGATGACGCTGAGTTATGAAAACAATAAACGTAAAATAAAAAGAAACTGGCAGACTGTGCCTAATTCTACTCAAACCCCTAATAAATTGTCCCACTTTGGTGTTTGAGGTGGATATGTGTGTTACTAAGAGCTAAACACAACGGTAGCAAGTCCCCCTGCTAATTCCTCACAATATGGTACTAGCTGCAAATAAAAAAAAAAAAAAAAATTATAACGTTATTGTAGCCCTAAGAAGGGCTGTTGGGTTGTTGTAGAATCACTCCTGCCTAACAGTAAGCTAATAGAACACCCTAACGCTTTCCCTGACCAGCAGCAGCTCTCTCCCTAGCGGCATCCAGACAGAGAATGATCCGAGCAGCGCGGGCAGCGGCTAGTCTATCCCAGGGTCACCTGATCTGGCCAGCCAACCACCTCATGCTGGGTGGAGTGCAGAGTCTCCTGGCTTGTGATTGGCTCTGTTTCTGGCCGCCAAAAAGCAAAACGGCGGGAGCTGCCATTTTCTCGAGCGGGCGAAATACTCGTCCGAGCAACGAGCAGTTACGAGTACGCTAATGCTCGATCGAGCATCAAGCTCGGACGAGTATGTTCGCTCATCTCTAGTCAATAACCAAAAATAAAACATTTGGCCGTTTGTGTTGTCTATCTGTATATACAAACAGTTTGTCCGATTATTCTATAACCAAAAAAAAAATTAGAATACAATTGGACAAACAGTTTGTATATACAGATAAACATTTGGCCGATTGTGTTGTCTGTCTATGGCTATTAACTAAAAATGTGAATATTTTTCTGTGCAGTTTTGGTGTGCACTTTATCCTTTTATGGTCACATAAGAAAGTAAAATCACATGATTCAAGTTCCATTGTTTTTATTGATAGTAAACAAAAAAAAAACAAAACGAAAAACAAACAAAACATATACTGGACTTTTAACAGCAGCACATCATTCTAAAGAATTAGAACCACAAAGTAATGTGTAAAGTTACTACAAATGTTCAGGTTGGGACCAGTGAATCATCAAGGGGCTCAAGAACTTCCACAATCAGGGCCCGGGGACCAGCCACTATATGCTTGTAGATCGATCGGTAGTGTAAATAGAGACAGTCTAGACCATTTATCGACTTGACAAACTGGCGGATCTGCAAAATAAGTTAAATAGATATAACATTGATATTCATAATGTTAGGATATAACAATGACAACTCATTGTTTTTGTACCTTCACCCCAGCAATAGAAGCTGGTCCGCCCGGATCCACAGCCTGAACATAACATGGGCCTTTACCTCGGACCACGAATCCCCACCCCACATCATCACCCATGATCTGTAAGAAAATGGCTTTGGTTTAGTGGCTTAAATACAAATCCTAGAAGACAAGTGAAAATTATAGGTCATTTATAGGTTAATTTGAATACCAACATAGTATAAAAAGGTCAATCCATTACATTATGCCACAAGATATGTTCGGTGAAACACTAATACAGGTAAGCCACCTTAACACAGATTTGTCAGAAGACAGAAACAGATGCCTTGAGTATGCATCAATTCAAGCTATACTATACAACATTTTTTTGGGGGTGGAACTGAAAGAAAACTGAAGTAAGTCTTCCATCACAATCCATCATAAGCCAGAGACACTTACTCACAGATCCAGGTACCGTGACTGGTAATCTAATATTTTTTATCCATGGCTTCCTTCCTGTCAAAATTATGCTAATAATAATGTGGAGGGGCTCTAGTGGACGATTCCAGAGGCCCCCACTGATGTCATTTCACAGGCTGTTACAATGAGCAGAGCAGGTCTCCCCTCCACATGCACTTTCTGCAGTTGCTAAAAACACAGGGAGAGGAGAGACACGTTTGGCTTGTTGTAACAGCATGTGACACTGGGGGGTGCTCTTGGGCACCAGAGGCCCTCAGGCTCATTAGCATATTTTAGAAGTAGGAAGCCATGGATAACAAATAAGACCACCACAGTCAGTGCCTGGATTAATGAGTAAGTGTACTTTGTTCCTCAATCTACTGTCAAAATGGAGCATGGGTAAACAAAGAAAAAAAAAACCCCCACACAATTTAAAGTAATGGGCAGATGAAATCCAATATTGCAATTCTGCTCTATTTGGGTAAATATGACAGATGGAATAGAAGATATAAAAGGCAGATAGCCGTCGGTGGAGAGAAACTCTTAATCTAGGCCAGGGGTCAGGAACCTTTTTGGCTGAGAGAGCCATAAGCGCCATATATTTTAAAATATAATTCTGCGAGAGCCGTACAATATGCTTAAAGGGACACTGACAGAACAATGGCTCCAGCAGTCATTAGTACAGCAAGGAGTGTTCCTCCCCCCCCCCCCCCCCCCGTACTAAGCTTCCACTGGACCAAAACAATTGTAATTCCCTGTAAAATAAAAAATAGATAATTTACATTCGAGCTTGTCCCTATACAGACGCCAACCGCTGCAGAACATCCCCATACAGACGCCAACCAATGCAGAACATCCCCATACAGACGCCAACCAATGCAGAACATCCCTATACAGACGCCAACCGCTGCAGAACATCCCTATACAGACGCCAACCGCTACAGAACATCCCTATACAGACGCCAACCAATGCAGAACATCCCAATACAGATGCCAACCAATGCAGAACATCCCCATACAGACGCCAACCGCTGCAGAACATCCTTATACAGACGCCAACTGCTGCAGAGCATCCCTATACAGATGCCAACCAATGCAGAACATCCCTATACAGACGCCAACCGCTGCAGAGCATCCCTATACAGATGCCAACCAATGCAGAACATCCTTATACAGACGCCAACCGCTGCAGAACATCCCTATACAGACGCCAACCAATGCAGAACATCCCTATACAGACGCCAACCAATGCAGAACATCCCAATACAGATGCCAACCAATGCAGAACATCCCCATACAGACGCCAACCGCTGCAGAACATCCTTATACAGATGCCAACCAATGCAGAACATCCCAATACAGATGCCAACCAATGCAGAACATCCCTATACAGACGCCAACCAATGCAGAACATCCTTATACAGATGCCAACCAATGCAGAACATCCTTATACAGATGCCAACCAATGCAGAACATCCCTATACAGACGCCAACCGCTGCAGAACATCCCTATACAGATGCCAACCAATGCAGAACATCCCTATACAGACGCCAACCGCTGCAGAACATCCTTATACAGATGCCAACCAATGCAGAACATCCCTATACAGACGCCAACCAATGCAGAACATCCCTATACAGACGCCAACCAATGCAGAACATCCCTATACAGACGCCAACCAATGCAGAACATCCCCATACAGACGCCAACCAATGCAGAACATCCCTATACAGACGCCAACATGTGTCTAAGCTGCTGCATAACCTCAGATTAATGTAGAAATGCAGTGGTGGGGGAAGATATGTGAGGATGATGCAGAGGGGTCTCAGGAGAGCTTCATAGCTGCACACAGGACACTAAGGGGTTAAGGCAGAGTGTGAGGAGACACTGGGGGGAGGGAGCACTTATCTCTGGCTGATCCCGGCTGCTGACTCCTTCTCCTTGGACTCCTTCTCCTTCATGTCTCCGGAGTATGCAGCTCTCTGGTCTCCTCTGTCTGAATCTCCCGCGCTGCTACATCCAGCCCCGGGATTGGCTGCTGCAGGCAGACAGTCTCCTCCCCTCCCTCTCTCACACATGGAGGAGACTGCTGCAGGGGAGGGAGGCGCCGCCCCAGAATTAACCCCGCGGACCCTGCGCTGCTCTGCAGAATACATCCAGGGGCATAACTACAGCCGGGGGCACAACAGCCTGGTCTTGGCAGGCATATTAGCAGTTGCTGCGGCTGTAGTTAAGCCCCTGGATAGGAGCCCCGGCTGCGAGCCAGATGCGGCCATCAAAAGAGCCATATCTGGCTCGCGAGCCATAGGTTCCCGACCCCTGATTTAGGCTGTCTGCAAATGAATGTACCCAATCCATAGAAACTGACCCATGTGCTGGTTACATCCCACAGACAAAGCATATTGCAGTAGAAAGGAATCCTTGAATCGTAGTGATATATGGGACAATGCAAGGTTTAGGTAATGTGAAGAAACAGTTTCCAGCTGGACATCAGGAGTCGGTTTGTAGATAAAATGTTGCAAATTTTATTTTGTTTCCATTAAAAAAGGCAAAAATTACAAATGACACAGCACATGGAGAAAAAAAAATAGCATTCAAGCTTACGCGTTTTGGTAGTTATACCTTATTCATAGCTCCTGCACATCTTACTGCAGTTTTGCCATTTAACCCTGCCCCTTCAGTCCCATGAATCACTGGGCAGTTTTTTTTAACTCTTTCTGTACCTATGAAACCATACTAAATATCAGAAGGATCAAGATTAAAAATCTATAAAATACTAACAGCATATGCATTTATACTACAAAAGCTTTCATTATTATTGAATTTTTGGCAAAAATGAATTAAATCTTGTTTTTTTTTTTATTTAACCCTAGGGGAACTCTAATGAGAAAATCCAAAATGTGTCTGTCATTTGTAACTTTTGCCTTTTTTAATGGAAACAAAATTTGCAACATTTTATCTACAAACCGACTCCTGATGTCCAGCTGGAAACAGTTTCTTCACATTATCTATGCATGCACCTGTGACCGAGGTTGTCCGTGCTGGAGTGTCCAGAGTCAAAAACCGTGTTGACTGCTTGAACAGAGCTGGTGAGCTGATTATACAAGATTTTTTTCTTGCTATTTGTTTGAATGCAAGGTTTACAGCTGTGTACTGCTCCTTCTGATCTAATGCAGATGCCCCAGAAGAAGAAAAAAAAAAAAAAAGCAATAAGTTAATACACAAGCTTGACGACGTATGCATGTCCCCCATAGACAGGCAATGGCCACACAGAGCAATACGTTGCCACACATGTGCAGCACCTTACCGCTCTGTACACAGGAGAAAGTAGGACATGTCCCACCTTTCCCCGTGGTATGGGCCGTGCGCCGAGGATCGCTAGGACGTGATCGCAACTGACGTATGCCCGCCCGGCCATAGCTGTGCGGTCATACCTCAGTGTACATGTACATGTGCTGTTGAACAGTTGGATAAAAACTTAGTTTTTAAAAACTTCTTGCCTTAGGCCGGCGCCACACGTGGCGCTTTGTCTGCGCTTGCAAACGCAAACAAAGTCGCGAAACACAGGCGGCTCGTTCCCAATCGCAGGCGTTTCCATAGAAACGCCGATGCGATCGGGCCGAGGCCCGCCCCGGTGGGCGCGACTTTGTTTGCAAGCGCAGACAAAGCGCCACGTGTGGCGCCGGCCTTAGAAGGGGGTTGGATTTTATCCTTTAGCCACAGCAAAAACAAAGTTCAATCTAGTTACCAGATTAGAAGTATAACATTTGAGCCTAGCTGTTTGGTCCAAGATAAAAATCTATGACCCTACTGAATCAGTTTAAAAGGGAATTAAAGGGAGGCTTAACAAGATTTGAAAGACATTTCCAAAAACAACCACACACCAAACCACTTAGTTGGCATTAATGTACAAAGCACAACATTTAGACTTTACTCACATGAAGAATCTTCATCATGAATGGTGCCCCTGGTGCCGTCAGTTCTTCCACTGTAACTGGTCTTTTTAGAACTAGGATGAAAGAACATTGAGTAAATGTTGGAATATTGAATCTAATCTAGATTATTGCCCCATCTCCCAGAGATCAGTAAAAGGGATATCCCTTGCCGAACGATATACACATTAAATGAGCAGCTGCCAAAAGTACCTGATGGGGGACTCATTGGTTCTTTCTTTAATGGTTGGTAGCTCCCAGTGCCTCCTTGACTACTCCTTTTTGGGACTGGCGAAGGAGGGGAAGGACTAGGTTCATCAGCTTCAATGAGGAAAAGGAAACAAGTTTACTGAAGTATTTTGTAAACCTATTTTATATAATATGCAAAACAAGCTGTTCATATAATAAGTGTGCATGTGTCACACACACACACACACACACACACACACACACACACCTTGCCTGTTGAGTGTGCGAGATGGAAAGTTGAGCTTAGTCTTCCTTAATCTGGCGCCCTCTGCACTGCTCTGGAAGTGTGCACAGTTTCTTTTTGGCGCACTGTTCAGGCTTCAGAATTGTGGCGCACCGCCAGACTAAGCGCTAGCACACCCTTTTTGGTGCACATTTTTTCAGCCTTGTCGAACACAGTGCAGCCGTGACAACTGGCACAGACACCTTAAATTTCTTACAGTTAAAATTCAGAAAACTAGCGCAAACGCTTTAATAAATGTGGGCCATATAACACAAATAATATTCTCTCTCCATCTCATTTGTGTGTGTTATATGGCCCACGTTTATTAAAGCATTTGCTTTAATATATATATTGAGACAAGTACCATATAGCACCTTCAGAAAACCAATTTTCAAAGTAAATGTGTAAGTGGTTAATAATTGCCTCTTCAGCTGTATATACACAGGTCGCAACTCACATTTATATAGATCTTTGCTGCCACCTGTTGGCCAAACCTTTTGTTTTGGCCAATTCCTTTAAATGCTGCAGACAAAGTCCTGTTGTAGTTGTTGACGATTTATAAGTGGAAAAAGTTACTTGACCCAGCTGGATGCCGGAACACATTCTTCATCAGGGTTCTCCAACCACCATGTACCACTTTATACTAGTGTCCTCCTTTGTGACCCAGCTATTACCGCTACTTCCACTAGCTATGGGCTGCAGATCACTGAACATGCAGTGTAAGTAAAACACCCCACTCCCTGAACTCTTACCACATGCAAAGCTGTTATTAGGAAGCTCTGCACTTAGTTTTCGCAGGCAGAATGGGCTGTCTGGAGAATCTTGTTGGCGCTCTTTATAGGGTGAGATATCACCAAGGACTTCAACTAGTTTTCTTTTGCGCCGGAAATTTATGGCAAACCGGTAAAGCAGATCAGAGTCTGAGAAATGATGGCACCCTCTCACTGTGGGGAGAAGAGAGGCACAATAGATCAGCAATTATCTGGAGGGCTTTATGCACAAGATACAGTATGTGCAGTATGGCAGGGGCACCAAGGGATTTTCATCTTAACATGCTTCGCCATGTAGTATGCACATGAGAAATAACAGTCAGACGGATAACATAGCTCAAAAACACTGCATACCAAGCCAAAGAAGTGCAACACTCAAAATGTCCAAGATGGTCACCAGCTTTTACATCAGCCTAAGGCTACATTCACACTGTCGTATGGGGGACGTATATAAGTATATGCAAGTACAGTCTTTCAATATTAGGTCTAATTTTGCCAAGAAACATGGTAGTAGAAGCTATAGAGCCAAGACAGGGGTGTCTGAAGACACTTTACCCCTCCAGACCGTAAGAGATTAAGCTCTTCCAAAAAGTTAATTTTTAGCCCATTTGCACAGTAGTATGCATGGGGTTAACTAGGTAAAAAGGTGAGAATTAAGGGTGCTAGTAGTACAATGTGGTAAAAGCTGGTGACAAAAGAAAGTTTCCAAATTCCCACATGATTGAGGGCACAAAAATACCAGAAGGACACAAGTCCGTACCAGGCTGAATAATGCCACATTCCACCATCGATCTGCACAGCAGTTCACCATCTTTTCTGGTAGGAATTTCATGGTTTTTTAACATCCAATCCAATAGCTGAGAGCCTTGAATGGTTCTTCTATAACGCTCTGTGCCCTGTTCCCAAACTTTTAGGATGCAGTCTTCCTCAGCTACAATCCTTGTGGAATAGCAGAAGGGAACAAAAACCATGTCACAGGCAGAGTATTAGTCTATGGAACCAGTATTATAGTAACATTACCAGTGATCATGGATCTAATCTCATCAAGATAGAGAAGTCTGTGCATTCAGTTACTAACAAAATCATAACTTTAATCTGCTGTAAATGGCACCTTTTTAAAAGTGACTCGCTACAAGTTAATGCCAAACTTACAAAAAGGTTACCATCATTACTTGGGATTAAAGAAATTCCACAAAATATGCCAAATAGAAGGTAGGATCTGAAACTAGTGGTCTGCTGGCCCCCAACCACACTCCCAACTCTACGGAACATCAATTTATATAGTCTCAGCCATTCTTGTTTAAGAAAGGCAGAATGTAAAACACATTGTAGCAGATTCATAATGAATGAATTCTACCTTAGCCCTTTTACATCAGTGGGTTGAGCTGCAATACAACACCCAGTATGGTACCTCTGTGGAATGGTATGGGCAGACAGGTTCTACTTAAAATCTGTAATCTCAGCTGTCACTCGCACAGAACTGGATTACAATATAGGCAGTTTTGGATGGCAGTCCTGGGCCCAAAGGCCATCCACCAAGATTAATGCTTCCTTGTAGAGATTAGACCTACAACCCTTATATGTGCCAGCTCTCAACATTTGGTCCTTGATTTCCATACATCCCAGGGTCCATGTCAGCCTTAATTTACCCCTGCACTCACTTCTCATAAATCCGCTGACTTCGTACAACAACCCTCATCTGCTTACTGGGGGATAAGGTGCCATCATCATTGCGAAAACGGTAAAAGAGTTTTTCATCTTTGAAGTCTGGATGTTCATCACACACTGTAGAAAGAAGAAATAGTCTAAATGTATAGTGTATGCTCGGGGGTGCAAAGCCCTAGCACTGATGACAATGGTAGTCTTGTACATAGCATTAACAGCCATATGCATGTCCATATGGGGAAGTGATACAGTATATTCTTGCACATAGAGGCAGTTTAATAATCCCATTAATGTACATGGGCAGGATTATGGTCGTTTACCATGATGGAAGACCTTGGATTCCAAAAGCTTCTGCATAATTTTGATTGCATTTTCTCTATCTGTAGCTTCCTTGTGCTCGATTAACCAATCAACAACATCCTTGGCCACAAAGCAGTTTGGGTAGGTGAGCGTCTGCTGACATCTGTCTCTTATCAGCTTAGAATTGTGTAGTCGTAACCTGTTGGAAAGTGAGGCAGTGATCCAATATTAGGACAGATGAGAATTTAATTTTAACATCTGGTTTCTCACAAGTGTCCAGTCAGACAATCCATTTACTGTAACGCTTCCCAGATCACAGCACCAGCTCTATGTATATCATAGCGATTAACGAAACATTAAGCTACAGTACTGATTTCATAGCTTTATGAGAGATTGGTAGGGCAGCGTTCCAGCAGGATGTATTGAATTTGGTTTTGCCTCATACTGGAAGTGTACCTGGATACCACAAGTATTGTTATGACTCCCCACCCTCCATTTGGATTAGCAATCCTACAGGGAAAGTCAATGACCCCTACACACCTCAAAGCTGGTTGATTTCTGGATGTCTAGGACCATGCTGCATTTACACATTGGGGTAGATTTATCTTACATCAGCACTCCTATGTATGTAAACAGATCTCAAGCGAGAGGGAGTTTGCCCTTAGGAATCCACCCATACACTGCATGCCCTACCGCAACTACCCCTGTAATTACACCCCTGGCCAAACTTCTTTCCAATTAAGTTGAACGCCACAATGTCAATGCAGTCTCTAAACACAAGAGCCTGGGTCTGTCTCGCAGTAAGGCCGAATTCACACGACCGTGTTGTTGACATATGTATTCGTCCTATCTCCCCTACAGGATAGGGACTAACGTGCTGATCGGTGGGGGTCTCAGTGATGAGATCCCCCACAGATCATAAAAACTAGGGGTCCTATGGAGTCTCATGTACCTTCGTCTGACCCCTGCTTGCACCCTGAGGGTCCATTCACACGTTCAGTTTTTCAGATGCAGTTTTTGAAGCCAAAAGCAGGTGTGGATCATAATGGTAGAGGACTTATTAAGAAGTACTCCTCTATGTTCACTCCACTACTGGTTTGGGCATCAAAAGCTGCATCTGCAAAACTAAACCCGTGGACCCACACTCAGGGCGCGTTCACACGTTGCTTTTTGGTTGCGTTTTCATTGCGTTTGAAACACATTACAACAGCTGATGAGAGGCGATTTGTCCAATTACATTACCGTTTACGCTTGTTAACGTAATGTTAATGCATGCGTTAACAAAACGTGTGCATTAACATCACGTTTACGATGCGTTTTGTAAATGGAAATGTTAACAGTGATGTAATTAGGCAAATCACCTCTCCTCAGCTCTGGAAATGCGTTTCAAATGCAATGAAAACGCAGCTCAAAACGCAACGTGTGAACACGCCCTCAGAGTAATGGAGCAGACAGCCACTCATAACCATTCTGCTCCATTCAACTCTATAGAGCCAACAGAGATTACCAAGCACAGCGCTCCATAGAAATGAATGGAGCAGAACAGTCATGCGTGGCTGACTGCGCCACTCGTCTCAGATTTAGACCACATGCTTGCCCAGACTGCATCCAGCATGCATTGGTTTGAAACGCAATCCTGGAGGAATGGGTTAACATTGTTTTTTGTAAATGCAAACGTTAAAGCAATGTAATTAGGCGAGTCTCTTCTCCACAGCCTTTGTATTGAGTGCATGTACTGTATGTGAATGCACCCATTGTCTGGAGATTTGTCCATATCCCAATTTGAGGGTGTTGTGTTGTATCTGGCATTCTGAATCTGTAGGTTTTTTTTTGTTTTTTTACAACTAGGTAGTAGCATTTTTCAACAAAAAAAAAAAAAAAAAAAAAACTTACTTTTTCAGAATTCCTAAAATAAACCAGGTACAACACAAGTAACCTCCATCACGACAATCCATATTGAGCAGATGTCTTAGTAAAAAAAAAAAAAAAAAAAGGAGGTGCAAAAAGTGAAAAGATTGGGATACATCCACCCCTCCTCACCTCAGCTGTTCCCCAGTGAGTCTGATCTCAGTCAGCCTCTGGAAGTCTTCAGCACTCTCCTGTAAGCTGCTGCTCAGAAGTTCTACCCTGTCTTCCTCACCAACATCATCTGCTGGGGTTTCATCAGTTTTGGCAGGTTCAGGGGTTTCATCAGTTTTGGCAGGTTCAGGGGTTTCCCCTTGATTAAGCATCATAGCATACAATACTATAAACCATTCCTATTACACACAAGCTTGAGAAGTATCTGCCTCCTCCACCTAGGATCTTCAATTTAATATAGATTGTAGCCGCCTTCCCCCACCCAATTTACCAATGATATCAACCAGCCACCCTATCCATATCACACATGTGACCGAAGCTGACCAGTGGGCAAAAGAGGGCGGATTCACTTGCGTTTTGGATCCGCTTAAAAACACAATGAAGACAGCACCTTGGCCTGATGCACTCCAAGGATTTGAACCGTGATCAGATGCTGAGGTTACATTGCGTTTTAGCAGATGCAGTGGAGACACAATGTAACCTCAGTATGTGATCAAAGCTGAAGCCTTTGGAATGTATCAAAAATGTGGCCTGAGGACGGATTCCCTTGAGACGCATTTGTCACGTTTTTTAACCGCATCCAAAACGCAAGGGTTTGGTTGAAACACATTCTTTTAGACCAAACCCCCTCACACTTGTGTTTTGTTTGTGTTTACATTGCATAAACGCATTACAATAGCTAAGGCAGCTGTCACACGTACTCGTTTTGATTTTTTTTTTTTTTGTAAGGCTGCGTTCACATGTTCGGTTTTTCAGATGCGGATTTTAAAGCCAAAAACAGGTGTGGATGATAATGGGTGAGAACATATCATTGAGAGAAGCTGCTCCTCTTCTATTTTTCACTTCTCTCCTGGTTTGGACATCAAAAACTGCATATGAAACACTGAACGTGTGAAGGCAGCCTGAAAGCGCGTCCATGTGTTCCGCTGGCGTCATTTTCATAATGTGACGCTAGCGCACAGGAAACGGGGCGATCGCGTATGAGCTTCCAGAGAAACGCATGCGATCAGGAAACGCATACGCGATCGGCCCGATCCCAGCCCCCTGTGCGCTTGTGGCGCATTATGAACGTGACGCTAGCGGAAAGTGTGAACGCCCCCTGAGTGTAGATTCACATGCTCAGTTTTTGAAGCCAAAAGCCAGTTTTTGAAGCCAAAAGTAAGTGTAGATAATAATGGGTGAGAACATATCACTGAGATAAGCTGCTGCAAATTCATCAGCTACCAACACCGATGTTGGCTCCACTCCTGAGGGCAGAGCTAATGTTAGTCTGAGGGCACGTTCACACAATGCATTGCATCACGTTTTTGCAGGATTTTTGACATGGGGGGGGGGGGGGGGGGCAGGCTGTAAATACTGACGGGGCAAGCTGTGTATATGGGGGGGGAGAGGCTGTGTATACTGGGGGGAGGCTGTGTCTACTAAATAGGGGGGGCAGGCTGCGTGTACTGAGTGGGGGGGGGGAGAGCCTGTGTCTACTGGGGGGACAGGCTGTGTGTACAGAGTAGGGGGGGGCTGTGTATACTGGGGTAGGCAGGCTGTGTGGTACTGGGGTTGACATACTGTCTATGGGGGATCTGTATATAGGGGCTGGATTTTAAGTAAACTGGATGTCTTTATATGGAGTACTGTATATAATTTAATTTAGAAGTATGTGTATGGGGCTGTTATAAATAAATTAGGGAATCTGTACATAAATCGGGTGTGTATATAAATTAGCAGGGTGTTCTAGTTCAGGGGGTCTGGTATTTATAACAAATTGTGGGAGCTGTAGATACTATAGATAATTTGGGAGAATATAAAGGATGCTTTATGTGGGAAATATTGGAGCACATTTACTAAGGGTCTGCGACCACATTTCCGTTGGGTTTCCCAACTATTTCCATTTTGCGCTGCATTTAACAGGGGGTTTTGGCGCATGCAATCGGATTTTGGCGCAATTGCACGACTTTCATGTCACACAAATACGGAGGCGTGACCGTCGGACAACCCGACTGATTCGGACTTGTTGAATTGCGGCAGACTTCATCCTCGTCGGACAACGCACTCCGAGCATCGTGCAGGAACCGGGATCCTCATGTTGTGAGGATAAGATATCTTAGGAACATACTCCATTATATTGTAAGTGACTGCGTTTTTTTATGGACGCAGTGTGGAGTTATGTTACATGGAGCTGAAGAAATTTGACTGTGAATTTAGCATAGATAAACCATGGCATGGTAATAAATTAGTCCTCTTTGTGATGGAGCAGATCATCACTTGTACTAGAGGTCACTAATGTCTGTGTCTAATGACGGATTACTAGTGTGTGAGGTAGCATTGGCGAGGGGGGGGGCAGCATTTTCAATTTCACCTCCGGCAGCAAAAATGCTAGAATCAGTCCTGCCTGTATATATTACTGGGAGCTGTATATTTATTACTGGGGGCTGTATATATTACTGGGGGCTACATAATAATTACTGAAGGCTGTATATGTATTACTAGACGCTGTACATTTATTACTTGGGCACTGTAGACATCTATGGGGACAGTGATCTGGCCACAAATGATGCGGCCAGATCATGGACCCCCTTAGTCCTATCTATTACATGGATGCTGAATGAGTTACATTCTGTGGGAGCCTCCACCAGATTATATAGCTTTGTGTATATTGATGTGTATGTCTGTAATAATATAATCGTGGGAGGAAAAATCAGGACCAATAACCGCACTTCTCAGTGCTGAAAAGGCTTTTAATTGGATGTATGCGAGGACGACGCGTTTCTGGAGCGTACCGCTCCCTTCCTCAGGTCCGTACAATTTACACAATATTCGATGTAGCCTTAGTCTGCCCTGATGAGGGCGTCAATCCTTCCCTAAGATGGTAATGATTCCTAGAGGTAATAACGGTAACTGATAGCGCTATTAAAGCCTGTAGGTAGGGTGGTTGTTGTCCGTCCTCAGCAGGAGTCCGGGCAGTGGGGGAGCACTGTGTGTGGCGTCTCCTTTTGCTGGATCGGGAGCGCTCCCGATCCAGCAAAAGGAGACGCCACACACAGCGCTCCCTACAGGCTTTAATAGCGCTATCAGATCGGGAACGCTCCCGATCCAGCAAAAGGAGACACCACACACAGCGCTCCCTACAGGCTTTAATAGCGCTATCAGATCGGGAGCGCTCCCGATCCAGCAAAAGGAGACACCACACACAGCGCTCCCCCACTGCCCGGACTCCTGCTGAGGATGGACAACAACCACCCTATCAACAGGCTTTATAGCGCTATCAGTTACCGTTATTACCTCTAAGAATCATTACCATCTTAGGGAAGGATTCACGCCCTCATCAGGACAGGACAGACTAAGGCTACATCGAATATTGTGTTAATTGTACGGACCTGAGGAAGGGGGCGGTACGCTCCCGAAACGCATCATCCTCACATACATCCAAATAAAAGCCTTTTCAGCACTGAGAAGCGCAGTTATTGGTCCTGATTTTTTCCTCCCACGACTGTACATTTCAGCCGATTTCTATCATCAACACCACTTGTTTTTCCTATTGTGATTTATATTATCAGTTTTTCCCTTGAACCTTGATGCACTGTGTTCTTTTTAATATTTATTTACGTATTGTAATAATATAAATTAGGTTACTGTGTATCCTGCACATTTTCTGTATACAATTACATATCAGTTATAGGTGTAAATGACACATCTTATCTATAATGATATGGACCATACCGATTACTTGGGCAGAATAATGATATTTATCACAGTCACTATACATTATACATCCTTGTATAGCCTGGGTGTCTTCTGTAATTATCTACAGTATATACAGCATGTAGACGTTATCCATCTTCTTAGATACGGTGATATGGACTGGGTTGTGATTACCCTATTCTACACCATGGTCACAATAACAATCTTATATAAGCTGTACATTCATTACTATATATTATAATGGCCTCAGAATCTTCTCCAAGATGATTTATTTACATTCATCCTGGAACTTCTCAGTAGTTCTGCATGTAACAGCAGAGCCACCGCAACTGTACAGCACTCCACAAAAATACAGAGGGAGAAAAGATAAAAGAAGTGCAATGCCAATAAGTTTCGAACCATGAAGCAGGTATATAGAAATAAATACAGATTTGCTGAGATGATGTAATGATTAAAACAGAACCAAAGATCAGATGTTACTATAACCCAGCATCTAACGTTAATCCCTGCATCTCAGCGGCTGTGGCCTCCTACCACCCTGCAGAGTGACAGCTCGCGTATACCTACTGGCATTCTGGAAAATATTACAGGAAAGAGTAATATTCCCCTGTACAAATCACACTATTGTATTGATCATTGTATCAGTCAACTTCAGTCCATGAAATACGAATCCGCAATATTTACCAGACAGCATGGTAGTCATCCATGATCCTGGGAGTCAGACAGTGATACTGCCCTGGATTATCTGCTTTCTCTGTTGAAGTGAATATCACACATAACCCATTGAAAGATATGCAAGAGTTTCTTAAAGGGGTATTCCCATCTGGGCATTTACATTTAATTAAATTCATTTGCCATATGTAAACATTTATTCAATTGGATGTTATTAAAAAAAAATGTTCCTGTGTGAAGATAATTTCTCATAAATGTAGCCATGTTGTCCCTTAGAAACCAGATACCGTAGCTTCCTCGGTTACGACCACATCACACTCTGGCAGCAGTGGCCAGACATGTGCTATTGAGCCCTGCCGGACCACCAGGATTCAGCAATCATTACCACAGGACGGCTGTGCGACATGTAGTAACTCCCAGACATTTTATATACAATAACCTTTTGTTTCTTTGTGCAATCCCTCCAGCAGAGGTGGCCGTATCCAAGGAGACAGTCTCGTTTCTAAGGGACAACATGACTACATTTATGAGAAATTATCTTCACACAGGAACATTTTTTTTAATAACATCCAATTGAAGAAATGTTTATATATGTCAGATTAATGAAACTGAATGTGAGTGCCCAGACGAGAATTCCCCTTTAATCCCTTAATAACTTGACCCTTTTTTTTGCTTTTGTAGGTTTTATTTTTTCTAGAACTTTTTATTCTTCCATTTACAGAGATGTATGAGAGCTTGTTTTCAGCATAACAAATTGTACAGGCAGTCCCCTACTTAAGGACACCCGACTTACAGACAACCCCTCTGCCCACTGTGACCTCTGATGAAGCTCTCTGGAAGCTTTAATATAGTCCCAGGCAGCAATGATCAGCTCTAAGGTGTCTGTAAGGAAGTTGTATGGATGACCCTTGGTCCAGTTACAGCAAAAAAAAAATTGAAAATTCAATTGTTTTATTGTGTACTAATGGATTTTAGAAAAGAAAACCTGGTGAACAAAAGAAAAATCTTTATTTTGCCATATTCTGAGCCCAATAACTTTTTCATACTTCAGAGTACAGAGCTTTATAAAGGTATCCTTTTTTTGCGGGACGTGATTACATTTTCATTGCTACCAGTTTGATGACTGTACAACTTTTTGATCACTTTTTATAAAAAAAAAAATTTATGTGTTGCAAAAGGTTAAAAAAGGAGTTTTTTTAGGATGGTATTTGTTTATTTTTATATCAGTTCAAGTGTAAGGGGGGTGATTTGAACTTAAGCTTATTAATTTTTTTTACATAGGTTTTATACTTTTGCAGCCCTCCTAGGCTACTTTGACCCTGGGAAGTCCAATTGCTCCTAAAGTAAGCAGCTCCTAGTGCTACAACAGTCCCAGCAGTGTTACACAGCTAGCAGACACTGCCGTGCTGTACACTAGAAACACCGGACCTCAAAGCGGTCCAGCGTATTCATGAGGGGGCGTTCTGAAGCGCCACGCATCATGCAGCAGTCACCATCCCTAATCCTGTCCCCTCATGAATATGCTGGACCGCTCTCAAAGCATATTATGCTGCAAATCTTGTAGAATAATATGTATATACAGGCGGTCCCCTACTTAAGGACACCCGACTTACAGACAACCCATAGTTACAGACAGACCCCTCTGACCTCTGGTAAAGCTTTCTGAATGCTTTACTATAGTCCCAGACTGTAATAATCAGCTGTAAGGTGTCTGTAATGAAGATTTATTGATAATCCTTGGTTCCATTACAGCAAAAAATGTTTAAACTCCAATTTTCACTAGGGCCAATTTTTTTTTTGTCTGGCTCTACAATTATAAAGTATACAGTTTCGACTTACATACAAATTCACCTTAAGAACAAACCTCCAGACCCTATCTTGTACGTAACCCGGGGACTGCCTGTAATGGTGTACATCCTCCTTTCTTTAGTGTGTCAGTTGATGCAAGTCATGATACTGCAGGCCCCATAGCAGCTGCTATGACTGCTACCGCTATAGTTATGCCCCTTTTTGGAGGACAGAGCCCCATACACAGAACATTACAGGAAGTATGGGCAGGGCGGTCAGTAAAGAAGCCTCAGTACAGCACCGGAGGGGTACTGACAGACCCCAGTACGGTGTCCTGCCTGCAAAAAGCCAGTTATTCCTTACTAACTGCTGCACAGAGATCCATCTACAGCAGGGTGCAAGCCGCAACTCGAGGCTCTGTGGGCCACATGTAGGTTGTGCACCCCTGCTTTAAAGCGTAACAAAACTGCAAAATATAAATTGCTAAATAAATAGTGCAGCTAATAGTTAACTTTGTGATATATTTTATTAAAAGAAATATGTCTGTGTCCCAAGTCTCTCTGTATACCTCTTACAGCTGATCAGATAAGAACCGGATGTTTCCAATGATTTAACCCTTTACATACAGTCTAGGAATCTCTTATCACTAGGTATTGAAAGATTTAATCAATAGTCTTATCTGAGGTGCACAGAGCTCTGAAAGATTTCAGCTACACTGCTCACTGCAGAAGAATAAGCAGAAAAAAAATAAAAGCACAGAGAAGCCGCTTTCCTTGATAAAGTACATTGCAAAGTTTACTTGTATCACGCCGGCTTAATTTATTTTGGAAATAAAATTTTAAAAAATGTGTCGAAGCTTTAGTTACCCGTTAATTATGTTTTCCTACGATTCCTTTTGGACACACCAACTAAATTCAATATTCTTTATAAAGTGAACTAGTTTCAGGAACAGAAAACTCCCCTCTATGTCACATTGAGAGCTATTACATCCAAACCCATAAATGAGCATCAAAAGGTTTAGCGCCACCAACCAAAATTAAAAAAAAAAAATAACAGAGCAGAATGTTTAGGGAAGGTCGGTCACATTTTATTCTTCAATGATGTCATGATCGATTTTGTTTGATAATAAATATATATGTAATATATGACATTTCAACAGTGACATATTGCACAGTGACAATCCCTTGTCCATCAGACATGGGATGAAACATTTCCATAAAGTTTAATAGTAATGCAACAAGTGTGACATGGAGGATAAAAAGCCTGAGGGCTCGAGCACATCATTTAATGGAATGTTCTGTGGAAACCTGGGGGTGCTCTGCAACAACTGGGAAACTACAACCCCCACCATAACAATCTAGGAGATATTGAAGTATGGCCAATGGAGAGCCAGGGATTACGGAGTGTCGTCCTATAACACAAGTCTTTTCTGGCTACATTTAAAGTTGCAGTTGAGATCAAGTTTGGGGCAGCAAAAGATTTATACAATTCTCTAATGCACAAATTTTTATCAAAATATCCATTTAGACATAGAACCGATGATCATTTTTTTAGAGGATGGGACTCTCATTGTAAAAATAAAACAGCAAAATGATAAAAAGTTCTCTCCTCCTGCTGCATACCACTGGAGGCAATGTAAACCCAACATTAAATATGAGGTCTGAACTAGTAGAGACCGGACAGGTCACGGCTAAGAGTCATGGGAAACCATTACCAAATCTCTGCTGGCAGGAGGAGCTAGCATTGAAGACTCCCGTCATCAGAACTGACCATATCAAATAGCAGGATCCAAGATTAACATCCATGGATCTGTGATGACCTCCTGTGGGTTTCCAATCATATCTGGAAGACCTTCACATGATGTAAGCCAGGAAAGATAGGAGCCAAATTTCAGACTACCTCTAACTACTGCTTAGCTGGGCCCCGATAGAAAAAAGCTAAAAACAATAAAATGATGCAGATACAGATTTGGGGGCACTGCACCTAGGGTGCACAGCAGTATTAAGGAGAGAATACAGCAGCACAATGGATTAAAGGCTGTTGAGGTATAAAGGGGGATAGGGACATAGGGATGTAAAACGTCACATCTTTCCGGAAATAGGACCAAGGTCATCCAAGCTACTTATACATTGGAGGATAAAGCACAATGTCCAGATGCACAGAGCACAGCCACTATGTTCCCTGCACATTACCACACATAAAGGGGGACGCTACATTGTCAGAGGAAACAGGGGACACATGGGGCACTTTCCGGCAGCTGCTTAAATACTAAGGTTGGGGGGATTGAAAGAGGTCAGCAGAGGGGTGTGATGTTCAACCTGTAGGCAGAAAATAATGTGCACAAACCACTGATGACTTGATTCCTGGGAGGACCACATGGGGTGCCAGTGAGCCCCAGATTTCCAATTTTCAGGAGATGAACACTGATTATATCGGGGCCCATAAACAACTCATGATGAAATAATTGAAAATAGGGTCCCCCCTGCTATATATAGATTCGGTCACATACCCCTCTCCCATGATTCTACCAATTGGAGTTGTCCCACCCCTCATCTGTAGCAGGTGCCTGACTCTTGCCACCCTTTTTGGCTTTTCCTTCATTTTCCCAGTGGCTGTCCCAGTTCTCCCAGCTGTCACTGTTGCTGTTCTTGTTGTTAGAGGTGGT
This sequence comes from Engystomops pustulosus, assembly GCF_040894005.1. NCBI lineage: Eukaryota > Metazoa > Chordata > Amphibia > Anura > Leptodactylidae > Engystomops > Engystomops pustulosus. The sequence continues at coordinate 125,841,874 of NC_092416.1, forward strand.
CCCGGACCCCCAAACCTCCCAGCTGTCAGAGCTCTTTCGTTCGGTGGCATTGTCAGGGAAGGTCCAGCTGTCCCCGCTGGGAGATTTCGTAGGCTTTTTTATTTCTTCAGAGCTGCCAAAGGTCTCCCAAAAGGATTTTCCTGGAGTGGCATTCTGATAGCCGTCACCACCACTGCCGCTCTGCTGGTAGCCATCTCCTGAATGGGAGCTGCAAGGAAACGACGACAATGAATATTTACTGATAAAAGTACACTCTCCCAGCATCACTAAGCTACATGGAAGCAGCTCCTTAACTACAGCCCCATCTTTAAGGGGAGCCTTCTAACATTTACAAAGAGTGTGGACTCCAGCGTACATACAGATAATATTCAAAAATAGTATAAAGGAACATTAAAATCTAACTTTTAATCCAAAAAAAGTCTAAAAAAAAAACATGTGCAGAGAGAGAGAGAGAGAGTCATTGACCCGTTTCAGAACGAATCCTTGGTCAACGTGGCGTGTCCACGTGTAAAAACAGATGACATTCAACAGGTAAGGGAACACCCACGGAGGGAGGGACTCTGAATTGACGTGATGCTATAATTATAGAAAGCGTATCTGCACCGTGGAAGTGACTGGCGCAAAATTTTGCTTACCAGGGAAGCTTTTTGGATACTTAATGTAAACATGAGCCATCCCCACAGCTCTAATGCATTTCTATTAAAACTTCCCTGGTATAGATCAGTTGCTTTGTCCTGGTCATCTCTCCATTTTTTGTACTCCTTATTTGTTTCTCTTTATTTCATTTACTTATATGTTTTTTCTTTTCCGTTTTCTCTCTTGCATCTTCCACTCTCACGTCAGTTCCCTCCCTCAGTGGGTGTTCCCTTGCCTGTTAAATGTCTTCTGTTTCTACAAGTGCACACACCACTATGGCCAAGGATTAGTTACGAAACGCATCAATGACTCTCTCTCTCCATGTGCACGTTTTTCTTTTTATAACTATTTGGATTAAAAGTTAGATTTTAATGTTCTCCTTCATACTATTTTTTTAATTATCTGTATCTACGCTGGAGTCCACAAATTTTGTATCTGCATCCCGGAGCACCCCGACTTCTCACTCCGTGCAACTGATCCACATTCAGCATCTGAAAAGCTTTTTTTTTTTTTTTTTAAATTATTATTTTGACCTTAATTCCCATTTCAACAATATTTGCCATTCGGTTCAAGAAGTACCCATGAAATATCATTACAGATAGAGCAGTAGGAGGATTACTCCAGTTGGAATTTTTACTATAGCCACCATTATTCCTGAGCAATAATTGATTCATTTCAGTATCCAATATCCTAATTGGGCTCCCTGTCAGGTGACATGTGCCAGGTTGTCTGCTACAGGGACATCCACAACAGGGAACCAAATTAGTGCTGCAGGGGGAAAAAAAACAAAAATAACAGCCATGATTGCTCATAAATGGCAGAGCTAGAGAAAAAAAATGTACACGGTGACAGATTCAATGCATCCTCACATGTTAAGGGACGCGTAGAGATTTAGTTGATACTCAACACTTCTATCTCAATTTTAAGATCTCCAATTGATACATTGTGATTTACCGATTCTGAAAACCATCTGGTCTAGAGAATCTCCTGTGTGATAATACACATGAACAGTGCGCACCGCTCTCCTATGCCAAGTTTGCTACAATGTATTAGTGCAGATAAACGTTATGTTTTACAGGTCTCAGAAGATTATATTCACTGGATACAACTCTACCAAATTCTTAAGTAGTATCTGCCATCAAGATGAAGAGTTAATTTTTCCAGATATATGCGCCCTTTCGCTCGATCTAAGAATATTATGCAATGACAGACAGAGCAGCACTCACCTTTCCATGTTGTCCTCACTTTTTCCAGAAAAGAAAGTGGTGACATCTTTCCAGCTTTTGGAACCGACACCCTGAACCTGCAAAAAAAACACCACTATAAACGGCTTGCTTACATATAATGCTGGTGGTATCACTAGCTGGACACTAGATATACTGCACTGAAAGCATGGGCAAGCTGTGTGATACAAGGTCCATAGAAATGTACAGCTTTGCCCTGATTATAACATCACAATAAGAGGACCTTTAATGCAGTGTATACAGAGCACCTTGAGAAGCTGCTGACCACTGCAAGCAAGAGGGGACAAGGAATTGAGGGGAGAAGACAATATGACAATTGTATTGCTATAACAAAGGACCCAGAGCCAGCTACCACCTATAGATCAGTTACACCAATACACAGCAGAAGTCAGGGCTTGTAAGACATCTGCAGCCATTCATGCTGGTCCAAACATCCAATGGCTCTACTGATCGATGCATGAACAATCACTTTAATTTATCGAGAAAAAAAAAAAAAAAAAAAAAAAAAAAAAAAATCAATCCGATTGGTCAGAACTAGGTGTTTAAACCCCACTGCTCTAGACTAGGTCCACCAATAAAGTACCATTTGAATCTAGAATTGTTCTCATCTATGCTGCAGCATAGCAGTTATTACATTCTGCTGATGGGCTGGCAGAGGATGGGCGTATTACAACCCACAGTCATGACTTACCCGCATCAGGTCAGCAGGATGGCAGCGTGCATAGTAAAGGACAAACACAAATTAGAGAAGGATTTGGACATGAACATTGGGGCACAGCAGGCATCTCTGCATTTGGGTAAGTTTTACAAGGGGAACACAAGTTTATTAAACTTTCTTGCTGCTTCCTGTGCTGATAACTTTTATATTTCTATAATACAGACAGAATGTGGAAGGGGTGACCAAGAGATGCCTGCTTGTGCCAACACAACACCTCCTACCTTTGCTGCTAAACTAGACACTGAACTGGAGACATCGTCAATGATTCGTCCATCTTTTACCTGTTGAGTTGGAGAAGGGGAGGACATAGGAAAAATGAGCTTATGAAAGGGTGAGGGTTGACAGTAGGTAGAAGGGAATGACAGCTGCGTAGCTACACGTTTAAACATCTTGTTACACCAGGAAATAACGCAAAGCCTTTATTTAGTTACACCATATACTAAACCCCATTCACAACCAGAATTGCTTTTACATAGTTACAGGGGCTGCTCTTTACACCTGTCTATTTGTTGTGGGTGCAGAGTTAAGAGACAAGGGGGGTTGCTAACATTTTAGGGACATTTAACAATTTGTATTTCAATTTTTGTAAAGTGCAAAATAGCAAAAAAGTGACAATTCAGACATTTGGGCACTATTTTCATAGTTTATAGCACTTCTCCCCCGGCCTATCATAGCCAGGGCTAGTTGCAAGGGGCGTCAATTAACTAGAATGGTCGTTCGGCCGACAATCCGGCTGAAACCAATCCCTACGTTCGATCTCTACTCCTAGCATATATGCTGTCCCTGGCCTAGGTACTGGATAGGTTCTGTAGGTTTGTAACTAGGGGTCATCTGTAAGTCAGGTGTTCAGTCAGGGACTGCCTGTACATTTACAGTGTTACAGATAGGGTTAAATGAAAGATCTTTGAGTTTTATAGAGACTCCAGACTGTCATGGGAACGGATCGTCATCTCCTGATGAACTGGTCCTAGCCAAGATAACAGCGCACATGCGCCATTTAAATGCTGCAGGCGGCCCGACACTTATCAGATGGTTATTTTTATTTTCTGTGTGTGGGGGCCTAAAGATGCCTCACATTTATCCAGTATCTGCCATAGTTATAAATCACCACTGTTTATTCTAAAATTGCATGGTCTGCAACTAAGGGTATGTTCACACAACAATATCCACAAAATAAAAAGCTCATGCTACACATAGCAATTCACGTTAAGCCTGGAAACATCTTCCTTCTAGGTTTAATAGAAATATGGATTGTTATTCATAAAAGTGGCTTTTATAGACACATAGTAACATGTCACTTATTCTAGGTGCTTCACAAGTTGAAGAGATCCAAGGCCAGTAATCTGTGCCCAAAACTCCATTCTCAGCAATACTGAGCGGTGCACCGTGACGGGGAGAGAGGTCAGTGACAAAAAGTGCTGGACTTGGTTCTGGATGTGAATACAATTTAACATATAATACAACAGTCTATAAAACATTTTGACACATGTAGACAAATCTTAAAGATGATGTCTAAGCGGGAAGCTTTATTACGAATGATAACATGCAGTAAGCGGGTAGCATCAAGTAAAGTGTATCCCCCACCACCATCTTGGAGTAATATTTTACATAAAGATTTGAGACACTTTACACTAGCACTATATTTCTTCAACCAATGAGTGCAATATACTCTAGAGCTGCACTCATGAGTCTGCAAGTGGAGTCACAAAGCACAAAAGTAAACTCACTTTTCCAGTACAGATCCTCAGGTTCAGTATACATTGCAGAATTCTGATAATCCAGGATGTTGTACTTGTTCACTATCAGAGCCTCCACAGATTATTTGCATTTTGCTTTTCTTTTTAGGATCATAGAATCCAACTCTGCCAACAAACTTTCTGCCTGCTCTGAAGTATAATGTGATACTAATGTGTATAACGCAGTACATGATATGTAATGTAATATATGTACATAATGGGGGACATGTATCTTCCGCTGGTGCATTGTGTTGGTGTTTTGGGTAAACCCGGCCTCCTGATGCCTCATGACCTATGCCAGTTCAAGCCTGAACAGATGCAGGCTATATTACCTACGCCCGTTCAAGCCTGGGTGCAGGCTATAGAGTGCACAGAAGCAGGGCAGAAACACCCCATGCTGACCCACTTCACATCCCTCAATGTCCATTTGGTATGAAGGTGATGTAAAGGGGAAAATAATCTCAATTCCTGGCTGTTTGCAAGGAACTGCGATAATTTCAGGGCTTGTACACAAGAAAACGGTCATGAAAGTTCTGATAATGACTCTACCAACAGAATTGTGAGCACAGCTTAGAAGTATAATATTAAATATGGCTCAGAATGTAGGATAGATAGAATGAAGGATAATGTATGTACACAATGCCTACACCAGTAGAATAGTGAGTGCAGCTCTGAAGTATAATATGTACTGATTTACATAATATAAGTAATGTAATGTATGTACACATTGATTCTACCAAGAAAATAGTGAGTGCAGCTCTGGAGTATAATACTGGATTAAACTCCTAAACAGAATAAGACTATATTCACACAGCACAGCAGGCACGCATCGGCGATGCTCACCCCGCATCTCTCCATAGCGATATTGATAGGAGATCTTTCTCCCGGGTACAGAACTGTATGGTGCCACACATGTGCAGCTCCCGTACGTCGCCGTGCGCCCATTGTCGTCTGTGGGGGACGTATATACGTCCCCCATAAGGGCATGTGAAAGTAGCCTTAGATTAAGTAAATTACCTGGAAAATGACTCAACTCTTTATGTAATTTATAAAAGTATAAGGTGGACATACCCTTAAAGAAGGTGAAAAGCAGCATGTGTACGAGGCAGAGATACATTACTACATACAACATCTGTGATAAAAAAACTGTGCCAATATTAATAATTTCACAGAAATGGCAGAATAAAAGAATAAAGGAGCTGGAGCTGTAAGAGGGGAAGGGTCTGCAGGGTGAATGACAATAGCAGCGTATGACACTTGTGACGCAGCATGACAGATGGCTTGTGAGTTAGTCACCACACTGAGCCCCACATCTTTACACAGACACCATGAAGTTACCTTCTCCTGGGCTGGTTTTACAACTGTTTCATTAATGGTCTGGCCTAGCTCAGAGGCCTATCCAGAAGAGAAAGAAGAGGACAGAGGTCAGGGTGGAGGGCGATGATGACACAGATGATGCGCATGGACCATGTATGGAAAGGACAAAACATGCAAACAAAACCAATGGAGTCATGCATAGGAAAGGGAAGACATTCAGGGAGACAGGGGTAATGTGTGCACACAAGGTCATTGGGTTTTATAGGTTCCATCTGTCCAAAATGATCAGCATTATTCTACGCATCCCAGTTATATATAATGTACTCTAATCACATTCAAAGCTGCAATATGGATTTTGCTTGGAACCCAACATCTTGCAGAATAAGCAGCATATATAGATAAATGTAGCTTCCTGTGCATTAATAGTAAAGACAACATTTCCCACAATGGAGTGAAACAAAGTGTAATCTGTTAACCAGCAAAAGACTTCAGTGAGAAATAGGAAAAGTTGTATTTTTTAGTGCAGCTCTGGAAGTGAATTGTGCACAAGGCATTAAAAGGGGGAAATACCATTATATGCCAAAATTCTCCTTATGTCATTAGACACAGGGACCACCAGAAGAAGGCAAAGTGATAAGAGGAAAGGAACGTACTTGTGGCAGAAACCAGGCCTGCACTATGAAAAGTAGGAAATAGATGTAGGAAGAAGAAGCCTTGGGGTCTGGACACAGACAGACAACGCACTGACACAGCGGTATTGGGCTGCTACACACAGACCATGCGCACACACACGTATATACATATGATGCTTGGATTACCGAGTCCGGTGGATGCTTGCTTCCTCCCCAAAACTGCACATAGGCAGTGATGGCGGGGAGGGGGAGAAGAGACTAGCTTTAGACTTTTGTTTTGCATAAGCAAATTTTTACCATGAAAACCTAAAACAGTGTTTGGTAGAACCCCTTGAGATCTATGTTCATCCCACCCAGGTCAATATCTGCTAAGAGTTAATATGTTCTTAACCCATGTTTGCGTGGGTTTCCTGCGGTTTCCTCCCACACTCCAAAACATACTGTTAGGTTGTTTAGACTGTGAGCCCCATGGGGACAGGGACCAATGCTTTGTGCAGCGCTGCGTAATCTGTGTGCGCTATATAAATAAAGAAATATTATTATGTTCCCATGTACCTTTGTGTGTTGTGTAGCAGTAGGATTGTAAAAAAAAACGCATTTACAGTGAAGCTGGAGCTCCTGATGTATGAGACCTGTTCCCTGAAAAGAGCACTGCCTCTTCACCTCAAAACAAAGCCTCCTACAGCAGGGACAGAGCACAGAGGAGGGCTTCAAGTCCAGCTGCTAGCCTAGAATACAAATTTTTCACAGTCCTGCTGCTTCTGACACACACAAAATTAGGATTACACAAATCTCCAGGCAAAAAATATAAAATGCAGTAAGATTCCCTTTACCTAGCCACAGATTCAGCTAGTCATGCAGTTATGAGGCTATATCACACATTATGTGACATAGAGTGATGACTGTATGACTAAATGATGCCGATCCCTACCTCTGACCTGTTATGGTAATTTGTATATGCCTAAATAAGGTTTTATAATCTTTTCAACAAATATCTTGGTAAGGGACACTGTAGGAAAGGCCAGTACATGATGTTACACATGCTGGGATCAGTTTACAGTGGAAAAAGATTCTATACCATTTTTCTGGCCTATAATTACTTTTCTGGCCTACTGACTCCATGCCCCCTTCATTTATTCACTACTGGTAACAATGAACACAAAATCTTTACAGAAAATAAACTTTTTCCTTTTCTTATGTTATCACCCTGCCCTCTCGGTATACAGACCCACCTGCATCATATAAGGAAGAACAAGAAAGACACAGGATAGTATTTTAAGAGGGGAAAGAGTTACATGTGAGTTAATAACTAAACACAGAAAATTAAAAGGGATTAATTACAATGGAACATCACAAAGGAAGAAGGAACAATGCATAGCCATTGGAAAGAGGCTTGGCTATCCCCATAAACATATGCTAGTCTGCTACACAAGTTAGTTTAGTAGAAACCAGTGCGCATTGCACTTCAGTCACTGGTTGGGCCCCATCTACTGGTAGCCATCATCAAATAACAAAGTGCATGCCCCAGGAGCCTAGCACATCATTTTATAGTCTAAAACCCATTTCTTGGTGCATATAAATACCATCAAAATACAACATGATAAACCAGGTACTCTTACTGATAAAATTATTTTTTAATATGCTAATGAGCCTCATGTGGGCGTTATAGCCCCTCCATGCTACCGATTCTCAGGCTGTTCCACTGTGGAAGGAGGACTCTCTCCCCCCCCCCCCCTTCTCTCTCTCACTATGTGCTGAAACTTACGGTGCTGCAGTGAGATTATATCAACCAGAAGGAGGGGGAGACCATATAATAGCCTGTGAATCTACAGCATGGGTGTGCCCAGTAGTGTTTCAGGTTCATTAGCATAAATTTTAAAGGTTGAAGGAAGGAGGCAATAGATAACAAATATAAGAAGATTACCGGAGTCAAAGTGCCTGGATCTATGAGTAAGTGTCCCTAGTTTATCATCCTTGTTTATGATGGTAGATTCCCTTTAACAATTCCTCCCAATGAGTGGAGACAGACTATACTCCATTTATAAGTAGTCATATAGAGACCCATAATACAAAGATTTTATAGAAATTACTAAATACATATTAAATGGCTAAACATGCAGTCCCAGCACATTTGGAAAAGTAGTTTACATGAAAAAACCCTTTGAATGGCTGTATAGCTACAACATATGCAGTTTGCAGTTCCAATGTGCATAATTTATACTGAACTTTTACATTTCAAACAGATGTGAGTTTCATTCTTTAGTACTAACCTTCTGTGTTGCTTGAGATCCCAGCTTGGACGCCTAAAAGAAAAATAAAATAAATAATAATACATACTGTAACTTGTAGTGGGAATGAGTGGAGGGTTGCAGGCACACATCTCACAATTCATTCCATGGATAGAGGCAGCAACCATCTCACTTGACGGAAGGGGTATTTTGGAACACCCCCTTTTTCAGTGTATTCAAGTATCCAATAATCAAAAATACTTGAATTTGTGCAATATTAGCTTTGACATGGTAGCTTTTGATGAATACAATACAAAATTACTTACACTTTCCTTTGCAGCAGAGGCAAATTTACTTGCCCCAACAGTGAAACTGCTCCAGCCCTATAGGAAAAAAAAGTAATAAAGTGTATCAATAGCTGGAATTATTAACCATGTACGATGAAACAGAAAAAGTGAATTAGTCTCACCGGTAATTCTGTTTCCATAAGTCCACCATGACGGCACCTGGAGGTTGCACCTTGACCTTTGGTAGGGACAGGAAGTTGCGAAAGATATAAGGCCCCTCCTCTGCCGCTGTTCCCCAGTGTCTTCCAAATAACCACCGGGGTTCCAGTAGAGAGCTAGAAGATATTAGCCAGACAACATTAATAACACAGGGCAGGGTAAATATAGCCGTCATGGTGGACTTATGGAAACAGAATTACCGGTGAGACTAATTCACTTTTTCCATGACGTCCCCCATGACGGCACCTGGAGACTTACCAGATAAATAGATTAGGGAGGGACCACAGCCTGGAGAACTTTCCGTCCAAAACTCAAATCATGGCTAGAAGGTAGATCCAGGCGGTAATGTTTTGGGAATGTCGATGTACTTGACCACGTAGCTGCCTTGCAGATCTGGGAGATGGATGCTCCCCGTTTCTCTGCCCAGGAAGTAGCCATAGCTCTGGTAGAGTGGGCTGTTATGTTTTTTGAGAGACTCACATCTTGTAGCTGGTAGGATTTAGAGATGGTCTGTTTTATCCACCTAGCAATGGTGGAACTTGATGATTTCTCTCCCTTATTTTTTCCCCCAAACTGAATAAAAAGGTTTCTGCACTTTCTGAAGGATTTGGTTCTGTCTAGATAGATTATGACAGCTCTTCTGACATCAAGGGTATGCCAGAGTGCTTCCTTCTCATTCTTTGGGTTGTTACAGAAAGATGGTAAAACGATTTCCTGACTTCTATGGAAGTCTGAGACTACTTTTGGGAGGAAAGACGTATCTAATTTTAGTACTATCTTGTCTTCCGAGATGATCAGGAAGGGTTCCTTGGAGGATAGGGCCTGCAGTTCTCCAATTCTCCTGGCGGATGTTATGGCCACAAGGAAGGAGGTTTTGAGAGATAGGTCTTTCAGGCTGCATTCCGAGAGTGGTTCGAACGGAGGCTTCATAAGGGAGTCTAGGACTAGTGATAAGTTCCATTTTGGTATGTCTGATCGGATTGTAGGTCGCAGTCTTAAGACTGCTTTCATGAACATCTTCACCCACTTGTGCTCTGCTAATGGGAAGTCAAAACAGGCGCTTAGGGCCGAAATTTGGACCTTAAGGGTGTTAGGTCTTAACCCTTTAGAAAACCCATCCTGTAAAAAATCAAGAATTTTAATGATATCCGGTTTGCCCGGAATCGGGGAAAGGTCCCCACACCAGGATATATACTTTTTCCAGATCTTGTAGTATATTTTGTTGGTGATTGGTTTCCTGCTTGCTATTAGGGTCTGTATGACTTGGTGAGAAATTCCCTTAGCTAGGAGCAATTCCCTTTCAGGAGCCAGGCCGCCAGATTCAGAAACTTCGGGTTTGGGTAAAGAAGAGGGCCCTGGTGTAGCAGGTCCCTTCTGTAGGGAAGGAAGATGGGTCCTGAGATTGCTAGTTTTAAGAGAAGTGGGAACCAAGGTTTCTTCGGCCAGAATGGTGCTACTAGGATCACTGTCGTCCGACTCGATAGAATTTTTTGTAAGGTTCTGGAGATTAGGGGAAATGGAGGAAAAGCATATGCTAGATTTGTCCCCCATGATTGGCTTAGGGCATCCAGTCCCAGAGGGTTGTCCTTGGGTGAGATGGAAAAAAATACCTCTGTTTGAGTATTCTTTTTTGAGGCAAACAGATCTATCGACGGAGAGCCCCATTTCTGGGTTAGAGAAAGAAAAACTTCCCTGTTCAGTGACCATTCGTGTGGGTCCATCTTTTCTCTGCTCAAGAAGTCCGCTGACTGATTCTCTGACCCTTTTAGGAATACCGCTGTTAAGGAATCTAGGTGATTTTCTGCCCAGGAGAAGATCTTCTTGGTGACCTCCATCAGGTCCGAGGATCTTGTGCCCCCTTGACGACGTAGATAGGCCACAGTGGTCACATTGTCTGACAGGATCCTGATATTTTTTACCTGGGTTTTGGGTAGCCTTTTTAGTGTTTCCCATACTGCTGATAATTCCCTTAGGTTTGAGGATTGTCTTCTCATCCAAGGGGACCATGACCCCTGAAGGTAACGGTCTGGAAGAACAGCTCCCCATCCTGAGGAACTGGCGTCTGTTTGGATGATCAGGACTGGAGTCGGATTCCATGGTATTCCCTTTTCTAGATGCTGTTGGTATTTCCACCAGTTTAGAGAATTTTTGACTTCCAGGGGAATGACCTTCTTGAAGTCTAAATGATCCAAGTTCTTGTCCCAAATTTTTAATGTCCACGCCTGTAATGTTCTTACATGGAACTGGCTCCATGATACACAATTTATGCAAGCTGTTAGGAGACCTAGCAGTCTCATGGCTGAACGGACGCTGCATGATTTTTTCCCCTGGAATTTGTCTATGAAGGAGGTAAGGGATTCTCTCTTGTCTTGTGGAAGAAAAGAAGTTTGGCACCTGGAATCTAACATTACTCCTAAGAATCTTGTCTCCCTCTGGGGTTCTAGATGAGACTTTTGGAAATTTATAATCCAGCCCAGATTTTCCAGGGTTCGTATTGTCCGATCTCTGTGATTGAGAAGAGTCGGGGGTCGAGTCTGCCACTATGAGGAGGTCGTCCAGATATGGAATAATTGAGATTCCTTCTTTCCTCAAGAATGCCGTCACTTCTGCCATGACCTTTGTGAAGGTCCTGGGGGCTGATGAAATTCCGAAGGGCAAGGCTCTGAATTGGAAGTGGCAGACCTTCCCTTGAGGTGATTCCACCGCGAATCTTAGGAATTTCTGATGATTCTTGTGTATGGGGACATGATAGTAGGCGTCCTTCAGGTCGATGGTGCACATTTGTGCGCCTGGAGGAATTAGTGGGGTAGCTGTCCTTACTGATTCCATCTTGAAATATTTGTATTTTATGTTCTTGTTTAGCCGCCTGAGGTTTATAATAAGTCGAAGGGTCCCATTTGGCTTTTTCACAAGAAATAAGGGGGAGTAGAAGCCCTTCTTTTCTTCTTCTTTGGGAACTGTAACAATTACCTTCATTGTTAACAATTCTTGAAGATTCTTCCATAGCTGTATTGTCATTCTCCGAGATGTTAGGTTGGAGACAAGAAATTTTTGTTGTGGAGGGGAGCTGAATTCTATCTGGTAACCTGATTTGATGATACTCAGGATCCACTTGTTTGATGTGATCGTTTCCCATCGGTGGAGGAAGAAAAGAAGACGCCCCCCTACCTGGTAGTCACTGTTTTTTTGATTGATGTGGAAGGTTGGAGAATAGATATCCTCGGCCTCTTCCACCTTTGTTGAAGGACCAGCGGCCCTGTTTTCCTCTGCCTCTGGAGTCTTTAGGATCCTTGGGATTCCGAAAGGAATAGTTTTTCTGGGGTTTCTTAATTTCCGGAAAACCTTTCTTTTTATCAGAGGCTTTTTCCAGAAGAGTATCCAGTTCAGCGCCGAACATGAAGTCTCCTGTGAATGGGATGTTGCAGAGCTTCGTCTTGGATTTTACATCCCCTCCCCACTGTCTAAGCCAAATCGCCCTACGGACTGAATTAGATAGAGCCCCTTCTTTTGCTGACAGTCTGATGTTTTCAGCTGAAGCATCAGCAAGAAAACCTGTCGCTGAACGCAACAGCGGTATTGTTTGTAAAAGGAGATCCCTGTCCACATCTGTTTTAAGGTGGTCTTCCAATTCTCCTAACCAAAAGAACAGAGTTCTCGCTACCGAAGTAGCAGCTATGTTAGACTTGAGGCTAAGCATGGAAGATTCCCAGACTCTACGAAGTAGGGCATCAGCCTTTCTGTCCATGGGGTCTCTTAATTGAGAAGAGTCCTCAAATGGCAGGTCCGTTTTTTTCACCACTTTAGACACTTGGATGTCTACCTTGGGGGGGCTGTCCCAGGTTTCTGTCTCTTTGGGGTCAAAGAGTAACCTGTTCCTGAACTCTTTAGTGATGTTTGCCCGCCCCTCAGGATTCTTCCATTCCTCTTGGACAATATCTTTTAGGGTCTGATTTATGGGAAAAACCCTTTTCCTTTTGGATTTTAACCCTCCAAACAGTTCGTCTTGGATGGATTTTGGCTCTACCACCTCTTCCACGTTAAGCGTATTGCGTACAGCTTTAAGGAGGTTATCTAGTTCCTCATTAGAGAAGAGGTATTTTGAGGTTCCTTTATCCTCGGACACCGAGGAGACATCATCGAGCGAGTCCTTCCAAGAATAGGTAGGAGCCGCAGAGTGTTTGTCATAGTCCGAATCAGTATCCTGGGATCTAAGTTTTTTAGGAGCTGGCTCTTGATATAAATCCGGATCCTGGTCAAGTTCAGGTTCGGGATTTGGCTCAGGACCTAGTCCCCGTACCAGTCGGTTTAAATTGGTAAACATCATAAGAGAGGATTGGAATTCCTCCCGCATGGCCGCTTTAAGCTCATTTAACATTGACTCCTTTTCCTGTTGTAAGGCCCTGGCTAGGCATTCAGAGCATAGTGATTTTGGATACAAATCTGATAATCTTATGTTACAGGAAAGACATCTTTTTGATTTAGTAACACATTTTCCTTTTTTGGGGTCTTTGTCTTTCTTCTCCTTGTCCTTAGGTCTAGAAGAGTCGTCCTAGGACAAGGAGACAGACTATATTAGAATCTAAACACTAATGCACAACAAATTTTTATCCCCTTTAAGCAAAGTTTTTTGGTTGTACTCACGGTACCCGGGACAATGGGGGAAGAACCAAGGTCGTCCGCCATAGTAAAGGATATTTCCACAGCTTCAGTAGTGAACTCGTTGGTGGTATAGAGGCTGACACAAAGCAGGAAGTACTTTTAAACTTCCCGCCACCTTCTAAGCCAATCAGATGGCTTCTTTAAGAGTCACGTGACCCAACCCGGAAGTCGGGCGTACTGCGCATGCGCGAATCGGCCGGCGATACACGGCCGTCGCGCAGTACGCACCGGCGTACACAGGAGGGAATAGCTGTGGGAGGTAGCGCCCGGAAGCCGGGGGGCACCTCATCCAGGGTCCGGAGACCCATGCTCCCCTCGGCTTCAGCTCCAGGCCGCAGGAGGAGGGGAGCCAGGACACGTCCCGCAAGACGCCTAGCCAGGAAGGGAGGTACAGCCCCCGCTCGCGGCCCGTCCTGGGGGGTTTCTAATTTCATCCCCCCCCCCCCCCCCAAGGGGAGAGACGAGGTCTCGCAACCCTGACCCTTGGTAGGGACAGGAATACACTGGGGAACAGCGGCAGAGGAGGGGCCTTATATCTTTCGCAACTTCCTGTCCCTACCAAAGGTCAAGGTGCAACCTCCAGGTGCCGTCATGGGGGACGTCATGGAAAAGGAGAGTATAACAGTAGTAGCAATAAATAACTGTGCAGTCACATACCGAATAAAGTGAGGTCATTGCATTGTTAAGAAAATCATCTTCTTTCTTTGGGGGATTGACAGTATTTCCGAAGCCCACATATCTGTTCTCCTGGTTGCCAGAACCCCCACCACTGAAGAGCAAAAAAATAAGAATAAAAGAATAATTTGTAGATTTCACACTCATCTCAATTTCTTGTTAAGAGATGGCATCTCTCTAAGATTGGCGGGGGTTAGGAACCTCGCACCACCACTGATCTCTAGAACAAAAGGAATTACAGCACTGGTATAGTTTCCCCATGTGGGATAAAGGGCAGGTTGTAAGAGCAGTGCACTGCTGATCCAGTAATTCTATATTTTAGATGCATTTTCCTAAAAAAAACATATGGAACTGAAATCTACAGAAGGAACCTACCCCTGATAAGAATTGACATCATCATTCAGCCAATCCTCAAAGGCTCTGTCACCAGAGGCTCCGGTGTTGCCGCTGGCATTTGGGCTGTAAACAATGAAGAAGATAACATTTTAATTGAGAATCAGAAGGAAAATCCATAATTCAGTTCATTCAAGTGTCAAGTCTTTCCTTTACACTTTCTAAACTGTAATGAACCTTCTGTTACACATCCTTTATTAATAGCAGGAAAAAAAAATAAGCGGACTGCAATTTTTTTTTCTACTATTAATAACGGAATGTGTAACAGAACCCACCAACCACAGGTGTGAACTTAGCCCAAGTTACAAATCTCGCCTTACCGGTGAGATGAGCCACCCATCATTTTAGGCTGAGGAGGAGTCCAGTTCTTGGCAGATGAGGTTTCCTCAGACCATTCCCGACCTTCAGCCAAAGTAGCAACCTGTATAAAGACAATCCAGAAAACAAATTTGATACAAATCTATTTTTTTTAATTCTCAGAAATGAATAGGGTAGATTACAATATTAAACTTTGCAATATTCTTTATTAAAGGATACACACTATCAGATGACCTGATGGTAGATTATAACAACTCACCTCCCTGTCCCCGGGTGCTCTGATCTTTAGTACAACTTGCAATGGCCGCATTAGTAGAAATATGACACTATAAAAAAAATGTAAATGAGCTCCACCACTATATAATTTATTCATGTCCCCAGTTCCTACTTGGTCCGCGCTTACATGGTGTACAGAGACGAAGACGTCACTAGCGCTCTTTCACTCTGCAAATCCTGCACATCCAGCCAGGCAGCCCTGGCAATGTCATTGCAGCGCATGGGACGTCACCGGCTCTCTAATCTATGTAGGAGGACCAAGTAGGGGAGGGCATGAATAAATTATACAGCCGCGGAGCACAGTGGTGCTCTGCAGTGCAGGTTTGCTCATTTGCACATTTTATAAAGTTATATTGCTACAAAATGCGGCCATTGCAAGTTATACTGAAAGCTCAGTGCACCAGAGGACAGGGATGGGGAGGTACTCAGGTAATCGGATGGCAGATGTCCTTTAAGGCAAGCAGTTTCTAAGTGTCTTTTTCTGGCGATACAGACAGAAAACGGATTTTCACAAACTATTTGAATAAGGACACAGAAACAATTTCCATTTAGAACATTTCATTGAGAGTTTAGTTCTGCTTTAATCGCCTTCAGAACAGCAGGACACCCATGACCTCACCCTGTCCCGGTAGAGAGCGGCAGCTTTGCTGTTGTACTTCTCCTGCATACTCCAGCAGGGGTCATAATCATCCTGGGCTTCCAAGAACTGGCGGAATTTCCCATTACCCCCGACCTTCATCTTCTCCAGCTCCACATCCTTCCACTTGTCCATTGTTACTGAACGCACAAAGCTGCAGAACACAAAGTACAGTCACCTCTAATCCAATAAACCTTTATTAATTCATATAGGGAAATAAGGTGACGCAGCTCTACAATAATTGACAAAACAAGAATTTGACATAAAGATACACACTAATACATAACACAGACAGTACTCATTCCATCAAACGGTAATAAAATTAGTCTGTTTTCACAATCTCCTCATTATAAAGACAAACCGTCATCAGAAGGAACAAATGATTCTTTTCCGATATAAGATGTCAAAAACAGTCACTAAATGTGCTTTTATGACCATTCATTACTGCATAGAGGGGATGGCTTTGATTATCCATTATTGTTATAAGGAGCTTCTAGCGCACTCCGTGTGAAGGAGGGATTTTCTAAATTCCTCTATAGTACCTAGTTGGGTTGTAGCAAAAATGCTGCCGATTTGGAGGAGGGTGCAAGCTTCTGCTAGTAACTTATGCATCAGTGTAATGGTAAAACAAAAAATCTCCCAGAGGCAACGTCTTCCTGACTGATGAGGAGGCTCCTTCTCTTCTACCTGCATAGGAGCTGACTTTCGTTTAGCAAAGAAATTGTCCTGTGATGTTGGTTATATACGTGAGCTATAACATGATGAGGAATGATAAGGATACTACCTGAGGTGGACTCCAAGCCCCCGATGCTTTCCAGAGCACTCCAAACACACCCAGATGCCATAAGTGACACTGACCCACTGAGGGTTAAATGCTCCACATTCAAAGCAGGTCTGCGGGAGAAAAGATGTACAGCATGAGTCTACAGTCCCAATTCCTATATATTCCCCTAGGTGGGACATTTATTGTGCCCTGGAATATACGGAATGTCCCGTCCCTCCAGCTCCTGATGTTCTAGCTATGACAGAAGCTCATCAAACATTTCTATGCCAGGTTTTGCCTGGAGTAGAATTGCACTATAGCCTGTGAACTTCTAAGTCTGAATGTTCGCAGACCATAGCTAGTGCGGAGGCAGCACCCATTCCATACCCACTTAGTGTAGATATAGCATGGATAGGGAAATAATCACAATTACTGATTGCACAGTAATATTTGTGACACAAAAATGATAACTCTCCCCAAAAGAATATGGCAGTGCTTGTGCCACCATAGCAGGAGTGTATAAGATTATTTATACTGTGACATGCAAACAGTTTAAATTACTCAAAAAAAAAAAAAAAAAAAAATGAGTGATGAAGGATTGTAAACCAAGCACACTGACATACTGGTGTGTACCCTCTCTGGCAGGATCTGCTATTTTATCTTCTTATGACATAAAAGATACACACTTACACATAACAGAGACAGTACTCATTCCCTCAAGCCTACAAAAAAAGGCTTTTAAAATTATGCAAAAATGCCTGAGGGGCTCCAGACTCCATAGCTCTTTTGCATAATTTTTAAAACCTTGTTTTCTTAAGAACAAGGGCATAAGAAGCTTAAAGAAGAGTGGATCCTGTTAGAGGGAGCACACACCAGTATATCCGTGTGCTTTGTTTACAACATTTGATTCTGGTGGTAGAGGTCCTTTAATATACTCAATGCACCCGAAAATTAATACATGGTGCAATTAATACATTCAATTCAACCTACAAGAAGGAAATCCAACACCTATTCTACCCTTTATTAATTATTCATGCAGGTGGGTAGCTCCTAACAGTGTAAACACGGGCATAGGTTTATTATGACCAGTCAGTTCTACCCCTTCAAAATAGACCAATGCATATAAATGCGATTTGGACTACTCAACCCCCAGTACTGGCTTTGGTTTCCACCAATTCTTTAAAAAAGTCCCTAAGTAGTTGTGACTATACATAGCTGCAGAGTTGCAGTGCTGCAGTGTTGGGAAGCAGCCCAGGACATCTGAACCTTTGTGGATGTTGGTGTGACAGTAAAATATGCATTTACTTTTCTGGATTGTAGCTGGACTTTGAGCACTGAGAAAACCCCTCATTCCGATTTGCTCTAAGATTTCTGCAACTGCTCCCAAGTCTCTTCCCTCTGTGGGGATGTGCCTTTTCCAGTGATCTCACATAGGAATGCACTCATAGTTCAGCTACAATCCTGGAATATAAATGTATTTATCACAGTTCTGCTACTAGCAACACACACACAAAGGTATGGTTACAAAGAACTGCAGGGTGACTACATAAAACTGTCTACAGCTTTGTACTGTCAATTCTGCATCTGGTCAGTTCCTCCAGACTTAAAATATGGTATAGACTTACATTGTTTTCATCCTCTGCTCTGACCTCCTTCAGCACCTTTCTTGTCCGAGGACTCGCCATGTCTCTACAAAAGAAGAAGGTGCCATCATCACTCATTGTCAAAGAAAAAGATATCTGATTTGTGTCCAATATATACATGATACTGAATGAGAGACCCCCAACTATATGAGCTAATTCCGCAATGAGAGTAGCTACTAAAAGGGGCTCTGCTGGAGGATACCCCAGCACATCGGCATAATACATGCTCATCTTATTGACCTGAAGGAGCAGTGGCTCCAGGGCTCATACATTACGGCAGTACAACACTGTAGCACAGGGAGACTTGTGCTGCTGATGTATTAAGCCTAGAATTGCTGGACACAACAAACTTTAAGCAGTAAGAGGGTCTCCACAGATTTTGTATGTGAACTTCTCGTGTTCTCAAGTGCAGCAAGCAGAGATCTTAATAACAGTGAGGTCTACTATTACAAAGCTGCAGAATCTCACAACTATCACATGACAGGTCACTCACAATCAGCCCTGTGACATAAGCTGGGGCTCTGGGAGCAGAACCAATCGGCAGCACAGAGGGTTTGTGTCACAGATAAAAAGGAAATACCAATGTAGTCCTGCAAAAGTGGCAACTAACAACCCAGCTTTCCAGGAACTCTGAATGCAAAGCTGTCACCCGGATACAACTATCTAGTACGGCAGCAGTGGAGAACTAGAAGATCATGCAATGCAGCGACACTGGCGGCTGATCCCCAGGCTCCTCCAGTCCTCTTAGTATAAAGGGGCTAAAAATCTATTTATTAGCAGGAATTTTAATATGGATGTAAGAACCCCGGCATTACTACTAATGACCTGTCCATCCTATGGTGTTACAATGCCGCAGCACTAGGGAAGGAGCAGAGATTGGATTTACTTCTACAGGGCCTGCAGTACTTCCGTCCAGCCACTACACTATAGATGGCGCAGTCAGCTTCCTTCTCCATCCCTGCTATTCTGGGGATGTCACACTCCTATTATGACCTCTCTGGACCATTAGTAGTTAAAGGGCCAGAACCAGGATAGCAACTAAATTGCAGAGTAGTCACCCACTTGCCAGGATGCCTGTTGCTAGGCATTAGAGAAGTATTTATAGGTCTATACCGCTGCTTCTCCTTATATATACGACATGGCCGCCAATACAATTCAATGAATTAATAAATGGAGAACAGGACAGGACCGAGCGGCCAGCCTGGTCACAACTACTACAACTCAATGGATGTCATGATAATGCTGTGAGATATCGCGATAGCGGCGGGTGATGGAGGACGTGGCAGGTGGAATGAATAGGATGATCGGGCGGGCTCGGCACTACAGTGTACCGGTTGTATGCGGGTGTACCTGCTGTGTCCGGAGGTGTGAGCTCTCTGAGGGCCGGATCACAGCGGTGAGCTGCCTCTCTGTCACTGCGCGGCCGCCGGTGGACGGATTGGCTATCACTATACGGCCGCCATCTTCCGGCTACGTTGCAGATTCGCAGAGGATTGTGGGGCGGCTAAGAGTTAACTACCTGCATGCCGGCTCGCAGTGCACAACAGACGGAGGTGTGTGTGGAGAGTGGTAATGGCGGTAATAAGCGGGGTGACCCAGCACTCACATCCCCACAACTGCATGGACGTTCATACTGTGAGATACAGAGGTGCAACCTGTAGACAGCGGGAATACAGAAAAAATACAGAGCCCATATAACGCTGTTATACACAGCACAAGTATACAGCCATATAATACTGCTATACACAGCACAAGTATACAGCCATATAATACTGCTATACACAGCTCAAGTATACAGCCATATAATCATACCTCCCAACTTTTGGGCAAGAGAAAGAGGGACACAAAGCCCCTCCCCCTTTTTCTAAACCACGCCCACTGTCCCACCCACAGGCATAGTATAATATCTACCTTGATGGTGCCCCCATGGTACAACACCCCTTAATTTGCCCCCCCCCCTTCCCGTGGACCAATATAATATCCCCTAATGCAACTCTGCAACATGTAAACCATATAAGACCCCTCTTTAATTTTATTCTGCCTTTACATTTGGTTTTGCACTTTTATTTATCTCCCCAAACTTACACATAATACTATCTGTACTCCTACACCTACCCCTTCTCACATGGTGTAGTCCCAGTTCTCTATCCTCCTCATTTTGTTCCCTTCTGTCGTCCATCCTCCTCCTGTAGCCCCCTTCCCTATATCCTTCTCCTGTTCTCTATCCTCCTCATTCTGTGGCCTCCTGTCCTCCAGCCTCCTCCTGTAGCCTCCTGTCCTCCAGCCTCCTCCTGTAGCCTCCTGTCCTCCAGCCTCCTCCTGTAGCCTCCTGTCCTCCAGCCTCCTCCTGTAGCCTCCTGGCCTCCAGCCTCCTCCTGTAGCCTCCTGTCCTCCAGCCTCCTCCTGTAGCCTCCTGGCCTCTATCCTCCTCCTGTAGCCTCCTGTCCTCCAGCCTCCTCCTGTAACTCCTGTCCTCCATCCTCCTCCTGTAGCCTCCTGTCCTCCAGCCTCCTCCTGTAGCCTCCTGTCCTCCAGCCTCCTCCTGTAGTCTCCTGGCCTCTATCCTCCTCCTGTAGCCTCCTGTCCTCCAGCCTCCTCCTGTAACTCCTGTCCTCCATCCTCCTCCTGTAACCTCCTGTCCTCCATCCTCCTCCTGTAGCTCCTGTCCTCCATCCTAATCCTGTAGCCTCCTGTCCTCTACCCTTCTCCTGTAGCCTCCTGTCCTCTACCCTTCTCCTGTAGCCTCCTGTCCTCTATCCTCCTCCTGTAGCCTCCTGTCCTCTATCCTCCTCCTGTAGCCTCCTGTCCTCTATCCTCCTCCTGTAGCCTCCTGTCCTCTATCCTCCTCCTGTCCTCTATCCTCCTCCTGTAGCCTCCTGTCCTCTATCCTCCTCCTGTAGCCTCCTGTCCTCTATCCTCCTCCTGTAGCCTCCTGTCCTCTATCCTCCTCCTGTAGCCTCCTGTCCTCCATCCTCCTCCTGTAGCCTTCTGTCCTCTATCCTCCTCCTGTAGCTCCTGTCCTCCATCCTCCTCCTGTAACTCCTGTCCTCCATCCTCCTCCTGTAACCTCCTGTCCTCCATCCTCCTCCTGTAGCTCCTGTCCTCCATCCTCCTCCTGTAGCTCCTGTCCTCTACCCTCCTCCTGTAGCCTCCTGTCCTCTATCCTCCTCCTGTCCTCTATCCTCCTCCTGTAGCCTCCTGTCCCCCAGCCTCCTCTAGCATCATCCTGTCCTCCAGCCTCCTGTCCCCCAACCTCCTCTAGCTTCATCCTGTCCTCCAGCCTCCTGTCCCCCAGCCTCCTCCAGCATCATCCTGTCCCCCAGCCTCCTCCTCCTGTACCCCAGCCTCCTCTAGCATCATCCTGTCCTCCAGCCTCCTGTCCCCCAGCCTCCTCTAGCATCATCCTGTCCTCCAGCCTCCTGTCCCCCAGCCTCCTCCAGCATCATCCTGTCCTCCAGCCTCCTGTCCCCCAGCCTCCTCCTCCTGTACCCCAGCCTCCTCTAGCATCATCCTGTCCTCCAGCCTCCTCTAGCATCATCCTGTCCTCCAGCCTCCTGTCCCCCAGCCTCCTCTAGCATCATCCTGTCCTCCAGCCTCCTGTCCCCCAGCCTCCTCTAGCATCATCCTGTCCTCCAGCCTCCTCCTCCTGTACCCCAGCCTCCTTCAGCATCATCCTGTCCTCCAGCCTCCTCCTCCTGTACCCCAGCCTCCTCTAGCATCATCCTGTCCTCCAGCCTCCTGTCCCCCAGCCTCCTCTAGCATCATCCTGTCCCCCAGCCTCCTCTAGCATCATCCTGTCCTCCAGCCTCCTCCTCCTGTACCCCAGCCTCCTTCAGCATCATCCTGTCCTCCAGCCTCCTCCTCCTGTACCCCAGCCTCCTCTAGCACCATCCTGTCCTCCAGCCTCCTGTCCCCCAGCCTCCTCCAGCATCATCCTGTCCTCCATCCTCCTGTCCCCCAGCCTCTTCCAGCATCATCGTGTCCCCCCAGCCTCCTTTCCCCCAGCCTCCTCCTCCTGTCCCCCAGCCTCTTCCAGCATCATCGTGTCCCCCCACCCTCCTCCAGCATCATCCTGTACCCCAGCCTCCTCCTCCTGTACCACAGCATCCATCATCCTGTCCTCCAGCCCCCTGTCCCCCAGCCTTCTCCTCCTGTCCCCCAGCCTCCTCCAGCATCATCGTGTCCCCCCAGCCTCCTTTCCCCCAGCCTTCTCCTCCTGTACCCCAGCCTCCTCCAGTTTCCTTCTCCTGTCCCCAAGGATACCAAAATTATAGGTTTTATAATGATTTTATACTTTTACAAAAATTAAAACCTCCTCTTCATATTGCCATCTTCTGATGCTAAGTTGTTCTTTTTAGTGGTCTTGTTTTAGAGTGCAGAACATTTTTTATATCACTTTTTAGAGCATTTTTTTAAAAGGTATTAATTAAAAATCTTTTTTTGGAAAGTTTTTTTGCGTTTTTTTTTTCCGGCGTTTACCGTGCAGGTCCAGTAACGATTCTTTTTTACAGATTGTTACATACCAAAATACCGTATATATTCCGGCGTATAAGACGACTTTTGAAGACAGAAAAATCTTCTGTCTTGTCTGGGGTCGTCTTATACGCCGGTAATCCCGACCGCCCGCCGTGTATTCACGGGCTGAGCCCTCACCATAGCCGGTAAGTCTTTGCTGCATATTGCAGCGAAAACACCGGTTTTCACAGCGATGGCTGCCGGCAGCCTCAAAAATCTGCCGGCAGCCTTAAAAAGACATCGGGGCGCATACTCGCCCTCCAGTGGCCCCGATGTCTGTGCGGCTCGTCTTCAGCCTACCGCGCCGTCTTCTTTCTTCTGCCAGGCGCCGCCATGTTTTTCCCCGGGGCAGCGCCTAGTATGACGTCAGCAGCGGCGCATCATACTAGGCGCCTGTCGGGGAAGATCAATGGCGGCGCCCAGCAGAAGAAAGAAGACGGCGCGGAAGACTGAAGATGAGCCGTGCGGACATCAGGGGAGCAGCGCTGCACATTGGGGCCACCGGAGGGTGAGTATATAAGTTTTTTTTTTAATGCTGGGCTGTGCTGTATACTACTGGGGGCTGTGCTGTATACTACTGGGGGCTGTGCTGTATACTACTGGGGGCTGTGCTGTATACTACTGGGGGCAGGCTGTATACTACTGGGGGCTGTGCTGTATACTACTGGGGGCTGTGCTGTATACTACTGGGGGCTGTGCTGTATACTACTGGGGGCAAGCTGTATACTACTGGGGGCAGTGCTGTATACTACTGGGGGCAAGCTGTATACTACTGGGGGCAAGCTGTATACTACTGGGGGCTGTGCTGTATACTACTGGGGGCTGTGCTGTATACTACTGGGGGCAAGCTGTATACTACTGGGGGCTGTGCTGTATACTACTGGGGGCAGTGCTGTATACTAATGGGGGCAGTGCTGTATACTACTGGGGGCTGTGCTGTATACTACTGGGGGCTGTGCTGTATACTACTGGGGGCAAGCTGTATACTACTGGGGACTGTGCTGTATACTACTGGGGGCAGTGCTGTATACTACTGGGGGCTGTGCTGTATACTACTGGGGGCAGTGCTGTATACTAATGGGGGCAGTGCTGTATACTACTGGGGGCTGTGCTGTATACTACTGGGGGCAGTGCTGTATACTACTGGGGGCTGTGCTGTATACTACTGGGGACTGTGCTGTATACTACTGGGGGCAGTGCTGGATATTACTGGGGGCTGTGCTGTATACTACTGGGGGCAGTGCTGTATACTACTGGGGGCTGTGCTGTATACTACTGGGGGCTGTGCTGTATACTACTAGGGGCAGTGCTGTATACTACTGGGGGCTGTGCTGTATACTAATGGGGGCAGTGCTGTATACTACTGGGGGCAGTGCTGTATACTACTGGGGGCAGTGCTGTATACTACTGGGGGCTGTGCTGTATACTACTGGGGGCAGGCTGTATACTACTGGGGGCTGTATACTACTGGGGGCTGTGCTGTATACTACTGGGGGCTGTATACTACTGGGGGCTGTGCTGTATACTACTGGGGGCAAGCTGCATACTACTGGGGGCAGTGCTGTATACTACTGGGGGCAGTGCTGTATACGACTGGGGGCTGTGCTGTATACTACTGGGGGCAGTGCTGTATACTACTGGGGGCTGTGCTGTATACTACTGGGGGCAGGCTGTATACTACTGGGGGCTGTGCTGTATACTACTGGGGGCTGTGCTGTATACTATTGGGGGCAGTGCTGTATACTACTGGGGGCAGTGCTGTATACTACTGGGGGCTGTGCTGTATACTACTGGGGGCAGTGCTGTATACTACTGGGGACTGGCTGTATACTACTGGGGGCAGTGCTGTATACTACTGGGGACTGTGCTCTATACTACTGGGGGCAGTGCTGTATACTACTGGGGGCAGTGCTCTATACTACTGGGGGCTGTGCTGTATACTACTGGGGGCTGTGCTGTATACTACTGGGGGCAGTGCTGTATACTACTGGGGGCTGTGCTGTATACTAATGGGGGCAGTGCTGTATACTACTGGGGGCAGTGCTGTATACTACTGGGGGCTGTGCTGTATACTACTGGGGGCAGGCTGTATACTACTGGGGGCTGTATACTACTGGGGGCTGTATACTACTGGGGGCTGTGCTGTATACTACTGGGGGCAAGCTGCATACTACTGGGGGCAGTGCTGTATACGACTGGGGGCTGTGCTGTATACTACTGGGGGCAGTGCTGTATACTACTGGGGGCAGGCTGTATACTACTGGGGGCTGTGCTGTATACTACTGGGGGCTGTGCTGTATACTACTGGGGGCAGTGCTGTATACTACTGGGGGCAGTGCTCTATACTACTGGGGGCAGTGCTGTATACTACTGGGGGCTGTGCTGTATACTACTGGGGGCAGTGCTCTATACTACTGGGGGCAGTGCTGTATACTACTGGGGGCAGTGCTCTATACTACTGGGGGCTGGGCTGTATACTACTGGGGGCTGTGCTGTATACTACTGGGGGCAGTGCTCTATACTACTGGGGGCAGTGCTGTATACTACTGGGGGCTGTGCTGTATACTAATGGGGGCAGTGCTGTATACTACTGGGGGCAGTGCTGTATACTACTGGGGGCTGTGCTGTATACTACTGGGGGCAGGCTGTATACTACTGGGGGCTGTATACTACTGGGGGCAGTGCTCTATACTACTGGGGGCTGTGCTGTATACTACTGGGGGCAAGCTGCATACTACTGGGGGCAGTGCTGTATACTACTGGGGGCTGTGCTGTATACTACTGGGGGCTGTGCTGTATACTACTGGGGGCAGTGCTGTATACTACTGGGGGCAGTGCTGTATACTACTGGGGGCAGTGCTGTATACTACAGGGGGCTGGTGGCTGTATACTACTGGGGGCAGTGCTGTATACTACTGGGGGCAGTGCTGTATACGACTGGGGGCAGTGCTGTATACTACTGGGGGCAGGCTGTATACTACTGGGGGCTGTGCTGTATACTACTGGGGGCAGTGCTGTATACTACTGGGGGCTGTGCTGTATACTACTGGGGGCAGGCTGTATACTACTGGGGGCAGTGCTGTATACTACTGGGGGCAGTGCTGTATACTACTGGGGGCAGTGCTCTATACTACTGGGGGCTGTGCTGTATACTACTGGGGGCAGTGCTCTATACTACTGGGGGCTGTGCTGTATACTACTGGGGGCAGGCTGTATACTACTGGGGGCAGTGCTGTATACTACTGGGGGCTGTGCTGTAATGTTGTTGTTGTTGTATGCCTTATGTTTATGAGCGACAGTGTTCCTGCCATATACCTGCATGTCATAAGAATTTACATTAAAAAAGGACCATGTTACATTCAAATCAGTTTTTTTAAAAAATTTTATCTGTGTTTTGTATGCGTTGGAAAAGGGGTAGTCTTATACGGCGAATATATCTTAAACTCTATATTTTAAACAGGAAAGTAGGGGATCGTCTTATACGCCGGAATATACGGTATATGTATGTGTGTGGGGGTTGTGTTTTTGTGTGTTTTATACTTTATTAAGTGTTTTTATGGGAAAGTGACATTTTAGGGGCTTATAATTTCATGTATTTATTTTTTATTCAAGTCCAATACACTGCTCTACAATACTTCTTCATTGTAGAGCAGTGTAAACTGTCTTCCAGGGAGATTGTGCAGCCCCAGGGCACTTGGCAGTCCTCGGGGCTGCCCAGAAGAGGAACAGCCTTACACGCCGTGATCATGCATGACCGCGGCGTGTAAGGGGTTAACACCCGCGATCGGAGTCAGCTCCGATCGCGGGTGTTACAGCGCGGTGTCAGCTGTGATAGACAGCTGCCAGCCGCAGCTTCTGGTGCCGGCTCTGTTCGTGAGCCGGTGCCAGAAGCGGGAAGCTATACTACGTCCCGGTGCGCTAAGTATCTAGCCACAGGGACGTGGTATAACGTCCAGGTGCGCCTAGGGGTTAATAGCTCACTGATGGCTATATCCCCCTTGGTGTGGAGAAGGGAAAAATAATCGCAATGTCTGGCGGTTCACAAGACATTGCGATTATTTCAGGGCTTGTACGTCACAAAG
Organism: Engystomops pustulosus; assembly: GCF_040894005.1. Classification (NCBI taxonomy): domain Eukaryota; kingdom Metazoa; phylum Chordata; class Amphibia; order Anura; family Leptodactylidae; genus Engystomops; species Engystomops pustulosus. The sequence continues at coordinate 125,868,852 of NC_092416.1, forward strand.
CTGCCATACAAGCCCTGATAGAGGTGTCCTGTCACACAGCACACACAGCTACAGGTCAGTGTGGGGGTCAGGCTGTGTCCTACCTCATCCCTGCTGTGCAGATTCTCCTAATGGATGTCTGTAGCCTCTGGAGGGGGGCACATCACACAGGCTGCCCCCTCCACCTCCACAGCTTCAGGAGCGGAGGGTCTCCGGGTCACACAGCAGCAGGCCCTCCTGAAGATTCATCCTCAGAGATCGCGGCAGCACACACAGGGGGGGAGGAGGAGGAAGGGCCCTGCTGTGCCATGCTCTGTGCTGGGAGCTCACCATCTCCAGGTGACACCCCCCCTCCCCCCTGTTGATTCCTCCTTAGACATCCCGCGGCAGCTCACACAGGGGGAGGAGAAGGAGGGGCCGTGCACTGCTGTGAGCTCTGCCTTCACAGCCTCCGCGCTGCCTCCTCTGTCTCTGCAGCCGGTGTGTCCCGGGACCAGGAGACGGGACAAAGTCTCTTGGCCCGGGACAATGCAGAGGAAAGCGTGATAACCTCTTAACCTCCCGGGGCGGCGGGACACAGCTGAAAAACCGTGAAAGTCCCGCCGAAACCGGGACGGTTGGGAGGTATGATATAATACTGCTATACACAGCACAAGTATACAGCCATATAATACTGCTATACACAGCTCAAGTATACAGCCATATAATACTGCTATACACAGCTCAAGTATACAGCCATATAATACTGCTATACACAGCTCAAGTATACAGCCATATAATACTGCTATACACAGCTCAAGTATACAGCCATATAATACTGCTATACACAGCACAAGTATACAGCCATATAATACTGCTATACACAGTATACAGCCATATAATACTGCTATACACAGCACAAGTATACAGCCATATAATACTGCTATATACAACCCAAATACAGAGCCCATATAACACTGTTATACACAGCACAAGTATACAGCCATATAATACTGCTATACACAGTATACAGCCATATAATACTGCTATACACAGCACAAGTATACAGCCATATAATACTGCTATATACAACCCAAATACAGAGCCCATATAACACTGTTATACACAGCACAAGTATACAGCCATATAATACTGCTATACACAGCACAAGTATACAGCCATATAATACTGCTATACACAGCTCAAGTATACAGCCATATAATACTGCTATACACAGTATACAGCCATATAATACTGCTATACACAGCACAAGTATACAGCCACATAATACTGCTATATACAACCCAAATACAGAGCCCATATAACACTGTTATACACAGCACAAGTATACAGCCATATAATACTGCTATACACAGCACAAGTATACAGCCATATAATACTGCTATACACAGCTCAAGTATACAGCCATATAATACTGCTATACACAGTATACAGCCATATAATACTGCTATACACAGCACAAGTATACAGCCATATAATACTGCTATACACAGCACAAGTATACAGCCATATAATACTGCTATACACAGCTCAAGTATACAGCCATATAATACTGCTATACACAGTATACAGCCATATAATACTGCTATACACAGCACAAGTATACAGCCATATAATACAGCTATACACAACACAAGTATACAGCCATATAATACTGCTATACACAGCTCAAGTATACAGCCATATAATACTGCTATACACAGTATACAGCCATATAATACTGCTATACACAGCTCAAGTATACAGCCATATAATACTGCTATACACAGTATACAGCCATATAATACTGCTATACACAGCACAAGTATACAGCCATATAATACAGCTATACACAACACAAGTATACAGCCATATAATACTGCTATACACAGCTCAAGTATACAGCCATATAATACTGCTATACACAGCACAAGTATACAGCCATAAAATACTGCTATATACAACCCAAATACAGAGCCCATATAACACTGTTATACACAGCACAAGTATACAGCCATATAATACTGCTATACACAGCTCAAGTATACAGCCATATAATACTGCTATATACAACCCAAATACAGAGCCCATATAACACTATTATACACAGCACAAGTATACAGCCATATAATACTGCTATACACAGCTCAAGTATACAGCCATATAATACTGCTATACACAGCTCAAGTATACAGCGATATTATACTGCTATACACAGCACAAGTATACAGCCATATAATACTGCTATATACAGCTCAATATGAACCTATTTTGTCTACCTAGATAAGTAGACGGACCCAGGACATAAACACATAATGCAACTATAATTCAACAATACTTTATTGAGTTAAACATACAAAAACCATAAAAGAGTTTTTTCAAATAAAACATGTGCAGCCACAGATGGGGGTAGGCAGATAGAGGAGTAACACCATTGGACACAAAGGGAGAAAGTTACTGCATTGCAAATTTTATAGGGATAAAGTGTATCAGGTATTTGTGTACCGTTCAGGTCCTTCAATGTAATTGTAACAATATATTGCACTTGCCCTAATAAAGTTTTAAGGTGAACAGGGTCTCTTACCCATGATCAAGCAGCGTATTCCCAGGTCCAGGGTGACTCCCGCCCTGACGCATGTTTCGGCTCGAATGAGCCTTCGTCTGGGGGGTTATATGATGTGATTTGCATATCTTGCTACTCTTCTCTTTACTAGGATGCTTTACAGTTGGCATGAGACAAGACTGGTGGTATCGCTCACCTTGTCTTCTCCAAACAAGCTGTTTTCCAGATGTTCCAAACAATCAGAAAGGGGATTCATCAGAGAAAATGACTTTACCCCAGTCCTCAGCAGTCCACTACCTGTAACTTTTGCAGAATATCAGTCTCCCCCTGACTTTTTTTCTGGAGAGAAGTGGCTTCTTTGCTGTCCTCCTTGACACCTGGCCTTGCTCCAAGAGTCTCTGCCTCACAGTGCGTGCAGATGCACTCACACCTGCCTGCTGCCATTCCTGAGCTAGCTCTGCACTGCTGGTAGCCCCATCCCAAAGTTGAAACACCTTTAGGAGACAGTCCTGGCGCTTCTGGTCCTTCTTGGGCACCCTGGAGCCTTTTTGGCAACAATGGAACCTCTCTCCTTGATTTCCATGATGATGCGATAGATTGGTGCAATCTTTCTAGCTGCAATACTCTTCCCTGTTAGGCCAGTTTTGTGTAGTACAATGATGACTGCACGTGTTTCTTTAGCAGGGGGAGGACAGGGGTAACAGGGGTGACATCACTGCCTCTGACCATGTGACCAGCCTCATTTACATAATAAAGAATAGATGATTTTATAATGAATAATGTATGAAATAACTAGATAAAGGCTGGGATGGGATCCTTGTGAGCTGCTCCAACAGGTAGTGGTGACAGGACCAGTGACACAGACCTGATGACAGGTGTCCTTTAAAGTGTAACCGTCATTCTGAGAAAAAAAACTAAAATCCATAATTCTGCTCTAGGTGTCCCTGGGAATCATTACTTAAAGTATTTTGCCTCTCTGTCCTCATTTAGCACCTTTTTTTGGCCCATAGCAACCACAGTTTCCAGCTCTCAAAAAAACTACAATCAGCAAAAAACCTGCCTCCTGTCATCTCATCACAAGCATGTGCTGCTGACCAATGACACCATATCTAATCTATTATAGCTGCCGGCAGCTTCAACAAGATGGTGGCGCATGGGTGCCGCCATCTTGTGAGCATCGTTGCTCCCTCTTGCGTCACCGGGGGGGGGGGCAATCGGTTGCCATGACAGCCTTGGGTCTTTCAAAGACCAGTGGCTGTATCGTTTTAAGGCATTCATTACAATGTGTGATTCGCTAAGTTAAAAGAAAAAAATATATATTAAAAAAAACACCCCCCTTTCCCTAGAAGTCATATAAATAAACTGTAAAAATCATAACCACATTAGGTATCGCCGCGTCCATAAATGCCCGATCTATCAAAATATAATAAAGTTTTTTCATTGTGTTTAACCCTGTAATTGAAGATAGTGCCCAAATTCGAAAAAGCACTTTTTTTGCCATTTTGAAAAATATTAAAAATTCAATAAATACTGATCAAAAGGCCATACAGTCATAAATATAGAAGCATTGAAAACGTCATCAAAAGTTCCACAAAATGGCAACACACACAGCTCCATACACCAAAGTATGAAAAAGTTATTATTGCCAGAATCTGGCAAAATAAAAAATACATTTTTTGTGCAGGAGGTTTAAATTTTTGTAAATGTATGAAAATATTATAAAACCTACACAAAGTTGTTATCCCTGTCATCGTACCGATCTAAAGAATAAAGTAGACATGTCATTTGGGGCAGTCAGTGAAAGCTGTAAAATCCAGGCCCACAAGAAAACCGTGTAAATCCATTTTTTTACCAATTTCACTGCATTTGGAATTTTTTCCTGCTTCCTAGTACACGGCATGGAATATTAAATACAGTCACAATGAAGTGCAATTTGTTACATAGAAAACAAGCCCTCACACAGCTCTGTACGTGGAAAAATTAAAAAGTTATAGATTTTTGAAGGTGGGTAGTGAAAAATGAAACGAAAAAGGACCTCGGCGTCCATAGCAAATGGATAAGGTTTGGTATCAATGCGATCCAGGGATTCAAGCTATGACTTCTCCAAGGTTCTGGATTTAATACCAGGTAGAGGGGTTCATATAGCCCTCCTGGGGGTGTGCAGGTGCCTGCACCTAATATAATGAGAGCACCCCTGATGCCCCTGGTCTTTCACCTCGGGGAAACCTTAAAAGGGTTTTCCAACTAAAGAAAATTATCTCAATCCCCCAGTGATGTAAACACAATAGATATCATTTTAACCCCTTACTATACAATGTTACTTAGTGTTATTGCTGTTTTAGCTCCTATCACTCCCTAGGCTGCTCAATGCAAAATCCCAGGGTGTGGGTGGGGCCTCTCTAAGCAGACACATAATAATCTATCTAGTTCTGTGGGGTGACAATGTGGTTAGATTATCATACAGGTGAAAATACACTTCCTTCTGACATTGTACTAACACTGACACATAGAAAGATGAGACAGATCAGAGATGAGATGCATGAAGTTTCTATTACACAGAGGCATGACAGACGGAGGCGGACAGGCTTTTACACTGTTACACAGATCACTTATCTTCTTGTAGTTTGTACTTTCTCTGCTCATGATGTTTTGGCAGGAAGTGATCAGTGAGTGTCTGAGCTCTGTGCTCGGGCTGAACCCTCTCCATAGCCGATTGCATATTGCAGCAAACACTTACCTGTAACACCCGCTATCGGTGCTAGCCAAGTGTGTGCAAAGCAGTAATCAAAACAAAAGGGGGCAGTCCCCGGATTACATACAAGATAGGTTCTGTAGGTTTGTTCTTAAGTTGAGTTTGTATGTAAGTCGGAAGCGTATACTTTATTATTGTAACCCCAGTCAAAATTTTTTTAGTCTCTGTGACAATTGGATTTTAAAAATGTTGGATTGTCATAAGAACCAGGATTAACAATAAATCTTAATTACAGACACCTGTGATAACTGTTACAGCAGTTTATTGTAGCCTAGGACTAAAGTACAGTAAATTACCAAAATCCAGAGGTCCGTTTGTAACTAGGGGTCGTATGTAAGTCAGGTGTTCTTAAGTAGGGGACCGCCTGTATATATGAAAACATTTTTTTGCTGATTCATAATCACTCTAGTCATCCACTAGATGGCAGTAGGTAACTAGACACAAGTTATGCAGCATCTATTGATGATGAACAGTGAGGTCATGTTTTACCTAAGAGAATTAAAAGTTACATATATAGCCATTGTTGTGGCTACCTGTTTCCAGCTTTAATGTAAAAGAGGTAAAACATATATTTTTGCTATAATTACCAGATATTCTGAATTATTTAATTACAAAATAAACATAATTTACTAAGAACTGAGAACCTTCAAGGAAATCTAACATCAAACATGATAAACCAGGGACACATTACTCATAGATCCAGGCACTGTGACTACGGTAATCTTATACTTGTTATCCATGGCCTCTTTCCTTCTTAAATCAACTTTTAAAATAATGCTAATGAACCTATAGGTCTTGTGGGGGTGTTACCAAAGATCCTTTGTGCTGCAGCATCACAGGTTACCCCGCCCTCCCCCTGATTTGCAGAGGAAGTTTCAGTGCACACTGGGAGGGGGAAGTGCTCCATGCACACTGTAACAGCCTGTGAACTACAGCATGGAGGGGCTTCAGGTTCACAAGCATAATTGTAAAAGTTGATTTTAGAAGGATTGAGGCTATGGATAACAAACATAAGAAAATTACCACAGCCACAATGCCTGGATCTTTGAGCAAGTGTCCCTGGTTTATCAGGCTGTGTACAGCTTTTTTGAAGTAAATGGGGCTCAGCCTCCAGCCACCACACTTAATCTGTGAGTAGATGTGATTTAGGTATTTTCTTAAATACATTTTTTTTTTAAATAAATGTTATTTATAAGTGTAAAACAGAAGTAGTACAATAATATACAAATATTCATAGGAACAGGAAGGATGGAATACACTTGTGATCCAATTGTAGTGCAGATCTTAAAAGAAAGCAGCCATGTTTTCTGTTTAGTATGGGCAACCTTTCCAATAAATGTGACACCAGTACCAGACATAGGGGCACATTTACTAAGGGTCCGCACTGCGCATTCTTGTTGGGTTTCCTGACTATTTCCGATTTGCATTTAAGTGGGGTTTTTGGCGCATGCGATCGGATTTTTGCGCAAACTTGTGCCCACTTCCATGCGACACAAAACGGGGATGTAGCCGACGGCAACCCAACAGATTCGGACAAACCGCGGGATATATAAGTCAATTTGTGTAGCAAGACAATGAACTCACATATACCAGGAAGAAGAAGGTGAACTTCGGCGGACCTCAGTGGGGAAGCGACAGATGTAGGAAAATGGATGCACGATCTTGAAGAATCGCGCTGGACTTCATCAGACAACGCACCTCGGGGATCGCAACAGGACCGGCTAAGTAAATCTGCCCCATAGATATTGATGTAGCATAGTTTCTGCAGGAAAGCAGACCTTTCTGGGGATGTGCGGCATTGGTCCAAATGAAAGGGCCTGACACCCATTTAAAGGGGTTGTCCAGGATTTAAGATTTTTTAAAAGAAGTCCCGGGTGGTGTGAAGACAAGACAGAACCAGTACTTACCTTACCTGGCGCTGCAGTCCTTCGCTGTTCCTCCGGGCACCATTGATCTCTGTATGTATATATAGGCTCAGAGGTGACATCACAGTTGTTATAGCCTTTCTAATAACTAAGGCTGGGGTATATTCTTCGGTAGTAAAAAGGGGTAATACTTACCCCTCTCGCCCTTATATATCCACCATAAGCATCAGATTTAGGATCAATCACCTACAGTCTTTTCCCTGATAATCTACAAATGTCTGGGGCAGAAGCAGGCTAAAAACCTCTCCCATCCCAGTAATACCAAGCTACTGTTCCTTAGGGTGTTATCTCACTGTGCATTCTTGGACAGTTCTTGGATCATTCTTGGTGCATTTTTAAATATACTGAAATGCATGCATTTTTGCATGTTTACCATTCATTTGACTGGTTTGAATCTGTTTTTCTTCATTACTAGAAGTGTAAGCAGCTTTGAAACTGATTCAAGCCAGCCAAACGCAAGGTTAACATGCAAAAACACATGCTATTTCAGTGCGTTTAAAAATGCACCAAGAACGCACCTTGCGACAGCACCCTTCTTTGTTTTTGGCTGGAATTCACAAATTCAGTGTTTCAGATGCAGTTTTCAAAGCCGAAAGCAGATGTGGATCATAATGGGGCTCATTTACTAAGGGTCGCACGCTGCACTTTCGTCTGACTTTGTACTTTTTCCGGGGATTGCACATCTCGGACAGGTAGGTTACAGGTGTCTGGACTGGGATTGTGGCTTCCATGCGACAGAAATCGGGGGGCAGGCCACCGGACGATTTGACTGATTCGGACTGAGCAAGGGATTTAACTTTCAAATTGTGTCATAATCCAATGCCCTTACATGCACCAGGAAGAAGAAGGTGAACTCCGGCGGACCTGGGCGATTTTAGTGAATGAATGTTGGACAGGTAAGTAAATGTGCCCCAATGTGTGAGAATATAACATCCTCTTCTTTTTTCACTCCACTCCTTGTTTGGACATCGGAAACCTCAGAAATCTGAAAAACTAAATGTGTGAACGCCCCGTTTTCTATAACCTTCCAGATACAATAAAACAGAAGCAACCCCTGGCATTACTGGGGTAGGAAAGCCTGTGGTGTTTGAGCTTTTCCAACAAAATAATAGCAGCCTAATAAATGCAGTCTTTTAGACAGAACAATTACTAATGCAAAATTTTATTTAAAAACACACTTTCTTGAATGTAATATTCTGTGTAATACCGCTGTGTGAATGTACCCTAATCCACAGCATACAGGAAAACAAAGGGATACATTAAATAACAAATATTTTTTTTTTTTTTTTTTTTTTTTTTATTGAAGTTTTAGTTAAAATACAGAAACAAAAGTATGTTATTATACTTAACAATCCAGTTCTAAGTACTTTGGAAAGAAGAACTAAAGTTATTTCCTCTTAAAGTAGTGAATCACAATAAAGCAATAATACAATAACTTATCTTAGTTCTCAAAGAATATTGGTGGTGTGACTGATATGTAGAACTGAGTAACCGTAAACAACCGTTAGTAACACTTCAACAGTTAAACAAGGTTAACCTTGACCTGATACTGGTTTCTAGCATATCTAAGTTTGCCCTTGGTAGTTAGGGCTGTTAATCCATTTGTCCCATGCTTGTTTGTATCTATGGAATTTATTTTCCTGGAAGGCTATGTATTTTTCAAATGTGCAGTTGTTATTTACCTGGTTAATAACTTGGCTCGCTTTCGGGCAAGCGATTTCCTTCCAATGTCTGGTAATAATTAATTTTGTGGCCATTAAAGTGTGGGTGATGATAGTTCTATTGTTAGTAGGGTATTTTTCTACTCCCATCAGCAGTAGTGCAGTAGCTGGCGAGGGTGCTATGTAGTGGTTTAGGGTATCGGAGAGTGTCTGGAACATTTTTTCCCATAGTGGTTTTATTACTGGGCATGACCATAAAATGTGTAGTATTGATCCATTGCCCCCGCAGTTCCTCCAGCATAGTGGTGAAGTGGAGGGAAATATCTTATTCAAACGGGAGGGAGTGAAGTACCATCTCATGCGTGTTTTGGCCAGTGTTTCTTGCTGGGAGGAGCATCTGGTTACCGAGTTGGCTAGATGAATCGCCTTTACCCATTGGTCTTCTGAGAAGGATGTATTTAAGTCTAGTTCCCATTTGAGCATATAAGGGAGTTTAGAGAATAACTGTTTATTTTCTAACAAGTTGTAAAAATATGATATACCTTTTTTAATGCCCAATGGGTCTTGTAACTTTTGAATAATCTTGGGGTTCATACTTGGGTAATGGGTGGGTGTCGTATTTAAAAAGCTACGTATTCTCATGTATTGAAAAAATTCAGCTGATGGGAGGAAAAATGTTTCCATTAGGATATTGTAGGGGGAGACAATCCCATTGGAGAGTATATCATTTATGGAGTGGGCCCCGTTAGTACACCAGGTGTTTAGGTTCATATTTGGAATATTCAGTTCCAGGAGTTTAATTGGGATGTGTTGTGGGGGGATATCTTGTGCTTCTTTTTGGTTTAAAACAAGTTTTTCCCATGCTCTATCAGTTGCTTGCATAGTTATTAATTTAGAGGGGGGAGGTTTTATTCTCCATGTGTGGGTCAGTATTCTGTTTATAAGGTGTATATTCTTTTGATAGTTTTTTTCAATGTTGGACCATAATTTGTCAGGTGATTCTGACCACCAAAATTGTGATTGATCTAACAAGGATGCGTAATAGTAATCTTTTAGATCTGGAAGGCCTAGCCCTCCTATTTTTTTGTTTTTGGAAAGCGTTTTAAAAGCTATTCGTGGGTGGTTGCCCTGCCAAATGAATTTATTAAGTTGTGTTTTGGTTTTTATAAAGAAGGACTCAGGTACGGGGATTGGTATGGTTCGTATTACGTATAGGTATTTCGGTAGGATTAACATTTTGTATGTTGCAATTCTGCCGAACCAAGATAAAATAACTTTTGAATATTTTTCCAGGTCTATGTTCACCTTGGATATTAGCGGCAAATAGTTGGTGGGGAATAGTTTGTCTACTGGGAAGGTGAGCTCGATCCCCAAATATTTAATGCTCTGTTTCCTCCAGTCTAGCTCATATTTTTGTTTTAGATTTTTTAGTTCTTTGCTCTTAATATTAACTGGGAGGATTTGTGTTTTATTGCTGTTTATTTTGTAGTATGATATGTTGCCAAAGTTTTCCATTGTTGCGAATATATGCCTTATTGAGTGTTCTAGGTTTGTTGTGAACAGGATTATATCATCCGCAAACAGTCCTATTTTGTGTTCTGATTTGCCAATTTTTATTCCTTGAATGTCTGGGTTAGCTCTAATTGTTATAGCGAGCGGTTCTATTGCTAAAATAAAAATAATAGGGGATAGGGGACACCCTTGTCTCGTACCATTTGTTAAGGTAAATTCGCGGGAACGCACACCATTGACAAATACAGTGGTTGAAGGGAATGAGTATAATGCCTTGATTGCCATATAAATATGGCCATTGAGGCCATATTTTTGGAGTACAGCAAATAAGTATTCCCAATTTACCCTGTCGAACGCTTTTTCAGCGTCGACAGTTATTATAGCAGCTGGAGTGTTATTGAGCTCACAATGGTGTATTAGGTTTATGGCCCTTCTGGTGTTGTCCGGAGCCTGTCTGGAGGGAATAAAACCAGCTTGGTCTGGACCTATTAATATTTTTAGAATTGGTTTTAGCCTCATGGCGAGCATTTTAGCGTAGATTTTTATGTCCTCGTTCAACAAGGAGATTGGACGGAAGTTGGCAGGGGAGTCTGGTGTTTTCCCCGGTTTGGGGAGGGTAATGATTATGGCTTCAAGTAGTTCTTTTGGGAAATTTCCTGTTTGTGTGGCTAAAGAGTATATTTTAAGCATATGTGGGGTAAGAATTTTTGAAAATTTTTTGTAATATGCTCCTGTGAGGCCGTCTGGGCCAGGAGCTTTGTTCAATGGCAGTGTTTTGATAGTTCTACTAATTTCCTCTACTGTTATAGGCTCGTTTAGTTTTGCCAATTGTGTCTCAGATAATTTGGGAAGTTGAAGTTTGTCGAGGTAATTTGCTATTGAGTCTGTAGTGGGGGGTTGTACTAAATTGTTATTTGCTAAGTTGTATAATTCCGAATAGTAATCCATAAAGCCGTTTGCAATGTCTCTAGGAGACATTAATTTTGCCCTTGTCTTATGGTGAAAAATGAAGGGTATCCTTGTTTTTTGGTTACGTTGCTTTAAACGGCGAGCCAACAAAGCCCCGGCTTTTTGATCTTGGGCATAATATTTAATTTTGAGTTTTTCTAGCGATTTGGCATAGTTATCTAGCAGTAGATTGCGTAGATTATTCCTAGCTTCAGTTAGGGCATTATTAATAGAGATAGAGGTCTGCATTTTATTTTGCCTTTCTAGGAACTCTATTTGAAGCATCAGAGACGTTATTTCCCTATTTCTTTCTCTTTTTATTCTGCTACCCAGTTTAATCAAGTCATCTTTAATGTACATTTTGTGTGTAATCCACACTGAAAATGGACTTGCTGCATCGTTATTATTAGAAGAGAGGAAATTTCTCAGGCTATTCTCTATGATTGCCGAATTTTCTGGTTTTGCCAAGTCTGAGGAATTCATTTTCCATATATAATCTGTGTTACAGGAGAGTGTGTCTTTGAATGTAACTTCTACTGGAGCGTGGTCTGACCATTGTATGCTACCAATGCGAGAAGATAGCATTCTGTCTAATAAAAACCTATCTGAGATTATCATGTCAATACGTGAGTAGGTCTTATGTCTTGGGGAATAGAAAGTATAATCTTTCTCTGTAGTGTGATGAATTCTCCATATATCGTATAGGTTGTTGTCCCATAACAGCGGGTTTAGGGTGAAATTTCTGTGGAGAGATTTGGAAGTAGTGTCGTGTTCTGTATTACCTATTGAGTTAAAATCTCCACAAATCAGTAGGGCTCCTCTTTTTACCTTCTGAATTTTGGAAAGAATTTTTTTCAGAAAAGGACCTTGCCTTTTATTGGGAGCGTATATATTAGCTATTGTGTAATCTAAATTGTTAATGGTACATACTATAATGATGTAGCGACTTTGGGGGTCAATATAGGTGCCGTGTATTGTCAGAGCAAGTGTATCCTTAAATGCGATTAATACTCCTCTTTTTTTTTTAACATATGAAGACATAATGATTTCAGGAAACCTTGCGTGTATTAATTTGGGGACATTTTTCCCACACACATGGGTCTCCTGAATGCAAATTATATCCCCCTTACTCTCCATAGCTTGCTTCCATAGCATGGATCTTTTGAACGGACTATTGAGTCCTTTGGCATTTAACGAAAGTAGTTTGATACTCATGGTGGGAGATAATTGTCCAAGCTATGTGAAAATGATAGGCAACCATAGCGTTTGGTACAAGGAAATGGCCCTAAGCCAAGGGATATTTGAGATTTTTTTAGTAGTTTCAGGTCTAACATAACAACAGTTGTGTCGAACTTAGTAAGTGACACAGTTAAAAACCAAGTAGTACTAATATCACCTATATAGTACTAATGCAAAAGTGAGGGTATAGGTAATCATGGTGGAAACGTGAATGTCCAGAAGTTACCGCCTCGAGACCGCCAACAAATGATCGGTTAAAGTACATCAGTTCATCTGGTGTTAGCATGCCAATCAGGGCTAACTCTTGTTGGAGCTTTGGGTCGTGTTTTCGCTAGCTCAATTTTTTCCTGTGATATGCCCCATGTCTCTAGGATTTCAAAGCCTTCTTCCAGAGATTTTATCTGTATAATGTTATTCTGCCTCTTAACAAGTATTTTCGTCGGGAACCCCCATCTATACTGAATTTCGTGATCTCTTAGGAGGGTGGTTATGGGGCCAAAGTTTCTTCTTGCCTGAAGAGTAGCGGCAGAAAGGTCCACGTACAGCTTAATGTTGTCATACGGTGTTGGTAAGTTAGGTAGTTTTCTTGTTTGCCCCAAAAGTTGCTCTTTAACGTGATAAAACGTATATCTAGCCAGCACATCTCTTGGTATGGTGTCTGGCAAATTGCTGGGTTTTGGAACACGGTGGGCTCTGTCTATACTAAGCTCATAATCGGCCAGATGCGGGAGTATTGTTTTCGTCATTTGCTGCACGTATGTGCGCAATTGAGAGTTAGGCACTGTTTCTTGTATTCCTCTTATTTTAATATTGTTTCTCCTATCACGGTCTTCTGAATCGACCAGTTTAGCTTGAATTGATGAAACAGTGTCTTCCAGGGAATTGTGGAAATCTGCCAGTTCATTGAACGCATTAGCGTATTCCGCCATTTTGTTTTCCACATGGTCGACTCTGTCTCCCACCTCCTCTATTGCGTTCTGCAGCGGTTTTATCAAGGTGGAAATATCTTTTTGTAGGGAAGTTCTGAGAACAGTTAGCATGTTCTTAAGCATGTTTTCGGATACATATCTGTCTGAGGCTTTCATTGAGGCAAACATGTCTGTATCTTCCTCAACAGTACTATTAAATTGTGCTGAATTGCTTAACTCTTGTACATAAGGCTCATTATCCTGTTTGGATTTTTGTTTTGCAGGGCTTCCTGAAGGGGAGTCAGTGTTATCTATGCTGCCTGGGTTGGAGCTGCTAGAAGCAGAGGGAGAAGTGTCTCCATGGCTGCTGCTGCCAGGCAAGCACAGAGGGGACATGCTACTCTCTTCCTCCGTGTGACATGTGGCTGGTGTGTCTCCTGGTGAGGAGGGCTTATGCAGGCACTTACTTTCTATCCCCTTGAGGGTTGTGAGTAGGGGAGAACCTCCTGGTCCCCCTTTCTTGTCCGGCTGCCTGCCGAATGTCAGGCGTTCAGAAGCTCCTCTTGAGCGTGTGCCTGGATTGAGGAGCGGGCGCGCGGCGCCATCTTGCTTTTTCGGCGCTGCTGCCGGTCCCGCGCCGCTTAGTTGTATTTGCGGCTTGTTGTGCTGCTCTTTCGCCCCCCGCTTCCTCCCCTGCTGTGTCCCGGTGTAGTTGGGCATTCTTGCTGACCGGCGTTTAGCTGCTGCAGCTGCTATGTGTCGCTAATTGGCGGTTATCTCGGCGGAGCTCCGGACTCACGCGGCCATACTCTCCTGCGGCCAAGCCACGCCCCCTCTAAATAACAAATATTATACTTGCCTCCTCCTGTGTTCAGAACTTCTACTAACCTGCTATAGTTTATTACATTGTAGGGGATTTATCAAGCCAGATAATTCTATGAAGGTCCTACCTGACATTGTATTGTGCTATAACCTGTGCCAGGCTATAGCTAATACCTGGACTCCTGGCACCATGTCCTCCACATTGCAACATTTCAGCCTCTCAAGAGCCACCTTCCACACAAGCTGCCTAACCATAACCTGGCATACACCCCCTCGACATCAGCTTTAAATAGGGTTCTGTAATGATTATTTTTGTCTAACTTCTGTTTAAGGTTTTGAGCTGTAATAACCTGTCTGTAGGGTGGGTTGTCATGATCAGGGTGAGGGTTCAGTCACAAGCGCACGGGAGCGTGCCACGGCCGTATTGCATATGTATTTCTCTGGTAACGCATGTGATCAGTAACCATCAACCGGTCTGTTGTATTGTTTAAATGACCCAGGTGCTGGTTACCGATTGCATGCTTTTCCATAGAAACACATATGTGATTGGGCCCTGGCATGTCCTCGTGCATGGTTAACTAATGAGAATTAAAGTTGTTTTTTCCACCAAAAATCTGGATTGATTTATTTTCACTTCTCATTAGAGAAATTCATTGAAAGACAAGTCATTGCAACAAAAAGGCAGTGATCACAAGACTAAAACTCTACAAAACACTATTTTCCTCAAGGCAAACTCTTGAGAAGAAAACACAAAAATACCCTGCAACAAAATATCATCTAATGTGTCATCACAATGCAAAGCCTTTAAAAGCCACAATCAATCTCCCTGTAGTAGAAGATGGATCTTTCTATGAGGGTGCTGTCACACAGTGCGTTCTCGGACCATTTTTAAACAGACTGAAAACGTATGCATTTTTGCATGTTTACCATATGTTTGGCTGGTTTGAATCCTGTATTAACATTTTCACAGCTGCTTACGACTGTGGCCCGACGGGCATAAGTTCGTGTGTATGCGGCCATATACAGTTACTTCTCCAGAGGAGAGCTCTGATGGGAAAAGGGACAGGAACAACACTGTACACATAACAATACTAAAAACTGCAATATATTGGGTCACTGTTACTTCTCAGGCTATCATGAGACACTGTTACTTCTTTGGCTTCCATAGGGGCACTGTAACATCTTTGGCACTGTTACTTCTTTGGTTACTGTTGCTATTTCTGCTACTGTGGGGGCACTGTGGCTTACATTTCTGCATTTTCTGTATTTGGGGACACACCTGCGAACATAGTTTTAGGGATAGCAGCAGGGGAGGAGTTTGTTTTCATAAAGTAAATGAGATAACATTGATGGAACCTAAGATCAGGAACATATCATGGCTGGAATTAGATGACATGATAGGCTAAGTTGTAGAATTTGAAAGAGAACTCAGCTTAAAGATGTCATCTGTGATTTATAGTAAGTCCATGAACTCAATTCTAAGGGTGCAGTCTCACGTGGTGTTTGAAGCATGAGTTTCAGAACGCATCTTGTTAACGGTTGTGTTTTGTAAATGTTAACAGCTATTTAATTAGGCAAATCTTTAGCCACATGTTACTGCACCCTGAAGCAAGGATGTTTTTTGTTATTCCTTCTGGAAATGTATGCATTAGGTCAAACCTATGTAGAGACATAGGTTTCTGACACAAAATCACAACCTGTGAAGACAGATCACAGAGGGACTCTTGTAATGCCCCCAAAGTACTTCTGGCTCATTAGCATTATTTTCAAAGTTGATTTTAGAAGGAAGGAGGTCATGGATAACACATACAAGAAGACCCCAGTCACAGTGCCTGGATCTATGAGTAAGTGCCCCTAAACATCAGTAGCGCTACAAAAAGTCTCAAAAAGCCCAGGTGTAATTTTCAACCAAGTGTTAACATACACTATTATATTGTGCACTGTATCCAGCTCTTTTTTGTACTATAGTTGACTTTTACATGAGTATCCTTGCTAGATGTATGATAATTCACTATGGCTGACACTATAATATGACCTCATATAGGGGCTGGTACCACTATATGAGCACTGCTAGGCAGATGCAAAATCACCCACGTTTCTTTAGGGTTCCTAAGGAATCAATACATATTATTTAGGAGTATGTAATTTTATTGTGCTGGAATTGAATTATAATATTTTGGAGAATATATGTGGACCTTTTATGATACATATACAGTGGTGTTTTTGCACTGTATGGTAGAATTATTTGGATTCTTTATTTTGGATATTAAATTAGGCTGTGCTATTTTATCTTAAAATGCTAAAAAAAATACCAAAAAAGTTAGACATTGTTCTCGGTGCCTTTTTCTACATATCCTGCCAGTGGTATATGAGGGAATTAATTTATTATTTGTAGTACTACAATGGCAGAGAATGATATTTATGTTATGCACTGACATCCCTAATGGCGCATATATAAACTCTTTGTCTGCGACTGTTTGCAGCGGACATTATGACATGCATTCATTATCAACTCTAGGGCTATGACTATTGTCAGGCTCTTTTGTCTGGGATTAGTTGAGTGCGGCTCCTTTAAGGCAAGCATCTCCCCCCCTCCCTCCTCCTTGCAATTGTGTGAATAGGAGATTAAGGAGGAGAGGCTGAGCATCAGTTGATCACATTGTGAGAAAAGCATCTGTTCCTGCATATCAGTGTGGTGAAGGCAGATACTCCCTGACCGTATCCAGACCATGGTCCCAGGCAGCAGAGCCTCATAACAACAGGCAGCTCACTGACAGGGGGGTCTGCATAAGGACTGTGAGCCCCCCAACCCAGGCAAGAGGATGGGATGCTGCACGGGAAGATGCACCTTAATTCTCCTCTGTACAGTCCAGCTGGTGAGTTCCCATTGACTTTTGCTATTACGCTACATTGTACATTGGATTCTGCTTTCCATTATTCTATGCTATAGTTAATGGTATGAAGGTTTATAAAAATCCAATAATCTAGAGGGTGCAATGAAGGGGTTAATGCATTTGCTATGACATTCCTATCACTGTGTATGTGGTCCTTATTCAAAAATAGACTACCACCCCACCACCGAAACTACAGCAAACACAAAGCTAATATTTATATTGGCAAAATTGTAACTGAAATGTGAAAAATGTCCTTAAAACTATGTCTATGAGAAGCCACATGGCGCTACCACATGACCGAGGCGCACTTGTATCTTCAGTGTTACCGTTTTACTCTTTAAAAGGAAAAACTGGTACAAAAGTGAGAAATATCACACCACAAGGAGATGCAAGAAAAGAGTTTTTGTATGGGCACATGACTAACAACCTTGTCATTCTCAAAACCAAGTATCATAGGAAGCCAAATATCCTAGTCTTGTCCTTGTATAAGTTATATTCTTGACAATGGTAGCACTTAAATAGTATTATACTCATGAAATTCTTGCACATTAGAAGCAGTATTATAGTATTTTATTTTCTACACATTTTTTCTACACATCATAACAGGCAATATTATTGTATTATATTCTTGTCCATACGAATAATAATAAAAATCTTTATATAGCACCATCATATTCCCTAGCGCTTTACAAATCATAGGGAACATATGGAAATAAAATAATATATTACAGAGTGCAAACAGTTATATGGAACAATAGGAGTGAGGGCCCTGCTCACAAGAGCTTACAGTCTATGATGTATTACAGTAGTTATATTACTGTACATAGGGGCAGTATTATAGTAATTTGATTTTTGTAAATACAGGCAGTATTGTAGTAGTTATACTCTTGTACGTAGGAGCAGTATTATAATAGTTATATTCTTGGGGCAGTTGCATTTTTCTACATACAAAAAAATGTTATAGTAGTTATATTCTACATAGGAAACAGTTATATTCTTGTAAATAAGGGGCAGTATTATAGTATTTATATTCTTGTACATAGGGGGCAGTATTATAGTAGTAATATTCTACATAGGAAGCAGTATTATAGTAGTTATTTTCTTCTACATAGAGGCAGTATTATAGTAGTTATATTCTTGTACATAGATGGCAATATATTAGTAGTCATATTCTTGTACATAGGGGGCTCTATTATAGTAGTTATATTCTTGTTCGTAGGGAGCAGTATTGTAGTAGTTATATTCTTGTACATAGGGGGCAGTATTATAGTAATTATACTCTTGTACATAGGAGCAGTATTATAGTAGTTATATTCTTGTACACAGGGTGCAGTATTATAGTAGTTATATTCTTGTACATAGAGAGCAGTATTATAGTAGTTAGATTCTTGTACATAGGGGGCAGTAATGTAGTAGTTATATTCTTGTACATAGGGGGCAGTGTTATAGTAGCTATATTCTTGTACATAGGGGGCAGTATTATAGTAGTTATATTCTTGTACATAGGAGGCAGTATTATAGTAGTTATATTCTTGTACACAGGAGGCAGTATTATAGTAGTTATATTCTTGTACATAGGGGGTAGTATTATAGTAGTTATATTCCTGTACATAGGGGGCAGTATTATAGCAGTTATATTCTTGTACATAGGGGGCAGTATTATAGTAGTTATATTCTTGTACATAGGGGGCAGTATTATAGTAGTTATATTCTTGTACATAGAGAGCAGTATTATAGTAGTTAGATTCTTGTACATAGGGGGAGTATTATAGTAGTTATATTCTTGTACATAGGAGGCAGTATTATAGTAGTTATATTCTTGTACACAGGAGGCAGTATTTAGTAGTTGTATTTTTGTACATACAGGCAGTATCTTCTTGTTTGTACTTTTAGAGTAGTGGTGGTATTATAATAGTAATTTCCTTCTACACGGAAGGTACAATTGTAGTACTTATTTTGTTTACGATAAAAAGCAGTACTTAAACAGTTAGATTCTGGTACATAGGTTGATACTCAGCAATTATTTCTGTATGGATCATGTTAATATCTTTATTGAGTGTAATTGCCTTTTTAGGATTTTATGGCCTGTGGGTGTTATGAGTTCTACACCTGCCGATCATAGTAATGTTGTAAACTTGTCAAGCAAATTTTGCTGGAATGTCCTTGTCTCACAAGTTTTCCATTTTGTTGATCTTGCCCCTCCTTTATCATTACATCTATGTATAAGCTTGGACAAGCAAATCGCTGTGAGCTGCAGTGACTTGCTGTAATTTATAACTGAGCCTTGGAATTTTATGTCCCTGAGGTTAAGTTTTTATGCAACCAAAACAAGCTGGTGAAAAGTTACTGGAACAGGCAAGAGAAAAGTGGGCATTGTGCTGTCCATTACCTGTGCAACCTCCCTCCATTCCCCACCACAAATAGCGAAAGGTATCCTAGGCTAGCTGCATATGCACAAAATGGTCTGGACTGCAAAGTGTGATATCATTTATTGATATGGAGAATATGGGTCAAATTTGAATATATACCATCTACTGAATTAACCTGCAGATTTTCCATACTAAAATCTGAGTTAAAAATCAATGCATAATATGTACCATGTGCAAACAGCCTCAGTCTATCTAAATTGCACACCTATGGCAAGGAGTGTAACAGATTTCATGCAGAGGTCCCTAGTGAGTTTGTGAAGGAAGTGACTCACATTACAGTCATTGGGGGACATCATGCCTTTATTACTGTCATTGAGTGGCATCATGCCTTAATTACAGCCGTTGGGGGACATCATGCCTTCATTACAGTCATTGGGGGGCATCATGCATTCATTACAGTCATTGGAGGCATCATTCCTTCATTACAGTCATTAGGGGGCATCATGTATTCATTACATTTATCGGGGGGCCCCATGCCTTCATTACAGTCATTGGGGGGGCACCATGCCTTCATCACAGTCATTGGCTGGCATCATGCATTCATTACAGTCATTTGGGGGCATCATCCATTCATTACAGTCATTGGAGGGCATCATGCCTTCATTACAGTCATTGGTAGGCATCATGTCTTTATTACAGTTATTGGGGGCATTCATTACAGTCATTGGGGGGCATCATGTCTTCATTACAGTTATTGGGGGTATAATACCTTTATTACAGTCATTGGGGGACATCATGTATTTATTACAGTCATTGGGGGCATCAAACCTTCATTACAGTCATTGGGGGCATCATGTTTTCATTACATTAATTAGGGGGCATCATGTCTTCTTTACAGTCATTGGGGGACATCTTGCCCTCATTACAGTCATTGGGGGCATCATACCTTCATTAAAGTCATTGGGGGCATCATGTCTTCATTACATTAATTAGGGGGCATCATGCATTCATTACAGTCATTTGGGGGCATCATGTCTTCATTACAGTCATTGGGGGACATCATGCCCTCATTACAGTCATTGGGGGGCATCATGCCTTCATTACAGTCATTGGGTGGGCAATATACCTTCAACACCATTTTCTGTAGGCATGAAAAAGTTGCAATTACCTTGTTGTGCGCCTCTTCCCTGTTTCGTCCTCCTTTTGAAAAGTGGGCTTGATGGGCCAGGACACCATGGCACACTAAATTTACTATAACCTGGTGCAGATTATAGCTGAAATCTATAAATCCATATTTCACTCTGGCACAACCTCTTAGTAATTCTGGTGTCATACACAACTGCGGGAATACTAAGATTGGCACAAGATGCCCCCAATTGAGTTTAACACAATTTGATTTGTAAAGCGCTACGGAATTTGATGGCGCTATATGAATAAAGATTATTATTAATGTATGGAAACTGCCTTATTTAAATGTTTTGGTCACTGAAAAACTAACTGCACTGCGTTTTGAAATCTGATTTTAAAAATCATCAGTTTCTCACTGATAATAGATGAAACTTTTACAATTTAATTGGCATCGCTGGTGGGAATGCAGTCCTAAATGCAGCTTTAACTTACATCTCTACTTATGTCCAGGATTCCACGGTGGTCATACAATAGTTAAACCTTGAATGCAAAAAAATGTTGTGCAACTATTTCAAGAATTTGGACTGTTTCCCCCATAGGGAATAATAGAAAGCATTATGGTTACAGTAATTGGTTACTGTGGGGTCTTTGCCTCATATTTTTCACTACTGAGGGTCTGCTATGTTTTAGTATTGTCTATGTGGACCTAGACTGACACACTGTCCCTTCACTGTGACATTGATTTTCAGTATCCGGATAAAAACAATGATGTCCCCATTTAAAGTATTTCAAACACAAAGTAGAGTTACCTCTACCTTTGCCAATGTCATGTACAGGTTATGTTTTTCAAAAATAATTTTCTGGGCACTGAAGAGGGGTATATAGATCTGGGGAATGTGAAAACCTGGTGGCTGTATACAAACACCTATTGTCTACAGGGGAAGTCTGAAGTCATGGTGGTCTCTGTGATTGGGGGTTGGGCAGGACTCTCTAGGGAGGACAGTTTCCAAGCACCAATTTCAGGAACGCCAGGCACATCCACAGCACAAATGGAATTTGGTGTTAACTCTTTAATTACTGCTGAAGTTAGCTTTGTAACCTGATAATATAGAAACCTTTGTTAGGGTAAAATCAACTTGAAATGAGTAAGATAGAGTAGCTTGAAGCTTCCTTACTCCAATGAAAAACAAGTACAGAACAGGGTCCATCAGCTACTGTGGGTCATGTATAATATAATACTTGCAATGGGACCAGTCCCCAGGTGCCATCCCTTCTAGCTATAGGATCTGATTTATTATATCTATTGGATAATAAAGATGGGGTCTTCAGCTCACAATACTGATATGGACACATCACTAGCTACATCAGTGACCTGTCAGACGACAATTCTAATAATAATATCCTGCATCATTAAAAGTCACAAACAGATCAACTCCTCATTTTTCAGAAGTTGCAAATCCTACCATAGGATCGAGCAAACATTAAACAAAGCTAATCTTTTAGTTCTAGAGTTTCCCTTTCAATCTTTTAGAATGTAGTGATACCCGCACGCACTACAACATATAAACCTGATATTCCCATCAGAGGAAGCTGGGAAAGATATGGGGCTGAGTCTATACATTGTATCCGTGGATTATTGGAATTAATTGGAAG
The DNA here is from genome assembly GCF_040894005.1 of Engystomops pustulosus. NCBI lineage: Eukaryota > Metazoa > Chordata > Amphibia > Anura > Leptodactylidae > Engystomops > Engystomops pustulosus. The sequence continues at coordinate 125,891,184 of NC_092416.1, forward strand.
TAGTCCAGCACTTTCTCCAGGGACAGGGATGTGAGTGCAATATCTTTGTCACTGTGAGAGGTGGAATTTCCCAATAATGAATTGCTTGTTTTGATTGCTGTCAGTAGTTTTTCTAGGACAAATGATTGAGGTTGCCATGGTGATGGTGTGACATGTTACCATGCCCCCACCCAATGTTGCCCTCCTCCACCATTGCCCCATGATACTAAATAAGCTTTTGTGCAAAAATCCAGCAATTGTGCTCTGCTCTGATTTACTGAGCTTTGATAAAGTAACCCTGGGCAGGCTTAGATGAAGCAACTCAGCAGATTATAATGCATGCTAGGCTTGGATACAACCTCCACCAATGGGCTTAAAACAAATCTACCATCAGAATCAAGCATGATAAACCAGTAGCACTAGATGCAGGCACTGTGACTGCGGTAATCTTATATTTGTTATTCATGGCCTCTTTCCTTCTAAAATCTACTTTTACAATTATGCTAATGAGCCAGACATGCTCTGGGGGCATTACCAGGGTCCCCCATTCTTCACAGGCTGTTATACTTTCTCTGCTCCCCCGCTTCTCCTCCTACCTCTACCCGATGTAACCTCACTGAAACAGAGGAAGTTTCAGCACAGAGGGTGGAAAGTGCTCCTTCACAGTGTAACTGCCTGTGAAGCTACACCACCGAGGGGCTCTGTTAACATCCCCCCCCCCCCTACACCCCTTCGGCTAGCATCATTTTAAAAGCTCTTTTTAGAAGGAAGGAGGCTTTTGTGAAATCTGTGTGCAGATTTATTCTATGGACATGGCTCAGTTCTAAAATATAATAGGTGATTAGATACAGCAACTGAGTGGAGAAGTATCACTCATATACATCATCTCAATAAGCTTAGATACACTGGTACATGGAGAGTATAACACATGCAGTAGCATGCACAGAATTGCTTGGTGATGTTATGAAACCCATTTTATTATTTTTATCTATGTGCTGTAGATGTCTGCATAGATAGAAGCTTCCCGTGTCCTATGTGATCCCGGCGATGGCTTCACCGCCAGATGGTCTTATTATATGGTTTGTCACTTGTCATATTCCGTGCTGACAAATTAGGATCATTTCCAGATAGGTCTAAAACAAAGGCTTGGCACTTCTCCAGATAGTATCACTGGAACGACCTGCATCACTGGATCACCAGCCAATAAGCGGCGCCTGTCATGAGAAGATTTGTAGAGGTGTCCCTGGGGACACCCCGTGTGCCATGCCTCCAATCTCCAGCAAGCAGCATGGTGCAAATTGTTGTCATATTCTTCTATTTCAGGACTAAGTCTGGGAAAATATGCATAAGGTAATGATACGAACAATCACAGTGTTGTGTCCCAGCCCTTTATAATAGTCACTGCTTTATGGAAAATACCTACACCTTACCCTCTGCCCATCATATGGCCCCTCCATATTAGAGCTTGCCTTGGGTGAATGAAAAGCCCTGAACACAAGTTTCTTCATCTCTACTTACAGTGAATGGAACAATTTGATGAAAACCTGTAGTGAGTAAACCTATTTAAAGGGAACCTGTCACCAAGGACCTCATTTTCAATAAAGACAGGTTACCTAAGCCCATCACACCTGCAATGCAAATATGTCTTTCTCTAAGCATTTGTATTACAATATAATTGTGTGCTATATCTTACCTTGCATCCTGACAAAATCGTCTATGTAATCCCAGGGGTTGGGCTGTGGTTTGGATGCATTTCAAAAAACAACATGTGACTTGTCTGTGCTGCAGACTGTGAAGGAGCAGGAGGGAGGAGCTGTACAGGAGAACAAAGGTGGGGGCCAAGAGCTGAGCAGTCTGCGGCACTGACAAGTCTCATTTTTTTTTGAAATGTTAAAGTTCCCTTTGAGGCCAAGTCAGGGGTGGATTAATTGTGGGAAAAAAATGTTTTGACATATACTGCCTTCATGCAGTACCATAACTCAACTTCTCAGGAAATATAAAATTACCCTTCTGTCAGTTTTCAGTTCAGTAGTTAAGGACCTTGGAGGATCTTCAGATGTCTTGTAGGGGCTCTTGTATACACATGTCTTGAGATTTAACACATATATAAGGATTTCAGAGCTCCAGGTCCCTCTCTTTATCATCTACAGGGCAGTATCAAACTTTTGGGTTGTTTCTGTGGTCATGAGGCCCCTAGAAGCCTGAGCCCCGCTGACTGCCTTCAAAACCACTTATAACATAATCCACTTCTCAACTGGGCATGAAACCTCTATGACAGTGATGGCAAACCTTTTAGAGACCGAGTCCCCAAGCTTTAACTAAAATCCACTTATTTACCGTGAAGTGCCAACATGGAATTTTAAGCAGAAACTTATTGCTACCTGTTCTTCCACATATTTCAATCGTAACGGCCCCTAAGGCAACCAATACAGTTGAAAGAAGAAAGGAAAATTCAGACTATCATTGTAGTTTCTCTCCAGAGGAAGAATGGAGTGTCCAGCAGGATGACCTCCAAAGATAATGCAGCCCCTCCCACACCTTCTCACTTTTCCCGCATTTCCAAACAGCCAATGGAGTGTTGCTTTAAAATAGTGCTGAGAGCAGCATCTCTTAAGTGGCCTGGGACTGCAGGAAGATTTGGTGGATTTGTTCCTGTCTGGGGAAATCTTTCCTGGGGTGAGAACCTGAGTGCCCACAGAAATGGCTCTGAGTGCCACCTCTGGCACCTGTGCCATAGGTTCGCCACCACTGCTCTATGAGCTAAAACAATCAGCAGCACAAATACCTCTCCTGTCTTATAGGTACATTTATAGGGGTAAATTTATTATCTCTGTTTATTTGCCAAAGTCCCCCTGACAGCTCCGACCTCTTAGTAGATCCAGTTGCAATATGCACCAGGTGGAACCAGTTTAGAACATAGTTCTCAGCTATAGTAAATGGGGCAGGATCGGGGCTTTCACAGCCTTGCCCAAAATGGTGTGTGGAGCGAAAAAAGACTTTGAACTGGTAAGGAAGGAGAGATTCACATTCCTTTTTCATGTTTTGTCTGGAACTTGTGGGGATCCTGGATGACTTTGCTTACCTAGTTGTAAATGATCAATGGATGCTTTTATTGCTGTATTATTATATTTGAGCACCATTAATTCCATGGTGCTGTAAAATAAGTAAGGGGTTTACATACATTACATTAGGACAAGAACAAATGCAAGTACAAATACAAGAACTACAGAGATCAAAAGACAAGTGGAAGGAGGACCCTCCCATGAGGGCTCGCAATCTATATGTATCCCCATGTCTAGTTGTGATATGCGTGGGGGGCACTGTAACAGGCTTTAGGTTTTATAACCTACTGAGGCTAGGGTGTAATGAGGACATTGGCTGGTTATATAATAGGGACACTATATTGACTGTAATAGGGGCACTATGGCTGATTGTGTATTAAGGCAATGTTTTTATGGCTTCTGTGCTTTTCACCGATATTCACCAGCTAATACCTCCCTGTATGTGTTTCTATGTATTGGAATGTGGAATAAAGAAGTTGTGGGAGTTTTGATCACTAGAACCATGTTGAGTTTTAATTTTCCATTGGGATATAAATGTTCTCATTTGACGATGCTAAGCCTTATGTAATAGGATTTGTGCAGCTCTCTGCCTGGGTACACGCAGGGAGGCTGAGTGAGAGGGATCTGACCCAGGTATACAACACTTTGCCAGAAGATCCACATATGAACTGATTAGTGAGGCTTGAAGATGTCTTTGATGTTGATCTCTTGTATCACATGGCATTATCACCTGCTTATACTCAACTTTGAAAGCCACACGGTGATAGAGATAACTACAGGCACGGTCATCTGTATGCAAAGCAATGTCTGCCTGCAATGAATAGGCTACCTGGCCATAGAAGCTGCTGTACATGAAACAACAGGTGGACACACAACAGGGTCTGTAATAAGCAATCCTTTTCCATATGCTGCTTTAGACCATATGGTGTGCTAGACGAAGGTCAAAGAGGGATCACCCACTATTAAATAGAGTAACCCTTTGATTATCATCGACAGGATATAAAGAACATCTACCACTAGGATCAAGGATTGTAAAGCAAGCACACTGACATAGATATTTGTATATCTTTGTTTTGATTTGCGCTCCCCATGATGTCATCGGTTGCCATTACAGCTTCTGGTCGTTGTAAGACCCCAGGCTATATGGTTTCCGCAGATTCGTTAGAATGTGCCAGTGGCACATTGTTATAAATCTTTTGTAAGTACACCATATACTGAAAAACTATAGAATGAGCAGACTGTCTAGGGTTAAAGTACCATAGAGAGTCAAAAAAAATAGTAACATTAAATAAATTAAAATAAAATATAATAAACTAAAAATTGAAATCACTCCCCCTCCCCGTTATATCGACTATATAAACTGAGAATTCTTAAAACTTACCTCATCCCTAAACACAACTGTCCCATGATCAACACCATATTTCTGTACTTGCACTGACATTGTAAAAACTAAAACAGGCCTGTCAGGAGAGATGAAGACTCCCCAGCATTGACTGACTTCCGGGTAACATCATCTATGATTGTAAACATTGGGGCACATTTACTTACCCGGTCCTGTCGCGATCCAGTGGCGTGTTCTCCGTCAAGGATTCAGGTCCCCCTCCACCAGTAACCGATCAGTAGGAACTGTACAGGGCATTGCTGTGAATGACTTCAGCACATCTGCAGCCACGTGACATCACTAGTCTCTTACACTGCTTTGCTGTGTTTTTGGTCCACTCTTCTTGCAGTGTCTGTTGTGGATGTCTTGCCCATAATTTTCCAGAGATTTTGTACTGGGTTTAGATCAGGACTTTGGACTGACCATTTTATTGTTTCAGTGTTTTCTGATTCAAGGAACGTCTTTATGTGTATGACGGGGGGCATTGTCCTGCATTAAAATTGCCTGATTGAGTGATGAATGCAAGGGAAGAACCACGTGTTGTAGAAGAAGTTTCTGATAAACACTTGCATTCACTCTGCCATGTAGCTGTATGAGAGGTCCAACACCTGCTGCAGAAAACATCCCCCAAACTATGACACTTCCTCCACCATCTTTCACTGACTTCTTTACACACTTTGGCTTTAGTCTTTTCCCAGTTTGTCGACGAACATAATATTTTCCCATGAAATCCAAATAAATGAAAATTACTTTCATCACTAAAATGAATCGTGGACCACTTATCCTCTGTCTACACAATATGCTCCTCAGCCAAGCTGAATATTAGCCTTTTGTTTCTTTCTGCTAATGAGACGTTTGGTCACTGCAGAGTCAATCCAAATTCTCTTAAATGTCGTAACACTGTATGAGGTGAAAGATCCTTAGCCTGTTCAGTACTGAACTAGTGAGCAATTGCTATTGCAGTGTTGAAACAATTACCATGGAGTTTCTCTGCATTATCTTGTTCTCTCTTACATTTGTATTTTGAGGGTGATCAGCCTTCTTGGGGAACAAGTTGAATAAGTTTGTGATATTGTGAAGATGCAATATTCTGGAAATCACATACTTGGAACAACCAACTTCTGTTACTATGGCTGATAGGATCACCTCTTTGGCCTACATCTGGACAACCTTCTGCCGGAGGGTTTCAGTCATTTTGGAACGGAACACCCGTATTGTAAAGTCAGAGAAATCTGGAAAGTTAGGCTGCCAGTTAAATAGGGTTCGTCCGATAATTAAGGAAATTAGCACCACGTTCCAGATCCAGATTGTTTGGCTAATTAAGTTGCTGTTAACATTTTCAGTTACTAACCCAATGTTAACATGATTTTGTAAACACTGCATCATTAAAGAAGGAGCCTTCCAAATCCAATATAAACTCATTCCACCACAAGTTTACAGGGCAATGTTTCATCCTCTCAATTTTATTTAAGAATAATTTATATTTAAAAGAAATCTACCAGCAAAATCCGGCATGATAAACTAGGGACACCTACTCATACATCCAGGAACCGTGACTGTGGTAATCTTTTATATTTGATATCCTTGGCCTCCTTCCATCTCAAAGGAACATTTTAGAGTTATGCTAATGAGTTGGAAGGGCTTTGGGGGCGTTACTAGAGCTACGCCGTGCTGTAGCTTCACAGGCTGTTAAACCCCTTTCATACTAGCGTCGAAGAGTTTCGCCAGAGTCTGATAAGAGTACATAAGAGCACATAAAATGCACATAAAAAGACTCATGACTGTGGTTTATCTTTTCTATGGCAATTGACCAGTGAAAACCGCATTGCATTTGCATGTGTCCATAGTGCACTGTGTCCATAAACTTGTATGGGGCGTTTTCCATGTGTTTGTGAATGAAAAAATGCAAGTCTTGCAAAATTTTTTGAATCCAATAGGGCATATTTATCAGGGCCTCTGCGCCACATCAGTGGTGTAGAAGCCCTGAAATAATCCCAAATGCTAGCTTATTGCTAGCACTTGTGATTATTTAGCCCACTCCACCACGTGAGGGGCGGGGGGGGGCAGCGGCCACCCGTGTGGAGGGTGCGGGCGGCCGGGAGTGGGCCAGTGCGGGGCATTACATGTGATAAGTCTCCAACTGCCTTTATTTCTAGGGGAGGCAGGGCCTGGCACAGAAATAAACGCTGCGCATCACCCCGCCGGATACAGCAAGAGGCCCTTTGATGTATCGTGTTGCGAAAAAGCAGCAGTGTGCTATAATACTGCATATCAAATACACGCGCAGAACTCAGCTGTGAAAAACAAACACTGGTGTGAAAGGGACCTAGAGCCCCTTTCACACTTGCGTTGCAGATCATGTCATAGTCTGATCATGGTGCAATAAGGATTTGGTCCGTGAAAGATTGAAATCATTTTAAGTCAGAGTTTGTTAAGGGTCTCATTTTTTCATGTGCGGATAACATGCATAAAATGCATGTGAGGGTGCGGTCATACGTCGCGTTTAACTGTCCGTCTGGTGGCCAGACTTCAGCACCTGCACTCTTACAATTCTTATCAGGTGGCAGATGGAGAGTATCATGAAGAAATAAGATGCAAGGACTCCCTTCCTGTGGATTGTGTGCCATCTGTGTGTGTATGTTTCCAGAGGTTGAACACATTTGAGTGCAGCTGGCCTTAGGCTAAATTTAAATGATCAGTAACGGAAGGTCCTAGGAAATCTTATTCCCAATCACATTAATATGCAGCAATCATCACTGCTGAAGATGAATTGTTTATCCCACGTTATTTGCATGTTTGCAGGATATTTCAACAGTGATTTTAGGTGCGATGATCTGACATTGCTTGTTCATCAGCTGATCACAAACAGGGCTGTTCCGAGCAAATACTAACATTTGGGCAGAGGATTTACTTGTGGTTATTTCTTTTTATACACACTTTCTAAAGTGGAATCTCAAGGCTTCTGTCAATCCTCAAATTGTACAGCAGTGCTATGCAAACTGGTTGTGGATCATTTAGGCTGCGTTCAAATGTTTTGTTTTACAGATGTAGTTATTGATGTCCAAACCAGGAGTGACTGAAAGGGAACCTGTCACAAGGAGACCCATTTTTAGCACTCCCCCAGTCCCCACAGAGCATAGTACATACACTGCCAAAGTGTTTTTGTATAAATAATATGTTTTAAAGAAAAAAAGATATGTTATATTGTACCTTTCATTAGCATCTGCTGTGTGACTAGGCAGTTGCCAATTGGGAGGGGCTGGAAAGGAGCAGTTCCCCCCCACCCTTGGGAAACATGTGACCTTTTCAAATATATGAATAACTCCCAACACTCGGGATTGGCTGTTGAGGAGCAGGGGGCGTCGCTAAGCCAGTGATGGGTGTTTTCATATATTTGAGAAAGTCACATGGAGAAGCAATTTCCCAAAGGTGGGGAGGAACTGCTCCTTTCCAGCCCCTCCCAATAGGCAACTCCCTAGTCACACAGCAGATGCTAATGAAAGGTACAATATAACATATCTAAAGAGGACCTGTCACCCCGGAAAACCCACCCACCAAATGTGCCCCCCCATAATCCTCCCCCCAGCCCCTTTCTCCCTAGCCATTTTTAAAAAAAAATTTGTGCAGTAAATGGATTTAAACTGATCCGACCTCTTACCAAATAAGAGGTCGGATCCTGTATCTGGTGTGCTGGCAGTCGGCGGTATTCATAAGGGGGCGTGCCGACACACCCCCAGCACACCCCTGCCAGCGGTCACATTGTAGGAGAAGCCAGCAGCATCGTATCGCTGCCGGATCCCCGAGGTGTGGCCACGCCGCACTAACAGCGGCCGCAGCCTGGCTAATTCACATTGCCGGCTTCTCCTACAATGTGACCGCTGGCGGGGGCGTGCTGGGGGTGTGTCGGCACGCCCCTTTATGAATACTGCCGACTGCCAGCACACCAGATACACAATCTGACCTCTTATTTGGTAAGAGGTCGGATGGGTTTAAATCAATTTACTGCAAATACATTTTTTTTAAAAAGGGAGAAAGGCTAGGGAGAAAGGGGCAAGAGGGAGGATTATGGGGGGCACATTTGGTGGGTGGGTTTTCCGAGGTGACAGGTCCTCTTTAAAAAAAGATGAGGAGCAGCTACTCTCAATTATATGTTCTCGCCTATTATAATCCAAACCTGCTTTTGACTTCAAAAACTGCATTTGAAAAACTGAACACACCCTTAGTAACCAGATTGCTGGCTTCAAAGTGGTCAAATTCTCACCTATGTCACCTGCGTATCTTACATCATGTCAAAAGGTCCATCAATAGGAGGTTTTGGGCCCCCCACAGAATGATAATCCGGCCCTGTGTGCACAATGACTTCCCTGCACTTGGGAAGAAGGAGGGTTTTCTGTCACTTGGGGCCCCTTCTCCTCCTTGGGGTCCCTTGAACACAGCCACATTAACCCCCCCCCCCTCCTCCCCTATGGTGGCCTTGCAAGTCTATACAAACATCCAACAGACTGTGCTACAGCTGTACTAGTCCTCTGTGAGCAACATAAATCTCCTTCCCTTCCTTATAGTTTATTGCAGTATATGGGGAAATCTATCATTCTGGAAGACACCAGAAGATCTTAAACAGATCTTCATATCATATATACATAAACAGTATATACGTATATATAGCATCTCCCCCGCACACTGAATGGATGTGTAATATAGGTGTGACATATAACAACTCAGGGACCCTATTAAATGAGTTTTCCATGGAGGTGGGATACAGATGTAATACCCAGTGCAGCCACTGCTTAATGCATGATGTAGTTGTGTATGGAGCAGAAGCTGCAGGGTTCACATCTGTCTCATACCAATGCCTAAGGACCTGAAAAAAACCCTTTAATTGACTGTTGTGTATTCACCTGTAAATCACACAGATCACGACAGAAGCTTTAAATTCTGGGGTTCCACTTCATTCCATAATTACCAGGCTTTTTAACATGGGATTATTAAAGTTTTTTGCTCATATATCCCTCCTTGAGCTGGAGCTGATCTCCACATATTTCCAACAAATATATAAATACTGCAATACTTTTAGAAGAATTTTGTTCTTTTACTCTTCAGACTTTGGGCTTTCTCCTAATGTTTTTTTTTCACCCATTAAATTAACCTGGACGGATACAAAAAATACCAAATACACAAGATGTAGTCACCATACAGAGATGTAAGGAATGTTGTGCATCCTCTACTGGTATGACTGCAGGGTAAAGGTTAATGAGCAATTAATATATTATGGCTACATGCAACGGATGAGTATGACGCCCACCTCTGCACCCAACTACACATTCATGTAAATCTTCAATTGTTTGTTTCACAGCCAGGGGTTAACCACAGAACGGACTTATAGCATCTATCACATGTGACCTTTGGTTTTATGCAATGGATACTGGGAAACAAATCACAAATTGCAGGACCCCAAGGGACTGTTACCATGGCAACCTCGGCGGGAGATAAACCAATTAAAATAAACACGGTTAGACTGCAGGTATGCTATATGGGTGCACAGCATCCCCTCCTACCCACTGATATCATTGACACGCAGGAAGCAAGCTCTGGCAGTGCCAGTCTATCCCGTCAGAATTGCAGAAATCTTGGAGACATTGTTGGCAAATATTTTAAAGAAGGTACCAGGGCAATGATGAATCCATCTTGTATCAAAGCCCAAGGGCACTAGGACAGGATGATGGATCCATTACAAGGAAAATGGACGCAGACATCCATCATGTGCAATGAGAGATCTTGACCGGCTGGGTACACAAGCAATGGCTGGCTCCCAAGGGCATCGCTATGCAGGAAGTAATTGGCATACACAGTGGCCACTGCTGAGCAAGGGTAAATCTGATAATGAGAACAATGAAAAATATGTGCCCTCCGGCTACAGGGGCATGTAAGGCGTTTCATGTACTCAGTCTCCTGAGGTTATCACATCAACACCCTGTTCAATTAACTGCATTTCTTCCCATTATGTCAAAAAGCAGCAGCAAGTAAAAGTCATTGTATATTGCAATGTACAGTATGTTTTCAGGAGAGGGAAGCTGGGTGATGACAAGTCCTGAATAACAAATCAGCAATATATTTTATGTACAGTAATTTCTTAATTGTTTCTCATTTTGGCTTTTTACAAGTTTTAATACTTCATAATTTGACTACTTGCATACTATACTATGTTATAGTTATATTATTCTCTGATTATGACAACATCCAGATGTTGTGTTATACCATGCCTGATAAAGAGACATGAGTAGTTTAATTGTCATCATCCTTATTAATAGCCAATAAACGTATCAACAACTGAGGACTTCTCAATTTTATCATTGGCTAAAACAGTACAAAGACACTTTAAGATTTTGCAACATTTTAATTAATATGTTTTATTTTGTTTCATATGTTTTTCCTTCTGGCTACATAACCAGAGCTATATCCATTGCTTCCATTTAATTGCATAATTAGCCAGATTAAGCTTTCAGTAATCTAGAAAAGCAGAATGACAGAATTCACATAGGCAAATGTAACACAAAAGAAATGTAATGCAAGTTGAAACTGCTGTCTTTTCCTTGAGTAAGGCTAAGTTCACACTACCGTTCCTTACCTGCATAAAAAAGGAAAGAACAGAGGTTTACTGTATCAGTTAAAAATCACATTCATTTAATAATAATAATTCCTTTATTTATATAGCGCACACAGATTATGCAGCGCTAAGCAGAGTTTGCCAAATCACATCAATATAAAGTTAAAAAAACGCTACAGTCAACATAATTTTTTCCGCCCATAAAACACATACGCAACAGATGACATGAAATTTACATTGCTGTCAATGATTTTTTTAATTGAAAAATTAAACCTCTGTTCTTAAAATTAGCCTTACTTGTTATTATGTTATTGTGTTTGTACTTTTATTCTTATGTCTAATTGTTTGCTCTCATTCTCTTTCCCTAGATAGCGGCATTGGAGCGTCAGGTTTTTGACTTTCTGGGATATCAATGGGCACCGATCTTGGCTAACTTCCTGCAGATTGTAGTCATCATTTTAGGTCTCTTCGGGACTCTACAATACAGACCTCGTTATGTGGTTGCTGTAAGTAGATATGCTAAAGATAAACTTTTTTCTTTGTTACTATCCTTGAAGGAACCCTGTCACCATCTGTATCCCACTAAATTACCAGATTCCTTAAAGGGGTTTTCCCACCAAGCAAATTAGGGCCTATCCACAAGTTTGGATGTGTAATATAGGTGTGATATATAACAACTCAGGGACCCTATTAAATGAGTTTTACAGTAATTTAAATTGATGCCATGGAGGTGGGATACAAATGTAATACCCAGTGCAGCCAATGCTAAATGCATAATGTAGTTGTGTATGGAGCAGAAGCTGCAGTGTTCACATTTGTCGCATATCAATTTAAAGGGGTTTTCCCATGAACGTAAGCTAGGCCCTATCCACAGGAAAGGGCGTTATTTGCTGATCAGTTGGGGTCTCAGTACTGTGACCCCCACAGAGCATGAGAAGGAAGGGTCCGTAGGCCATGCATGACCATTCTGCTCCATTCATCCTTATGGCTCTGACGGAGATTGCAGAGTGCTGCTCAGAATTCTCTCTAGAGTTCCTTTTTTATATGAAATCTTACCTATAAAAAAAAAACATACCTCCAAAGTCATTAGAAAATGAGTAGCAAAGATTCATGTTCCATGAGATGAGTAAATTTTAGAGGCTGCAAGAGGAGTGGCACTGCAGATTGCAGAATTTAATTTGATAGTTTTACTTAGATAGTACTTAGAACCATGCCTTTGGCATCATGCCTTTGTCATCATATTTCAAATCACAGTCTTCCAATGGCTTTAGTTCTGTGAACTATAGAACAAAATATACAGTATAGGCAGTTAAAGAAAAAGAGGGGCATTGACAGTGGCGTAACTAGAAGCTGATGGGCCCCAGTGCAGACTGTGCCAGGCCCCTGATTGTAATCTATGGTTTATAGTAATAGTCTTCTCATATGGGAAAGTGACACCATAAGGGCCCCCTAAACTTCTTGGGCCCGGGTGCGACCGCAACCTCTGCACCCCCTCAAGTTACGCCTCTGGGCATTGATCTTTATCCACAGCCTGTCATTAACTGCTCGTATCTCCAGTTCCGTAACTCACAGAACCACAAGCCTTATGCGGTTTAAAAGATGAGATTTTAATATTTATAAAAGCATGCTTCTAGAGCCAAAGATATGGGTATCCGAAGTTACATGCCCCCTCCAGCCTGATTTCAGGTAAAAAAGACTCTTCAGCTCATTTGCATAGGACTAAGGAGGTAATTATTTATAGATAAATGGGTGAACTAATTTCACACCTCAAGGTGTTGCTGGTTTGGTGGTGTAAAAGCTGGTGACACTGCCTCTTTAAGATGAGAAAGGTTAAGAAATGATTCTAATGTCTATAGAAAGTGTTATTTGAGTTGTATTATTGAGTAATAGTAGTAAGCTCTGTCAATATCTGCATATTTTGTCTTGTAAAATAACAGGAAACACAGTGAAGTCTTTCACATTATTGTTCATCATGTAGCAAATCCAGCACTTCTGTTTTTTAAGTTAGCCCCTCCTTAAAGTTCTATTTTTGTAACTAATGGGCAGTATTAAAGTATCTGTATCATACCCTCCCAAATTCTTGTATATATGGAGCAGTATTAAAGTAGTGATTTTCCGCCATTCCAATAATTTTTTTAATCATTTTCTTGATAATAGAATGCACTTCTTTTATGAATTAAGCTGAAGGTTTTCAATATTACTAACATGCTCTGTCCTGTAAAATGATCAGTCACCATCCGAAGAAGGACAATGGGGCAAATTTACTAAGGGTCACGTGCACACTTTTGTCATAAGGGGCAGTATTATAGTAGTTATATTCTTGTACATAGGGGGCAGTATTATAGTAGTTATGTTCTTGTACATAGGGGGCAGTATTATAGTAGTTATATTCCTGTACATAGGGGGCAGTATCATAGTAGTTATATACTTGTACATAGGGGCAGTATTATAGTAGTTATATTCTTGTACATAGGGGGCAGTATTATAGTAGTTATATTCTTGTACATAGGGGGCAGTATTATAGTAGTTATATTCTTGTACATAGGAGCAGTATGATAGTAGTTATATACTTGTACATAAGGGGCAGTATTATAGAAGTTATATTATTGTACATAAGGGGCAGTATTATAGAAGTTATATTATTGTACATATGGGGCAGTGTTATAGTAGTTGTATTCTTGTACATAGGGGGCAGTATTATAGTAGTTATATTCTTGTACATAGGAGCAGTATGATAGCAGTTATATACTTGTACATAAGGGGCAGTATTATAGAAGTTATATTATTGTACATAGGGGGCAGTATTATAGTAGTTATATTCTTGTACATAGAGGGCAGTATTATAGTAATTATAATCTTGAACATAGGAGGCAATGTTATAGCAATTATATTCTTGAATATAGGGGAAGTATTATAGTAATCATATTCTTGTATATATGGGGCAGTATTAAAGTAGTGATTTTCAACCATTTCAATCATTTTTTGTTATCATTTTTTGTTATCATTTTCTTGATAATAGAATGCACTTATTTTATGAATTAAGCGGAAGGTTTTCAATATTACTCGCATGCTCTGTACTGTAAAACCATCCGAGGAAGGACAATGAGGCAAATTTACTAAGGGTCGCACGCACACTTTTGTCGGACTGGGCACCTTTTTCAGGTCTGAGACGGCTTGCACAGGTATTTAAGAAGTGTCTGCGCTGGGATTTTGGTGCACCCAACCATTTTGTGACGTAGCTGCGCTGGCTTCCATGCGACACAAATTAGGGGGCGTGCGGGCGGACAGTCTGACTGATTTGGACTAAGTGCGGGATATAAATCTTAAATTGTGTCGCAAGCCCTAGCACTTACATGCACCACTAAAGCATGGTGAACTCTGTCAGACCAGTGCAGGGAAGGTACACATGCATGATTTAGGGTGCAGGATCTTAGTAACGCACGGTGCATTATAGTCAGACAATGCACTTTATGTGAACTCCAGTGATCGGGTATGTGCCCCAATATGTCTTCAACAATTATAGTGCATTGTTATGTCAAGTTGTGACCTGAATTGCTCTTTTAATTCATAACCAGCCCACGTTGCATTTGTGTGTAAAGCAGCTTTCCTGTCATCAGCAGAATAAGAATGTTATTCTCTTCCGTCCATCCAGTAATAAAAGAGGATTATAAGAAGCTGAGTCACATGTCTTAGCTCTGCTTTCTTAATACTATGAACAGAAATGGAGATCTTACATCTAAGAGTGACTTATATTGTAGTATTGTAGTAGTGTGGTATTCTTATATTTGCACAAATGTAATGATTAATTTTAAACCCCTTTTTGTCTCTTTCTCTTTTAGTATGCCATATGGGCAGCTGTGTGGGTGACCTGGAATGTTTTTCTGATTTGCTTCTATATGGAAGTTGGAGATCTGTCTAAGGTAAGTTATAGAGTAATGCACCATATTTTTTTATTTATTAGGTTTCCTATTTGTATGTCTCCTTACCAGATAATAGGCTCCTTCATGCTATTTTATGTAATGGATGTAGATGATGCAGGTCTATCCCAATATTTCCCATAAACATTAGCACATATGCCCCCCCCCCTCTCTTTTTAACCATTTAGAGGACCAGGAAGAGGTCACATGATGCACTACAATGTTGGGTTCTTCTTCTAGTCCTCTGGTTGTGTTTGAGTTAATAATGGAAAAAACATTCTTCCAATGCCCTTAACAAAAAGAAGCCAACTCTTATTGAGCCTTTCTATATATTTATCTAATTTTTATATCAAACCTGCTGGAGTATTCCCCCCATACCAGTAGTAACATGACTGATACTTGTGGGCAAAGTTGATAAATGCTTCTTATAAGAGAAGAACTTGAAGGCTGATAGAATCTCAGTAATCCATAGAATATACAGTGCCTATTGGTTTGGTCAAATATCTTACCATCTTTTGTAGGCTTTATTAGCAAGGATGTAGTGACTTTTATGCAGCCACACTGCCACATGCTCCTTAAACCAAACGGCTCCCATCTGCTTGTCCTGGAATGCCAGTATTTAGCCAGCTGTCACTATGCCATCATGGCACACAGTGAGGATGAAGGAGTCTACGATGCATCTTAGTTGTAAAAGTTTCTCTTTGCTCACATATCACCAGTGGTGACAACAAGAAGAGCCTTGCATTGGGACTGGAAGCTGCAACTGACCAGGGCAAGAGTAAATGACTAGAAGCACTGTGGATGCCTGGGTACATTTTAGCTTATTGGGGACACTATGGACTTAGAGTCAATATCAACATTTGCAGAGAAAGATCTGGACTGCACATCCACATATTTTACAATAATCTATTGCCACTAGGTTACAATAATAAATCAAACTCAAGGTTCTTAGTTACAGTTTGATAACATTTCAGAAATCCACTAACCTCTTCACGGTGACCTTATTTTAGTGGGTTTTCTCACATTACCCATACTTCACATAACCCATACTTGCAGGCTAGGCTCCCATGTCTCTGGACCCCAGCACCACACAAGCACTATACCATAGAAACTGAAGATGCCATGCAACGATGCACCGTGTGAAAAGGTATTGAATGCTCAAGTAGAGCAAGTAAGTGCCCACTTCATGCAATTTTGTGCAAAATTTAAAACCCCTGGGCCAAATGGAGAGGAGTGGCAAGGAAAAATATGGAGACCACCTATTTGCCCTCAGATAGTTTCTGGGTTTCTGATCATTCAAGACCTGTTCACACAGTGGAGTACTGCATGACGTCTACTGTTTCTATTGTGCAGTGCATGTGGGGTCCCAGGGCCCAGAGCCTTGGGCACTTAGCCTGCCAATAGGGGAACTGGGGCGGTTGCTGGATCTTGGTCACCACTGTTGCTGTGTTGCAGCGATGGAGGATGCCATGTGATGCCACACTCACTAGCATAGGGACCCACTAAAATGAGGTCACCGTGAAGAGGTTAGTGGGCTTATGCATTTTTTCCAATCCTTAATTTTTTGTTGAAAATATTTTACATTTTTAACAGAATACAGTGGAAGTAAAAGTTGACAGCACAAAAACAGTAAATATCGATAGTACAGACATTGTGAGATGTATATTGACAGGTACATCAACATAGGTTATGACCTTAGACATATGTTAGCTAGCAAAATGGTTTTGTTAACAAACAGATCTTGTTTTTGAGAGAGAAACAGTGTCTCATATAATAAGGGATACATGTAAAAGAATAAAATTTATTAGAAAGAGTAAAATTACCAAACTGTCAAAAATATAAAAAAAACTATTCCTGGCACCAAATCAGTATAAGGCTATAATAACAGTATAGTGGGGGGGGTCCTAGATAAAGAGCCATGGGGAAGGGCCCTTCTGTAGGCTTCCAGTATCCAGTAATGACAAGTTTTGTTGTAAGGAAAATAAAAGAGGCTACTATTCAGGGGAGGTCTGTCTTCCATATGTAAGAACAGCAATGCTTGGTCAGGTGAAGGCTGGAGGCTTTTCCCAGCTAGAAATACCCAACTTTTTTCCTAGGTCACTAGTGAAGCAGTTTTCATTAAGAGGTCCTATAGAATCAGTCCATATACGGGGCATAGACTATTGCTAGTTCTCGAGAGACTGGACCACAATGTAAAAATATCTTTGTTACTTATGACATGGGAGATTCTTGAATATGTGAGTGGAAATTTTGACAATATCAGCGGACTGAAGTATGGAGCTGCGCAGCATTATTTTGACCAAACAAGTAATGCCTTTCCTTATCCAAGAATCAAGCTGTAGATCTGATGTCAACTATTCAAGCAAGGAGTATTGTCCTCTAATGAAAAAGAAGGTCTAATACTTAAGGTGTGAAATCTTCTCTGCAGAAATCTGAATATGTACCCAATATTTAGGTATTATCTGACCACTTCTCCCTAAATTGCTTGATTTGGGTGGCTATGTTATAGTACCACTTACGCATTTTCATCAAAGTGTAACTAAGAACCTCGGGTTCCATAGCTCTTTTTCTCCAAATGTCTGTATTTCTCGCTCAAATCTAAACTTAACCCATATTGTGTAGCTCTACATCTTTTGTGAATATGCTACTGTGCAACTCCTCTGTGCAGTCTCCTGCTTAAAGGTCCAAAAATTTAGCTCTTAGGTTAACTTTATGTAATTGTCCCCAGAGTTGTGCATCCAGATGTGAATACAATGCAAACAAAATAGGTGCTGGTTGTTAACTGCATCAGTCCATTGACAGATTTGTTGGCTGATATGAACATGTGTATAATCTGGCTGTTTTCCCTTTTTACCTTCGGAACAGGAAAGTGACCTACTCACGTTTCATGTGTCTCAGCATCAGTCATGGTGGAGCGAGCATGGTCCAGGATGTGTAAGGAAAGAGTCACCAGTTACTGGCATGCCTGGGCTGGAAAGTCACTCTTATGTATCCGTAGTTGGATGTGCCATAGAATACCAGTACATTGAGGTGTTACACAGTGCCACGCAGATACTTTTGGCGGTAAGAATAATCTTTTCATTTTTTTTTTATATTTACAGATTTTATGGTTAATTTTAAACTTTTCTCATTTCATAATTCCTTGTGATGGAAACACTGCTGTCTCTAGGGAGAATCTATAGCTGGATTCTTCCTGTACCTCCTGGTTCATGAATATAGTATCAGAACTATACAAGAGTAGTAGGAAAAAGGATTTCAACAACATATGTAACGATCCATAACAATGATTTAATTATGCTCTCATACCTTCTATTTGCAGGTATGTTATCTGTGGGGGAAGCCAAGAAAAGTGTACAGTGTAAAACACCATAAAACCAATAATCTGGGTAATCTCCAGCATAGTATACCATAGGCCCAGATCTCTGGGTCTGATACATGCATCAACCAGGCTCTCCTAAAGACAATATTACAAATGATATATTACTTCTCCTATCGCTCTTCTACATTGTCATGTATTTCAGTGCAGATGCTGGGTGCACCCTTAAGCACCAATGTTTCTATAGCTATCACACTGATAACACATAAAAGCAAGAAACCCCCCAAAATGGAGAAGTGTAAAGTGCATTTAGAACTGCATATTACAAGATATCATATTAAATCTAACTATTCATTTTACTTATCAGTCCATTTTGCTTTGTTTCTAGTCAGGCATTTTCTGTCAGTTTGCCAGTCACCCTGATGAATTATTCACATACTAATGACCTACAACGCCCCCCTCCCCTCGCCTTTGTGTGTCAGATGGCTGCCATTCTGCACCTCTGCTGGGGACACCGCCCAGGGCTGGTATGCTGCAGTGTAGAAGGGAACAAATGAGGACCCTACCAAATGTCATTCTCATCATAAGCATTTCTAACACAGCGGCATTGCTAATGTTACTGCCATGCATGTATAGATGATGGGACTTCTCTAGTAAGAGGGTCAGGTATCCTCCGGTTTCCTCCCACACTGCAAAACATACTGATAGGTTGATTAGATTATGAGCCCCATTGGGGACAGGGACTGATTTGACTAACTTTGTGCAGCGCTGCGTAATCTGTGTGCTTTATATAAATAAAGAATTATTATTAAAATTAGCAAATTTCACTGAACATGTGACACTAGCAGTGCAAATTTCTACTTGCAAAGCTATGAATGAGCCGTAATGATCTATAACAATAACTTTCTAATGCTGCAGTATTATTCACAACTACAATGCAATGTTGAAAGCTGTGTCCCTTTCAATCATCTGGCAGCCACCAGTCTGATATGGATATTCCAAGGATAAGTCTCCAATAATTGAGACCCTGTATGATCTTCTTAATAATAATAATTCCTTTATTTATATAGTGCACACAGATTACACAGCGCTGCACAGAGCTTGCCAAATCGGTCCCTGTCCCCAATGTGGCTCACAATCTAATAAACCTACCAGTATGTTTAGGAGTGTTGGAGAAAACCGGAGGATACATGACCCTCTTAATAGAGAAGTCCTATCATCTATACATGCATGGCAGTAACAATCTAAAAATATCTAAAAATAGACTGCATTTAAAACCGTTATTCTATAACACCAAAATTCTGAGAAACCCAAGCACAACATATATCATACAACATACATATACAAAATATATAAATGATCTTTATTAAATAAACAACTACTTAAATATATATGTACTTACTATCTAATTGTTTATTTAAAGGGAACCCTACAGCAAAAACTAACTTAAACGCTTAAAGACGCAGCCATTTTGTGAATTAAGGCTCAGCCCAATTTTTTGTGACCTGACATGCGTTGCTTTTTCATGGTGAAAACTTGTAAACAATTTACCTTTACAAAGTAACTTATATTATATATATCTTTTTTTTAGCATTTTTAAAATTCCTTTTTTTATAACAACGTTAGACAGCTTACAAATCAACAGCGAATTTCTAGATTTTTAAGGAAATTTTTGAATACAATTTTTGTGGCTCATTATTGTTTTTAGTTAGCATTGAAATATATATACGGTAATATTAGAAACCCTGTATAAATCACCACATTTTCAAAAATCCACTCCTCAAACTATTAAAAGCATCTTCTATGAAGCTGTTTGATTTGAGCTTAATAGTAATTAAAAAAAACATAGTTGAAACAAGAATGGTCTAATTTTGTTGGTAATACATTTATTTAGCCCTAACTGCAGATTTCCGAGCATGTCCGATTCCTGCAGGCAGTCATTCTCTTTTCACATTAGCGGGTGTGCGGCGGTCACCTGCTGATGTCATGCAGGCTGCAAACAAGAGATCATGTTCCATATGACTGTTTGTACTCTGTAATGTAGCATTTTATTTGTATACGTCCCCTATGATTTGTAAACTGCTACAAAATACGATGGCGCTATATAAATAAAGATTATTACTATTATGTTCCCTTTCATGTTTGTGCACATGAAGCCTAAGTGGTACGCTTTATAGTTTATTACAAACATTGGTTGAACCATGGTTGGCTCTGGTTATTTAAAGCCTTAGATGCCATGACCAGAGGGCACTCTCTTTGTGGCAACATAAATAACAGGGTGCAGGCTAAGTCCTTACTGTCACCTCCTGGCCACACCAGGTTTCTAAGCCTATTGAAGGCTACACTGATATCTCTCATTTCAGTCAGTCAAAATCATTTGAATATTTTGCAGTGATTCTGACATTTGTGTCCTCGACCTAAATGTCCTTTTCCAAAGAAGAACGGATTTTGCCTTTCTTGAAAAATTTACCTTCAGTGTAAATTGATCGATGTTATGAGGGGGTAATAGCCAGTGATATGTCATGCTAACATTTGTAAAGAAGACGTCCAACTTGTGCTGTTTGATTTTCTTTATTACTGTAATAGAAGTTCTGCCGTGTATATTGCAATGCAAATAACAAGCCCTGATGCTTGTGACCTTTCTTATGTGTGCTGTGCGCTACATAAGACTCCCACCCGCTCCCATCCCTGACACCCCCTGACTCCTTAACATTCCTGAGCCAATCCCCTGTCATCTACACATCCAGCTGAGCAGGGTCAAGAATTCCTGCTGGTAAAACTGATTTTCCCTACATATTTCTGCCATGCTCTCGGGTTGTTCTAATTACCACATATATTGCAAGGCAACCTGAACGGGTCAGTAAAGTTTCTTAAGTTACATGAGAATATTATTCTATTCAAGCTCAGATTTTACAACTTTAAAAAGGACATATGCACATGGCTGAATTACTGTGGAAGAACTGAACAGTAACGACCTAAAACACAATCTTAACCTATCCTGAAAGGTCACAAAAGCAATTTTGATGGCAAACACGGTTTAGCTCTGCTTCCTCCATGTCTGCCTCGCCACAGTTTCAGAAACCAAAGTCAAGTGTGAGATTTAATGGGAAAGAGAATATAAATGACATGTTCAACTACTGAGTTGGATTAAAAATTCTGGAAAACCAGGAAATGTAAATGCACCTTTAGGAGTTAAAATCTGCACATACATTCTACCATATGAACTGAACCTTAGGCTACGATTTGGTTTTTCGATTTGGCGTAAGGCCTTACGTTGGTGAAACAGAGCACAAATCATCTACATGACATTTACAGTGATATAGTAAAAATTCTGCCCCTAAATAGAAGCAGAAAATTTCCCTACAGGGATTAATCAGCCACTATAATACTGCCACTGATTTACAAGAATATAAATACCATAAAACTACTTCCTATGTCCATGAATATAACTACTGTATTATTCATCCTATGTACAAGAATATAACTGCTATAATACTGCTCCCTGTGTACAAGAATATAACTGCTATAATACTGCTCCCTGTGTACAAGAATATAACTGCTATAATACTGCTCCCTGTGTACAAGAATATAACTGCTATAATACTGCTCCCTGTGTACAAGAATATAACTGCTATAATACTGCTCCCTGTGTACAAGAATATAACTGCTATAATACTGCTCCCTGTGTACAAGAATATAACTACTATAATACTGCCCCCTATGTACAAGAATATAACTGCTATAATACTGCCCCCTATGTACAAGAATATAACTACTATAATACTGCCCCTATGTACAAGAATATAACTACTATAATACTGCCCCCTATGTACAGGAATATAACTACTACAATACTGCCCCCTATGTACAAGAATAGAACTACTATAATACTGCCCCCTATGTACAGGAATAGAACTACTATAATACTGGTCCTATATAAAAGATTTAACACTACTATAATACTGCCTTCTATATAGAATTATATAACTACCATAATCAGGGGCGCCGCTAGGTCAAAAGATCCGGGGCTCTTGCCCCGGATCTTTTGGCCAGTGCCCCGAATCTCCTCGGGTCAGCAGATCATCTGCCCCGCTGCCCGGGAGATTCCTTCCCTCTCGTTCTCATCACGATCTGTGTCCGCAGATCGTGATGAGAAGGAGTGCAGGCGCTGCTTTCCCCTGCAAGGACCTAGCCTCCGGGAGTTCCAGAGGCTGAAAGACCTGTGATGATGTCATGATCACATGACCGGCAGGGGAAAGCAGCGCACAGAAAGAGAGAGAGCTGCATCTGTGAGGTGAGAAACATGATAGGGACTAGGGAATGGCGAGAACATTGTGAGGCACATTATTTCCTGGGGGGACTGTGTGAGGCACATTATTTCCTGGGGGGCTGTGTGAGGCACATTATTTCCTGGGGGGCTGTGTGAGGCACATTATTTCCTGGGGGGCTGTGTGAGGCACATTATTTCCTGGGGGGCTGTGTGAGGCACATTATTTCCTGGGGGGCTGTGTGAGGCACATTACTTACTGGGGGGACTGTGTGAGGCACATTACTTACTGGGGGGACTGTGTGAGGCACATTACTTACTGGGGGGACTGTGTGAGGCACATTACTTACTGGGGGGACTGTGTGAGGCACATTACTTACTGGGGGGACTGTGTGAGGCACATTACTTACTGGGGGGACTGTGTGAGGCACATTACTTACTGGGGGGACTGTGTGAGGCACATTACTTACTGGGGGGACTGTGTGAGGCACATTACTTACTGGGGGGCTGTGTGTGAGGCACATTACTTACTGGGGGGCTGTGTGTGAGGCACATTACTTACTGGGGGGCTGTGTGAGGCACATTACTTACTGGGGGGCTGTGTGAGGCACATTACTTACTGGGGGGCTGTGTGAGGCACATTACTTACTGGGGGCTGTGTGAGGCACATTACTTACTGGGGGGCTGTGTGAGGCACATTACTTACTGGGGGGCTGTGTGAGGCACATTACTTACTGGGGGGCTGTGTGAGGCACATTACTTACTGGGGGGCTGTGTGAGGCACATTACTTACTGGGGGGCTGTGTGAGGCACATTACTTACTGGGGGGCTGTGTGAGGCACATTACTTACTGGGGGGCTGTGTGAGGCACATTACTTACTGGGGGGCTGTGTGAGGCACATTACTTACTGGGGGGCTGTGTGAGGCACATTACTTACTGGGGGGCTGTGTGAGGCACATTACTTACTGGGGGGCTGTGTGAGGCACATTACTTACTGGGGGGCTGTGTGAGGCACATTACTTACTGGGGGGCTGTGTGAGGCACATTACTTACTGGGGGGCTGTGTGAGGCACATTACTTACTGGGGGGCTGTGTGAGGCACATTACTTACTGGGGGGCTGTGTGAGGCACATTACTTACTGGGGGGCTGTGTGAGGCACATTACTTACTGGGGGGCTGTGTGAGGCACATTACTTACTGGGGGGCTGTGTGAGGCACATTACTTACTGGGGGGCTGTGTGAGGCACATTACTTACTGGGGGGCTGTGTGAGGCACATTACTTACTGGGGGGCTGTGTGTGAGGCACATTACTTACTGGGGGGCTGTGTGGGCACATTACTTACTGGGGGCTGTGTGAGGACATTACTTATGGGGGGGCTGTGTGGGGGACATTTCTTGGAGCGTGTTCACACATGGCACTAGCACAGGTCTTGGTTTGATCACATATATTTTCCAGTAATACACATGTGATGGGTAACACGCACCTGGTTTTGTTTAAATGCAAGACAAAGTGTGAGCGCAGCCTTTCAGTATTTGGGGAAATTGTTAGGGGCGGCAGCAGGATAACACTGCCAGGGAACCAAGGTGTAGGGACAATGAGGAACATAAGATGTGGGGATGGGGATTTCTCCTGTGTTCTCTGTAGCTGTATATACCAGAAGTAACCTTGTTATTGGCACAGCCACATGTGAGGGGGTTATGTACAGAAGGGGGCATTACTGAAAGTGCAATACACATGCATTGGGGCCCGTGCCCCGGATCTTTTACCACCCTAGCAACGCCCCTGACCATAATACTACCTCCTATGTACAAGAATATAACAACAATAATACTGCTCTTTATATAAAATAATATAACTACTTTAATACCTCTTCTTATGTACAGGAAAATAACTCCCATTTTACTGTCCTCCATGTACAATAATATAACTACCATAAAACTGTGTGTTGCTGCACCCATGATAACTATGCCTTTCTCTCTTCTGCAGCTTCTGGGGTTTGTGTATGCCTGTTATGTCACCAGCGTGTTCACAGAAGAGGAGGACAGCTGTAAGTATATCTTCGTATCAGACTAGTTTTTATTCACACTAAGAGGAGTGGAAATGATGGCTGTCACTGGGCTCAGCGGTGTGTCCTGGTATTCAATGTATGGACAGGCCTACTACCACCAATCCTCTGCAGAAGTTGCCTGGAGATACAATGAAGTTACTTTCATGTGATTCCTCTGTAAATCCTCACCTGCTCTCCTGTTCTCTTCAAATCCGGCCATTTATGTATTTTTCTCTCCTTTATTCTAATCTTTCTTTCCTTAATTGTTCTCCCATCCAATATCATAATGCTTTTGTCATAAAGGTCTTATTTAGGAAACCTGCTGCATATGATATAAAGGACATGACATGGCTTGATACCAGTCAATTGCCTGTACCAAGAGCAATGCTCCCTCTTTGCTATGACAGTGTCAATACAGCTCCAGTAATATCTGTAGGACTACAATACACTACAATACAAGTAATAATACATCTTTATTTCTATAGCGCAATCATATTCCAGTGCACTTTACAGGACATGAGGTGCATATACAGAAAAGATAAGACATTACAGAGAAATAACATAATCAGATAAAACAATAGGACTAACTACCTATATACTACCTACTAAAATATATACTTTTTTCTCATTTGCTTATATCTCTATTTTTTGTCTATGATTATGGGGGCTGCCATACTGTCTTTACTCAATTAACAGTATTTAGTGATATGCTTTATAGCAGTGTCAGGACCATGGACTGCAACTGCATCAGGATTTGCTTCTTCTAAGTATTCATAATGATATTTGGTTAGTATGAGGCTGTGTTAACACGTGACTTTTACATTGCGTTTACAAATGGCCAGGGCTTGGTCAGATTGCATCTGCTTCTCCAGTGAAACGCATCCAGCTGAGCCCCCCACCCCAACCCGGGGCTTTTGCATTGTATTTGTAAATGCAATTCAAATTCCATGTGTGAATACAACCTTGACAAAGGAGATCAAGTATTATACAATCTCTTAGTGATCATCAATTGTGATTCCTAGATAATACTAGGGAATAAAACTGCTATAGGACTATTACCATGTGTACCCCAATTCCATAGGCTATGACCCTCTTATGCCCCACTTACTATAAACCCCATGTGCACCCACATATATTCTATATATTATGATATCACTCTACACCCACTACCAAAGACCATTAGGCTCTGTGTTCCCATCCCTATGTATTATGACTCAGTGGGCCCCCTCTCCTTTAGTTTATTAAACTATCGGGTCTATGGAAGCCAGGGCCGCCATTTGGGGTGTTTAGTGGGACTATAGTAACAGGCGCAGCTATGAGAATGGTCTAGTTAGTCCCAGTATTGCCAATATGTAGAAAAATTATGGATCAATTTTAACATTTTATACACAAGGGGTCTGTATCGTATCTTTGTTGTAATCTTGGTTCTGGTAATGTATCTTTATTATCATTTTGGTTCTGGTAACATATCTATTCAGTAAGCTTGGATCCTGTACTGCTTCTTTGCAGCAATCTTAGTTCTAGTAACATACATGTGTTGTAATCTTGATTCTGGCGCAGTATCTATGAAGTTATTTGGGTTCTGATAATGTATCTAGCAGTAGTAATGTATCTAGAAGTAGTAATCTTTCTTACAGTAACATTTTAAAGTAATAATCTTTGTTCTGGTAATGTAGCTATGTAGTAATATTGGTTATCGTAACATATCTGTATAGAAACCTTGGTTCAAGCCCTATATCTATTGTTCGGGTTGGGTAACACAAAAGACAGGGGATAGTGTGCCCTGAGCTTGCCCCAACCTCTGTCCCTTCCTATAACCCCCCCCCCCCCCCCCGCTAAACCGTGGGGCGACTACTTGAAGACTCGAAATACACTGGATAAGTGTGGGAAGGGAAACATAAACAGACTGACAAACATAAAACACAAAAGAATGGTAAACTAGCCGGAGTCACAACAAGAGGGTACGTCAAGAGCAAATTCAGTAAGCAAAGAGTCAATGTCAAAAACTAGCCGAGGTCACAACAACACAGATACAGATACAGAGCAATACAACCTAATGCAGCGAGCGAGTGATGAAGGGTTTTCAAACACTGGCACAGGTGACTAGTGAAGCTGCAATTTATGCAGCCAGAACTCCACCTCCAGAACCTGATAGGAGCTGGACAGCTTCTGGGAATTAACCCCTCATGGTGCAGAACAACCAGGCACCATGCAGAGGTACCACAAGTCCCAGCAGTTCCGAACACAACTCCTAGACAGCGCGAGATCTTAGCAGCCGCTGCTCGGGACGAGAGGTGGAGTTTGCGCGGATACGCGCCGGGGGTCGGAGAGCGCTGCTGGCACCAGCAGAAGAACCAGAAGTCCCAGCATTCTCCCTAGCGAACCTGACATCTATGTTGTAATCTTGGTTCTGGGTTTATGCCAATGTGTTCCATTGCTGTTCCTATGTAAGTTCTGGTAGCATATCTATGTAGTAGTCTTACTTGTTGAACTGTTTCTATGTAGTAATCTTAGTTCTGGTGCTGTATCTAGGTAGTAATCCTGATTCTGGTCTTTTATATATTTGGTAACCATGGTTCTGCTAATGTGTCTATGTAGTAATCTTGGTTCTGGTAACGTATCTATGCAGTAATCTTGGTTCTGGTAATGTATCTATGCAGTAATCTTGGTTCTGGTAATGTATCTATGCAGTAATCTTGGTTCTAGTACTCTATATATGTAGTAACCTTGGTTCTAGTGCTGTATCTATATAGTTAGTTTTGTACTGTCCCTAATGTTTTATTGCAGTTTTTATTCACTGAATATCAGCTTATCTAAAACCATTTGGGTTGGCCACAATCTCTTTGCAGGGATCATGGTAGCCTTAAACATATGTATTTGATGTAGTGTAGTATATGATTGAAAAGTAATGGCGTATGAAGGGACCCACAAAATTCCTATTGACAGCCCTGATGGCAGCTACTGAAATGTCCTCTCCTTGGGTCTAATACAGCCCTGGGTGTATGGGAGAGTTTTGTAGACATGCTCTTTACAAATAATTTATAGTCAGTAGTAGAAGGAGTTTTCTATATGTGTATTATTTTTTAGTGTGGGATGTAAATGAGGTGTAAATGAGCTGTTTTTAGACCTAGAGACCAGGGTGAAAAGATGGAGACATGGGAGACATTTATAAGGACTTGTACACTATTTTTTGGCGTACAAGTCCTGAAATAATGACAATTACTTGAGAAACGCCAGTAACACCAATTATTTTCCCCTTTATGCCATCTCCACACCAAGTAGATATGGCTGCCGGCGGAGTGTGCCAGCGTGGGAAGTTCCTGCACACTCACTAAAACCTGCTAAAATTCACTTCTAAATGTTTTCAGGTTTTTTACACAAAACAGGCAGAGGTCTAAGAGGCCAGGCACAGGTCCTGATATATACTTCATGGCAGGGGGGCTAGGCTTCCATCATACGTTGGTCCATGGACTGTTTTTTACGTATCATCAAAAAACTTTTAGTTACACATTCCCTTTAAATGCTCAACCTTTTCCTTATTTCATCCTTAGTTTAGTGGGTTCCATAGAATCTGCCATGTATCTTAGATACATCTATGGACATGGCCATAAATTACCCTGTATCATCCATTCCTTGCATTCTTTCCCACTGATTCATCTATTTCTTGTCCTTTGATCTTTCATCTTCTCTTTTCATCTTTAGTTTAGTCCTGCCTTCATCCTCTTCTCCCATAACTCCTGCATGTCCATTTCATTGGTTTTTCTTTTATTTTAAGCATTTATTTCTTTCAGTTGATTTCATTGGTGGATTTGATCCATTCCCTCTCTACCATGTCAATGAAAAATCCAGTCACCTGCTATTCAAGCAGACTTACCTGTAAGTATAAGTCAATAAGAAGAAACAGAAACCCATCTCTGGTGTTTGTCATATGCCAATAGCCAATTTCCCACTGTCAACAAGGAACACCCATGAAGCGGGGGGGAACACCCATGATACCTTCCAATATATGCCACTACCGTTCTAGGAGTAATAACAGCTTATGGCTGGAGCTAGAAGACCATTTTAGACTTCTCATGGATACTGTATAGACCCATTAATATCCAGCTTTCTGTTCTGGGAGATAGCTGTGTTAACTTTATTTCAAATGCTTACCAAATTATTTAACCAAGTATGGTTGTTGGTTGCCTAGTATGGAATTAAACCTTCTTTCAAAAGTAAGTAACATTTAAAAATGGTGCATACATGTATGCATAGGTTTCATTATGTATGTTGTGTAGATTCTGTGGTACTTCCTATGTAGAGCGACATCAATGTTTTGCTGCTTGCGGCACTGTGCACTTACCTAACATTTCTTATCCTACACTTAGCCTTAGTTACGTCCTGTATTAAATCCCAGAGCTGTACTCATTGTTCTGCTGGTAAAGTCCCAGTGCAAGTACATTTCAATACTTACACTGCACAGAATTTGAATTACCTTCTGTATTACATCTAGAACTTACTTACTCACGTCTCAACTGCAGTATTTTTGTCTTGTAGGTAAGTAATGTATGTACCCCATTTATCAATGTAGTTGCAACTTTGTAATGACACATTTAGCCTAACACAGATTCTAAACCATAGGTGCACATCCATGGGGTTTTTGGTCTAGTAGGCCACATTTTGTAAAACTTCATGGAGTTGCACTTTTTACCACTTTCCAGGAAGCCCCAAATACTGTAGTTCAGCACAAAATGTCACCCTTCACTAAGCATGATCTTAGTGAATTGCGGCACAGTGCATGATCGTTGGACAATGCACTAAGAAATTCATGGGCCGGGTAAGTAAATGTGCCCCAATGCCCTCACTTAGATAGCACAGGGACCCCCTTTAGATAGGCCCCTTCCATAACTCCCATTCCCCAGTACGGTGGCCAGTAAAAGAAAAAAGCTCACCTTCTACAACCTTCTCCTCTTTGTTCTTGGCCTGTGGTTTTTCTCACACAGGAGGCCAACAGCAGCATGATGAGACTGCCGCCCGGTAATATTTCTCCAACTATATCAAGCAATCAGCAGTATGTGCGTCTTAAAGACGCAAATACCAATAATTACTATTGAGGGCTGGGATAGCACCTCCTAGGTTGGGAAGCAATGGGTGGTGCCCTAGGCGAATGCATACCCTCACCTACCCCCTGTCCCACCCCTGATTATTATTATGAGCCGGGATGGCACCCCCCAGGCTGAGAGGCGAGGGTGTCGCAGGGCAACACAAGATACCACCCTAGAAATGTCAAATACTACAGTGCCCAGTAACCCCAAACAAGTAAAGTCCTGCACAAAATTTTTCCCAAGCTGTCTCAAACAGATGTCAGACAGTAAGTAGTACAGACTCCAGACCAGACAGTGAATTAATACGGCCCTCAGATCAGACAATAGATCTGTGTTAGATAAGTCATGCAATATATGTGCACTTTTACTATCAGTGTATAATAGTGAAGAGTCAATGACATTATTAGATTGTGCCAGATTATCAGTGGCCGATGCTGAATAATTCATCAATCTATTCTGGATTTTACACCTGCTTATTGTCTTAGGTTACGATAGAAAGATGTGGCAAAATGTTTTATTACAATTTCTTTGACTTAAGTCATACAAACCGTAATGTTTAAAAATAAATTTTTATTGTAAATTTATTCATAAATATGCCACAGTTACTCAGCCAGCAGATAGTTATCAGAGATCGGAAATGAAACACGTGGTGCAATTTAGGATGTATATAAGTAATGTCATGTACACTATATAAACAGTGGAGCAGACTTGGTTTTACACAATTTTACAACTATAATGACACAGTTGGCGAGGCCTCAGGAAAGGGGCATCCCGTAAAAATTCTGCGAATGCACCAAAATGTGGCATACTTTTCTGCCTTAAAGGACACCTGTCATCAGGTCTCTGTCACTATTTCTGTCACCTCTACCTGTTGGAGCAGCTCACAAGGAACCCATCACAACCTTTATCTAGTCAATTCATGCATTACTAATTGTAAAATCATCTTGTCTTTATTATGTAAATGAGGCTGGTCACATGGTCAGAGGCAGTGATGTCACCCCTGTTCTCCCTCCCCTCTCCTCCCCCTGCTCATGTCTGTGTGTAATGTATAGTAAAGCATTGCTAGTGTCTGTGCTTTATCTGCTGACATGCTGCATCCTCCTAATACACATGTGTGAGACACAGACATCAGCTACACAAGTACCTGACATGTTCTGCTATAACATGGCTGCCTGGAGCTGTTGTATCTATCCTATACACACACACAGGATGCAGGGGGCATGGCTGCCAGCACCAGGAAGCACATGGAGAAGACATTACACCATTATACAGACTGTTATTCATGTGTATAGGAGTATCTCTTACACACAGGACGCACGGGGCACCAGTACCAGGAAGCACATGGAGGAGACATTACACCATTATACCTCACACCATTATACAGGCTGTCAGTCATGTGTATAGGAGTATCTCATACACACAGGATGCAGGGGGCGCCAGCACCAGGAAGCACATGGAGTAGCCATTACACCTCACATCATTACACAGGCTATCAGTCAAGCACTGGGGGCATCGCTGTGCCTCCCACTCATGAATAAGCCGGACAGCTTGAATATGATAATGACTCATTGGACATTTCACAGGTAATTTGCATACAGGTTTAGGACCTTATTGCTTAAGTTTACAGGCATATAGAGGGACAATGAAGGGATAGAGGCAATGCTTTCTAATGGCAGTTTATGAAATTATATTTAGTTTAGGTGGTTAATTTGGCTGACGGGTTCTCTTTAAGGTAAGCAGACTCACAGGAGGTGCAGAGTATGTCTAGACAGTCTTAAAATATGCCAGCTTTACCATCGACATTAGACACTTTGCTAAATATGGAGCAGCACAATACTGCCTTGTATTACTTTGCACTGCCTTAGTTTGAGACACTTTTGATAGGTTACCCTAATGACTTCAGCAGAATCATGAGTGCAGCTCTGGAGCACAATCTAGGCTGTAACTCAAGAGAAGTACAGAATAAGTAAGATGTGTATGTGACAGCAAAAGGATACTCTTCTGTATAGCTAAAAATTCTAAAAAAATATATATAATTTGTTTTTGTTTGCTTTTTAAAAACATTACATATTATATTTTAAAACCTATAGCTACTTTATCCTTAGTGAATTTTTAAGTGGCCAGTATAACGTCAGATATAGAATAAGTAGTGTAAGGGCCCTTTAACTGCGCAGATCTAGGCCTGCAGCTCATGGGGAGGATTTAGGTGGTGAGTAATAGGTTGTGCAGGGAATATGATCGCTGTCATTTTTGGAGAGTGATGACAATTCTCAAGCCGGAGATTAAATATTGATCAAGGAATTTTCCTCTCAGTCTTTAGAAATGGCTGGTTTCACTGTTGTAATGCTAAGTTGTGCCATCAACCTCTTAGTAAGAGTATCAAAAAAAAAGTGACTACTGTATGTATGTTTAGTTAAGATGGTAATAAGCATAAACTAGCTTTAAGGTGCCAGCTGTGCCAACTGCCCCCTTTCTCCATAGGCATGCCTGCCTGGATGAGTGCATGTTAGTCTCCATGGGGAAGAAGGAAATGGACACTGCTCACCTGCCGTTATATATGGTGACCGATCTCCCCTGATAACTAAAAGACTGAAATCCAACTGCCCGTCCCCCTCTACCCAAACATCTATATTAGGGGGCAAAGTAAGGAAGCCCCATATACCTTATATGTGTGAGCCATTGCCCTCAAAAGTTCTCAAAAAGTTTGTATAGCACCATCATAATCTGCAGCGCTGTACATATCATATATATATACACATACACTCACCGGCCACTTTATTAGGTACACCATGCTAGTAATGGGTTGGACCCCCTTTTGCCTTCAGAACTGCCTCAATTCTTCGTGGCATAGATTCAACAAGGTGCTGGAAGCATTCCTCAGAGATTTTGGTCCATATTGACATGATGGCATCACACAGTTGCCGCAGATTTGTCGGCTGCACATCCATGATGCGAATCTCCCGTTCCACCACATCCCAAAGATGCTCTATTGGATTGAGATCTGGTGACTGTGGAGGCCATTTGAGTACAGTGAACTCATTGTCATGTTCAAGAAACCAGTCTGAGATGATTCCAGCTTTATGACATGGCGCATTATCCTGCTGAAAGTAGCCATCAGATGTTGGGTACATTGTGGTCATAAAGGGATGGACATGGTAAGCAACAATACTCAGGTAGGCTGTGGTGTTGCAACAATGCTCAATTGGTACCAAGGGGCCCAAAGAGTGCCAAGAAAATATTCCCCACACCATGACACCACCACCACCAGACTGAACCGTTGATACAAGGCAGGATGGATCCATGCTTTCATGTTGTTGACGCCAAATTCTGACCCTACCATCCGAATGTCGCAGCAGAAATCGAGACTCATCAGACCAGGCAACGTTTTTCCAATCTTCTACTCTCCAATTTCGATGAGCTTGTGCAAATTGTAGCCTCAGTTTCCTGTTCTTAGCTGAAAGGAGTGGCACCCGTTGTGGTCTTCTGCTGCTGTAGCCCATCTGCCTCAAAGTTCGACGTACTGTGCGTTCAGAGATGCTCTTCTGCCTACCTTGGTTGTAACGGGTGGCGATTTGAGTCACTGTTGCCTTTATCAGCTCGAACCAGTCTGCCCATTCTCCTCTGACCTCAACAACGCATTCCCGCCCACAGAACTGCCGCTCACTGGATGTTTTTTCTTTTTCGGACCATTCTCTGTAAACCCTAGAGATGGTTGTGCGTGAAAATCCCAGTAGATCAGCAGTTTCTGAAATACTCAGACCAGCCCTTCTGGCACCAATAACCATGCCACATTCAAAGGCACTCAAATCACCTTTCTTCCCCATACTGATGCTCGGTTTGAACTGCAGGAGATTGTCTTGACCATTTCTACATGCACTGAGTTGCCGCCATGTGATTGGCTGATTAGAAATTGAGTGTTAATGAGGAGTTGGACAGGTATACCTAATAAAGTGGCCGGTAAGTGTATAAAAGTGACAAAGTGAAATTCAAATATATCGCCTGCAAATTAGACACATGGAAATAATAAATTTGATGGTGTAGAAGAGGATGTATGTGGCACTTCAGAAATGTGTAGCTCTCTGGTATGTAATATCATAGAATTATTCAGCCTGTACTTTCTGGTATATGAATAGAACCTACAACTAGGCAGAACAGTATTAATGGAGATAGCTACACAGTAACTGAGGCACAGTGGGGGTTTTTTACGTGGGAAAACACCAGAAAATGAGGACATTCCAGGTTTAGATACATCCCTTCCCCCCACCCTCTATTAATGACATTTTTAAGAAAAACAATAACATTGCTGTGTGGCTGAATATTGAGGAAAGGGGCTCATTAGTCTAATTACAAGTTAATTATCATCATAGACGTGAGAACTGGACACAATGCAACTCATTCACAGGATTAGGATGGGTTTCTCTACAAATATTCAGCCAGTTCATCTTGAGGAGGATACACATGACACAACCACCACACTATTAAAGGGAACCTGTCACCAGGAGACCCATTTTTAGCACTCCCCCAGTCCCCACAGAGCATAGTACATACACTGCCAAAGTGTTTTTGTATAAAAAAAAAAAAAAAGATGTGTTATATTGTACCTTTCATTATCATTTGCTGTGTGACTAGGCAGTTGCCAAAGAGGAGGGACTGGAAAGGAGCAGTTCCCCCCCACCCTTGGGAAACATGTGACCTTTTCAAATATATGAATAACTCCCCTTACTCTGGATTGGCTGTAGAGTAGCAGGGGCCTTCGCTAAACCCAGTGATGGGTGTTTTCATATATTTGAAAAGGTCACATGTAGAAGCTGTTCCCCAAGGGTGGGGGGGGGGGGGGAGACTGCTCCTTTCCAGACCCTCCCATTTGGCAACTGCCTATTCACACAGAAGATGCTAATGAAAGGTACAATATAACATTTTTTTCTGTAAAACCTATTTTTAATACAAAAACATTTTGTCAGTATGTACTATGCTCTGTGGGGACTGGGGGAGTGCTAAAAAAATTGTCTCCTGGTGACAGGTTCCCTTTAAGTGGTATAATACTGCCCCTTAGGGTGCATTTTTTTTTCAATGAATCCATTAAAGTTTTTACAGTTATTCAATAGGGAATCCTAGCCACCATTTTTAATGTCAGTTATATTTTTTTAAATGACCTTTTGACTTATTGGACAAGGGGTCTGTGAAAACAGATGTGTGTGACTAGGATTGTGAGTGCACCTCACAATGTAACAGTATGTGCAGCTACAGTACAGTGGGGCTCAGGTAACACCCTCCCTCAGAGCCCTTCTGGTTCATTAGTTAATTGTAAATATTGATTTTAGAAGAAAGGAGACCATAGATAAAAGATTACCATAGTCACAGTGCCTGGGTCTATGAGAAAGTCCCTGGTTTATCATGCTTGGTTTTGATGGTAGATTTGCTTTAAGGGTGCATCCACACTTGAAGGTTTTCAGATTCGAAGTTTGCAGTTTTTGAAAATAAAGGCAGGCGCTACTCTTACTCCATTTCTGGATTCTACATCAAAAACTGCATCTAAAAAAATTGAACAAGTGGTCGCACCCTCAAATGTATTACATTTAGTGCATGTGTTGTTCACAGTCATGTGCTTCTGCCCTTAAGATACCAGTACATGAATGTGCTAAAATTGTCAGACTTCTACAATTTGTCACTGACATTGCTATCAGCTAAAATAATTGTACTTTGTTCAATTCTAATCTGATTACTTTTTTTTGCACCCCAGGCCGTCGTAAGTGAACTGCTGCAGTGCCATGTACAAGAAGCAGAGCTTCAGAGGTCGGCTGTCTATAGAGTACAAGTGCCACAGTGACTTGAAGCATGATGCTGGCTCCTTGTTTAAAGGGATCAGATTTAGATCAAGAACACCTTATGGCCTCATGGAACCAACAAAGACTTCTCTTCTGGTTACCTGGAAAGGTGGAGGAGCGCAGAAACTATGGATTGCATTGGGACTTCCACCTTGTTTTGTGCCATCCTAGAAGGTCAAGACTTACCCACCTGTGATATTTGGTCTCACTCATTCTACCATTTCCATCACTCATTAGAACTTCACATGGCTGAATGGGCCAGTCCAAGGGGGGTTATATAGACTATGGTTCAATGGGACCAATAAGCCCTAGCCCACATACCCAGTCATGCTCCATGGATCTGGATTTTTAACTCTTCCCCCACCCCACCCCCAGTGATTTCCCAGGGTTTATTTAATTAAAAGGATTTCCAATTTAATTCTTATTATCCCTGCCTTTGTATGACCATCACCAAGATTCTATTAGACTGGGTTCACATCCGAATTGTGTTTTAAAATA
Source organism: Engystomops pustulosus (assembly GCF_040894005.1). Classification (NCBI taxonomy): domain Eukaryota; kingdom Metazoa; phylum Chordata; class Amphibia; order Anura; family Leptodactylidae; genus Engystomops; species Engystomops pustulosus. Next base: position 125,927,167 of record NC_092416.1, read on the forward strand.
TGCATTTTACCAAAATCAGGTCATGGTAGGGTTACATGTATTAAGAGGAGCGCAATAGACTTCTGAATAAAGTCTACAGCAGGGCCTCGCTTATGAAAATCCAGTCCGCACAAGAGTGGCATGAGGGATGCAAAAGGAAGAGGGGCGGGGAGCATTGCATGTAGCCAATCAAGGCCAGCAAAATCTAGGTGGAATCATTGAAGTTATGAGTAATACTAGTTGAGTCAACACTGACCCCTTGTGGCCCATAGAAGAATTATGCTGCACAAAAGGGAGATTAGGATCAATAGCGTGTTACACTGGAATCTTACAGACATGTATACGTCAAGAGAATTGGAAGTAGATTTCTTTCATTCTTAATCACTGACCTTGAATTCATCACAAATTATCTAAAATGATTAAAGTGGACAACTGGCTTATACATAACCCATATGAACAGAACATTGGGACAGTGGATACCCCATGCCATTTTAGAGAACTGACACATAAGGGCACGTTTACTGAGAGCAGTGCAGAGGGCACCAAATTCATGATTTCTGGAACACGTTCATGAATCTGGCGCTTTCCTGCAGTGCCCAGACAGAGGGCACCACTTTTTTGGTGCAACTTTAACATAGAATTGTGTCGCACACTGTAGGACTTTGCATGTTAAATCTGGTGGACAGTCCAATGCCTAATTTGTGTCACGACTAGTGCAGCTGCCCCACAGAACGGTGGTGTGCAACACATTTGTGGTGCTGATACTTCAACACCTGCGCAAGCAGGTTGCACCTAAAAGAACATGCAAATCCGATGGAAAACTGGCGCACCACTCCTAAGAACTTATGGTACCATTTTCCTCAGAAGAGCAAGTCACAGTACATCATATTTATAAAACGTTATATACTTTATTGCAAAACTTCCAACTGCATATTACCATCCCACTCCTTATAATATTCAAAGATTAAATATAAATCCCCATGTCATAGGTCAGTACAGGCCACCATCATGCACACCAGTTCATTGTCCAGGAGTCCTCAGTGACAAAGCTGCCATAGAGAATAGGACCCATTGAAGAACCTGTGAGGAGGACAGTAAAGAGTTAGTCCAGAAGACAGTCACAAGATTAGACATTTATCAGAGGAACAGCCTCCATAGGATGAACTTCCCTAGGCCAGTTTCACTCCTAGTGCTGTATCACTACTATGCTACCTTGTCCCTGGCAAGGTTGTTGGCCTGGTGTGCTCTTCACCACAGGACTTAAGGGATCCCCCTGTAGGCCCAGGTAACAACACATTCAGTGTTATGCATCAGTGAAGTATCTGGTCTGCTTGGGACTGCAGGAGGAGAAGATGTGGGCAGGTTCAGATCATCATTGGAGCTCCTGTTCTTGTTTCTACAATTCTTCCTGTTCAGGGGTTGTGATGGGAAGCTCCAATGGCAATCTGAATTTCCCCTCCTGTCAACGATATTGGTTTCCTTAAAACTGTTGAAAGCTGTGGTACAGCATGGAGCAAGAAAACTGCAATAAGTGGGTGAGGCTTGCAGTTTGGGCACTCCAGTTTCTTAAAAAGGTCTACAATCACTGTTCATTGTTTGAAGAGCACTATAAGAGTAGTAATAGCCTATAGTTTACATAATTTTAGAATAAATTTCACATGTCATGTTGAAGGAAATTTATACAAACTGAAGAGTAAGACGCTACACCCAGAAGAAGCCATGGTGTGAGATACCCCGAGTCAGGAAGTTTGTTGGGGTCCTGTCTACTTGTGATATGCAGATGTGCATACATCAGTGTTCAATAATCTATGTGCCAACCTGATTCTACTTAAAACCTGACAAGGACACCCAACGTAGTGCCTTCCCCAGCGTGGGACTGTAGCGGATACAGGAGTTGGTGACAACACACATGCACCAACTTACTCACCACTACAGTGTTGAAAATAAAAGTCCCCCCTGCTGAATGAATTTGGAATAGCACATTTACCTAGTGTTTACCAATGCTTTCATTGCCCATTTTGAGATCATGAGACCTGAACCCGCCCCCATTGGGCTGTAGCACTGCACAGAGCAAGTAAGGCAAAGTTTGCACACATGCATTCAGCAGGGTTGGTTACAAATTAATGGGGGGAGGGGGGCAAAACAGGAAGAGGGATATTTTATACATAACAGGGGGCTTGGCATCATATTATGAAGTTGCACTGTAGCATACCTGTTCAAGACATCAGGACATGAAGGCCCGTACTCTGCCTCTGATTGTTGCCCTGCAGATTGGGCAGTGTCTTAGATTAGGGGCACAGTCCATGCAGACCACCAGATGTCCACATGGCACAAATACCATCGATACATCCTTGTCCATACACACTTTACACATTCTCTCTTCCTTCAGCCTCCGGAGCTGCTCGTCAGTGGTAAGAACAGCATCTGCAACAAGAAACAGTCATATCCTACAGCAACTGACATTTTACAACATAAGGATATTAAAGGAGCTCCTTACAGTGGATGGGGGCACTGCCTAACCAATACAAGGGGAAGTAGGCACTACCAAGAAGAATTTTAGATCTAAAAATGATTAATAAATGTAAAATACCCACAAAATATATTATATCAACATGTGATTGACAAAACCACCAGGCATTGGCATCATTCCCGTTACGCCAGTTCCATGCCAAGGGGGCATGGAAGGGGCATAGTCAATTGAGTGGGCCTTAGAGTAATGTTCCCATGGTCTAGGCAGTTTTTAGCATTCCCATGGTTTTTGTTCAAAACTACCCAACTAGCACAGTTAAGGCCTCCGTTGTTGCTCTACTCCAATATGCAAATCCATCTGTATTTGATCCACAGAACAGTCTCACCAGCTTTTGAAATGGTTAAATAGAGGAGTTCCTCCTGGCTTTCTGTGAATTTCCTGTAATAGTCTCAACAGTGGACCTCGTTCCACGAAGATCCTGTGCTGGAAATTTGGTACAGATTGTGCAGATTACCGGGGTAAACAAGTAAAAATGTTTTATTATCTTATACTCAAAAATACGTCATCAGGCCCCAGAAGAAGCCAGAGTGGGCGAAACCTAGGTCGGGCAAGCTGTTTGGCGTCCATATGGACTTTTATGTGATGCACACTTTTATAAACGTACTTTTGAGAGTATAAGATAAAACATTTTTACCCCGGTAATCCGCACTATCTGTACCAAATTTCCAGCACAGGAACGAGGTCCACTGTCGAGACTACTGCAGGAAATTCACAGAAAGCCAGGAGGAATTACCGAGGAACTCCTCTATTTTAACCATTTCGAAAGCTGGTGAGACTATTCTGTGGATCAAATACAGATGGATTTGCATATTAGAGTAGAGCACTAACTTCTTTTTGGTTTTGTTTGCATTTTGTGGCCGATTGGGAGTGGGCCTTGTTAGTTGCTCCTCTGCTTTTATTTGCATTAGTCTGAACATCAAGCTAGTGGATTTGACTTAGTTGTAGACTACCCTTTTTGTCTACATTGAAATACTGGCAGATGACAATTGTTGCATTTCGACCAGTAAAAATTGCATCCGCTGAAAAAGGCAGGATGAAAACGCATAACATGCTACGTCTTTCCATCCTGCTGAGCAACATGTATTCTCAGCAGAGGCAATAGAAGCCTATGCGGAGCGGATGCAGCGTATTGCATACCTCTAGGCTAGCTGAGCTGATATGTCGCTCATCAGGAGGGGGAAGACCGTGACATCACTCACTGCTTCCGTTGCGTGCTCCAACACCGCCACCGCATTCAGGGGGGGGAGGTGAGGTCCCAGGTGACTATGCTTACAGTGGGATACATCTGCCATATGTTGTAAGGACAAGTCAGAATCCCACAAAACAAGATGTGAACCCATCCCATCAAACACACATGGACAGTGCAGGCAAGAAGTTTGATGCATTATGCATTCTAGTAGTTTCTGGTACTTGTGGTAAAGCAATGCTTGTTGATACTGGTATTGTGCTATTAGTTGTAGATATCTTCCAAGTATAAGATAATATTCTTTTATATCAAAGGCGGACAGAATACACACTGAAAAAAGTTTTATACAGCAATATAAACTGGAGGAGAAGTATTTGTATGAAAGTGTGAAATTGTTAGACAACATTTTCTGACCTCCAAAAAAAAAAAAAAAAAAAAAATTATATATTGCATACTGCAATGGCCATCCTAATTTGATATTGAAAACCTTCCCAACAGTTGAATGTTGCATAAACAAAATTTACTGCTGAATATTTCTCCCATCATACCCATTGGTAGATCAGATTTACCTGGTTCTTTTGGTGGTCCAGGCTCAGAGGACGCCCTTTCTGCTGGAGCTTCATGAATCCTTACAAAGTCTGGATGGAGAACAACAGTCACCGCAGTATACAGTAGTACAGCACAATTGAATTAGCATAGTGGAAGATTTTAGTTTAGCAAAGCACGAATGTGGACACAACTGGAAAGCCAATTCTACTCCATTCACATTCAAAACTGAATTTATAGATCTGTTGGGGATTCCACCTCATTCACACTAACTTTAAACCCACTTTTATTTCAGCTGAGGTAGAGACTAGAGTATGAGAAAAACAAATCATAAATGCATAAAAAGCTGAACAGTTAGTTAAGTTTAGAGTCACACATACTGCATGCAAGACACTACTACAGCACCACCATCCACATAGGCCAACACTTTGCTTTGGACAGGCTTTTTGTATACCTGTTGCATGCGTCTGTCTCTCCTCTTCTGCCTGAACTAGATCATGGACCAGGTCAGAGACGGAGCTGTAAGGGACCCCGCTTAGGTGGAACCGGCTTTGAACCAGACTGGCCACAGAGTTTTCGTCAAATCCCATCTGCAAAGCACCCTGGACTACAGAGGACTGACTGTAGACCTGCCAGTCACTAGGGGAATCTGCAAGGGACGGGTTAATCCAGTTACTCGCGTCTTAAATTCCCCCCTTAAGATCCAAGTGGCAGACCCACTCCGGTACAAAGGCCTCTACAACATATGCCTTTAAATTCAGATCCTGGAGGGTTGGGAGAGGAGACTCAATACACATGCCTTGAACATTATTGTAGCAGATGGCCAGGGTGAGACATAAGGGTGCATACAACGCTGCACCCATCAATAGCCATAAATGCACAATAAAAAGGTGCAAGTTGCTGGTCATAATGAATTCATGAGAAGCCATCCTTCTCATGACCCATCTGCTATAAGTGGGATTACCTTCAAAACCAGTGATTGTGAACCTTTTGGAGACGGAGTGCCTAAACTACAACCAAAATCCACTTATTCATAGTGAAGCCCCAACATAGCATTTTAAGCAGCAACTTCTTGCCATCTGTTCTTCAACATCTTTTAATTGTATCAGCCACCTGAGGCCACCAATACAGTTGAAAGGAGGAAAGCAAATTCAGACCCTCATTGTAGCTTCTCTCCAGGGTCTCTGTACAGGAAGAATGGTGGGTCCAGCAGGATCACCTCCAAAGATAAAGCAGTTATGTTAACCTTCTCACTTTTCCCATAGTTCCAAGCAGCCAATGAAATGTTGCTTTATAATTGTGCTGAGTACAGCATCGCTTAAGTTGCCTGGGACTGAAGGAAAATTTTGTGGATTTGGGCCTGTTCGGTGAACTCTGTCCTTGGGCGATGGCCTGATTGCCCACAGAAAAGGCTCTGAGTGCCACCTCTGGCACCCATGCCATAGGTTCGCCACCACTGTCCCAAACTGTTTAATATCAGAAATATATAGCGCTGGCCTTCAAACTGTTGGCCTCTGTGGTAAAGACAACAAAAAAACCACTCACCACTGAGACCATCTGGGCTCCTGTCAGCAGGACTTTGAGATTCAGCCTGTGAAGACCAATAGTCATGCAAAGTTTTAAGATAATCATTGTTCTATATTCTTTCATTTTGTGTTCAGTTTAAAATAAACACTCCTTCCCTTCTCCTGCAATATCACGGTCACTTCTAGCGGCTAAAAGTATCACTACAAAGTATTATACATAAACCTCAAAGTATGGAAAACACCAGCAAGGAAAACATTAACAAGGTTAGTCAAAGTGTCAAAAAAATGTGAAAGGGACACACAAAGTGCAATTGTGTGGATAGACTGATCACATGGGCTTGAGGGTGTGACAACACATTCAGTTTTTCAGATGCAGTTTGATGGCCAATCCAGGAATTGAGTAAAGGCACACGATGCGTTGCGCAACCCCTTTGACGCATTCCACTGGCTTCAGCCATGATCACGTGCAAAGGTTACATTGAGTTTTAGCAGATGCAGTGGAAATGCAATGCAACCTTTGCATGTGATCAAGGCTGAAGCCAGTCAAATGCATTAAAAACGCGACACTCGACACGACGCATCGTGTTAATGCACCCTAAGAGTAGGAGGAGGAGTAGCACCTCTTTATTTGCTTCAACCCACACCTGCTTTTGGCTTCAAAAACTGCATCTGAAAACTGAACGAAGGTGGATGTGGCAATTTAAGTATTCAGAAAATGACACTAAGCCCAGAAACCTGCTGGAAGGCATTTTCTGCAGGCACCTCTACAACCGATCCTGCTTGCACAAAGGAGCAATGCCAGTGCCATTTCAAGACTGATGCCCACCAATGGCTCTCATGCTCTCCTTATATTGGCCTTTGTCCTGGTTTCAACGCATCAAATCTTGCAGCACATAAGGATGAGCCATCCAAAAGAAGAAAAATTCTGCCTTATACCAGCAGTGACAAGGACACGAGAGGGGTCAGGAAGGAGACTAATTGTCTGCCCATATCCAGGAAAAAAAAAAAAAAAAAAATTCCATTTAGGGAGGAGTATTGCTGTTCTATGCAGCAACCAAAAGAGTCCTTAAGCCCTGCCTTGTTAAATAATTGCTATTGTTTGGGTAGTGAAAAGTCTAAATTTTCTAATACGGCTTTCTACTTCAATTCCTCAGTTTTCTAGATATCTGCTTGCTGTCATTCTATAGAAGGATTCTATGTTTACTCCACTGGATAGAAATCTGTCCATGGTCTCGTGATGGACATGCAGGTGCACAAGCTGTTATATCACAAAGTAATCAGAGCTGTGTGATCTAACGAGCCACGCAACTGTGTGCCCATCAAATGACCACGGACAGATTTCTATCCACTGGTAGTAAACTAGCACGACAGCAAGAAGATCTAGAAAACCATCAAGAATTGATACAGAATGTATATTGGAAGATTGTACAGCTTTTCATTACACAAACTATCAATTTACTTAAAGCGGACAAACCCTTTAAGCAAAATTGTAGGGCTCTTATTTCTAGGGCATGAGCACTTGAGTCTTCTGTTCTTAAGATCTTCTCATAACAAACATTAGAAAACAAAAACCACAGATCAAATCTGGCAGCTGCCTGTATGTACTCACCGTACTTTCTGGACTACTGAATATTGCATCCTGTACACCACGGATGTAGGCTAGACCCATGGAATGGATAAGGAATTCACATCTACAATGAGAGTGGGGCAAGGTTATAGACATGGCTGCAGATCGAAGTACACTATGCACACATGACAGTCTTTGGGACACACACACACACTTTCCCTTTAAATCCATTATATCTTCTGCATTCAAGGGACATACCTTGGAAACCACTTTGCATGCTCTCTCCAGGGGTCATCCCCCCTCTCCCAGTTTCTCAGACCCCCATCACAGTGAAAACACTTGACATGATCCCTGAGCCCTGCAAAAGATGTGAAAAGTCAAACATCCAAGCAGTTCACATAAGAGATGGAGCTTCTATGGGGTATACAATGTTAGAGGGTAAAATCATGTGACATACCATTAACATTGTCCCAACTGACCTACTAGCAAATTCACCAATGATAGTCACATGCAGTAAACTAACACCTGATCCAGCACCTTCCATACATGTCATTTTTCAGGCTTATGGGAAAGTCTTTACAATTTTCCCAATATTTTGTCTGCTTTGTAAATAACTTTAAAAGTAGGTTACATTTAAGAACTTTTATGGTCACAGCAAGCTAAGCACTTAAAGAAGTTACACCTACAGCATCTTGTTAACCAGAACATCCTTACCAGTGTAGAAGAAGCCTGCCCGAGCCAGGACTTCGGGGGTCACCTCGGCATATGGAGGCCAGCCACGGTAAGTTGAAAGTCTCTCCCTCTCCTCTATCAAATCAGGATATGCTGCCTGCCAGGTCTCCTCTTCCTCTTCGCCAGGAAGCCTATGCAACTGTCCAAGAATTTGCCCATCAACAGAGTCCCAGCCAGCTGCACAGGGAATATTGCCCACCTCTCTGCCCAGCACAAATGGACAGGAAGGAAAGAATTTAAGGTGCTCATCTTGTGGCTGGTCCCCAGGTTCCCAACATCTGAGGACCCCACCACAACAAAAACACTGTACCCTGTCCCCAGGTCCCAGGTAGTAGAAGCCAGCATGAGCAAGCTCTCGAGGAGACATTGTGCTGGGTCCAGGCCACATTGTAAAGGTCCGTAATCTGCTTGCTTCACAGCGCATGCTAGGCTTTACCACTGCAGGGGGTTCTGGCTCCATTGTGGTGGGTCTCCATGAGCCCATAATGTGACTGATTACGTCTTCCTCCATTGACAGGTCCACTCCACGTTTGCAGTGTGCCCCGTGCCCCATCAGTGGGCTGGAATCCCATTGCCAACGACTCATTGCAGCAGGTGATCTTCTGGAACAGAGGTAAACAAGTCAGCATCACATGAGGCAGTCCCATCACCTGAACACAGAGCAGTCACAAGGCAGAGGGAGGCTTTCACATGTTCCAAAAGGATAGGCTGGAACACTACACGTCACACTGAGAAAGGGGTTATTCCTGTTCTCCAAAGTGTATAGCTACCCCTACTGGGGGCAGGAGGATATCACTAGTTAAATATGCATTTACTTAAGGTTCTAGAGTACCAAACTTGTTATACAAGTGGTTGTCGCACAGTTTTCCTAGTAACACAGAGCACTGATCAGATCCTTGTCAGTCAGCATTCAGAACAAGGATTGCAGCTGCCCCACAGCGAACTTCTATCCACCACCTACAAGAACGATCCATAGACCCCATGACAAAGGGCAGCACTTCCCACGCTGTCTTCTATAATCCAAATACACAGCTGTCATTGCATTCTGTACACAGCGCTGATTCAGCTGTAGCCACACTACTGTGATCAGGGCATGCAGCTAGCCATATTGTACTGCAAGTCTATCACAATTTTATAAGGATTAGAGAGAAACTTTACGGTTCTCGCAGCCAAAGTTTCAGCACAATTGTAGCCAGCTTAGGGTAATGCCACATGGCGTTTTGAACCTGTTTTTGGTCCGTTTTTAAGCAGTCCGTCAACAAATGCGCCCGGTTTTTGAACAGTTTTAATTAAGATAACTGGTATAACCTGTCGAAAACAGATGAGTTTCCAAAAAACGGATGTGTTTAACGGACTGCTTAAAAACAGTCCAGAAACTGGTTCAAAACACCATGTGTGGCATCACCCTTAGGCCCGCGCCACATGTGGCGCTTTTGTCTGTGCTTGCAAACGCAGACAAAGTCGCGCCCACCGGGGAGGGCCTCGGCGTTTCTATGGAAACGCCTGCGATCGGGAACGAGCCGCCGGTGTTTTGCGTTAAATTAAGGGTGAAGACACACATGGCGTTTTTGGGCCGTTTTTACTAAGTGCGTTTTCAGATCGTTAAAAACGCATGCGTTAAAAAATGCATCCGTTTTTTAAAAACGCATGCGTTTGTCCGTTTTCATTGCGCAATTTAGGAAAAATGGACAAAAACGATCTGAAAACACACTTAGTAAAAACGGCCCAAAAACGCCACGTGTGTCTTCACCCTAAGGGTGAAGACACACGTGGCGTTCTTGGGCCGTTTTTACTATGTGTGTTTTCAGATCGTAAAAAACGCATCAGTTTGTTTGTTTTTAATTGCGCAAATTCAGAAAACCGGACAAAAACCATGTTTTAATGATGTGAAAACGCACTAAAAACGCCACGTGTGTCTTCACCCTGTGGATGCTGTCGAACGTTCCGCTAGGAGTCTGTTCATAACGCAACGCTAGCACACAGGGGGGGCCGTCCTAAGCCCAAATGCACATGTGTTTCCAGGGAAACGCATCTGTGTTTGGGCCAAGGACCACCCCCTGTGCGCTAGCGTTGCTTTATGAACAGACTCCTAGCGGAACATGTGACTGCAGCCAATCTTTGAAGAGAACAACCAGTATAGATTTCACTAATATATTAGAAGCCACCTGGACAGGAAGGACGTGACGTGTGCTGTTAAAGCATTTAGATTAAACGCAAATCCAGCCTGCATTTACAAACGGCGCTCAAATAGTGTTTAAAAACACAAATCAGGTTGAGGCCAAATGTAGCATTTGTATTGCAATACAAATTCCCAGGGGCAGGTCTCAGCCAGCACTAGATCAGTAGCCAGCACCTCGTGTCTCACGCCCGCCACTGGGAATTTGTTCTCCAGTTGTAAATGCAACACAAACACCATGACTGGCCGCACCCTCAGGGCGCTTTCACGTTAAGCACAGGGGGGTGGGGCTCTGGGCGATCACATGTGCGTTTCCAGAGAAACGGGTGCGATCGGATTATCAATCGCATGTTTCCCAGGAAACGCATATGTGATCAGGCTGAGCCCCGCCCCCTGTGCACTAGCATCACGTTACGAACGCGACACTAGCGGAAAGTGAACGCGCCCTCAAAGTGGAGTTTAAACTGAAACATAATTAGAGGAATCGCCTCCCCACTGCATTTGAGTTGAATTTCAAGTGCAACATGCAGGACTACCAATGCAGCAAAAAACATAAACACATAAGAAACAAGAGGCAAGGGACTTGGCCCAAAGTGCCCCATTTAAGTAATACAAAAATAAAAATGCATATGCATGTGTTTGGTCCAACCCACCTCCCATTTGAATGTTGCATTTAAAAACAAAAAAGAAAAAACTGCACATCTGAATGTCGCCTTCAGTTTTACTGAAACAGTTTTTGATGTAGATACTCAAATTTTATGTTCCCACCTGCTTTTGGTAACACAAACTGCATCAGAAAGATTCCATGGTTGTAAACATCATAACACATGTGGTGCTCATTACAATTCCACGTCTTTTAGTTGAAACGCATTTGCATCAGGACAAGCTTCTCCTCATCCAGACTGAATTGCATTTCAAAACGCAGCTCAACCAGAACATGTGAACACAGCCCAAAGCATAATGGAAAGTGCCAGTGCAGACATGCTGGGCCTCACCTCCAATCTCATTATTATTTCACCACCTAGTACAGTGATGGCGAACCTTTTAGAGCCTGAGTGCCCAAACTTCAAACAAAAGCCACTTATTTATTGCAAAGTGCCAGCGCAGCAATTTAAGCAGTAATGTATTTCTCTTTGTTCATTGACAACTTTCAATCCTTCAGTCTCCCAAGGACACCAGCCCAGTTGAAAGGAGGAGGGCAAATTCATCTATCAGTGTAGGAAGATTCTGCAGGCAGATTCTTGAGTTCTGTCTGGTGAACTTCATTCTGGGGTGAAGGCCTGGGTGCCCACAGAAAGGGCTCAGAGTGTCGCCTCTGGCACCCGTGCCATAGGTTCGCCACCACTGACCTAGTACATACACTGCTATCCTCCAAGCCACAAGACTACACACATACTAACCTCAACACAAGCTGTGTTCCTGACAACCACATGAGGCTTAGGTGGAGGCTTTTATAGAGCTGACCTCCCAGCTAAAGGGGGTCATATGATCCTATTAACCCTCGCAGTACAGAGAAAAATCTACGGCCATTTGCGAGCAAAACTACTCTGATGCAAAGATAAAGTATAGCGTTCCAAAGACTTCAACTGTGATCACATGCAGAGGTTACATTGCGTTTTAGCAATGTTGTCTGGTATTTTGCAATAGTCTTTCGTCATTATTTTTAGAAATATTTGGCTCTGTCATATTGTCAGCAATATACAATCTGTCCAGGATAACCCCTTTAAGACCAAGCTTGGGCCTTTAGGACAAGACAAAAAATGTTTTGTTTTTCATTCTCACATTCCTAAACCAGTAAGGCTGTGTTCACACATTGGACCGCATTTACCAAAGCCCCTGTGACAGTTTTCTTTCAGACTTTGCACATGTATTTAAGAATTGTCATTGCCACACGTGTGTTACACATGACTTACTTGTGTCGCGGCTGCACTACACCCGATACAACACAAATTTCTGCACATAAGGGGACACAGTCGGACCGTGCGCCACATTATACCTGCAGAATCCGACAGAAGTGTATTGCACAACCTATGTTAAAGGAGCACCAAATGCACATAGTGCAGTTTGCACTGTTTCAGATTTTTTAATTTTAACCCAATGTAATCACAATGGGATCAGCTTAGTTTTTTTCTCTTTTTTTTCTTTTATATTTTTAACTTTTTAAAGAAAACTGGAAGATTTGTGCGATATTTACAATATTTAACTTTTTCACAAACACAGCAAGGTCTGCCACGACCAGAGGTCGCATTATCACCTGTACAATCATCACAGACGGTTGTACAGACAGGTCTATTCCTCTAAAAAGTCCCATGTGCATAAGTCAAAATGCATGAGTTTTTAAATGCGTTACAATGCGTTTGGCTACTCTGGAAGCATTTGTTTCATTGTAACTGTAAGCGTCCCGGCCCTCAGTAGCAATCAGTGTTATGTGTACCTTAGATACACATATTGCTGGTTGCTATGCTCAGCCTTCACCCTCTGTGACACAGGCAGCGGCTGCCGACGTCGTTGCCTGGGTTGTAGAGTGAGACGGCGCCGATGCTGCGGGATGGACCATGCATTTTTTTGCAGAGGCTGGCTATATACACTACAGGGGGGCAGGCTAGCTATATATTAAAGGGAGGGCTGGCTATATACTACTAGGGGGCAGGCTATATACTACCGGGAGGGCTGGCTATATACTGTAGAGGGGTGGGCTATATACCACAGGGGGGGCTGCCTTTATACTACCGGTGGCAGGCTGGCTATATACTACAAGGGGGCAGGCTATACACTTCAGGTGGGCTGGCTATATACCACAGGGGAGTCTGGCTATAAAATACAGGGGGGCTGGCTATATACTATAAGGGGGATGTCTATATACTACAGACGGGCTGGCTTTATACCACAGGGGGGCTGGCTATATACCACAGGGGGACAGGCTGGCTATATACTACAGGGGGGACTGGCCATATACTACAGGGGGCAGGCTATATATCACAGGGAGGTTAGCTATATACTACAGGGGGAGCAGGCTGGCTATATACTACAGAGGGGGCAGGCTATATACTACAGAAGGGGCAGGCTGGTTATATACTACAGGGGGGACTGGCTATATACTACAGGGGGCAGGCTATATATCACAGGGAGGTTATCTATATACTACAGGGTACTGACTGGTTATACACTACAGGGGGCAGGCTGGCTATAGACCACAGGGGGGTGGCTATATACTACAGAGGGGGTAGGCTGGCTATATACTACAGGTGGGGCAGGCTGGCTATATACTACAGGGGCTGGCTAGTTATAGACTACTGGGGGGGGGCTGGTTATAGACTACAGGGGGGGCTGGTTATATACTACAAAAGGGGCAGGCTGGCTATATAATACAGGTGAGGCAGGCTGCCCATATACTACAGGGGGCAGACTGGCTTTATACTACAGGGGGCAGGCTGTCTAGATACTACAGGGGGAAAGCTGGCTATATACTATAGGGGGGCAGACTGGATATATACTACAGAGGGGGCAGGCTGGCTATATACTACTGGGGGGCAGGCTGGCTATATACTACTGGAGGCAAGCTGGATATATACTACTGGGGGCAGGCTGGCTATGTACTACAGAGGGGGCAGGCTGGCTATATACTACTGGGGGGCAAGCTGGATATATACTACTGGGGGGAGGCTTACTATATACTACAGAGGGGGCAGGCTGGCTATATACTGCAGAGGGGGCTGTCTGTCTGGCTACATACTACAGGGCGGCTGCTATATGCTACAGGCAGGGCAGGCTGGCTATATACTACAGAGGGGGCAGGCTTGCTATATACTACTGGGTGGCTGGCTGTCTATATACGGGGGCAGGGGACTGGCTGACTATATACTATGGAGCTGGCTGCATATATATTGGCTGGCTATATTCTGAGGGCATGACCTACTTATATACTTGGGAATTGTTCTGAGGCTACCGGATAAATGAGGGGGAAATTATATGGAAGCATATATTATAGTATATTGATTGGTCCCAGTCTATTATATGTATATGCAGGGGCACTTAGCTGTTATTTCGGGGACATTGAATTGACTGTGATTTTTTAGGGACGCAGTGTGGCAAATTCTGCAGAGATAAGTTACGTCCGGGAGAAGTTTCCATGATGTTCTCTACCTGATGGAGAAGGATTGGCAAATATGGAAAACTACAGGAAGAAGAGCGGGATGGACCGGACCAACACAGACGTAGAAGGAAACAGCGCCAGCCTAACAGTAAGTGATGTCTGTGCCCGAGGGCAGCCCAGATGTGTAGTATATTAAATGCTGATTAATAGTATAGTACAGTGATGGCTAACCTATGGCACTGGTGCCAGAGGTGGCACTCGGAGCCCTTTCTGTGGGCACCCAGGCCATCACCAGAGATGACTCCAGGTATCTTCCTGCAGTCCCAGACAGCCCAGGACTTGCTGTACACAGAGGTATTTTAAAGTGACAGCTCAACCTGGGACTATTTTCTGCTTTATTGGTGTCCTCAGGTGCTGGTATCAATGAAAACTGTGACAGAGAAGGGAGTATAAATCACAAATAAAATGTCTGTGTTGGCACTTTGCGATAAATAAGCGGGTCTTTTTTGTAGTTTGGGCACTCGGTCTCTAAAAGGTTTGCCATCACTGGTATAGTACATTTGTACTGAGGTGTGTTGGCTCAATAAGAGCTTGAACAAGGGATTAGAGGATTTCTTGTTCACGCCAACCTGTACCGATCTGTACAATAAATCACAAACAATATTGGACCTGTGAATGTCATAAAAAAATTCTAAACTTACCAAAAATGTACATTTTTCATCAAATCCCTTCAATAAAAAGTGATCAATAAAAAGTTATGTGCACCACTGAAAAGAACAATTGATTACACAAAAAATAAGCCCCTGCCAATTGAATTATACTAAAGTTATGCTTCCGAAAAGTAATAGTAAAACAAATGAGATTTTCTCTATATTAGCTTTTCTTCAGTAAAAATATATAAAAAACTATATAACTATAAAAATGAGGTATCACGTAATCGTAGTAATCCATAGAATAAAGATGTCATATTATTTTTGTAGTAACAACCCCAAAAAATTGCGAAAAACTGAAACTAATTATTGAGTATTGAAATTATTGATTTATATACTTTGGTATATAAAAAAAATAAATGGAGAACTCACCATTCCAACGCCCTGGGCAAGTCCTCTTCTTTCTTCATGTGCACTGGCTCCAGGTCCGCGACAGTTCAGTGCGCACAGCCTGGGCCGGTGCATGGAGTTGGCCAGCACCAGCACAGATAAAGATAGAAAAGGAGCTGACGGGAGCGGCGGAATGGTGAGTATTCCATTTATTTTATTCATTACTTCGTATGAATGCCCCCAAGCGATACATACAGGGGGAAAAGATGCACAATGGATCACCCCTCCTCCTCTCCATCTCGGCTGACGTCTGCCTTCCCGACTGTAGCTGTGCGGGAATACGTCAATGTAAATGCAGCCTAAGGCTGCATTCACTCAGCCGTTGGGGGGACTTATATAAGGGCGACGTATATACGTCGTATACACATCCCGGCAATGGGCGCAGGGCGCTGTATGGTGCGCCATATTTCTGTATGGATAGGGGTGGGGGCGGGCACACGTACGTGTGTTACGGTACGGCCATTCTAGTGTGGTCAGCTCTACACACATTTGTTGCATGGAGATGACACAATTTGCAATACACTTGGACTACACACAGAAGACAATAGGATAAAACCTCTATAGAAATTTTATTGAAAAAAACAGCTTTGAAATTCAAAATCTTTCCGACAAATAGTCATAACACCAAAGTAACCTGATAACTAAAATGTCCCGATTGTCTGCTTTATGTTGAAATGTTATTGTTTTTTTTGCATCGTCTCATTTTTGTGGGATTTTATGAGGCTTTGAACTTTAGGTGCGATTTTTCACAATTTCATAAAAAACAAAAAATCATACTTTTGAGGGACCTGCTCAACTTTCAAATCAATTTGAGACCTAAATAGCAGTAAACCCCCATAAATTAACCAATTTCAGAAACTACACCCCTCAACGTATGTGAAACAACTTTTATGAAGTTTGTTAATCCTTTAATTGTTTCACAGGGCTTAAAACAAAATCAGGTACAATTCTAAATTTTAATAGTTTTTGCTAAATTTGCTAAAAAATTTACAAAATCTCAGTGGATAAAATACCAAAACACTCCACAAAGTTTGTATCCCAATGTCTCCTGAGTGCACCAATACCCCATATGTGGTGGTAACCTGCTGTATGGGCACGTGCCAGGGCATTAAAGGGAAGCAGCGCCATTCAGAGCAGATTATGCAGTTACTTTTTTAACCCCTTAACGCTCTGCGCCGTAGCTCTACGGCGCAGAGGTATAAGGGATGTATGAAGAGGGCTCACGGGCTGAGTCCTCTTCATACAAAGGTGGGGGTTTTTGCATTTTGCACAAAACCCCCACCGCTAATAACCGCGGTCGGTGCTTGCACCGATCGCGGCTATTAACCCCCTAAACGCCGCCGGCAAAGTCGCCGGCGGCGTTTAAAAGACGGCGGCGCGTGGGCGCCGCCATCTTTTTTTCGATCGCCACGCCCCCGAACGTCATCGGGGGGCGGCGATCAGTTGCCATGGTAGCCTCGTGTCTTCTTTTGACACGAGGCTATCTGGCAGCTGCATATTCGTTACAATGAGCCAGTGGCTCATTGTAATGAATGTGCTGCAAAAATGCCATATATTGCAATACAGAAGTATTGCAGTATATGGTAGCAGCGATCTGACTATCTAGGGTTAATGTACCCTAGATGGTCTAAAAGATAGTGAAAAAAAAAAGAAAAAAAAAAGTTTAAAAAATAAAAAAAATTAATAAAATATTAAAAGTTCAAATCACCCCCCTTTCCCTAGAACGGATATAAAACATAACAAACAGTAAAAATCACAGACATATTAGGTATCGCCGCGTCCCAAAATGCCCGATCTATCAAAATATAAAAACGGTTACGGCCGGCGGTGACCTCCGAGGCGGGAAATGGCGCCCAAATGTCCGAAATGCGACTTTTACACCTTTTTACATAACATAAAAAATGAAATAAAAAATGATCAAAATGTCGCACAGACCTCAAAATGGTAGCAATGAAAACGTCGCCTCATTTCGCAAAAAATGACCCCTCACACATCTCCGTGCGCCAAAGTATGAAAAAGTTATTAGCGTCAGAAGATGGCAAAAATTTTTTTTTCTTTTTTGTACACATTCGTTTAATTTTTGAAAATGTATTAAAACACAATAAAACCTATATAAATTTGGTATCACCGCGATCGCACCGAACCAAAGAATAAAGTAGGCGTGTTATTTGGAGCGAAGAGTGAAAGTCGTAAAAACTGAGCCCACAAGAACGTGACGCACGTGCGGTTTTTTTTCAATTTTTCCACATTTGGAATTTTTTTTCAGCTTTGCAGTACATGGCATGTTAAAATAAATAACATTACGGGAAAGTAAAATTTGTTACGCACAAAATAAGCCCTCACACAGGTCTGTACACGGAAAAATGAAAAAGTTATGGATTTTTGAAGTTGGAGAGCGAGAAATGAGGCGAAAAACCCTCCGTCCTTAAGGGGTTAAGGCTATACAAAATATTTTTTAAGGCAATTTGGACATATAAGGGCTTCATTTCTGTGAGATTAGATGCACTATACTTCATACAAAAACTTCATTTTAGTGGGTCATTAAGAACAAGACTTAAGAACAAACCTGTTGCTTTGTTCTTTAGTTGAATTTGTATGTAAGTCGGAACTGTACCCCTCCCTTGATTTTAGAAAAGAAGGCAAAAATGAATAATATTCTCTTCAGTCGTTAACTCCGTGATGACATCATACCTCGACTGCAAGGTGCCGGTGGTGTGACGTCAATAGTAGGAGACACAATTTTTGTCTATTTTAGTTTGCATTATTGGTAGTTCGTTATTCAGTTGACAGAGGCTTTGTTGTAAGCGGAAACAGTGTGGTGCTGAGGTTTCTGAAAAAGGGCCCACTAAAGCTCTGTCACCCAGGGCCTACTTAAACCTGGAGCCAGCCCTGCCAATAAATGTTGCTCACCCCTGGCCTAAATGCTTAACTCAGGAATAGAACAGACATTTCATTTTTAGTGGTGCATTGTACAGATGTGTTTAAAATGTCAAAGACACCTGGGCAGATAATTCTGCAATAACAGATCATGACGTGGAGAAGTCGTCATGAAGTTCTCTGCCTGATGTGTAAAAATTGTCTCCTGTGAGGAGTCCAACCAGATTGGACATGATTTAAACAGCAATTTTTAAATATTGCAGATAGAGGGTTAGCACTTCTTGGTATATAGCAGTGATGGCGAACCTTTTAGAGACCGAGTGCCCAAACTACAACCAAACCTACTTATTTAAATGCAAAGTGCCAACATTGCAATTTAAGTGGTAACATGTTGTTACCTGTTTTGTCAAGGCTTTTAATTGTATCAGCATCCTAAGGACACCAACATTCAATTTATAATTGTAGCTTCCTTCCAGGATCCCCTGAACAGGAAGAATTGTGGGGCCCATAGCAGGAGCTCCAGACTTGTCTGCACCTCCTTGCTCCTCCTGTAGTCCCGGGCTGCTAAAGTTGTGTAGCTTTAAAATAGCACTAATCACAGCACATCCTGGGTGGCCAGGGACCGCAGGAGGAGGTTTTGAGTCTGGAAACTCTGTGCTGGGGTGATAGCCTGGGTGCCCTCAAGGAGAGCTCCGAGTGCCACCTATGGCACCCGTGCCATAGGTTCGCCACCACTGGTATATAGTGTGCAACAGTCTAGGGTTCCTAACCCTCAAATTAATAGAAATTCAAGGCTGTGCCCGACTTTTTCAAATTCAATTAGAGTTTATTGTACAATAGTGTAGTGGTGATTTTATGGCCCCCTGGTCCTTTGTCAAAAACAATTGGCTTGGTAGTACCGACACAATCTGTATTGTACCCATTCAGAGCCTGCTACTGCACAATACGGATTGTGTTGGAACTACCAAGCCAATTGTGTTTGACAAAGGCCCAGGGGGCTGAAACGTCACCACTGTACAATATTGTACAATAAACTCTAATTGCATTTGAAAAAGTTGTGCACAGCCTTTAATTTCTAGCAATTTTTAAAAAGCTAGAAACTTATATTTCTGCTTTACGGCAGTCCTTGGTGTGCAATACATTTCTTACCAATATATGTTAATATGCGGTATATTGACTGCTGATATCTATAAATGTGTGTGTTACACTCACTGCAGATATTTAAAAGTACATAATACTTGCTGCTAGTAAATTTTCATTTTATAAAGGGTGTTGGCTTTTTTTTTGTTTCATTTAAAAATGAATGAATACGAGATTCATTGTTGTCCCCATTGATTCCATTAGACTTGACCATTGACCCCAATGACTATTGAAAGTAACTGCCTAAATCGCATAAAGGAGCATGAATAGCCCAGCTCTATCTTTTGCATCTCGGGCAGTAGGCCCTATAGAAGCGGATGAGTAGTGTGAGCAGTAGATAACACGGCTCCCCATGTTCAGGCAGTGGAACACAAAGCAAAGTATTTGTTTTTTTTAAAAAAACCGGATCTGTTAAAAAAATCTTTGCTATTTGTCTATATTAAAACAGAAGACAAAACGCAAGGTGGGCTGGTCCTAACATTTTTAATACATGTTAATGGAGGGGGGTTGATTTTTCGGTCTCAGGCAGCAGAAAGGACACAATCGGCCCGGCTTACACACACTACCCTGCGGCTCCTGAGCTATGAGGGGCCGCTGTGTAACCCTGTGCACAGCCCCGCATGGGGGCGAGCGCTGTAGGACAGCACAAAGCAACGAGCACAGAATCACAGAAGAATAGAACATAAAACGGCCATAAATCCACTAGAACGGCTGCAGTCACGTGGTGGGCCCTTCCCACACTGCTCTCTCAAGCCGCACGTCACTTCCTCGGGGAAGCCGCGCTGACTGCTACTGGCCTGAGATGCGCCTGCGCAGTGGCTTCCTATCCCGGCTTGCAACGCGCTGATGCTGACGTCAGCCGCACTCTGCCCAGTCCCCGCCGCCATTGGTGAGTGTGGAGCCTGTAACTCCCGGGCCAGGCCTGAACCGAGACACCGAGCGGGCCCCGGCTTGTAAAGGTTTACGATCCTCCACGACCAGGCCTGGAAGTGACACAGCGAGCCCGGCGCTTCCGGACCGAAGCTCACACCGAGTGACCGCCTGCGGCCTGTACCCGCTCTTTGGGCTCCGGCCTATAGTGAGCCGCCCGCCCCTCCCCCTCCGGACCGTGTGGATTCAACGTATCCGCTCTTCATGAATGATGTCTGCCACAAGCGTGGACCCGCAGGTGAGGAGGATGTGTGTGGTGTAGGCCCCGCTCTACGCCGCGGCCTCCCCCCAGTCATATATCCCGGGTCCCTCCCTCCATCCCGCTCCTCCCGGCTCTTGTGCCGGCTATCTCATGTGCGGATGGCGCAATAGCCTGCACGAGCAGTGATGCCGCTTCTCTGTATTACTATTTACTGTGAGAACGTAGAAACCAGCGGCAGACGCCTCCATCTCAGGGCTGAGGGTTTGTTGCATTGTGCGGTCAGAGATTTGTCTGAATGTGAATATAATAGTAGCAGTGCTGCAGGTTGTATTGTATCTATACATGATGGGGGACAGCAAGCAGAGATCTTGAAGATGGGTTGGAGTGAAAGATGAGGTATTCTAGGAAGTATTGGAGCATTAATAATGGGGAAATCTCCGTCCTTCTGCTTCCCTCCCCATTGGCTTCTGTGTCCTTCCTCCAGGATCCTACCTATGGGGTAACACTATCTCTTAGATGTGAGGCCTTTACCTTCATGATGTTTGTCCCATCACTCCAGGTGTTTGCACCTCCCCCCACATACTGCCCACCTTCTCCTGTCCTCCTTCTCATGTGTTATCTGCATCTACCATGTATGTATTGCCTCCATCATTAGTTGTCCCTTATGTCATCCTAAGGACCGCTAATTCCAAACAACTTTTTTTTATATCAGGACATGTTTGGAGTTGTGGTTGGATGATAGCTGTAGAGTGTTGGTTTATACTCTACACATCTGTCTATCTTGCTGCTCCTTTATCTATTACTAGTTCCCTTTTAAATATTTCCTCTTTATCAATATATATCTTCCTCTGAGAGTGTAGATTGGACTCTCCAAATTCTTGCTCCTCCCTTCTGTCTGTAATCTGTTTACCACTTCTTCACTCATCTAGTAATCCTATGTGTCAATCTGTCTCCTGATACGGAGGTATTGGGGGGGGGGGGGGTCTCTAGTGTTTACAAAGATGGAATGTTGATTTGGTATGTCTAGTTACCCAAGATAACTCTTCTGTGCCATCCAGTAACCATTGGTTTCTGTGAGTGTGCATGTGTCACTTCCCTTGTACGTTGCTTGTATGTGATGATTCGGTGATGTTTCTGTGATAAAACTAAACTAGTTGAACATCGGTACAGGAAGTGTTGTTATAAGATGATGTGCAATGGCCAATTTTGGGTTGATAGGAACCCTGTTCTCTGTTGGAGCTAACTTGTGAGTCAGCTCCTGCACAAAACATCCTATAATACAATGAAATTTAGTGCACCATACTGTTTTGCTGCAGTGATAAAGTATATGGTGACCATTGAAATAACAGGCAGTACTTTCTGAATGTCCCCTAATAGAGCACTTGGTAATGGGAGGACCACACCTTAAAGGTCTCATGTACATGCCTATATATGGGGGGTAAAGTGTCATAATTAAGGAAGAGACAACCTTATCAGATTTCTGATACCAAGCTTTTTTTTAATCCTACGTGAAATTTCGCAGGTACTGTTCTGAGAGTACCAAATAACACTTATCTCATTTTTATGTTCTCTTTTTTTTTTTTTTTTTTTCTATTTTCTTGCTCCCCTGGGATACGCAGCAGAGACCAAAAGGACAGGACAGTAAAGGTAATTTTTATGTTACACAATCTCTAACACCATCATGTATTTATATGGCCGACCACATATACACTCACCGGCCACTTTATTAGGTACACCATGCTAGTAACGGGTTGGACCACCTTTTGCCTTCAGAACTGCCTCAATTCTTCGTGGCATAGATTCAACAAGGTGCTGGAAGCATTCCTCAGAGATTTTGGTGCATATTGACATGATGGCATCACACAGTTGCCGCAGATTTGTCGGCTGCACATCCATGATGCGAATCTCCCATTCCACCACATCCCAAAGATGCTCTATTGGATTGAGATATGGTGACTGTGGAGGCCATTTGAGTACAGTGAACTCATTGTCATGTTCAAGAAACCAGTCTGAGATGAGTCCAGCTTTATGACATGGCGCATTATCCTGCTGAAAGTAGCCATCAGATGTTGGGTACATTGTGGTCATAAAGGGATGGACATGGTCAGCAACAATACTCAGGTAGGCTGTGGCGTTGCAACGAAATATTCCTCACACCATGACACCACCAGCCTGAACCGTTGATACAAGGCAGGATGGATCCATGCTTTCATGTTGTTGACGCCAAATTCTGACCCTACCATCCGAATGTTGCAGCAGAAATCGAGACTCATCAGACCAGGCAACGTTTTTCCAATCTTCTACTGTCCAATGAGCTTGTGCAAATTGTAGCCTCAGTTTCCTGTTCTTAGCTGAAAGGAGTGGCACCCGGTGTGGTCTTCTGCTGCTGTAGCCCATCTGCCTCAAAGTTCGACGTACTGTGCGTTCAGAGATGCTCTTCTGCCTACCTTGGTTGTAACGGGTGGCGATTTGAGTCACTGTTGCCTTTCTATCAGCTCGAACCAGTCTGCCCATTCTCTGGCATCAACAAGGCATTTCCGCCCACAGAACTGCCGCTCACTGGATGTTTTTTCTTTTTCGGACCATTCTCTGTAAACCCTAGAGATGGTTTGTGCGTGAAAATCCCAGTAGATCAGCAGTTTCTGAAATACTCAGACCAGCCCTTCTGGCAACAACAACCATACCACGTTCAAAATCGCCTTTCTTCCCCATACTGATGCTCGGTTTGAACTGCAGGAGATTGTATTGACCATGTCTACATGCCTAAATGAGTTGCCGCCATGTGATTGGCTGATTAGAAATTAAGTGTTAACAAGCAGTTGGACAGGTGTACCTAATAAAGTGGCCGGTGACTGTATGTATATAAATGATTAAGATACAGAAGCTCTATAAAATCTTTCCACATATGACTATAAGTCCACATATGCTCAGCCTCTAAAGCTCATTAACATGCTGCAGTTTGTGTTGGAGGGGTTCACTTTTAGTTATAAACCACACTGACTCATAGATCCAGACACTGGGAGTGTGGTAATCTTTTGTGTGTTATTCATGGCTTCCTTCCTTCTAAAAAATCAACTTTCAAAATTGTTACTGACACTGAAGGGCTATTAGGGGAGTTACCAGAGCCCCTATGCGCTGCAGATTCACAGCCTTACAATGAGCAGAGCATGTCTTGCTCAACCCCCCTGCTTTCTCCCTCTGCCTGTGTAATCTAGCAGCAGAAGTGAAAGGGGAGGGAAGACCTTCTTCTCTGCTTATTGTAACAGCACTGAGGGGTCCTTAAAACACTTACCAGAGCCCTTCAGGCTCATTAGAATAGTTATAAAATTTGATTTTAGAAGCAATGAGTCCATGGACAACAAACATTGCTGCAGTCACAGTTCCTGGACCTATGAGCTAGTGTTTTTGGTTTATCATGCTGGATTTTCATTGTAAATTTCCTTTAAACGTTCCCTATTGACCTGACAGGGTCTCTAAAAAAAAAACTTAAACTGCCCATATAAAAGTAATCCCTAGTCCTCCCCCAGTTAAAGCTAGGAAACTCTCCACTATTTAGCAGTCCAATCATGGGACCTAGATTACAGCAGTCCTGCGTGTTCATGAGGAGGCGGTGACTGCAGCATCGCGCCTGACAGTCTCCACCGGCATCTGGTATGAGAGTGGCGCCCCTGGAGAGAAGCTGGAGAGGGGAGCGCCTCAGACCGCCCCTTCATGAATACGCCGTACCGCTGCAAGATATGTCCGATGGTCGGAGTGTTACGAAGTTTCCTAGCTTTTCAGTATGTTCCGATAAAGCTACATGTTTAATAATGCTATAACTGGGCAGGGCTAGGGAGCTGCTTACGTTCGTATGAGCAGCTAAAGTGTTTTATTGACCTAACGGCTGCTCTCCAAGAGCTTATGATTGTGTCCTGATTTGCTCTATTTGAGTGGTGTCCTTAGCCGGGTTGACTTTAAAGAAGTTGCTATACTTGCCTCTCTTGATGTGCTACATTGTACATAGTGCATGTCTAGTGATTCCCGATGCCTGAAGGTTGTATCAGTGAAGCCATTGAAATCTGCCTCGGCTTCACTGCATATATTGCATAAGTAATGGAACTTCACTGAGCTGCCATGCTGGTTTCAGGGGCAGGAGATTAAGGTTAGCTTAAGTGGTTTTTGCAGCCCTAGAAAGCATTTGTATTGACCAATTGGGTACACTGAACCACCAGTCAATAAGGACCTGACTATTTCCCTTTAAGACCCAGTTATCTACACCTCCCCTCCTCTCAATTGAGTAAATGAAATTTCCCCAGCTAAATCCAAGCAAGTCACTTTTGTGCATTTATCATGAAGCATTACAGGTGTAGCCACTACCTTAAATTCACCTTTAAATAAAAATAATCCCTCATATAAATCAACTGGAAGTAAAATAGGTGATCATCATTTTTGACACTTAAAGACCCGTTCAGATTGGTTAAAGTGTTGCAACCTCAAATTCCATAAAAATTGTACTAGGCGTTTCATAATACAGCTCGCCTATATAGCTCTACCCCTTGCTGCCAGTTGGACTTTGTCTCCTGGGGCAATAGTGGAAGTGGCTTCTAGGATGAGGTGAAATGACATGAGGTTTTAATAGTAAAAAGGAAGAGCAAAGAATCAGTTTCTCAACTTGATATGGATATTTATTCCTATCCTTACTTGGCTTTAGTAGCCTCAAAGTATGGAAAGTATCCACATGGAACACCTACATTTTTTTTTTTTTTTATTTAAACCAGAATTTCCCCATAAAGGAGCAATTTCTGTGCTTAGATTCTATAAGGTCCCCTCGTGTCAGGTTAGTTTGCAAACTCAATTTCTCCCCAAAGTCTTTCCACTAGGGCGCTCAAACAATGATCTTATTTCAGTTCAAAATGGATCCTTGCACCAGAAGGACAGCGTCCATGACAACGACTTTGAGCAGTATCTGTCCGGGCAGTCCAATCAGGTAAGTGTCTGCAACATATAACGTATAATGTTGACACTAGGTGGTGCGCACATTTGGATGACTATTATACTAGACAATCTGTGGATGGCTTTAGCAAGAAGGAAAGTCCTTGCCCTGGCCTGATGTGATGTGGAGGGAGAAAAGAAATGTATTGCATTTTAAAGGGGTTTTCTCATTGCAGTATCTCAAATTTCAATCCCCTAGTAGTGATGACAAAATAAAGATTATTTTTAACCCTTTACTTCACAATTTTACTGAGTTACTTAGCCTGGTCAGTGCAAAATTACAGGATGTGGGCGGGAACTTTCTAAGCCGACACATTATTATCACTCTGAGTTGACAATGTGGTTAGATTATCAGGGTACACTGTTTATATACATTGTATCTGACACATAGAAAGAGAGATGAGATCCATGAGATGCCTATTACTGCAACTAATACCTCAATAAACTGCAACTCTAAAGTCACACAGTGGCGGAAAAAAATACACCACAGAGTGTGCACCACCACATTTATCAACTGAGAATTTTCAAAAGGACGCAAATTTTATCGCAGAACTGCACCACATAGGGGGTGGTGTATGTGGGTCCATTGCTGCTACAGGGGGGAGGTTTTGCTCAATTTTATTTTTGAGGTATCTGAGAATTTCCTGTCCAAAAACATCGCAGAAAGGCAGAAATTGAGCAGATGTTAAACATGCGTGCAACTGGTGCAGTCTATTCGCATAGAACACACACAGCTGATATGTTGTGTTATTTTGTTATCCTGAGTACATTTAACCCCTAGGCGCACCACGACGTTATACTACGTCCCCGGGGCTAGATGCTTAGCGCACCGGGACGTAGTATAACGTCTAGCTTCTGGGACCGGCTCACGAACGGAGCCGGTACCAGAAGCAGCGGCTGTCAGCTGTCTATCACAGCTGACACCGCGCTGTAACACCCGCGATCGGAGCCGGCTCCGATCGCGGGTGTTAACCCCTTACACGCCGCGGTCAAGCATGACCGCGGCGTGTAAGGGTGTTCCTGCTGTGGATCGGATCCCCCGTGCCGCTTACCGGGGGATCCGATCCTCTTCCGGGCAGCTCCGAGGACTGGCATGTGCCCCGGAGCTGCCCGGTCTCCATGGCAGCCAGACCCCTTCAGGGTCTGGCTGTAAACTGTCTGAGCATGCGCAAGCTTGCTCAGACAGTTTACACTGCTCTACAATGAAAAAGCACTGTAGAGCAGTGTATTGAACTTAAACCAGTGATCAGAGCATCACTGGTTTAAGTTCAAGTATGTATAAGTTAAAAAAAATGCAAAAACAGTTAACACTACACATTATAATAAATAAAAAATAAATACATAAAATATAAGCCCCTAAAATGTCACTTTCCCATAAAAAACTTAATAAAGTATAAAAAACATAAAAACACAAAAAAAACCTGCATATTTGGTATTGCCGCGTCCGTAACAATCTGCATAATAAAACAGAATTGTTACTGGACCCGCACGGTAAACGCCGGAGGAAAAAAACGCAAAAAACGTTCCGAAAAAAGATAATTTTTAATTAATACCCTATAAAAAATGCTCTAAAAAGTGATTTTAAAAATTTTATGCACTCTAAAATAAGCCCACTAAAAAGAACAACTGTTCTCGCAAAAAATAAGCCCCTAACCAGATTTGTCAGCCAAAAAATAAAAAAGTTATGCATATGAAAAGATGGTGATGCTAAAATGAATAAGATTTTCTCCAAATTAGTTTTTATTCAGTACAATTGAATAAAATACACAAAACCCCCACATATTTGGTATCCCTGCGTCCGTAACAATCTGTATAATAAAACAGAATTGTTATTAGATCCGCAAAGTGAACCCCGTAAAAAACAACCTAAAAAAACTCTCTCTGAAAAAGATGATTTTTTATTAATGCCCTTTAAAAATGCTCTAAAAAAAGTGATTTTAAAAAGTTATGCCCTCTAAAATAAGACCACTAAAAAGAGCTATCATTCTTGCAAAAAATAAGCCCTTAAACAGATTTGTGAGGTGAAAAATAAAAAAGTTATACATATGAAAGACGGTGATGCTAAAATTAACAACAATTTTGCCAAATTACTTTTTATTCAGTAAAAATGGTAAAAAATAAAAAATATATATAAATGAAGTATTTTCATAATCGTGGCGACCCATAGAATAAAAATAATATACTATTTTTATGGTATGGTTAACGACCAAATAAAAAACACATATAAATTTTCCTAAAAATTGATGATTTTCATTTCCTCCACCAACAAAGAGTTAATTAAATCTCACCAATTAGCTGTAGATGCCCCAAAATTACATACCAGAAAAGTGCATCTCATGTGGCAAAAGAAATAAGCCCCTATAGGTCCTCATTAAAAAAAAGAAAAAAATTATAGCCGGTACAATGTGACATAGCAAATCTGATTTGGATGGCGCCTCCTTCCCTTCTATGCCCGGCCGTGCGCCCATACAGAAGTTACCACCACATATAGAGTATCCGTGTACTCGGGAGAAATTGGGTATCAAACTTTGTGGAGCCTTTTTTTAATTTAATCCATTTTAAATGTTTAATTTTCCACCCAAAATGAGTGTATTGTGAAAAAATATTACAATTTGCAGACTGCACCTCCATTTTGTTTTAACCCCTATAAAACACGTAAAGGGTTAACAAACTTCTTAAAAGTAGTTTTTCATACGTTGAGGGGTGTAGTTTCCACAATGGGGTAATTTACGAGTCTTGCTATTATTTAGGCCTCTCAGTGTCAATTAGAAGTTGATCAGGTCCATCTAAGTACGGGTTTTGGCGATTTTACAAAAAATGTGAAAAATGGCACCCAAATTCTGAGCCTCATAACATTCTAGTAAAATATGTGGAATCTTAAAAAACCATGCCAACATAAAGCAGACATTTGGGAAATGTAAGTTATGAATTTATTTGGGAGCTATGACTATCTGCATCAAAAGTAGAGAATTTAGAACGTTGAAAATAAAGAATTTTTCAAAATTTTTGCCAAATTTTGTTTTTTTTCATAACTAAACGCAAAAGATTTCATCCAAATTTTTAAACTAATTTGAAGTACAATGTGTCACGAGAAAACAATCTCAAAATCCCCTGGACATCTCATAGCGTTCCAAAGCTATAACCACTTATAGTGACACAGGTCAGATTTGAAGAATGGGACCGCGTCCTTAAGGCCAAAATAGGCTGTGTCCCCTAGGGGTTAAGAAACTTGTCTTTGTGGGAATACACCTTTAACCAAATTTGTAATTAACTTTTTTAGTTTTTCAAGTTTTTATGGTGAACTTTGGATTTACAATGGGTTTAAAAAATGTTTCCTTATTGTCTATTCAGTTAAAGTAGTTTATCCTGTAATGGTAACTCTGTCTGCTAGGCTGAAATGTTCACCAACTTTTCAACAAACTTTGCATAAATTAGTAGTATGTAAATACAAGCCTTTGCTGCCTTCACTTTGTTCATCCTCCCCCTTCCCATAGTATCTGCATTACACTTTTTAATCTGTTCTGCGGCCTCTATTGGTAGACTCCTTTCTGGAGCCCCGATTACTTAGCATCTCTATGTAGGGAGGGTGAGCAGTTACACCACAAGACAAGTCTCCTCCCAGCAGATTTCACACAGCAGCCACATTAAATACACATACGAGAAACCTCTAAGAAATTAAGTCGTATAATGACCTGCAACTTTGTACATTTTTATGTATAACTTGTAACATTATGGGTGTCACTAAATTATTTAAAAAAAATAAATTATTCCATCATATTTGTGTTCTATGGTTTGTGTGTGTATCAAAGGATATGCTCCAGGCCTATGTAAGGCAGAGCCTACACCATCTTTTCCATCAGGCCGATGCCCTGGCAGGTGATAAAACTACTTATTTGTTGGAAATAAAAAAAAACTATTTGATAGAGTTGTTAATATTTAATACTGTAGAGACTTTGCTATACAGCAGTAACCTCAGTAGATCTTTGCTTGCATCACTGACAGATCCTCTTGTTATAAAATAATTAAGAATCTATTACATATATCGCAAAGGTTAATATGCTTCAGTACTTCATTGATAGATTCTTCATTTAGCTTTGTGGGTTCTAATGTTTTGCACTTTTGTTTTCTCTTACCAGAGTAACAGCTACCCTTCAATGACAGACCCATACCTCTCCAGCTATTACCCACCATCTATTTTTCCGTACTCTTTGAGTGAAGCTCCATGGTCAACTGGTGGGGATCCTCCCATCCCTTATCTTACTCCATATGGACAGCTCAGCAACGGAGACCATCACTTCATGCACGATGCAGTGTTTGGCCAACCAGGGGGTCTGGGGAATAACATATACCAACATCGCTTCAACTTTTTTCCGGAAAACCCTGCATTCTCCGCTTGGGGCACCAGTGGCTCTCAGGGTCAGCAGACTCAGAACTCTGCCTACGGGGGCAGCTACAGCTATCCTCCAAGCTCTTTGGGTGGGACAATTGTTGATGGACAGACCGGGTTTCATAATGAGACTCTAAATAAAGCACCAGGCATGAACAGCATTGAACAGGGCATGGTTGGGCTCAAGATAGGCAGCAATGTGACTGCGTCCACAGTAAAGACTGTGGGCTCTGTGGTGAACAGTGTAGGAATGCCAAGTGCTCTGACTGGCAATGGTGGCAATAGTATAAGCATGCCACCTTCCAAACCCACCTCTTGGGCAGCCATAGCCAGCAAACCTGCCAAACCACAGCCTAAAACAAAAACTAAACCGGTGACCATAATTGGTGGGGCACTGCCTCCACCACCTATCAAACATAACATGGACATTGGCACCTGGGATAATAAGGGTCCTGTCACTAAGCCCCCAATGCCTCAGCAGATACCATCTCCTCAGTCCATCCCTCAGCCGCAACCACAGCAGCAGCTGCTGCAGCCCATCCCGGCTCAACCCCCACCTCTTTCTCAAGCCCCCTACCAAAACCCCCCTGCACCACCACAACAGCAGCAGGCCCCACAGAACCGCTGGGTAGCCCCACGTAACAGGAACGCTGCCTACGGGCAAGGTGGGGGACCTGACGGTAATCCCTTGGGTGGTGCTCAGCCTCATGCTGTCCCTGGTAGTGACTCCCATCCAGTGTTGGAGAAGCTCAAAGCCTCTCACAGCTACAACCCCAAGGACTTTGACTGGAATTTGAAAAATGGACGTGTGTTCATCATCAAGAGTTACTCCGAGGACGATATTCACCGTTCCATCAAGTACTCTATCTGGTGTAGCACGGAGCATGGCAACAAGCGTCTGGATAGCGCTTTCCGCTCCATGAATGGCAAAGGCCCGGTCTACTTGCTCTTCAGCGTCAACGGCAGTGGACATTTCTGTGGTGTGGCCGAGATGCGGTCACCTGTCGATTATGGCACCAGTGCTGGTGTCTGGTCACAGGACAAGTGGAAGGGCAAGTTTGACGTCAAGTGGCTCTTTGTCAAGGACGTCCCCAACAACCAGCTGAGGCATATCCGTCTGGAGAACAACGACAATAAACCGGTCACAAACTCGCGAGACACGCAGGAGGTGCCCTTAGAAAAAGCAAAACTAGTGCTTAAAATCATTGCCACTTACAAGCACACGACCTCCATCTTTGATGACTTTTCTCATTATGAGAAGCGCCAGGAGGAGGAAGAGGTTGTGCGCAAGGTAATACTCTAAACTTGTTAACCCTTCTGATTCTGGTAACATTTTGAATGCGATTTGACTCCATATGATACAGCAGAGTCGAAGGGGCTTCTGGTTTTGTCTATAACGCTTAGTCATAAAAAGTTCTGCTGCTGTTTGATAGAATGTAGACTTCACTTTATTTTCCTAAAGCTTTGCATGTGGTCATTGAATGGAAATATCAGTGTGAAACTGCTGCAGAGCACATTGCAGAGTATCCAGGGGCTATTGTAACCAAGAACTTGATTAGGACACATATTCATCCTGTGGAGGTAGATATGGGGGGGGGTAGCTCAGTCACACACTGCATACACTACCAATGTCTGCTTGCTAAGTGTATTCGAATGTTACAAAACCTCTTGTAATGCACGGACTTCTAAATATTGTGAATATCTATAGATTTAGCCATGGGAAATAATTTTTTTTTTTTTTTTGAGCCCTTTTTTCTTTTGAGCAGTCTCCAGGTTGAAGGCAAGTCTGGCTGATTTTATTTGCCCCCTTACTCAACGTTTACTTTGGAAAATTAATTCTGTATAATACTGAATCTAACCTGGAATGAGAGCCCTGGGGAACCAACTGCACACAGGGTCCTGCTACCTCATTTATGTGCAGTGGGTCTCTCCACAGCTGGAAGTGCTTTATGGATGTGCACTTGTGGAATATATTGCCGCACACTGGAGGTGGGAGGACTGAAATAGTGGTCTCATGTCAGAGTTGTTTCCTGCAGTGATTGTTACATGGGGTTAGAAAGCTTTTTTTTTTTTTTTTTCCCTTGGGTTTAATCTCTTACTGCAAAAGGTTTTTCTTTTTGTATGTATGGTACATGTCTCCAACTAGAATCTTTGTTCAGCTCTTCTCTCCATTCGCAATTTAAAGGTACAGGGAGGTAAATATTCAGACGAATAGTGACATAGGATTGGTGTATTCTATAGTCGTGCATGACATTTCAAGCAATGTTTTCTAACTGATCCACTTCAGTTTGTTCTGGTCTTGTCCCTGCATGTAATATGTATTCTTGAATAAACAGCAATGTTCCAGCTCACATATAAACAGTTTCGGTTAAAAATTTATCTGACTGGGTGTTTTTTAAATGAATATTCAAACAATGTTATGTTCAATACACTACATTGGCCCCAATGTATCCTGAGCATTTGGGTTTACCAGCGTTCTTTGTAATGTGTATCACTCCATTTGGGTAATAGGTGCACAAGAAGGTTACCACCCCAATTCAATAGTACAGATAGAGCTCGGCACTCATATAATCAAAGATAAGTATTTTATTCCATCAGAAAGCAGTCCACTTAATTTTGATGTTTGTCAATCTCTGACCTTCCTCAGAAAACAGATTACTGGAGGGAAAAATAGAATGAGTAAAGGTATCGGCCAGTAATGGCTCCGTTACTGTGTTTAGTGTATGTAGTAGCATGGCACTCCACATATGGAGGAAT
The DNA here is from genome assembly GCF_040894005.1 of Engystomops pustulosus. Classification (NCBI taxonomy): domain Eukaryota; kingdom Metazoa; phylum Chordata; class Amphibia; order Anura; family Leptodactylidae; genus Engystomops; species Engystomops pustulosus. The sequence goes on from NC_092416.1 coordinate 125,959,866, forward strand.
GCTTCTTTGTGATGAATGATGTGGGATTAACACTTGCTGAGGTGATTTTCAGAGTACACAATCTTTTGCTATGATTTACAGGAAACCGTTGGGGGTACATGGATCCTAATTGTGCGCTGTTGATACAAGTGTATTCACCTATCTAAGCTTTGTTTGCTGCTTTTCAATCGCTCAGCAATGGGGAACATGTTATCAAGGCTTCTACATAATATAGCGTAGAATCCCTGAAATCGGGCCCGATGATGTATCTGGTGGCAGTGAATTCATTATACACTGCTGCCCAATAAATCTCCTCCATTGTATCGGGTTAAGAAAGTAAGACTCTTCTTTGATGTTGAGGGGCTGCCAAGAGAACCTTTTGCTTCTGTATTTGCAGATTTTTGTGGATGAGGAGTAATATGTAGTTAGTGATGTTTGGGACCACAATATACCTCAGGTACAGTTCTGCAGTAGATGGGACTCCATACTACGGCCACATGCTGCAGAATTGATTATGGGTGTTTCATATGTGGACGTAGTAATATTTAAATGTCAGTAAATCTTTGACACCTTGTTAAAGAGAACCTGTCGCCTATAAAATACAAGAGTAAGCAGCTCATAGTGTTACCACAGATGTAGCAGTGTTACACTGCTAGCAGTATAAAGCTGGCAGACACTGCCGCGCAGAACAATGAGAATGCCAGAACACGCTTATAGGTCCAGGGGAGAAGAAAACTCCGGACCGCTGTGAGCTTGGTCTGGCGTTCCTATTGTACACCGCCACAGTGTCTGCTAGCGTTATCAGAGGGTTCCAATAACGTCTGTTCTAGCACTAGGAGCTGCTTACTCCAGGAAGCGGCTCCTAGTGCCTTTTTTATGGGTGACAGGTCCTCTTTAAGATGCACTGGGTTCAGGGCGGTAAATCCAGAGCTCCGACAACACCCACCGGTGTGCACAAACACAACCTTTTACAAATTGCACAAGTAAAATGTGCCCCTGTTCAGAATGTATGGCCCCCTAATGTTTAAAATCTAGTGTGGTGCATATTGGCTGTTTGAAAATGGGTTTTCTATGCACTTGGCTAGTATAAGCCAGTTTTAATTATTATTATTATTATTATTATTATTATTATTATTATTTTTTTAACAGGTGGAGGGTAAAACAGCAATTTAGTATGTTGGGGATGGGTCTGTTTTAAAGGAAAGCTACTATTTGATTTCATGCATTATGAAGCAAACCTACCTTGAGAATGCTGTAGCTACACTGATGCAGGATCATATCTTGGTTAATCCCTGAGCTGAGGGATTTTGCTGAGAAAAACATTTTTAACATGCAGGACCTTGGGAAAGCTGGGTGAGGCTGGCTGACATACACATTACACACAGAAGCTTGTAATTACAAATGGAGGTTGGTCAAGACATGACTAATCAACCTGAGCTGGATCACTCATAAACATCAGCTGCGGGATGGTGCAGCAATTGATTATTCAGCCTTCAGGCACAACACAGGGATTACATCATCCTCTCCTGCAGAGAGTAACTGGCGTGGTAGGAGAAGTCCTGAAGCAGCCATAGAAGCGACAGTGTTACATTGTTTTATCAGCAAAACCACTCGGCACAGGGATTAACCAAGTTATGATCCTACATCAGTGGAGCAACAGCATTCACAAGGTATGTTTGCTTCATAATGCATCAAATCAAATGGTTTTCTTTAAAGGGGATTTGTCAGTAGTTTTGATCATACAGAGCTGCACACAGTGTTGGGTAGCAGCAGGAGACCTGTGTGTGGTGGTAGTCGTGTTGGGACTATGAAAAGTGAAGTTGTAATCCAGCTCCAGAGCTCCTGCATGGGCTCTAAAAGGATCTTAAAGCCTATAGAACTTTCTGCTCTCTGCACTGCTGCTCCATTACCCCTCCACTTGAACTAGAAACTACATTTTGGTTTGATACGGCAGGGACTGTGGAACAATTCATTATAAAGAGCAGAAAGCTCTTCAGGCTGAAAGACCTGACCAAAGCACTTGTAGGTACTACAAACCTGGATTACAAGTTTGCTTTTTATAGCAATGCTGCTATTTGCCACACAATAAGTTGAGTTCTCCAGGGCCTAAACCTAGCACCGTCTGCACTATCAACACATGGTGAATACGCTGTTTTGTGTTATTTTCTTTTTCTATCTGTAATTCCACAGAAGTTGCATAAACACATCTAAGGCATACATTTACCGCATATACAAGTATATGGCAAGGCACCTAATTTTACCACAAAATAATTGGAAAGTTTATTGATTCAGTTATAAGCCTAGAGTGGCAAATGCATCATGTTGTTACCCCAACATGAAACCCTTGCCCCCAAGATGCTACCCCCTGTCATCCAGAAGAAGAGTTTAGTTTTCCTGCTGAATGACTGACTTGAGTATAAGCCTAGGGGGATTTTTTTTAGCATGAAACTTTTTGCTGAAAGTCTGCTTATACTTTAGTATATACCGTAATTCTATGCAAAACAAAAAAAAAACTTTTTTCTGCTTCTCTAAAAAAAAAAAACTGTCTGGTTTCAGAAAATGTTTTGTGAAAAAGTTAACGTTCCGATTACATTCCATACCTGTTCTTCATTGTTTTTAGACTGTCAGTCATTCATTGTCATTGGACACATAGCCTTTGTCCATAGGTTGTCCTCAGCTAGCTGGATTGAGTGCTTTACTGTATGTAATCTGCATGTTCTTATGTTAACTATAGCTATGTAAGCACCTGATCCTCCCTCATAGGGGAGAGGACTGTATTTTTACACTGCCAGATGACTTGCTCAATATGTCTTCTACCCCTTCATTTGCATAGAATGGCAGTGGCATCAGAGAGAGGAACTGCTAGCAAAAGAGAGGGAGAAGACTTGTTAAGGTAATTCTCCAAGCTTCGTGATCTGGGGGGCGGTGAGTGTGCGTGGTCTGAACCGGTGCTTAAGTGATTTGCAACCCAATGTTACTGGTTACAGCAGACTCCAGCTTGATTGCATTGTTCAACAGAGATTGAGGCGGTATGAAACTCATCGGAGGCTGGAGCTAGTGCTCTACACTGCAGCAGCATTTGTTTTCATCTAATGGGGAGATCACAGCTCGTTTGTTTCATTTTTATCTTTTTGCATTATTTGAGAGCTAAGACCAGTGGAGTGTAAAACACAGATAAGATATGAGAAGATTTACACCTGTTCTTTGTGTTGAACCATTCCTGTTCTTGTCTCGAAGTAACTGATGAAATAACAGATGTAAACTGGTACTAAAAACTACAAGCAACTAAACTGTGGGTAACATTCCACCAAAGACAATGGTACATTGCTAGTAGATGTCCTAGTAATGACTGCTTAAACATGTTTACCTTAAAAATTAGGTTTTATGGCCTTATTCATTGCATTTTTTATAGGTTTGAAGGGAATGGTCCCATTTCAATCCATATGTCTTAAAGGGAATGTTTCAACAAAAAATTTAGAATTTACTATTCATTATAGGATTTTTATGGATGTATTTTTTCTTCATGAAATATTGAAAAATTAAACAATTGTATACCACTATTGTCCATTAGGGACTGCATTTGGAACATGTCCTGTGTGCGTAGATGGTGGTGGAAGTTGCCTTTAAAATAACCTTTTAAATGAATTTATGAAGAAATCCACATTACAGCGTAACTAAAGTTATTTGACGACAATAATCTTGGCTCAGCTGTAGAGAACCTTTGACAACAATTCCAACAGTGCCTATATTATACATATGTCTTTTTCCAGTCCTGAGATATAGCCTCATATCTATCAACCTGATCTGTAAAATCCTCCTGCTGGAGTGGGAGGGACTTCCAGGTTGTGACATCAGTTAAGGGCACTGAGGCCAGAGCACTTGAGGGCACAATCAGTCCAGCTACTCAGAACACAGAATCCGTGTTGCTGCTTGTATAGATATGTAGAGCAAGGCAGGGAAGACACAGAGCACTAAGGCTTTACATCATAGTAAGAAATAAGCATACAGTAATCTACTAAACGACAAAGAAAAATAAATATTAAAACATGTCCTGCTACACTAAAAACGCCTACTCACCCTGTCCCTCTCCGTAGAAAACAGTTGTTCACCATACCGAGCCTGGGTGCCATAGCCATCTAGTGCATATGTACATACGTCCCCCAGATGGCCGTGTGTGTGAGACCTACGAGATATGATGTGGTTGAAGCCACCTCTACTGGCCAACTATGTTTTAATGTACTGATTTTATAAATCCCAATCTCTAAATTACCTTATATAATTATAAGAGAAATAACATTTTAGGGAGCAATAAGTGTTGTTAGAGCATCTAAAGGTATTTGCACTCCCTGCTGTGCTCCTACTTGGCGTGTTTGCTGCTGAAACTAATAGAAAAATTCCTCAGCAGTGGTCGGGTTGCATGGAGCAAAGCCTTGGGCTAGGTTCACACAATGCGCGTGGATAGTATTCGATTACACATTACAAGGGCATGAAGGGAAACTCCTCCCTACAAATGTGCATTCTGTAAGCAGTAACAGGTCAGCTTATCTGGGAGAAGTTTCCCACAATGAGCCTGCAGTGTGTGAACGCGGACTTAATAAAGGTCTAAAAACCATAAGTCCTACATTAATTAGTACTCTACTCTAAAGGTGAAAGTAGTTGGAGCGCATGAAAAGAACCTGATACAGTTTATGCCAGTTCAATCACAAATTTACAAAAGAAACAAGAATTTTTAATACACAAATATTTACTTATCTCTTTGTTACCTTTCACCTTGTCATAGGTGAATAAAAATAAAAGGACTATGACAATTTTTGGCTGATTTGGACAATTGTGACTGATCTGTGAATCATAGAACATGGGCTGCCTGGATTTCACAGACCCGCCACAGTGTAGAGGACAGGACTGTGTGCATAGTGATAAATCATGTAAGGGTCATGATCACGGGGGAAGAAGGGACCACAATTTGTAGTGTTGTACCTGTAATCAAGGTATATGATCAAATGAGTCTGTGTAGAGCCTTGGGTTCTGTAGGTTCCATGGATAGTGCTCTCCTTCAGTTTTTTCATCACTCTTGTTTTTTTTCTTTCAGGAGCGCCAGACCCGAAGCAAACAGTAAGGCCGTCACTTCAACTTTGAACTAGAACTGATATTAAAAAAAAAAGACAAAAAACCCCACAAATCTTAAAAGTAACTTTAAAACAAGAAAGAAAAAAAAAAACTGAATAGACTTTGTGGTGCCGCCTGTAGGCTTGGGACTGAGATAAAACTTTCAGTATCTGTATCTTCTAACGCGAGCTACAACGTAACTTCCACCCTCTCCTACTCCTAAATTTAATTTTCTTTATCTGTTTGTTTTCCTTTTTTTTGGCCAGTCCACTGTATTCCTGTATCATTATATACCTGTAGTTTATAAGTGTACCTCCGCCCCCGCCCCCTCTGGCCTAATATCTGCTCTGTATTTGCCCTAAAACAATAATGAAAGAGATTATTGTACGTCAAACTGCCCCTGTATGAGGATGGACATTATTTTTGTTTTAAAGGGTCAATTCAACCCTCCCAACCATTGGAATCAGTGTGACAATCCATGAAGTCAGGTTGATCTGTGAGAATGAGTGCAGAGTGAGTTCAGAAAGCCGCTCCTCAGCCACCCCACCCCCCCCTCCTGCTCCCTCTTCTCCTCTAAGGCTGGCACAGGATTGTTTGTCGTGTGCAGCGCTAATACTTGTCACCTCGTAGCCTCTTTGTGCAGTGCCCTATGGTCTGTCATTTTGTTCCACATCCACCTCTGAACGTGTCATCCTTATCAGCATCTTGTTGTATTTGAGAGCTCTGTCACTATGCCACCCTTTTCGCCAAGTTTATTGCTTTGCACAGCGTTGGAGGGAAGTTCCTGTACGAATACATCCTAGGACTTGCAGGACACAATGGCTACTGGAGGGTTGGAAGAGGGTGGGGTGAACATTTTTGCAACATTGATGTCATTAGCAAGAACAGTCCCTTCCTGTTAATACATATATGTATGTATTGCCTGTACCCCATGGAGGGATCTATATCATGAAATAAAGTAGCCCGCCCGTTCACTAGTGACAGATATCCACGTGTTGTCATTGCATTGTAGTGGTAAAGTTGGATGTCGGCCATGGCACATTTCACTGTGATGAGCCTGCACTTTGGGGGTGGAGATGGCACAAACACCATTTCCTTTAATTACATCGATTGCCAGGCTATGGGATGTTTGCATGTAAATCCTCGTTTTGAAGGACAACCCCATACCACACTTTATGTGAGTGACATATCAATTTCAGCATTGTTATAACGAATTAATCATGCAACTAAGTGTGGCGTTTATGCTCCTCCAGTATCTTATCTACATCCTCATCCCGTGCCCCTTCCGCTCTGCTATATAGGTTACCAAGTCCTACTACTATTATTTTGCAAAACTTATCTTTTTCAATTCTTTTCACCATATTCATCTGTGTTGTATGTATCATGCGCCTGCACAGACTGTCGTGTTACATTTATAGCCTCATCATGCATGTTTTTCCTGTAAAGACCAGTGTTTGTGTGTCTGGAATAGATCTGGCGAGGAGGCTGCATTCTGTTTATTGGTCATAACTAGATATGTCCCCTCCAGCAGAATCTCAAGGGGGTCTGTACTAATTCCCTGCTCTGAATCAAACATTCTCTTGCTCCTGATTAAACAATGGAAACACAAATATGGAAGTCGATCCTTTCACTGTGTCTGTGTGGAAAGTTGCAGTTCCTGTGCTGGGTATAATGCATCTCTTATGGTGCTACCATTGATTCCCCTAGGAGTTGCTATTTACTAGATCTTCTCAGACCAATTTTTCCAAGTTTTTACAAATTTGTTAAATAGTAAAACAAAATCAACTCCATTTCCCATTGGGTCTGTTTTATATTTGAGGCATATGGATGACATTTCCTATTTCACACTGACAAATCACTGTGGTTGAGAAGCAGCTTGAAATGGAAGGATTTGGATGGTAAGTATGTTAAAACATTTGGGTACAAATGTATATGTTTATTAGGAGTGATATTATTGCAATTGTAAACCAGTAGACGGGTAGCATACTTAGACCCAGTTCCCAAATGTATCTGGGCTTTCTGTTATTTACTCTGTTTAATAAGAGAGTAATGAAAACTAAAAAACTGACTTTAATGGACCTTCTGTGCAGGTGTGAACTGAGCCTTATATAGTAGTCTTCACAATATATGGTCTGATTACTTTAGCAGCCTTCACATCTCATTCCCTAGTGAGGAGGGTGCCATGCCCTTGGAGTAGGATATGCACATTTTAGATGAAGGGCTAAATTGTGTCCCTTCATACTGTGTGTGTGGAGTGTAGGCCTTAAAGGGTTATTCTTGTCTGGACATTAACATTCAATTTCATTAATCTGCCATATATACATTTATTTAATTAGATGTTATTAAATAATTTTACCTGTGTGAAGATTATTTCTCACTAAAGTAGTCACATGGTGCCTTAGAAACAAGACTGTATCCTTGGATACAGCCACCTCTACTGGGGTGATTGCACAAAGAAACAAAAGGTTTTTGTATATGAAATGTCCGGGAGTTAAAGTTACTGCATGTCCCACAGCCGTCCTGTGGTAACGAACCCTGAATCCAGGATGTCATGCAGGTCTCAATAGTGCATGTCTTGACTACTGCTGCCAGAGCGCAGGGGCGGTTGTATTCAAGGAAGCCATCTCGTTTCTAAGGGACAGCATGGCTACATTTGAGAATTTATCTTCACACAGGAACTTTTTTTTTTTTTAATAACCTCTAATAGAAGAAATGTTTACATATGGCAAATGAAATAAATTGTAAATGCCCAGATGGGAATACCCCTTTAAAATGTTTGTCCAGTCTCCAAAAATAATTGATATTGTTTATAGCAAAGTTGTGCAGTTTCACAATATACTTTCTGTATTCTTTCTTCATGCTTTTCTAGATCTCTGCTATGCGACTTTCAACAGGACGCTTCATAGTTTACTTCCTGCAGACAGATACCGGTCGCTGGTCATGTGATGCCTCACGGGTCCTGTGGTAGATCAGAGTAATCAGCTGTCTAATATTACAGGCCATGCAACTGTGTGACATCAGATGACCAAGGACTGGTATTTATCTGCAGGAAGTAAACAATGAAGCTTCCTGTTGAATTGCTTAAGTTTTTATTACATAAACACGATCAATTAACTTCTGAAAGTGGACAATCCTTTTAAAGAACATCTACCATTAGATAACCTGATGGTAGATGTTTATACACGCCTCGCCATCACAAATAAGATTCTTTTTTTCATCATTTAGAAGCGTGGGATTGCATAGATACCTGTGCAAATCAGCCTGAGCCGCTCTGCTGTGCACCTCCAGCCTCCGCTAATTTATGCAGATCCTCCCAGGCTGTTTGAGATGCCTACAAAATGCTGAGAGAACCAGTCATGTCACTGCTATTCTCTTGCTATGTGCGATCATAGCAGATTGTATTTAGACGATGCTATCATCAATCGGCTGGGGAACTGGTGCATAAATTATTGGCAGAGCCATAAGGTGTGTAGTAGAGTGCCTCAGGCTCATTTCCATAGGTTTATATCTTTGCACTTCCAAATGAAAAAAGTAAGTTATTGGCAAAGGACCGGGAGGTGATTATAAACCTCTATCAGGTTGTCCTTTAAATGGAAGCTAGTTTTGGTCCAATTTTACATACTCGTGGTGTAGAATAACTCTTTAGAGCCTAGGTCATTATTGGATCTACCCCCAGAACACAGTTGTGAGCATGTTTTAACCTTCATTTGTTATATAGGGTAAGATGTGTTGGCATAAATGTGTAATGGCTCCTACCCGCTTTAATCTGGCAGGAAATAATTACCTGTCTTGCGCTTATTTCAATCCTCAGTCCTTTTAAGTGTGACCAGTAAGTCGGTAGATAAGGGGTGAAATGGCGCAGTAGCTGCCAATACCCTGTACTGTAACATCACAGGGAGGATTTTTCTTTCTGCACAGCCACAGTTTGTAGTTCATTGAGTAGCCGAGGTGAGATTCCATTGTGTTCTTAACTCAAACATCAGTGTATACTGTAAATGACTGCTGCACATGAGTGGGAACGGCTGCTTCTTGTTACAATGGACACCTGTCTCCCAGTTATAATGAAGTCATTATATTGCCATGCTTTACCCCTTTGTCTGGCACATGTACATGGTTTCATTCATCATGACCATTGCCCCCTGCATTTCCAGGCTCCTTTAGGATTCCAGTTCTTGCATGCATGGAGGCCCCCTCACTTTCTCTGAGCAGTCTAGGGGTTCAGTTTGACTCTGAATGTAGCCAATGAGCATCTTTTTTTCCTTACATATGTTAATTTTTTTCTCTCCTCCTTTCCGTCATGCGTTTTTTCAGCCAGCCCCATGCACTGGCCACTCTGCTTTGCTTGTCTAGACTAATAAAGATTCAATAATGTCATGACTCCTCCTGCTTATTACTTTATTACATGGGGTGTGTTGACTTCCTCCAAAGGTAAACAGACACTAATTTCTGCAAAGAGAAGTGGGGGGGCTGCAAAAATTATGTAGTACCTTTTTAAGGTGCACCAAATTTGTCATGTATTGAGGTATTCTACATAGGAACTAAACTTTGTGTGCTTGTATTTCATTACTTCTCCTGTACTGATCCACAGTTGTACTGTACTCCAGAGCTGCACACTTAATTCTGCTACTGCAATCAACAAATGCTTGTTTTCCCACAATTTTCACTACTTTGGGGCGGGGCTGTGGAGTCTGAGTTGTGATATACTTGTGGAGGCCACACATTTTATAATTAATTTGCACAGTTTGAATATGTGCTGAATATTCATTTAACCCCTTCCCGACATTTGACGTAATAGTACTGCATCGCGGGAGGTGCGTTCCCGCAAAATGCAGTACTATTACGTCATGCTTCTGGCACCGGCTCCTGAACGGAGCCGGCACCAGAAGCTGCAAGTGTCAGCTATATATTATAGCCGACACCTGCCTCTAACATCCGCGATCGGAGATTTCTCCGATCGCGGGTGTTAACCCCTGACACGTCGCGCTGACCGCGGCGTGCAAGGGGCATTTCAGAAGCATGCTCAGTGTGTTACATTACACAGTGTAATACATCTGTATTACACTGTGTAATGTGAAGAAGAGCTTGAACAAGTGATCAGTGGATCACTTGTTCAAGCTAACCTGTAAAAGTTAATAAAAATGTTAAACACATTACATTAACTTTAATTATTTTTATTAAAAAATTATTTTGAGTCCCCTAAACACAAATATTCCCTATACACATGCAATAAAGTGAAAAAAACACATAATCGCCAAAAAACCTCACATATTTCGTATCGCCGCGTCCGTAACAATCCGTACAATAACTCAAACATTATTGGAGCCGCTCGGTGAACGCCGTAAAAACAAAACCCGAAAAACACGCCAAAAATGTACATTTTTCATAAAATCTCTACACAAAAATGTTCTAAAAAGTGATCAAAAAAAGTTGTGTGCGCAAAAATGGTACCACTGAAAAGAACAACTCAACACTTAAAAAATAAGCCCTAAACCAAAAAATATTAAAGTTACGTCTCCGAAAAGATGGCGATGCAAAAACAAATGAGTATTTCCTCTATATTAGTTTTTATCCAGTAAAATTGTAAAAATAAATGAAAAACTATATAAATGAGGTATCACCGTAATCGTAGTGACCTATAGAATGAAGATAATATAATATTTTTGGTGTACGACCCCCAAAAAATACGAAAAGAAAGTAAACCAAAATTGACCATTTTCTTTTCACCCATACATTCAAGAGTTAATAAAATCTCATCAATAAGCTAATGACCCACTAAAATGAAGTACCGTATTTTCCGGACTATAAGGCGCACTTAAAAGCATTGGATTTCCGTGGAAATCCAAAGTGCGCCTTATAGTCCGGTGCGCCCTATGTATGGCGCTGGGCACAGGGCAGCAGACCATACTTACATAGGTCCCCGCTACCGGAGACCGGAGACAGCAGATCTCCAGCGGGACCTGGAGCGGGGACCTATGTAAGTATGATCCGCTGCCCTCCTCCCCCTCACCTTCCCCGCTCACCTTCCCCGCGTTCCCCGTCGCGTCTCGGCGTCGCGTCCCGTCGCCGCGTCACGTCATGTCGGCTCTCTGCCACGCCCCCGGACCCCGCGCCTTATAGTCCGATGCGCCTTATATATGTAATTATTACATATATAAGGCGCATCGGACTAATGCGCCTTATAGTCCGGTGCGCCCTATAGGGCAAAAAATACGGTATTTGTAAAGTTCATCTCATGTCGCAGAAAATAAGCACTTATATGTCCAAATTGCCAAAAAAATAAAGATTGTATAGCCAATAAAAATTGACAATGCATAATCTGCTCTGAATGGCGTAGCTTCCCTTCCATGCCCTGGCGTGTGCCCATACAGCAGGTTACCACCACATATGGGGTATTATTATACATGGAAGAGATTGGATATCAAATTTTGTGGAGCGTTTTGGTATTTTATCCACTGAGAATTTGTACATTTTATGAAAAACACATTAATTTAGCCAAAAAAATTTTTACTTTCAAAATTGCATCCGATTTTGTTTTAACCCCTGTAAAACAAAGGGTTAACAAACTTCATAAAAGTTGTTTCACGTACGTTGAGGGGCGTAGTTTCTATAATGGGGTAATTTATGGGGTTTTACTTTTATTTAGGTCTCTCAAAGTGATTTGAAACCTGAGCAGGTCCCTCAATAGCAGGATTTTGCGTTTTTTATGAAAATGTGAAAAATCGCACCTAACGTTCAAAGGCCAATAACATCCTACAAAAATAAGAGTGTGCATAAAAAACCATGTTCACATATATTAGACATTTAGTGAATGTTAGTTATTACGTTTTTTGCGGTTATGACTATGTATGGAAAAAGTAGAACATTTTGAAGTTCAAAAATCAAACATTTTTCCAAATTCTCACCAAATATCTGATTTTCTCATAAATAAATGCAAAACATACCACCAAAATTTTTCAAATAACCTGAAGTACAAAGTGTCACGAGAAAACAATTTTAAAATCACTTGGATATGTTAAAGCGTTCCGAAGTTATAACCACTTAAAACAATTTTAAAATCACTTGGATATGTTAAAGCGTTCCGAAGTTATAACCACTTAAAACAATTTTAAAATCACTTGGATATGTTAAAGCGTTCCGAAGTTATAACCACTTAAAACAATTTTAAAATCACTTGGATATGTTTAAAGCGTTCCGAAGTTATAACCACTTATAGTGACACAGGGCAGATTTGGAAAATTGGTCCGTGTCAGGAAGGTGAAAAGTGGCTTCAGCGTTAAGGGGTTAATAAGAATTTGTGACAGTTGTGAAATTTACATTTTAATGTCTGTTCTATTCCTGACCTATTGGTGTAAGCCATGGAAGAACCGCCTTTATTACTCCAAGGGCCATATTGTAATACTGCTGCACCAGTGACCAGCACCCTAGATGCACCAACAATCACCTGACAGGACAAAATGACAACACAATAAAACAAATACCACCTAGCAATTCTGCACTCAGAGCAGTGCCTGGCCTCCAGTGCCATCACTTATGGAAGTGCTCATTGTACTCTTGTCTGTCTGCAGGCTGTGTACCCTCTTCTAGGCTTTTAGTTATGATAAATGTTTGATGCACTTTGTTGCATTCTCAGTAGTGAAGCTTCTATTTTACTGGAGGTTTTCCCCTTTTAATGGCCTTAGAGCGGTTATCCTAATACTAGGAGTCTCCCACCTCCCCAAGTATTGAACTATATATTAAAAATACTTTTTCTACCTTTATCCATATGCTATTGAGGCAGTTGGAGCAGCCAGGGTATGTTTTTAGCCCTTGATCACTTCAATTGCAACATTGCACTGCCTGCTCCATGATAGAAGCAGATATGTGTTGTGAGATGCATGAGGTGAGTTGGGTAGAAGTGGGAAGTTATTTAGCCAATTCCTGACATTTGACGTACTGCATGGTTGGAGGTCCGTTCCCGCATTTTGCAGTTCTATTACGTCAAGCTTCTGGCGTCGGCTCCTGAACTGAGCTGGCACCAGAAGCCGCGGTTGTTGGTTGTATATTATACACAACACCCGCAATCGGAGTTTGGACCCGCTCAGTGAACGCCATGAAAACAAAACCCAAAATACTTGCCAAAAATGTAAATTTTCCATAAAATCCCATCACAAAATTGTCCACTGGAATTTGTACATTTTATGAAAAACACATTAATTTAGCCAAAAAAAAAAAATATTAATTTCAAAATTGCATCCGATAATTGCTAAACATTTAAAGGGTTAACAAACTTCATAAAAGTTGTTTTACGTTGAGGGGTGTAGTTTCTATAATGGGGTAATTTATAGGGTTTTACTTTTTATGTAGGCCTCTTAAAGTGACTTGAAACCTGACCCTTTTCCTCAACAGCAGGATTTCACGTTTTTTTTAATGAAAATGTGAAAAATCGCACTTAACGTTCAAAGCCCCATAACAACCTACAAAAATGAGAGGATGCATAAAAACCCATATCCACATAAAGTAGATATTCAGTGAATGTTCGTTATTAAGTTATTTTGCTGTTATGACTATGCATGGAAAAAGTAGAACATTTTGAGAATTTTTACCAAATGTGTAACACATGTCCCATGGGTAACAGGACCTTACAGGCATTTCCCATAGCAATGAAAACTCTGCGGGAGGTGCTGATTGCGCAGGGGGAATATCCCTCCGGCCATTGAAATCCAGCGGTCACTGCATTTAAAGGTTTAACACCCGGGATCGTAGCTCACTCCGACTGCGGGTGTTACTTGGGGATGTCGGCGTTAGATTACCAATGACACTCTGCAACTCCCGATGTCTGCTCTGTTGCGATGCAGAGCCAAACCAGCAACGGCTTAGCACCGTACTATCATCACCTGCTTTTACCCCACTGAGCATGAAATATCTTGTCTAGAATTCCCTATTTTTATACCAATAATCTCAACTAATCTCTTCCTAACTGGGACTGCCTGGCTCAGTCACGGTGCGGAGAGACATTTTCGTCTCGCCGCACTGTGAACGTGTACCATATACTTTTTATCGTACCCGTGATAAGCCTGCAATTTGTGCAACTATTTCAAGGCTGTGACAATTACGGGCATGTGAATGGGGCCTTTGTTCTGAATGTGAGCACAAACCTATACAAAAATCTATTTTTCCTAGACTTCCCCCTTGTCAGCCCACCTGTAAGATTAACCCTTGACCTCTGTAAGGGCAGGAAGAAGAGAGGTTAAATGTCCCTCCCCCTGCATCCCTCTGCAGTGTTCTTCCAGTCCCGACACAGGTCAGGAGGAAGAAAGGGTCTCTCTCCTCATCTTCTTGGGCTCCTCCTCTCCAAGCTTCAATCGATCCCCTTCCTGGCCTCTTCCAAGGAGAGGTGCATGGTGCTAATCCTGTGGTCCCTCATTGATCTATGGCGGTACCATGATATATGAAGACTTCTGGTTTGCTGCGTCACACCGGAAGTGGTGTTGACCTCCAGGCATTAGGCGTTTGGGAGTCAGGAACGAGGAGCAGTAAGTTTTTAAAAAGCCAGAGGTCTTTATTCTTCTACCAAGACTGACGCAGAATATTTGTTCTATTTCTATTGCACGGCGCAGGTCAGTAACCATGTAAGGAGGGCTTGTATAAGAAGCCTGGATGCAAGGACTTTGTGGATAGTATCATGCGTGAGGAAAAGACGTCTCTAGTTGACGAGCCAAGATCCAGGTTTCAGTTGGAAGGGAAAAACACAGTAGTATCCATCTTTTCAGAAGTAGCTTTTTCAGAAGGTTTCGGACGCCATCTTGACTTAAGAAATTCCAGAATAAGGGACTGTCCGCCATTTTAGATGCAGCGGACATGTTTGCTGACCACTGTCAAGTTAAAGTCAGGATTCAAACTTAATTTTTTTTGTAACCTCTTTGGCTTCTCATTAAATGTCAAAGGGAATCAGTTGGCAGGCGAGCAGTCTGTCCTTCATGCTGCATTATATTTTGGTTCTAGCATCAGCTTATCTCCTCAGGGAAATTAGTATAAACCATGTCAGTGAACAAGGTCTATTAGCCTTTTCTGAGAAATATGCTGGTAAATTCATTATGGCCAATAGCATTGCAGTATTCTATTCAATGACTCTTCTGTCTGATATGCATTTGTGAGATTAAACGAGGGAAAAGATCTTTACATACACTGAGAGACTGACCTGTGTCTTGGGTTTATGTTCAAGTCCCTGGTACAGGGGCAGTCATGAAAGAGTTAATTTGAAAGTCACCTGTACAACTTGAAGGGCGGTTAAGCCCTTGATAAAAATCTCCAACAGAGCTCCTCCTCCCAAATAATTCAAAGACCGTTGGCCCATCCTAGTGAGAGACTCTGATTATGAGGTTGCTTGCTGTTCTTTCCAGGAGGGCGAAGAGGAGCAGGAGAAAAAAAATGAATCTAGGTTTCATTTCTTCCTGGATTCCTTACTAAAAGCAGTTAGAGAAACTCTGGATATTGAAGATCCTGTGGAAATAAAGTCTGTACAGGATGAACTCTTGGGATATCTAAGAGCAAAGAAAGAGGGTCTTCCCAGTCAATACTGTGCTGGAGGGCCTTATTCGTGAGGAATGGAAAAAAAACATAAAAACGAATCTCAGTACTAAAGAGTTCAGAAATAGACTGGTCTTTGATGAAGAAAAATCGAAACTGTGGAATTCTATTCCAAAAGTTGGCGTCCAATTTACGAAGGTAGTCAAAAAAAACTGACCTCCCTTTCGAGGACACAACTCAACTGAAAGACCCTGTGGACCGAAAATCGGACAGCATCTTAAAAAAAGATGTGGGAGTTAGGGATGCTATGTTTAAAAGCAAACATTGCAACCACTTCAGTCGCCAGAACCATAACCTGCTGGCTCATTGGGTTGGGAAACCAAATCATCAATGGAGCCCCAAAAGAAAAACTTCTGGAGAGTCTTCCTCTTCTAAAATCGGCCATCACTTTAATCGCTGATGCTTTGGGCGAAAGTGTCAGGAAGGAGCCCTTTGATCTGAAATCCTCCAACCCTCGTTTCAGCCAAAGTCAAACCTATGCGGCATACAAAAGAAAAGTCCATGCGGCAAGTGTGTTTTGAAGGAAATCCCTTTGCTGTTTGTGGATACCACTATGTGCTGATCGATTTTTATATGATGATTCAATAAAGAAGCAAGAATTTTTTCACAAAAAAGTGCTGGATCGTTTGAATCTTTTTCATTCTATGCGGCATACCCTTCACAGGCAAATTCTTATTTGGCCCAGAACTGGATGCTTTCTTAGAAAAAGCAGCAGACAAAAAGAAGGGATTCCAAGAACTAAGAACCCAGAAAAACCCTCCCTTTTTTGATTTCCAAGAAAAATTTCCATCTTACCCGGGTAAAGGCAAGCAAGGCAGGTGGAGCTACCCCAAAGGGGGTAGAGGTAGGGGATACAGCAAATCCCAAAGTAGCCAACCCAATCCTGTCAGAAAACAATGATGTAAGGGGGAGGGGAGACTTGTTCTTTTCCCCTCCCAATAAAACCAAAACATAAAGAATACATGGATCCTAGGAGTAGTGCAGGAAGGTTCCAAAATCGAAATGAACTCTCTACCTCTGCAAACATTTGTGACAGCGAAAGTCTCTTCTCCATAACTCCACCTTATCATGTGCAATCCCTGTTAAACAAGAATGTGATATCCACTGTACCATTCCATCAAGTGAGAAGAGGGTACTATTCTCCCTTCTTTCTAATACAAAAGCCAAACGGATCCTACAGGATGATTATAAACCTAAAAAACCTGAACAGACACATCAAATACATGAAATTTAAGATGGATTCCCTAAGATCTACAACGCCTTTAATTCCGGAAAATGTGAAACTTTGCACCATAGAAAGACGCGTACTACCATGTCCCAATCCACCCCATCAAAAATACCTGAGGTTTGCAATCCTGTCTCCAGTGCACTTTCAGTTCAGAGCTTTACCTTGGTGAATAGCCTCGGCTCTGAAGAGAACCCAAATGGTGAGGGCAGAAGTGGTAGCTACTCTAAGACTAAAGGATATTTTACTAATTCCTTACCTGGACGATCTCCTTCTAATATCCAGCTCAGAAGAAAATCTGATATCCCAGAGGGACACAACTTTAAAATTCCATCTGGGTTGGATAGGGAATTACGTTAAAAACGGACCTTCAACCCAGCACCAAAATAAAATTACTGGCTATTTTACTAGACTCAGTACATCAATGCTCACTTCTCCCAGAAGAGAAAGCCCTTAGCCTTGTATCCCAGGTAATGTGGTTCCAAAACAAGCAATATTGTCCAGTCAGAGAGGCCATAAAATTGCTGCGACTTGTATAACCTGTGTTCCGCGGTGCCAAAACCACACAAGAGATCTACAAAACTGGATCCTTATGTCTTGGAATAAAGATCTAAACCAACTGGAGAAGAAAATAAAGATCCCTCTCTACGCGAAAAAAATCTTTAAACTGGTGGAACACTATGGAAAATCTGACCAAAGAGTTTAAATGGATCAATTGGCCCATAACAACTATCATGACAGATGCAAGCAGGACATGCTGGGCAACAAAACGTCCAGGGATATTGGTCCACGGCCAATGGTCTCAAGCGAAAAAGGACAAGTCCTCAAACTTCAAAGAGTTTAAAGGGAGTCTAGGAAACCCTAAAGATGTGCTCCAGTCAACTTCATGGCAAAAATCTCAAAATACTGTCATACAATACAACCAGAGTGGCCTATCTCGGATGCCAAGGGGCCACACGCTCCACAACTCTTCTCAATCTCTCCAAAAAAATCTTGTAATGGGCAGAAGAAAACGCCCTCTCCCTGATGGCAATACACCTGAAGGGGTCAGAAAACGTGTAAGCGGACTTCCTAAGCAGACACACGCTAGACCCTTACGAATGGTGCTTGAACAAAGAGGTGTTCTTTCAATTAACCCAAATAGAACCCCTCTAATAGACCTGTTCGCCACCCGAGAAAACAGAAAAGTAGACCATTACTTTTCTTTACAAAAGAACAGCCCGCAATATCTTCTAGATGCCTTCAGTCACAGCTGGCAAGTTAAACTAGCTTATTCCTTCCCTCCATTTCCGTTGATCTCAAGAACAATACAGAAGATCAGACAAAATCTCAAGATCATTCTGATTGTGCCTCTATGGCCAAAGAAGAGCTGGTTCCCAGCATTGAGAAACCTGGCATTGGAATAATCATTTATTCTTCCCTGAAGGAAGGATCTCCTGATATCATCCCAGCCCAGAAATCTTTCAGCTTTCGGCTTGGATCCTGAAAACAGATGTTGAGAGCTAAAGGCCTCTCGGATGAAGTCATTATGACAATACAGGCAAGTAGGAAACCAGTCACCTCGGCTATCTACTTAAAAATCTGGAAAAAATTTAGTTTTTGCCATCCTGAAATACCTAATCTATCTTCTCCTAATACACATCAGATCCTGGAATTTCTACAAGCAGGTCTATCCAAAGGCCTAAAGACCAGCACATTAAAAGTCCAGATCATGGCCCTCAGTGTCTTCTTCGACATCTCTCTGGCTGAACATAGGTGGGTAAAACTGTTTATAAAAGCTTTTGCTAGTCTTAGATCTAACATTCCCATCAAAACACCCCCATGGGTACTTTTAATAGTCTTAAATAGGCTAATGCAGGAACCCTTACAGAACTCAAGTGTAAGAAATGTTACACTAAAAACTGCCTTCCTTGTTGCTATAACAGCCAGAAGATAAGGTGAGATCCAGGCCTTTCAATAAAAGCTCGATCTCGATAAAGCTCGATTCCAGTTTTCTTCCCAAGGTAGCAACTGACTTTCATCGTAGTCAGGAAATTATCCTCTTCCTTTTGCCAAAATCTGAAATCTCCAGGAGAAGCCAACTGGCATACTCTAGACGTGAGGAGGGTAGTACTACACTATCTAGAAATGACAAATGCTTGGCGAAAAGATTCAAACTTGTTTCTTCAGTTCCAAGGAAAGAATGGAGGAAGAAAAGTGTCAAAAATTACCATCACCCGCTGGATTAAACAAGTTATTAGGGGTTTATACCCTCCAAAGCCTAGAATCCCCTATGAACCTTAAAACCAACTCCACCAGGGCAGTAGCTACTTCCTGGGTGGGGAGAGCAGGAGCATCTCTTGATCAAATCTGTAAAGCTGAGTCCAGCACTGTAACTCTTGCCAAACACTACCGATTGGACTTGCACTCGGCTAGAGACTTATAGTTTGGTGGAAAAATCCTACAAGCAGTAGTCTTTCCCTTAAAAAATTCCTAATATCATCTGGTACATCTCCAGGTGGGCCGGCATGGGGGACGTCAGGGAAAGCGAGAATTAGACTCACTGGTAATTTGTTTTCCATTTATTCCACCATGACGGCTTGGAATTTTTCCCAAACCTGAAGACATTATTATTTGGCTTTGTGTGTGAAGTAACTTACTAATAAACCTCTTGCATCCTTTCTTGGTGTAGTTATCTGTTCTTCCTCTCCCTGTAGTGTTCACAGAGTAATCCTCCAAGTGGGCCATCATGGTGGACTAAATGGAAAACTAATTACCGGCAAGGCTAATTCTCGCTTTCAGTTGTCTGTTTGTGGAAATACGCTCGGTCCTGTACGCCACTGACAGCTAAGAGAGAAGTGTCTAATGAATTGACTCTTCACCGTCAGTCTCTGGATAGTCTAAGCTGAATCATCAAGGGAAATCTTCTCTAGGAATGGAAAGAGGTTTTGTCTGGAGTCTGAGGGATCTATGAATGCTTTCAGATTCACTGCTCACTACAAGAGGAACAGCAGAAAAAAAGCCACAGAGAAGCTGCTCTGACGTACAGAGGCATTGGAATCCTGGAGCGCTGAAGAAGGCAAATACACATGCATTTATTTTTTTTAGCTCCCCCCAACCCAAAAGGAAAACAAATTTATGGATAAACAAGATCTTATACAGTAGATGAAAAAATGTAAAGGTAGCTGTTTAGGCCGATGAGGTATTTGTGTAATGAGAGAGGCTACAAAATTATTATAGCATATGCCATTACCTGAGCTCTACTGCTTTTAGGATGTGTTTAAGTCGCAATGAAGTCACATTATTTTTATAACCATTTTTCTTAAGAAAAAAAAAAGTTGCATTTTAATGGACCCCCTGAAAACTAGGTACTTTACCTGCAAAGTAAGTTCAGTTATTCCCATATCAGTACAAAGTTTGCAGAATTCATGTAGATTGTCACAAGCCCATTGAAGGGGGGAGGGGGGACAATTAGCATTTTTACATGCGTTGTTTTGCACTTGCAAAATGTTTTCCATAAGCATAAAATGTGCAAGAAGAAGACTGACGACTCTGATCGATCATATTTGTGCCAATCGATTAGTGAAAGATGCAATGCAGTTGCAGTGCAATTCCTTTTTTCACACTTGTAGAGCATACGGAGAGTTTCATGTGCATGAAAAGTGTAAGTGTGAAAGGAGCTTTAGTTGAATCAGAAAAATGTTGGCCATTAACCCCTTCCCGACATTCGACGTACTATTACTGCATGGCGGGAGGTGCGTTCCCGCAATATGCAGTAACAGTACGTCAAACTTCTGGCCCCGGCTCCGGAATGGAGCCAGGGCCAGAAGCTGCGGGTGTCGGCTATATATTATAGCCGACACCCTCCTCTAACACCCGCGATCGGAGATTTCTCCGATCGCGGGTGTTAACCCCTATGCTAGGGGCATCTAGGGGCATTTAACTGGATTCGGACCCTCCCCGCGGCGCTTACTGGGGGGGGGCCCAGCTGCTCTGATCGCAGCCCCGGGACTGCCGGTGCCCGGGGCTGCGCGATCTTCTTCCGGGTGCCGGGTCCGTGCCTCCTGGCAGGACCCGGCTGTGACACACTGAGCATGCGCAGCATGCTCAGTGTTTCACATAATACAGTGTAATACATCTGTATTACACTGTATTAGGTGAAGAATAGCTTGAACAAGTGATCAGTGGATCACTTGTTCAAGCTAACCTGTAAAAGTAAAGAAAAAAAGTTAAAAACACTGAATAAACACAATTTTTAATTAAAATAATTAATTAAATAGAGTTAAAGTCCCCTAAACACAAACATTCCCTATACACATCTAATAAAGTAAAAATACCTGAAAATCACCAAAACCCCCCACATATTTGGTATCGCCGCGTCCGTAACAATCTGTACAATAAGTCAGAAACATTATTGGACCTGTACGGTGAACGCCGTAAAAACAAAACCCGAAAAACTCGCCAAAAATATACATTTTCATAAAATCCCTTCACAAAAATGTTCTAAAAAGTGATCAAAAAAAGTTATGTGCCCCAAAATGGTACCAATTGAAAGAACAACTCAACACGTAAAAAATAAGTCCTAAACTAGCTCTGTCAACCAAAAAATATTAAGGTTAAGTTCCCGAAAAGATGGCGATGCAGAAACAAATGAGATTTCCTCTATATTAGTTTTTCTCCAGTAAAATTGTAAAAATAAATGAAAAACTATATAAATGAGGTATCACCGTAATCGTAGTGATCTATAGAATGAAAATATTATAGTATTTTTAATGTATGGTGTACGACCCCCAAAATATACAAAAAAAAAGAAACCCCAAATTGACAATTTTCTTTTCCTCCATACATTAAAGAGTTAATAAAATCTCATCGAAAAGCTACAGACCCACTTAAATGAAGTATTTGTAAAGTGCATCTCATGTCGCAAAAAATAAGCCCTTATATGTCCAAATTGCCAAAAAAATAAAGATTGTATAGCCAATAAAAAGTGACAATGCATAATCTGCTCTGAATGGCGCAGCTTCCCTTCGATGCCCTGGCGTGTGCCCTACAGCAGGTTAACACCACATATGGGGTATTGTTATACGCGGGAGAGATTGGGGATCAAATTTTGAGGAGCGTTTTGGAATTTTATCCACTGAGAATTTGTACATTTTATGAAAAACACATATATTTAGCCAAATAAAATGTAATTTCGAAATTGCATCCGATTTTGTTTTAACCCCTGTAAACCAATTAAAGGGTTAACAAACTTCATAAAAGTTGTTTTACGTACGTTGAGGGGTGTAGTTTCTATAATGGAGTAATTTATGGGGTTTTACTTTATTTAGGCCTCTCAAAGTGACTTGAAACCTGAGCAGGTTCCTCAATAGCAGGATTTTGCTTTTTTTATGAAAATGTGAAAAATTGCACGTGACGTTCAAAGCCCCATAACATCTTACAAAAATAAGAGTATGCATAAAAAACCATGGAGGTATAAAGTAGACATTCGGTGAATGTTAGTTATTACGTTTTTTGGTGTTATGACTCATGTGTGGAAAAAGTAGAAAATTTAGAATTTCGAAAATTGCTAATTTTTCCAAATTTTCACCAAATATCTGATTTTCTCATAAATAAATGCAAAACATACCACCAAAATTTTTTAACTAACATGAAGTACAAAGTGTCACGAGAAAACAATTTCAAAATCACTTGGATATGTTAAAGCGTTCCAAAGTTATAACCATTTATAGTGTCAGAGGGCAGATTTGAAAAAATGGGCCGTGTCAGGAAGGTGAAAAGTGGCTTCGGCGTTAAGGGGTTAATATTTTTACAGCGCAGAAGAAAACTTGATTACGTCACTATTTCTGAATCACATTCCGTTTTCAGTTCAGTGTAGTAGAGGGTAACGATGGCACATGAAGCCATTAACCACTTCCCACTCTGTGTCCGATAAATGCCTCTGTCAAAAGCTGTCAGAGGCATTTAAATCCCAGCGGCGGTTGGGTGTCACCATATTGGATTCGATCGCTGCCCCCTTTGAGGTCATTGGGGGAAGGCGATCGGTTTCCATGACAGCCTTGGGTCTTACCAAGACCCAAGGTTGTCTGGTTTTAACCCATTCATTACATTGTGCGATCTGTACATTGTAATGAATGAGGAGAAAAATCCACTTGTACTGCCATACAGTATATAAAATAAAACTATTATTCCCGGCATTTTACCCCATAACGGAAAATAACGCCCAAAGTCAAAATGTCACTTTTTTGCCATTTTCATTTAAAAAAAAAAAATCGTAAATGAAAAATAAAAAATGATCAAAAGGACATACAGTCCTAAAAATGGTAGCATTGAAAAAGTCATCAAAACTGACACCACCCACAGCTCCGTACACCAAAAGGATATTGGCGCCAGAAGATGGCAAAATGAAGAATTTTTTTTGTACAGGATATGTTACTTTTTTTTTTTAATTTATGAAAACCTATACAAATTTGGTATCCCCTTGATCTCACTGACCCAAAGAATGAAGTAGACATGTCATTTGGGATGCTCCGTAAAAGTGGTAAAATCCAAGCCCACAAGAAAAAGGCACAAATGCGTTTTCACCATTTTCACTCCATTTGGATTTTTTTTTCTTGCTTCCCAGTATATGGCATGGAATATTAAACTCCATTGCTATGAAGTGCAATTTGTTGCACAAAAAAAAGCTCTCGTAAGACTCTTTACATGGAAAAATAAAAAAGTTATAGATTTTTGAAGATGGGGAGTAAAAAATGGAAATATGCCTCAGCGTTAAGGGGTTAATGTTGCAGACAAATTTACCAGAGCAACTTAGAAGTAACTTTGGGGCAATTTTGTAGTTTGTTTCTTTACAAACCACAAATAATTTCTTAAAAAGGTTATTAGAACAAAGTTCACAACACTCCCTCTCCCCACCACATTTGCACAATATCAAAAATCACCCGAATGATGGTTACTCTTTAAGGGAAACAATTCTATATTATATAACCGTCAATGTTATTTAAATGTAAAAGGCATCTAGACCCCTGTTGAGGCTCTCTCCTGTCCATGCTGTGACCAGTTCCGGAGGCAGGCTATTCCATAGTTATATTGAGGGTAGATTTCCTTTTAAATAGAAGAATAATTTTGTTTCAAATGCTCCAAAATACATGCAGTAACCAGTCATGGACTGTAGATGGTGCTGCAGGCTAGATGGTAAGTTGTAGAAATAGTGGTAGAAATATTTTGTCATTTTAATGACTAGTACTAATATGTATTTTTTTGTGTGAATAATTAAAATTATGTGCTAAATAAGCTGGAAATTGAAATGCTCTGTATTTTTCCAAAAATTTGATATCCAGCCAATATATATATATCAGAAGCCTGGGAATAACCTGTAAAAACCACAATATTTTATGAATGTTTTATAAATCCTGGAATTGCATAATGGATAATATACCACATATACCATATTTCCCCAAAACATCATTTAAAATTTGTACCATTGGTATTGATAGTCTATGTATTCTGGGTATATGGAGCTATACAGGCATCAAGGCTGCTGGTTCACTTTTGTATTGTAAAAGGATTCCTCATAGCTTAGGTTGGTTGATGGAAATCTACCATGAAAATCCATTATGATAAACTAGGAATATTTACTCATAGATCCAAGCACAGTGACTGTGGATATCTTATATTTATTATCCATGGCTTCCTTCATTCTAAAATCAACTTTTTAAAATTATGCTAATGATCCATAGGGACGACCATAGCCTCTGTAATCTTACTCTCATCCTCTCCCCTGCTTTATTAGCATTTCCTGGGTTAATTGGAACATTCCTGGTGGTAACATATTGTATCATATTGTGAAATGGTTAATATCAAGTTCCCTGTTGGACTAGTGTTAAGATGGTTTATGGCAGGATCCTAGTGGTCCATGTTATTGATGGTGTAATTATCTGTTTCTGCTTGTTCAAGGGTAGGGAATGGGTTTGTGAGAGTTTTTATAATCTTATGTAGTATAAGCAGGGCCACATCTACCATGAGGTATAATGATCTTGCCTCAGGCGGCAAATGCCAGAGCCCTGAATGTTGTATTCTGAGGGGGCTTCAATGAAAAGGACATCTGCAGAGGTGTGGAATCCCTGGAAGGTGAGGTGACTAAACCTTTATTATTTTACTGATGGACTCATTATGTTGGGGCTGTACAATATAATTGGGGTGGACGAACTGTATATAGGAGGCGATTTTAACATATTATAGCTGGAAGGATCTCTATATGGGGGCAGAATTTTAATTAAACTGTGGGAGGAGGGGGACTTTACATGGGATATTGCATATAATTACACTGGAGGATCTGTATATGGGAAAATGGGGGCTGTATATAATAAAATCTGGGGGATCAGGATTTTTATTAAACTTGGATGGATGGATATTGCATATTCTATACAGATTCACTCCCCCCTTGAATTATATATAGGGCTTTATTCCTGGGGGTAGATCTGTATATGGAGACATTTTAATTATACTAGAAAGGACTGTATATTGAAACTGTATTTAAGCTTGAGGGGCTTTTCACATGTTTTTTTGTTAATTCTGTCGGCAGAATATAGCCGGGGATTAGGATAGCCAGTAGGTGAAGCATTTTAATTTTTGCCTCCGGTAGCAAAAAGGCTAGAATTGGCCCGAAGTACAAGGGTTAAACTCAAAGATTTACTCTTTATTTCAGAAATGAAAAGTGTAGGTGATAATTGAAAACTTTGTAATATACTTAATTGAGGAAAGAAGTGTTTGTGCCTTTTTCTGTTTCTTTCTCCTGCAGTGAGCACAGTTTCTGAAAGCCTTTTGTGGTCAGCCCACATTAAAACTCAATAAAAACAAAAATAATCTCCAAGAAATGTAATACTGACATTTCTGAGAAAATCGATGCTCAATTTGTGGTGTTTGACAATGTTATAAAATGTAAAGACATTTTAAAAATGATAAAAACATAAAGCAGACAAATTGGAAATGTTAGGATTTAATTTGGGTAATAAACTATCTGTCTTAAAAGGAGATCATTTAAAATTTTGAAAATGTCATTTTTAATTAATTAAATACAAAATATATCAACCAAAATGTACCACTAACATGAAGTACAACATGTAAAGAACTTAAATAAGTTAGTGTTCAAAAGTTCTAACCATATACAAGTGACATGTCAAATTACAAAAAATGGAGCTGAGCAGTAAAATACAGTGAAGACTGACTGCGTCTTGATGGGGTTGAATAATGTAAAACAGGAAAAGTTAAAGGAAAGTTATGCTTTTTGAATAGATCTGTAAAAGGTATCTGATAAAAAAATGATACTTTGCTATTGATAGATCACTGTTCCCTACTCTGTGCAGCACATTCATACAGTCTCTGAACAGCTGTGATCGCCCACATTCAACTATTTTGAATGTTAATACAGAACGCAGCAAATAAAGTGACAGGGTGAATATTTTATTTTTCAGATCCCTAATTGTACTTTTATTATATCTAGTTTCTAAGGACGCACATCCTTCAGCAATTATGGTGTCTGGATCAGTACTGATTCTCCTGGTATGTGAATTCTATATAACACCCCTGGATGAGAGTGACTTGAAGCATGTTGCTGTTGTCCAGAATAAATATGAGATCTGGCGATTTCGCATCAGAAGAGAGTGATGTTTTATATGCATTTTGCTGTAGAGTTACAGCATGAGGATTCTGTACACTCATGAGGATTCTTTGTTCCATGATTTTTAGTGTAGTTCCTGGACTATAATGAATTTTAGTCTGTAAGGTATAATTCACATAGGCATGTCCGTTGCACATCCTCAAAAAACACATCCGTTTATTTCAATTCTGTTTAAATACATGTTCTGTTTTTTTGGGGGTTTTTTCTGGGGGGGGGGGAGCATTGGGCATTGTTTCTTACTGCTTCTGTCTTCTCTTCTCTTTTCTTCACTACATGGCGCTGAACAAGTCCATCTGTGGCCATGTCAGAGTGACAGCTGATTAGGTGAAAAAATTTCTTATTTTACTTTTAAATATCAAGAGTGTTTTAATAGATGTATATTGGTAAGTTACATAATATCCTCCCCCCCCTCCTCATTACAGAACACTTGCAGTAAAGTGGCCAACCCCTCTAAACTTCTACATCTACTAATACAATAATCCACAAACGCACTAAAATCATTTAGTCTTTTCATCCCTTATCATAAAGGAGCTAAAGACAGTGCTTATATAAAATGAATGTACTCAGTCCATAGAAACAGATCCAACCACATGAGCACAGTGCGGATGGGAGTGTGCTCCGTAGGTGGGATCTGTTTCCATGGACGGAGCATATTTGTGTGCAGGTATCTTTAACTACAAGTACCTGATTATCGGTCGGCACAGAAGGAGTTGTAGTACTGCTGAGGCGGATAGCAGAAAAGAACTTGGTTATTGTTTGTATGTAGGATTATTGAATTCATCTTTTATATGGCTACCCATGTTTGCAATTTATAGTTCCTACAATAGCAAAGATAGCTCTAAAGCTGTTTCTGTCAAATGCTGTTTCTAGAAGAAAAATATTTTACAGTTGGTCAGACCAATGCAAAAAGGTACATTTGTGCTCTATGGAAATTTCAGCACTGAGGTGATAATTTGCTGATCAGGCAGTGTAGGTAAGGCCTACAAACCACAAATATGAACCAGTGACATCACAGAGGTCAGAGGCAACAGGGCCCCTGTGCAGATGAAGCTCCTCTACAGAAAGATTGTCCTCTCCGGATTGAGGTGGAAAGTACCAATTGGCTATAATCAAGTCGTTCTAGTTTCTAGCTAATGGATCTGAAGAATTACCACATTGGGGATCATGAGCAAAACGGAAAGCTCCTCCCAATGTATAAAGAACACAAGGATTGTGCTACATCATGAAAGAAAGTTCACTTACTGTCAATTCTATGTTTTTACATATTGGGACATGGTTTAAAAATGATGGTTTAGAAGGTTTAAAAATGAGGTAAATCTAAACTTGCATGAACGCACAAAAGTTTTCATCATGCATTATTTGTATCCAAAAAATCTCCCAAAAATGGAAAAGTTATGTGTGAAAAACCAAGAACCCCCATACATTATGCTAAACGTGTTTAAAAAAAAATAAGGGCCTTGTTGCTTACTTAAGGGCCTTAACCCCTTCCCGCACCTTGACGTGATACTACGTCATAGGATGCGGGTCGTTCCCGCACCTTGACGTAGTATCACGTCATGGCGATCACCCGGGCTCAGAAGCTGAGCCCTTGCGATCGCTGCGGGATCCCAGCGGTACGCGGTAGCTGGGATCCCGCAGTAACAGCCGGGATCGCGACTATCGCGATCCCGACTGTTTAACCCTATAGACGCCGCGGTCATAGTGACCGCGGCGTCTATGGTGCATCGCGCGACGATCGGCACCCTCCGTGCAGGGCACTGAGGTGCTGATCATTGCCATGGCAATCCTGAGGCCCGATCAGGTCCCCTGGGCTGCCTATGGCAGCTGCCTGCTAGGATCGTGCACTGTGCACGATCTAACAGTGCAGCTGTCAGCCTATGCAGAATGCATAGGCTGACTATGTCATATGCTGCAATACATTAGTATTGCAGCATATTACAATGAACAAGTGATCAAATGATCACTTGTTCATGTCCCACCCTGGGACAAAATAAAACAGTAAAAAAAAAGTTAAAAAAAAAGGTGCAACTAAAAAAAAATTATTTAAAAGTCCCCTTAAGTCCCGTCCCATGCAGTAATCAAATAAAACATAAAAAAAAATGAAAATCACCAAAAAAACACAACATATTGGGTATCACAACGTCCGTAACAACCCGTACAATAAAATAAAATGGTCACTGAACCCGTACGGTGAACGCCGTAAAAAAAACACAAAAAACTTCACAAAAATTATTAAGTTTTCACATCTGACCGCATAAAAAGTGATAAAAAAGTAAAATGTACCCCAACATGATACCAAGAAAAAGTACAGCTTGTCCCGCAATAAATAAGCTCTAAACCAGCGCTGTAAACAAAAAAATATAAATGTTCTGCCCATTGTTACATGGCGATACAAAAACAAGCAAATTTCTCACAAAATGAGTTCTATATTCTGCAAAACCAAGTTAACCATAAAAAAGCCATATAAATGGGGTATCGCCGTAATCGTGATGACCCGTAGAATGAAGATAACACATTATTTTTATGGTATGGTGAACGTCGGGGGGGGGGGGATGCTAAAAACCATAAACAAGAATGATTTTTTTAACCACCACCAAGAAAGAGTTAATAAAATCTGATTATTAGCTATTCGCCCCCCCCCCCCCCCCCCCGTAAATGATGTACCTGATAGCCTGTAAAATGTGACATTGCAGATCTGCTCTGAATTGCACAGCTTCCCTTCTATGCCCGGCCGTGCGCCCGTACACCAGTCACCACCACATATGGGGCATCCTCTGACTCGGGAGACATTGGGTATCAAACTTTGTGGAGTTTTTTGTCATTTAATACTTTGTGACGGTTTAATTTTTGGCCAAAATTAATATATTGTCTAAAAAAAATGACAGCTTGTAAATTAGACCTCCATTTTGTTTTAACCACTGTGAAGCATCTAAAGGGTTAACATACTTCTTAAAGTTGATTTTTTTACACATTGAGGGGTGTAGTTTCTAAAATGGCATAATTTATGGGGGTTTACTGCTGTTTAGGCCTCTCAAAGTCAGTTAAAGATGAGCAGGTGCCTCTAAATAAGGGTTTTGGCGTTTTTCCTAAAAATGAGAAAAATTGCTCCCAAAATTCTGAACCTCCTAACAACCTAGAAAAGAGAGAAGATGCATAAAACCCTATGCCGATATAAAGCAGACATTCGGGAAATGTTAGTTATAAAGTTACTTGGGTGCTATGACTATCTGCCTGAAAAGCAGAACATTTTGAACTATGAAAATGAAGAATTTTTTGAAATTTTTGCCAAATTTCTATTTTTTTCATAACTAAACACAAAAGATATCATCAAAATTTTAATATTACTTTGAAGTACAATGTGTGACGGTAAAACAATCTCAAAATCCCCTGGATATGTTAAAGTGTCAAAAAGTTATAACCTCCTATAATGACACAAATTTTAAAAATCAGGCCTGGTCCTAAAGGTCTAAAATGGCATAGACACGAAGGGGTTAATATGCAGTTTGGATCAAGCAGCAGATGTGTCCACACATAGACTGCAACCGTGAAACAACAGAACAAAGGATGCAAGACACATGCTGTCAATATCAATGGTAAGTGAATTTGTCCCTTGACTTTAATTATATTATTTGATTAGATGGGTCAGATAAGTTACATTTGTATGCTGTGTACTGTATATATGTAGAGAAGAACCTGCATTTTTCTTAAAGGAGTGTTCCCACAAAGACTAGGTTCTTAAATACACTCAGGATAACAAAATAACACATTCTCTAATTCATTGTCATTAACAAAAAGAATTCCAGCCTGTCGCTATCAGTCCTGATGTTTATATTTTTAGTTGTCCTTGGATATGACCATAAACTTCTGACTATGGTTGGGCAGTTTCCTCTGGCATGAATAGCTCTTGTACTGCAGGGGGAGGGGCAGGAGGCAAAGAGCAATACAGACAGAGGCACTTCCTGACCAGCAGAAGCTGTGTGCAGAGAACCACCAGCTCTACAAACCACAGACACGATAAGCTCTTGATTAGAAGGAAGGGGCAGAGCTGACTGTGTGTATTATTGATTAGGTGAGGCAGCAGAGCTCTGAACCTCCCATCCCGGGGCGCCGTCCCGGCCCTCCATAGCACCCAGCGATATGTGTATCTTTAAGATACACATGTTGCTGTGTGCAGCTGGCGCCCTCTAGGACCCAGGCGCGTGGCTGCTGCTGATGTCACTTTCTATGGCAATGGGTCCTAGAGTGAGAGGACGCTGATGATGTGGGACGGACCATGCGGGTCTAGGGAGCGCTGGTAGGTGAATATTATTTTATTATTTTTGGGGCATGGCTATATACTACGGGGGGGCAGGATGGCTATCTATTACATGGGGCTGGCTGTATACTACAAGCGGTCAACATCGCTATATACTACAGGGGGGCAGGCTCGCTATATACAGACATATGAAAAAGTTTTGGCACCCCTATTAATCTTAAGCATTTTTAGTTGTTGTTAGTTTGGGTTTATGCAACAGCTATTTCAGTTTAATATATCTAATAACTGATGAACACAGTAATATTTCAGGATTGAAATGAGGTTTATTGTACTGAAACAGAAAATGTGCAATATGCATTAAAACTAAATTTGACAGGTGAAAAAGTATGGGTACCCTTCTCATTTGCTTGATTTGAATACTCCTAACTACTTTTTAAAGACTTACTGAAGCACTAAATTGGTTTGGTGACATCATTGAGCTTTGCACTTCATAGCCAGGTGTATCCCATCATGAGAAAAGGTAAGTAAGGTGCCACTTGCAAGTTGTGCTCCTACTTGAATCTCCTCTGAGGAGCGGCATCA
This sequence comes from Engystomops pustulosus, assembly GCF_040894005.1. Lineage (NCBI taxonomy): Eukaryota > Metazoa > Chordata > Amphibia > Anura > Leptodactylidae > Engystomops > Engystomops pustulosus. Next base: position 125,991,237 of record NC_092416.1, read on the forward strand.
TGGGCTCTTCAGAACAACTCTCAAATGATCTGAAAACAAAGATTTTTCAACATAGTTGTTCAGGGGAAGGATACAAAAAGTTGTCTCAGAGATTTAACCTGTCAGTTTTCACTGTGAGGAACATAGTAAGGAAATGGAAGACCACATGGACAGTTCTTGTTAAGGCCAGAAGTGCCAGGCCAAGAAAAATATCAGAAAGGTAGAGAAGAAGAATGGTGAGAACAGTCAAGGACAATCCACAGACCACTTCCAATGACCTGCAGCATCATCTTTCTGCAGATGGGGTCACTGTGCATCTGTCGACAATACAGCGCACTTTACACAAGGAGAAGCTGTATGGTGGAGAGTGATGCGAAAGAAGTTGTTTCTGCAAGGACGCCACAAACCGAGTCACCTGAGGTATGCAAAAGCACATTTGGACAAGCCAGTTTAATTTTGAAGAAGGACCTGTGGACTGATGAAACAAAGATGGAGATGGTCATACAAAAAGGTGTATGCATGGCGGCCATAAAAAACAGCATTCCGAGAAAAACACTTGCTACCCACGATAAAATTTGGTGGAGGTTCCTTCATACTTTGGGGCTGTGTGGCCAATGCCGGCACTGGAAATCTTGTTAAAGTTGAGGGTCTCGTGGATTCCTTTCAGTATCAGCAGATTCTTGAGAATAATGTTCATGAATCAGTGACAAAGTTGAAGTTACGCCGGGGATGGATATTTCAGCAAGACAATGATTCAAAACATCTCTCCATATCTACCCAGGCATTCATACAGAGGAACAATTACAATGTTCTGGAATGGCCTTCCCAGTCCCCAGACCTGAATATCATTGAACATCTGTGGGATGATCTGAAGCGGGTTGTCCATGCTCGGCGACCATCAAACTTAACTGAACTGGAATTGTTTTGTAAAGAGGAATAGTCATAAAATACCTTCATCCAGGATCCAGGAACTCATTAAAAGCTACAGGAAGCGGCTAGAGGCTTAAAAGTGGTAGGTTTATACACATATACATGGCACCAGCTCAGGGTGACGTCACCGGCTCTCCAGCACTTAAAATCCGGCGCACGCACGGGCGCGCGCATGGTGCGCCATGCCCAAGTGCGGTGCGCCAAGTTATAACTTAATATAACTTATAATTCTGTGATAGGGGCTTTGTTCCCCTAACAAAAATATGCTCTGTCACCAGCTCACCCTGAGCTGGTGCCATGTATATGTGTCTAAACCTACCACTTTTAAGCGGTAGGTTTCCTTTAATGTCACTTTTCTGTTGAGGTTCCCATACTTTTGCACCTGTCAAATTTTGTTTTAATGCATATTGCACAATTTATGTAAGTACAATAAACCTCATTTCAATCCTGAAAAAATACTGTGTCCATCAGTTATTAGATATATCAAACTGAAATAGCTGTTGCAAAGCCCCAAATGTTTAAGATTAATAGGGGTGCCCAAACTTTTTCATATGACTGTATTCTACCGGAAGGGGGCAGGGGACTGGCTGGCTATATACTATGGGGCTGGCTGGATATATATTGGCTGGCATATTGGAGGGCATAGGCTACCTATATGCTGGGAAAGTGTGCTGGGGTTACCAGATTAATATGAGGGAAATTATATGGTATTATATATTATAGTATATTGATGGTTTGAAGTGTATTATCTGTATATGCAAGGGGCACTTAGCTGCTAACTAGGGGACATTATATTGATTGATTTTTTGGGGGGTGGAGTGTGGAGATGTTCTCCAGAGGCCACAGTCACCAAGGTGGCAAATTCTGCAGAGATAAGTCACGACTGGGAGAAGTTTCCATGACATTCTCTACCTGATGAAGGATTGGCAGCAATGAGGAGACTAGAGGAGTAAGAACAGGATGGACCAGACCAACACAGACATGAGAGACAGCGGCAGTCCCATCCCTGCCCTGAACCATGATAATCTAAGCACATTGTCAGTACACAGAATCTCACAGCACAGAGGACTCCTGAAGTGTTTTTTCAGTTGATGCCCGCCCACACTGACCATCACTGAGTGATGGTGTAAAAGCAAAGTAAGGGGTTAAAAATGATCTTTATTGTGTAAAGATCACTAGGGGATTAAAGTTTGACAACTTCCTTTCATGGGCAAATCCCTTTCCTGTTTTTCCATGTCCATTTTTCACTCCCCACATTCAAAAATCTATACCTTTTTTATTTTTACACGTAAAGAGCTGTGTGATGGCTTGTTTTCTGCATGAAAATTTTCACTTCATATTGATGGTATTAATTATTCCATTCCATGTACTCTGAAGCGGGAAAAAAATTCCAAATGCAGTGAAAATGGTGAAAAACCGCATTTGCACCATTTTCTTGTGGGTTTGGATATTATGTCTTTCACTGAGCTCCACAAATGACATGTCTACTTTATTCTTTGGGTCAGTACGATTACGGGGATACCAAATTTGTATAGGTTTTATGTTTTCGTACATTTACAAAAATTAAAACCTCCTGTACAAAAATTTTTTTGGGATTTTGCCATCTTCTGGTGCCAATAACTTTTTAATACTTTTGGTGTACGGAGCTGTGGGTGGTGTAATTTTTTGCGACATTTGATAATATTTTCAATGATATCATTTTTAGGACTGTACAACCTTTTGATCACTTTTTATAGATTTTTTTTTATATTTTTCAAAATGGCAAAAAAGGGCCATTTTCGACTTTGGGCACTATTTTCCGTTACGGGGTTAAGCGCATTGAAAAACCGTTAACATATTTTGATAGATCGGGCATTTTCTGATGCGTCGATACCTAATGTGTTTATGATTTTTACTGTTTATTTATATTTATGTCAGTTTTAGCGGAAGGGGGTGATTTGAATTTTTAGTTTGTTTTATTAATTTTTTTTTAACTTTTTTTTTATTTTTCTATTATTTTTCAGACTCCCTAGGGTACTTTAACCCTAGGTTGTCCGATCGATCCTATCATATACTGCCATACTACAGTATGGCAGTATATGGGGATTTTCCTCCTCATTCATTACAATGTGCTATCAGCACATTGTAATGAAGGGGTTAAAACGAAATAGCCTCGGATCTTCGGAAGACCCGAGGCTACCATGGGGACTGATCGCCGCTCCCTGATGACGTCACAGGAGCAACGATCCTAGGCAAGATGGCGGCGCCCATGCGCCGCTATCTCTTTGCGGCTGCCGGCAGCTTTGCCGGCAGCCATCGCTGTGATAACAACCGCGATTGGTGCTGGCACCGATTGCGGGTGTTATCGGTAAGTCTTTGCTGCAATATGCACCAAAGTCTTACTGGCTATGGAGAGGGCTCAGCCCATGAGCCCTCTCCATGCAACGCGACCCGACCGCCGCTGTGAATACATGGCGGGCGGTCACGAACCAGTTAAAGAAATGTTCTTTTGTGAACTATTCATCCCATGATGTGTCAAAATGGCCTACATCCCTCCGGTTTCCTCCCACACTCTAAAAACATACTGGTAGGTTGATTAGATTGTGAGCCCCATTGGGGACAGGGACCAATTTGGCAAGCTCTGTGCAGTGCTGTGGAATATGTGGGCTCTATATGAATTATTATTAATAATGAATTAATAATAAAGAATTATTATTATTATTCCTAACCCAAACACTTACACACTGTGCTCCTCCTACATTTCAAAAGCTTAAGGGGGGGGGGGGGGTAGACATGACTACAGTAGTACTTGTACTTAGAATGACATAGTGGATCAGTTATAAATAACTTCAATAATAAAAAATAAAATAATAAAAGAGAGATGTCATGCAGGGGTTTATACCACGTAGTTACAAGAGCTGTAGGTGGTCATTTTGGTTAAACCCCACTTTTAGACTCAACTTATATAACCAAAATAATGTAATTTATTTAATATCCAATGAGACATAAATTACACAAGAAGCAGAGATCCATTAAATATTTTTTTTTTATTTAAGCCAGTCATATAGATTTTGTACATTTCAATCATTCATCTCCAGCAGACAGGACTGATCTCCTTCCTGAACGGTATTATCGCCGCCCCGTTACATGCTGGTTAACTTTGCACATCTCTTCTTTGATGTCTTGCCTGCCCATGTAGGCTGTGAATTTTCTCAAATGATGTCAATTTCTAGATCTAGAATTTTTCAAGCCATTTAATGACGAGTGAACGTCATGTATGGAAACTTCTCAGCCACTGGGAACAAAATGAATAAAAAATAAATAATTTTATTCTGACATTCCACATTCTTGTTATACAGATGTGATCCTAAGGGAAGGAATATGCAGCAGGATTAAATGTTAGGAGGTGTGAAAAATGTAAGAGCTATTAAAAGTTATAGTTATGAGAGCTAAATAAATATTACATAGGTACTTTCGCAATTTAATTGTCTATTTCTATCTAGACAGGTAACTTGGCAGGTAGATACTATTGGAAAGTTCAAGCAGCACAACAATGGAAAATCTTTTTGGAAGTGGCTACACACTCCTCCAAGAGGCACTTTTGGAGTGCTGTTTCTTACTTGGAGTTAGGTAGGTAGATATTTTTGAATATTTTTAAATTGGAATAATATTGATTATTTTATCTTTTTACAGTAATCTCCATATTCTGAAACACTCAGGTCTTAATGATGCATATGAACCTATAAAACATTTCATAGTTACCATTTCAGATAGTGGGCTCATTATCTTATAACACATAAGTAGTGTAGAGTTCCTTTTTTCTTATTTTTCTCTTCTCATTTTATCAGGTGGCTGCCATGTCTTCCAGATGCTTCCATTTGCCATTTTGTGTATGGAACGTATCAGCCAGCGTCAATGGTGAAGATTGGTGCTGCGGATACAAACAAATATGTATAAAGAAACTCTCATACATTTGAATCAGGCATTTGCATATTGTATACCAAAAATGTGCCATATCTGAGTGTTCCTATCGATATATAGGTAGAATTGTATTTCCCTGATGCAAAGCTTTAGAGGTGATCATACATCTTCCTTCCCTCCTCAAACATAAAGCTGCTCAGGTTGGTGGGTCTTGTATGTGTTTTCAGTGGTGAAAGCGGAGTAATAAATTACCATGAAATATACCATATTGTATTGGAGGGATTGAGATGCCCACAGATTTTTGACTGATTAAAAAAATTCTTAATTCTGCCCCTGAATTAACAATGCCCCTACTTTATTCTTGATTAAAAAGCTGATATTTTCTCCTAATTATTTATTCATTTGCTCTGATTAAAAATGCTCACATTGGAATCTCTAATAATAGAAAAAGAACATAACCACTGTGCTCTCTAGATAAATGTATCCCCTGCAATAAATTGTCCCTAATCGTAGCCTTACATATCCTATCATATGCTATCCAGAAAAACATGAAAAGGGAAATTTGGAAAATTTGGAATGGTGTTGGAGCTTTCTAGTTTTCCCTACAGCAATATCACCTGGCTCCGATCCTCTTTCAGCCTAGTCAACTATATTCACTTACTAACACCCCTCAGCCAGTCTAATTATAACCAGAATGCCACAGTATTTCGGTTCCATACACCCCATAGAAGTTTATGAGAACGTTTGAAATATGTGTTGCATATGCAAACCAATGTTCCTCCAATTGTCCTGGAGATTGGTATATAACCCCTTCCACACCTATTAAACTAAAATTTTTAATGAAAAACTCTTATCTTGTTAATTTATGAATTTTCTCATTTACCCTCGCCCATACTCCCTTCCCTCCCCTAAACTCTGGGATTAGTGAAAGCAGTCACTAGCCGCCGTATTAAGAGATTTGTGAAATAGAAAAGATTTGATTTCAACTGAATCTACAAAACTAAGGCTCCTTACACACTAACATATGATAACTTGGGCCAGAACCCAGGCTTGCTGTTAGAATAGGGGAGGGGGTGAGCGCTCCTCATCCCTCCCCTCTCCATAGGAAGCAGCTGCACCGTATGTACTGCAAAAGATAGAGCATGTTACCATACTTTACCCGTGCACAATGCACTTCTAAGGGGGTTGTATACTAGCTGCTGTTTGTACGGCTAACTCACATCCATCATAAACTTTCATTGGCCTTATATTCATTCATCTCTAGACATAATTGATTTTGAGAAAGGGGAGCAGCTCAGTGGCACAAGGGACCATGTGTACACCACTAGGACTGCCTTCTGTAGGTCACTGCACTAGACAAACATAGCTATGGCAGATTAAGTATGTGAAATAGCTTAAAGGGGTATTCGCACAAAGACAAGTTAAATGTAAAATGTACTCAGAAGAACAAAATAACACATTCTCTCATTCACTGTTATTAACAATAATACAACATTTCACAGATATAATTCCAACCTGTCTCTATTGGTCCTGGTGTACACAATTTAATTTACCCCTAGACACAACCCTGTAACTTCTGACTTAGGGTCGGGGGCCGCCATCTTAGATTCGTGTGTGACTCTGTGCCTGGAACTACACCTATCTGTAGCACGGAGCTCAGACTGACACATAAACTGATTCACTTCCTTCCAGCAAACAGCCCATGGTGAGGAAAGAGAAGCTGCAAACTACAAACTCCAGGCAGGCAGAGATTTGTAAGAACAGAAATGTAGCAGAGCTGACAGTGTAAAAGTCTGTCAGCCTCTGTCTGTCATGCCTCTGTGTAATAGGCATCTCATGCGTCCCTGATCTGTCTCATCTCTCCTTCTGTGTGTCAGTGTGTTAGTACAATAATAAGCCACAAAACGATTAGATAAGGGGCGGAGGACTGTAGGGGGTGGGTTTCAAGCCCTCTGGAAGGCCTTTGCGGCTTGGCCCTTTACTCCTCCCATGTGAGGTCACCGGAGGCGTTTTTTTGGGGCGGGCACACGTGGAGGGGGCCTCTTTCCTTCTGCCCCTGGACCGAAGAGGCAAAAAGTCTCCATCCCACTCTGCCCTCGGATTTATTTATTTTCAGCTTTCCTTTCCTCGTCTCTGGCTGTTTCCTTCTGTTTTCCTACAGAATTCACTTTGAAGGTGGAATTTACACAGGCCCTAAGCTGCCCACAAGCCGGCTACCTATCAAGTTGTGAAATGTTTAAGTTTATAATGTTATTTAATCATTTATCTTTTCCTGTTAATAAATGCCGTGACCTTCCCACATTACTAAAACATTTGGTAGGTTGGGTTTTAGGTACAGGGTCAAGTACCAGATTTAAGGTTAGGGTTTATCAATCCCTACAGTCTGTCAGAAGCTAAATTAAAGTATATTTACACTTGTACCCTGATAATCTAACCACACTGTCACCCAACAGAACTAGATAGATCATAATGTGTCTGCTTAGAGAGTCACCCTTAAATTTTGCACTGACCATCACTGAGTGATAGAAACTAAAACAGTAACAAAACTGAGTAAAATTGTAAGGGGTTAAAAGTGAGGGGTTAAAATGATCTTGTAAATATCACTAGGGGATTGAGATGCTTCGTGGGGAAAACCCCTTTAACTATCATGAAGCTTCTTTCCCCCATCTACTGTATAAGAAGCATATTATTTATAGAATTTGTTGAGTTCTCATTTCACTGGGAAACCTGATCGTTTTATTTAATTATTCGATAATATTCTTCACAATTGCAGTTTTATGTAATTTGATATATGTATAAATCTAAATTACTACTATTAATATTGTAAACTAATAATGCTATACAGTACTAGTATTTGTATTGTTTAATTTTAAAAAATCTCTAAAATAAGAGAAAAAATTAATAAAATAGTAATTTGTTTATAGATCAGATTGGATATTTATAATACTACAAAGTAATAAAAATATAATAACAATAAAGCCTCATTCACACGAAAGTAATGGGGACCGATATGTGGCCGCACGTCTATCTCCATTGACATCTATGGTGCCTCGTCACCGTGCAGTTAGCGAACGTTGCCTCACCGCACGGTTACAGTGCATGGTGAAATATAGAACATGTCCTATATTTCGCCGTGTTCCAGCTGCTCTGACTGCTCTGCGATGCTGTATGGAATGAGGAGGGGTGAGCAGCTCTCATCCCTCTTGCTCTCCAGCGCACTGACATGTGCCCTCCTGGCCGTGCACACATTCGTTTGAATGTACTCTAAGGCTTAGTTCACTCAACCGTCAGCATTTCCGTTTATCTCCGATAAAAATAAAAAATTAAAAAATGGATGATAAATAAATGAAAAACATGTCAGTTACATGACATGACAAATCATTGAACTATATCTCATGTATATCTAGTTCTTCTATCCATCTATTTATCTGACCAGTGCAGGCAAACAACCCCAGATGTTCCCGTGTGTGTGTAATATATCTATATATATATATATCTATATCTATATATATATATATATATATATATATATATATTTATATGTGTATATATATATTTATATGTGTGTATATATATATATATATATATATATATCCTAAAAATTTAAGAAAACTGAAAATAACTAAAAAAATAATTATATAAGAATTCATATGTGTGAATATGTATATTATATTATCATATGATCACATAATATTGCTTTAAGATGAAGAAGTTGTTGATTTTATGTTTGTGCTGTATTTTAGACCAAATTAATGTTACTAGATCAAAATATACAGATTTGTCCAGCTTTGTGCATCGCTGCGTAATCTGTGAGCGCTATATAAACAAAGAAATTAATTAATTATTGAAAAAAATTAATAAATTGAAAATTTTTCATATAAATGTTACGATTACTGTTTAGTATTATGAGGCAGGAAGAGTTCTCTTTTTATCTTTTTATAGCTTTAAAAGTAGTTCATTGCTTCACCTGAAAAATAGGCTTCTAAGAGAGAGCCTTTCTTTCATTCATCATCACCCATGTCCATCTCACCATGTGCTATGTGTCACACATGACATGGAGGTATGGCCCAAAGCAACCTATCGGATTGCAGGTCTCATTTTTCTTGCCCTACCTCACTTTCTACTGAACTACTTTTACTACAATTTTACAGAAAAAAGCTTAGATACACAGCTTTTCAAACAAAATGACACATAATAGGCTTAGATACTCTAGCTGTGAAACAGGAACTCACATCATATTCTTGGATACACTAGGCATCCCAAATAATAAGTGCTGACACAACAGTAGAGCAGATAGTATGAGAGGCTTAGATACTTTAAGCCATTAAATATGATACAATTAGATACATCGATTAAGCAAACTGTTTCACACATAAGCAGCTATGCAAACAGGATTGTACATGATAGACTTGGCACATTTAACCTCATACAATAGGCTCAAATGCACAAGATAAGCAATACATTAAACCAATAGCTGTGCATACTCCGTGTCACATTCCTACATACAGTCTGCTCTCAGCAGCCATTTTAAAAATGCAGGCTCTGTAGCATCACTTTGGCAGCCTGTGCCAATCGCTGAAACATGAGGAGGACAGCCATTTTGTGAGCTGAATTGCAGCTGCTAAAAACAGGGTCCTACCCAATACTAGAAATCAAAACAATCACATGACAAGTGACCTGATTTTGTGAAGCAATATTAATGAGACTGCAGCTCCTAATAAACCACTACAAATTGATAGCTAAACACAATCCTGCCATTCCCTAGAAATTGGGACTGATGCACACAGCCAAGCAGCCATTTTGAGAGCTTAGTGGATAGGAATGAGAACATGGCCTACAAATGTCCCTGAGGCCTGTACCCTACTGAATATTGTAATTATATACTATATATCTACATTTATCTTATTTTTACCATAAATGACATGTATCTCTATAAGGCAAATATAGTGTTGGGGTGTATGTTGGCCCCTCAAACTTGGTAGCTTTTAGATCCCTCTCTTGGCATTCACCGCGTGCCTTAATTGTATAGACATTAAATCAAGGTCCGCTGTGAACACGCAGAGTATAGATCCATTTTATCATGGATAAGAGGTTCAATTGGGCTGTGAATGTGTACTTCAGGAATGAACAGATGTAGCAGAGGTGAATTTGTTATGTAGGGTAAGATGCATAGGTATCCAATCACTAGCCCATTATTTTGCTATAGAAGGGAGATTTCTCCATGTGCAAATTATTCCTACTCAAAAATGTTATTAGTAATCATGAATAATAAGAACATTTCATCAAGGCAGCCATACATTGTTAGAGGAAGAGATGCAGTCCTGTGTAAAACCACAAATAACATAGAAATACTGAACATATGAACTGAAGTTGTTATGTCTGATATGACTATATCCTAGAACGAACACTCAAGTTGTATTGATGATTGCAGTTTTAAAGCAATCCCGAAATTTATAGCAGAGGGGAATCTATCACAACTCTACGCGTTTATGCATGTGTTTTTGCATCTAACAAGTCACGTGTCTGTAATTGCGCAATTTTCTTAACTGGAAATGGCGCAAGTCTATAATTATGGGTTTGTGACTTTTAGGCACAAAAATAAGCAGGACAAACCTGTCAGAGTTGTGATAAATCCCCTTCATTGTTCTATTACCGCTAAAGCAGAATGGTTTGTCTCTTACAATGATGAGAACTCCACATTAATTTACTACTGGAAACCATAATAAATATATTGCATCAGACTTGGGAAATGATATCATGGGGTTCTACAAGGTCGCTCCCTATGGATTATACTGGATGAGATCACATAGGGCCAGCTCACATCTCTGTCAGTTTTTGCATAAGCTAAGGGTAGGTATGGAAACTTTACAGAGATCAGGTGTAGTGGAAGCATTTGCATCTATTCTGGGTGTTCACCATTCCTTTGTTAATTTATGCAAAAACATGATGTAATATCTCTTATAGCAACTAGTCCATGAAAAATATTAGAAGGAACACAGAAGGTCAGAAATTAATGGGCAATATATATGGTTTGGAGAACACACTCTGTACCCCGTAAAAAGATAGAACATGTCCTATCTTTCCTCGGCATATGGCGCCATGCGCCATATACCTCTAAGGAGAAGGGCGGGGGTGAGCAGCCCTCCACCCTCTCCTCCTCTCCCCGCGCGCCGCCATGTGACAGTGTGAATGTGCCCTTAGGCTACATTCACACGAACATGTGCAATAGGCCATATATACTGGTACTCTACGTCGGAATTCTTTTCACTGGGCCATAGGGCTTTCCGTATTGTGCACTGTACCATACCGTTTTTAAGCCATATAAAAATATAGAGCATGTCCTATTTTCTTATGTATTTGCGTCTGTACGCCCCATAGAAGTCAATGGGAATGTATTAAATATGGGTTTCATAAGGTTGTGCAGTATCCAGAACCAGTGGGAGGTGCATTACGTCAGCCAGCCAATAGTTACCCATCCATTCATCATTTTCCAGCCCACTGTATTTTATACTGATATGGTACTATACGTGCACATACGGATGAAAAACATCACGTATATACGGTCACATTCAGATTCATACAGCACAGAAATACAGGACTGGAGAAATCTCCATGTTTGTGTGAATGTAGCCTTAGAGGCAGGTTAGGGAAGAAACATATAGTCCATGATAGATAGACAGACAGAACAAGAGTCTTGAGGAAAGGAAAGCACAATAAACCGTTGATGGGATAATATGGAGATAAAACGGCACTCCAGTGGAGAACAATGGTTTCAATCTATGTTTAATGCAAGGTTTCGGCTCATAGAGGGCTTGAAAAAGGTTCTCCATGAGCCGAAATGTTGCATTGAACCACTACTTTTAACTGGCTCTAACAGGTATATATATCTGCATATTAGATACATATACCAATTTCCCTTCTGTATACTGTACTCTGTACTTGAAAATACTTTGTGTAATACTTTGTGTATGAAGCTTTATGTGACCAGCAGTGATTTATGAGTAGAGTAGAACTTGTCCTCAGGAGCTATGCTAGGCAATAATGTATATGCATAATATGAGGAATAATGGAATCAGGAAGGAAAAACTAGGGATTAGAAAACTAGCAGAAAACATACCATTGCATGTTAGAGCTGGGCAAAAGAAGGCTATAGAAATGTTAGATTGACAGCATTAAGGCAATTAGTAGAGTATAGAAGCATAAAATGGAGTGGAACTTGTATACAGAAACAAGCAATGCTCAAGAGAACATGAAGTAGAATATACATGCAGGTGGGGCAGAACAGAATGCTAAAAGTAGAGAAGTATATTCTGCAGAAGAAAATGGGCATTCTAGGAGAGGCGAACATAGAGGTCAGTTAGACAGGCCAGAAGCTACATCGTAGTGGCATGCTGGACAAGATAAAGCTGCCGTATATATGTATGGAGGCAGGAGAAAATATATAGGGGCACATTTACTAAAAACAGTGCAAACTACACTACGTGCAGTTTTCCTGTGTAGTGTGCAGAGGGCGCCACTTGCAGTTGTGTAGACAGGTAAGGCATGCCAAGTAGGGGGAGTAAGTATTACTGGTACGCTAAGTAGGAGGAAACATCCAGTATAGTACAGAGGCTTGCAAGGTGGTAAGGAACATACTGTAGAGTACAGAACCATGCAAGGAAGGAGGGAGAAAACTACAGAACCATGCAAGGTAGGAGGGAACATATAGTAAAGTACAGAACCATGCAAGATAGGAGGGAACAAGCAGTAGAGAACAGAGCCATGCATGGTAAGAGGGAACAGGCAGTACAGAGGTATACTAGGTTGGAGAGGGCATGTGATAGAGTACGGAGGCATGCTAGGTAAGAGGGAACATGGCGTATAGAGGCATGCTAGGTTGGAGAGAGCATGCTAGGTAAGAGGGAACAGGCAGTAGAGTATAGAGTGATGCTAGTTTGGAGAGAGCATGCTAGGTAAGAGGGAACATGCAGTAGAGTACAGAGGCATGCTAGGTAAGAGGGAACAGGCAGTAGAGTACAGAGGCATGCTAGGTAAGAGGGAACATGCAGTATAGAGGCATGCTAGCAAAGAGGGAACATAGCGTATAGAGGCATGCTAGGTTGGAGAGAGCATGCTAGGTAAGAGGGAACATGCAGTAGAGTACAGAGCCATGCTAGGTAAGAGGGAACATGCAGTACAGAGGCATGCTAGGTAAGAGGGAACATGCAGTACAGAGGCATGCTAGATAAGGGGGAACGTGCAATATAGATGTATACTAGGTTGGAGAGAGCATGTGATAGCATACAAAGGTATGCTAGATAGGAGGGAACATGCAGTAGGGCCGTGATGGCAAACCTTTAAGACACCGAGTGCCCAAACTACATCCAAAACCCACATATTTTTCGCAAAGTGCCGATGCCACAATTTAAACAGTAACTTATTACTACTTGCTGTGTCACTTGTTTAAATTGTATAGGCACCTGAGGACACAGATACAGTACAAAGAAGGAGAAAAAGCTTTGGTTATCATTGTAGCTTCCTTCTAGGGTCCTCGGCTGCCTGGGACTGCATGACGCCTTGAGCCCTGTCTGGCGAAGTCTGTGGTGGGGTGATGGCACAGGTGCCCATAGAGAGGGCTCTGAGTGCCACCTCTGGCACCCGTGCCATAGGTTCGCCACCACTGCAGTAGGGTATGAAGGCATGCTATGATAGGTAGGAAGGAGTATATAGTAGAGTACATAGCCATGCAAAGTAGGAGGGATCATCCAGTAGAATACAGAGGTATATTAGGCAAGAGGTGCAGTAATTTACAGATGCATACTACATAGGAAGAAACATGTCAGTGAGTACAAAGGGTAGAATACAGTATAGTACAGTGACATGCTAGATTTGAGGGAACATGCAGGAGAAAACAGATGCGTTCTAGGTAGGAGGAAACATGCCACAAATCGCAGAGGCCTACCAAGGAGCAGAGTATCGTAGTGAGAAATAAGAATGAGACAGGTTTGGCAGCAGGGTTTGTAATTTATTAGGCAGTATTGTGCACATATGATAGGATTTAGATAATAAAGGCCGGATGCAAGCAATTGAGGGCAAAGACCTAACAAGAGCTTGCAGTAGAAACACATTTGTAAAGTAGTTTTTTCATATGTGAAGAGGGCAGAGAAAAATTTTTTAGAAAAGCACCAATACAGGATCAGCAGGAGAAAAGAGAAAATAGATACTTTGGGATTGGGCACAAATGTTGTGTATAATTGCTTAAGGTGTCGTGCCCACGCAGGATGGTACACCAAGTGTGTGCTAAAGACAAGATGGACAGCAAAGGACAAAGTATATAAAGTACACAGGATACAAAGGAATCTTCAATATTATAAAGTCAAGGAATGGTAAAAAGTCCAAAATACACAACAAAAATGTTTTAGGCAATGTTTACCTAAATTTCCCAGGAGGAAGGATATCAATTTCATGCTAGGTGCCAAAGAGGAAATAGTATAGGAGATTTCAGAATCTGAGTAATTCCTGATCGGAAGTACTAGGAAATGTAGGATATAAGGTCATGGAAATATTGGTATTAGTAAGTATCTTATAGGGCATATAAGTGTGATACGTATGCATGGGCCTATTAAAGAAATTGAAAATGAGGATCCTTATTATAGAACAGAGGCAGACAAATAGGACGGTAGGTAAAAAGAAGACTTAATTTAGAGGTCAGTGCACTGCTTCGACTTCACTAATCAGAAATAGAATGGAATGTGCTCAGCCGGAATTTATAAGAAGGACTGTACAGTAAATGTTTATGTCAGGCATCGGGGCGCAGTGCAGTAGGTGCACATATCAAGCAGCAGGGGGCAGTACTGTGTATGCAAATATGAGTCTGCAGATGCAGTACATATCAAAAACAAATTAGGCAGGAGGTTGTATAAGAGAGATAGAACATGCAGGGAAGGCCTCACAGTGCAGCACACCATCACTAACATCATGTGAAGTAAACCATACCCTCACATTATTTGATGGATACATGCATTTTATAATAAAGCCTATAAGACTCCGCTTTGCTCCATCACACATATATAAAGCTTAAAGCCATGTAAATGGCTAAAAGGATGAGATGATAGGTAATATGCTAAGCTAATTTATATGGTTATGTGGTAGCATGAAGCAAGACTTGCATGCATGTGGACTGTAAGATCTCCAAATGAATGAAAATTTTCCAAAGAAGAAATATTGTAAAGAGAATATTATAGGATAAGGCATAGTAGGCACTGAAGACCTCAACCTAAATTACAAGGACATGATGTGTCCTAGATTACTGAGTACTAATACTTATAATAATAATGGAACCTATGATGGGCTTGGAACATAGTAGCCAGAAGACAAGCATAGATAGCCTTGGTCAAATTATTACAGATCATGACCAGGGGATTATAAAGGAGAGGGCACATCTCTGTGAATTACAAGATATTCAGCATGATAGAGAGTATAGGATCTAGGCTCAAAAGGACAGGGCACTGAATAAGACAATGACTGCAGTATAAACAATCAAAGCCCAAAGCAACACATGCATAGTGGGCAGAATAACACATGGTATACATAACAGGCATCAGTGGGACTGGGAAGCAAGGTGCAGATGTACAACAGGATGGGAATATATTAGTCAGGAAAGGGCTCATGAAAGGTTGGATAGGGACCAGAGTAGTTGACAACATCCCAAGCAGGGTAGAAAATGTAGGCGAGATACAAGCTATAGGGTAGATTGATATATAGTTCGAAATCGAGGAAATGAGTATTACTAAGTGTAGATGTCACAAATATTAAGTAGTGCAAGATATACAGGGGTCTACTATACCACAAGGGGTAATGGGGGATGCTGAGTGATGACCAGATTCAGAAATAGTAAAAGGATTGGATAACCAATGGGTCTATTATTGTGGAGAATGCTGAAGCACAAGAAGGGTCAAAAAGACAAGAGGGGTGGAAAACCTTCATCCTTTGTTGTCCGAATCCTGACTGCTTTATCTTCTCCTTCAGCCCTCTGAGATGGTGACCACCTTCAGCACATAAATCCATTGAAGGCACAGGAGGCTGCTTCTTCATCCTTGAGAAGACAGATCAGGGTCTGGGCTTACTCATCCTCTCCTCAGCATCTTCCTCCTCCTCCTCCTTGCTTCTGTCGTCTAAGCAGCTTCTCTATAAAGAGGCTGGGATGGGGGCTGGGAGAATGTATCCCTCTGCTCCTGATCCTCCTTCCAGTGGGGGTCTGGGGTCTGCTCCTGGACCTGATCTGATCCTGTCTATGGGATTACAGCTCTCTCTGCCCATCCAGCCTTCCACCCTTCCACCCCCTGAACATCTAGTGATTGACTCCTGCAAGAGGATTACAGCAGACTCGATGACGTTACCACCATTCCCCAAATCCCATCAGTGAGATGTGTCCTTGAGACAAGGGGGGCTGATAGTGCAGGCCACCCCAGCACCCTGCCTCAACATGCTGCCTGTCATCCATATATTGTCCCTGTGGCCAGGACCTTATTTGTATTGGCCATCTGTCTGCAGATTATACAAGTCCCATCCAGTGAGCAGGTATAGGCTAAAGATGCCTGCACAATGACCTGACAGCATCAGTCCCCTATAGCTATATGTGAGCTTTATATAGATACACCTAGTAAACATGTGAAGCATGATATAATATCACTATACCATGTACATGCTATAGAAAGGTCAGTTTGTAATGTCTGTGACACATCTATGCCACATCATTATGCACATGTAGAATACACTAAAAGGCACACAGACATTATATATAGAGACAGAGATAAAAGATACACACATACATAAGCACATAGACATATAAATGTATGTACTTTATTTGCACTATATTATAAGCTTTCATCATTGAAGCTTAATGTGTGGACTGTGTGTATGCCTCCCTTCCTCTTCTATATATATGTAGTTTAGCATTGTAAATGTTATGTTGTCAGCTTGAACCCGTAACACATTTTATGTACTGGTAGAGGCACACAACAATATGTATGGCAGCTAGATTCTTCTTTTAAATGTTGGATGTATATTACTTTCTATTAGGCTTATTTGACACTTCTATTCCTTCCCTCCGTTAAAAAAGTAAAGAATGGAAGTTTAAAGGAGGTTTAACGTATATCAATTAAAAATCCCATTGACATCAATGTAAATTTTATGTCCTCCATTATGGTCTGTTTAGGCAGGGATCTGTTCTCCATGCGTTTTTTGGACAGAAAAAAAAATTAAGGAGGCTGCAGTATTTTTCCTCTGTTTGAAAAAAAAAACGCAAGGATAACGGTTCCATGCCATACTGGCCATTATGGATGACATAAAATTTACATTGATGTCAATGGAATTTTTAATTGATATGCTAAAACCTCAGTTAAACCTTCATTCTTCACTTTTTAAACTACCGTTCAAACCTCCATTATCTCCATTTTAAAAAAAAGTAAAAAATGCGGGTTAAAGATATCCGTTAAAAATCCCATTGACATCAATATAAATTTTATGTCATCCGTTATGGTCAGTTTGACAAGCATCCCTTATTCATGGGGTTTTTTTGAAGCGGAGGAAAAGTACCACAGCCTCCCTCATTTTTTCTGTCCAAAAACTGCATGGAAAACGGATACCTGCCTTAACAGAACATAACGGATGAAGTAAAATTTACATTGATATCAATGGGATTTTTAATTGATACCTCAAACCCCCAGTTTTTTTTACTTTTTTAACGGAGGTAAGGAACAAGGTTTGAAGGGTTGGATATCATTAGATATCATATGGGTGTAAATAACTATAACGATCTATATATAGATCTTTATACGTGTTTATATAACACTTTATCAATATATATATATATATATATATATATATATATATATATACAGTAAGCAATATGTGTTTTTACAGTTTTATCTGTTTATATGTACAGTAAGTATGTATCAATGTATGTATGTGTATGTTACCATGTTACCAGGTATCACTTTAAACATATGGCTGCGTATCGGAATAAATATATAACATATATATATATATATATATATATATATATATATATATATATATTTAAAAAAAAAATATATATATATATATATACATATATATATATTATAGTATAACTGCATGTATATGTGTGTGTGTCTACGTAGTTTTGTATCAGTATATATTTTAATCAGTATAGTTTAGTATGTTAGTATGTATCAGTTTATTTCCCTTGCCAATCTAGGTTACCAGCAGTATATTTTTATACCATCAACCTTCTATGTCTTTGTCTTCTATATGTAGCAATGTACATAGACACTTAACTATGAAAAGATTTATATACTTCTGTAAGAGCTACAGCAGGATATATCAGTGTGTGCATCTATATACGGCTGTATCAGTAAATATCTGATAACAAAAGTGGATGTAATTATGTACTATATACACACAAATATTTAACAGTATATATATATATATATATATATATATATATATATATATATATATATGCTACTTTTCTGTATGTCTTTTCTATATGTCTTTACCATTGTGTACTATCATTTTTTTAAATGTGTTTATGTTAATGTACATTGTTTTGTATATTTTAGTAATATTTTATCCATTTCAACAGGAAACAATATTAAAATTGTAGGTCTGAGCTCTGCAGCTCCATCCTGCTCATCTTCTGTATGTAGAATACACTGAGGCTTTACCTGTCTCTAGACATGGCCATATACATAGTTTGTAAAATCGCATCTGATTTTCAGAGCACATAGTACAGATATTTATAAATCCTGTAAATCAGGATCCAGAAATGTCCAACTTAATGGCTAGTATAAGGATATCACTCCCATTTTTTATATAGTACCAGAATGATAATAGCCGGCCACAAGATGTTCAATCTAGGCGGATACTCATAATCCTATATCGATTACGATATACATAGACTTAAAACACTATATTCTTCTATCCAATGTAGTGAAAAGCAGTAGGACTTTAGGCATACACTAGGAGGAGAGGGGACTATTATAGCATTATGGCTTATAATACACATGAGGCAGATTTCTGCTTTTATCTTCTGGATCAGGTCCCCAGGGGCTGTTCCTAAACCATTATTAAAATAAAACCCCAAAAGCAGAGAGAATAATTCCACCTATATATTCCATATGCTTGTACACCACTGGAATTTACCCAGAGACAGAAAGAGTTGATGGATATAAAGAACATAAGGTAGAAAGAAGACTGACACTATGTACAGTTATATATAGACCACTCATACTGGGGGGGGGGGCTATGGCTGTATTGGGGTGGGGGGTGAATAAGAACAGTGGCCACACTATACACTTAGATTACAATTAGATTGTCCACAGGTCCACGAATCATTCATTGTCCTATTTCCTAACCCCTGGCCTCATGCTTTGGTCTATTTTAATCTGTGGAACAACCAAATAATGCACATTGTGATGTAATTTGCTCTATGTTCCCTATAATCTCTTCATCCACCCCTTCCAATACTATTAATATCATCTTCCTCATGTTTCAATGAAGGTAGCCTTACAGTCTCATCACTGACAAAGACACATCCTGCCTTTAAAATATACCCAAGAATAAACTTATGAAGGTTTAAAGTAAGACCTCTACTAGACATCCATACTAACATCATGGCCCCTATAGACTTTGACAAACGTGTACCCCCACCCCTCCCGCACTCACACTCTACTCCTCAAGTCTATCTATGAAGTCTTCCCCTCCCCTGGTTTACATTAAGAAGATGCCCCTTGTTTCTGAAGAGCTCCCCCCAGTACACAACAAGCGCCTTCTTTTGAAGACTTCACAAACTTCAAAAGAGGTGGCTCATAATCACCAGCAAAGAGTTCCTTCCAGCATATCCCCCTCCATCACCAAACATGGACCATCCTCTACACCTGCTAGACAAGAACTTACTGTATTCCAGAGGGTGGGGTAGGCTCCCATAGTATCCACTTCAGCTGCTTGTAAGAAATGAAGACCCTAAGTGATGTGGAGGGCAAGGTGTAAGAACAGCATCACCAGTGTATAAGCTGCTTGTGCCCCTTGTCCTGTAAGGCCTGGCCTCTGCATCTTCTAAAGGACAAGGAGAGGAAGGGGCAGGGAAGGAGGAGAGGGAGGAGAAGTGGAAGGAGGGTACATCCATCGGTGATTTGCAATCAGATTTATACCCATTCATTCTTCCTTCTAACGGACAACAAACCTACAGAAGGGGGAGGGTGGCTGCAGTCCCCTCCTCACGCCCCCAATCTTAAAACCTCACAAAGAATGCATCCAGGACTGATACAAACTAGAGGCCCTCAAAGCTGCTTCTGTGGAGTAACCTGCTGTGGGGGAACAAAGGGGTTAATGTGCCCAGTGCAATATGTGTTTGTTAACCCGTGCGAAACTGAGCAGCTAGTGCAAAGGAAGGCAAGCACGCAAAGAGTTAAACTATAATGATGTATGGAATATTTAGGGGACTGGAAGCTTCCTGCAACTCGTCCCCATATGCTGCTCTAGGAGGCAGAATATCTAGATTTATTACTGGGATAGCCTCACTGACATATCTAGGAAAATGAGGAAAGATATGTATATACCGTACATATATAACAGAAGGAGGTGGTGGTGCTTTACTGACAAGTCCTTCACCTTTAACTTCAGCAAACCTACCGATTCGTTTTTAATTTAAAGATAGATAAACAGATACTAGATGTAATGGATGACATATAGATAACAGATAGATGATAGATGTTATTCATAATTATAATAGAGTAGTGAAAATAATGAAGATTATTTATACATGATTATAAAATCGTTTAACAAACTCAGCTATAAGACTCTCCCAGTATGACACATATTCCTTTCCTGAGGTGACCAGTCCTTCCCCTTCCATGGTGACCAGGACACTGTGTGGGTCCCTTGGTAGTGTAATGGTATGGAGTGAGCTTGATTATAAAGATTTCTATCTATCTCTAATATCAGTGTATACATGTATGTATCTATCTGTCAATTAATCATAAGATATGGGTGTTTTATGGATAAGACGCAGGCTGTTATAGGCTGGAAATATATGGGGTGCAGTCCCCCCACCCTCTAGCCTCCGCATTGTTCATCATGAGGCTGGGCAGTTGGGCTAGCAATTCTGGGTTCCCAGGCAAATCACACCAATTTCTGCGATGATGCTGGAAGTCCATGCAGAACCAGCAGGGGTCCTGGGGGCTCAGTCACCCGTGTGACAGGGTCACACACAGCCCCCCTTCCCTACTCTCTCATTCAGCATCTGTAATTTGTGAGAACACTAGCACACACTGCCTGCACAGTACAACAGACATCTGTTTAGTGATTAGGAGATCTTTCCATAGATCGGTGACTGATGTGTTCATAGATATTAGATAACATAGATACATAGAAACAAGCCATTGTTGCCCCCATTAACGACACGTGATAATGTTATATGTATATATACATTTCAGGCTCTGTCAGGTGTAACACTCTACAGATATAGAAAATAATCTGGGTTGGCACAATGCGGCATCTATGCAGGTGTTTGGGGAAGCTGCAGCAGAGGTAACAGTAGAGCATGTTATAAAGTGCAACTTAAGTCAAAGTACCATAATACAAGATGCCAGGGGTGCTGGGACTTGTAGTGTGTTACATCATAGAGGTTACTGTTCCAGATAAAAATGTATATTGTCTTTATCATGCACATTTTACTTGTTATGTACAATGCTATTTATATATTATAGTGTACAATACTGTACTGAACTCTAATGAACATATTATGCAGTGTACAGGCAGTCGCCGTGTTACGTTCAGGACAGGTTCTGTAGGTTTGTTCTTAAGAATATGTATGTAAGTCAAAACAGTATATTTTATCATTGTAACTGTAGACAATTTGTTTTGGATTTTTTTGTGACAATTGGATTTTAAAAAAGTTGGGTTGTCATAAAAACCAAAATTAACAATAAATCTTAATTACAAATACATTTAATAACTGTTTTAGCTGTTTATTCTAGCCTAGGGTTAAAGTACAGTAAATTACCAACATCCAGAGGTCCGTTTGTAACTAGGGGTCGTATGTAAGTCGGGTGTTCTTAAGTAGGGGATCGCCGGTACTGTGTATATTGTATGCATAATGTACAACACTGTCATCCTTACAATATACATTGCCTTTTTATTTTTATAATATACAGTGCTGTGTATCCCATCCACATAATGGGTGTATTATACTGTATAGTACTGTATTTATTATCTATATCACCCCACCTAAGGAAGTAAATCACAGCATTCACAGCTTAATAGAAAAGTCCAGAAAACTGTGTGTTACACAAAGTCACGATTCACCTGGGTCGTGCCTAAGCGCACAGTACATAATGTCTCTGCAACACTGAGGGGGTTAATCGCTGTAATGTGACTGTTTCCATAGTTACGGAAGATGCATTTTTAAAGCACTCCAGAAAAGATGCAGTCACCATCACCATGCATCAATTGTCACTGAATATATCTAAGCCTTCCATCCCCCAACCTTCCTAAGGAAACCTGTCACTTCTAGTTTTTGTTTCTTTCATGACCCAGTGTGGTGACATCATTCAGAAAATCAACTTTGAAGTGAGATGTAAATTGGTTGTATAAAGTCAAGGAGGCGGAGAGTTTAACACTGAAGTCAAGGCAGGGAGCTCTGAACGCCTCCTCCTCTGTGGTTGAGGTCATGAAGCGGACTTCAGGAGATCTGGATAGTGATGTCTCTGGATGCAGGCCATCAATAACAGTAATGGGGCTTTCTGAGGAAGAGAGAGCTAGACTTCAGTGTTAAAATCTCTGCCTCCCTGACTTTATATAACCAATTTACATCTCACTTCAAAGTTGATTTTCTGGTTGCTGCTTGGCAACATACTGGAAGTAGTTTATTAGGTCAATTTCTGCTGACAGGTTCCCTTTAAATATCTGTTCTTGCATTGTATTTGAGCCTACACTTTCTAAAAACTTCCATTCCCCTCCTGCCCCACTCCATAAACCAAACATGTATCTCGCCAGGAGGACTAAATTGAAGGTGACATTCAAGCTCCGTACCCCTTTTTAGCCTCTATTTGTCCAAGTACAGCATAACCTATGTGACAATATAGAGCTGCTCATAGACATTAGATTATTGCTGGATAATCCCAAATGTTCTCATCACAACCGTGTGTGATGTAAAAACCGCCCCATCACAGCTTCAGCCAAGTTTTACACAGTTCTACAGAATATCTGGATTTGCAGGACAGCCCATAACAGGAGAATAACATGCCTTGCTGTATGTCATAGACTTGGCCATGGTAAGTGAACTATCTTCTCCATTTGCTCCTACCTCTACATATACACCTTTTTGGATAGGACATGAAATTTTTCTGCTATGTCATTACACCTGTGCACTTGTTATGGGGCTCTTGTAGGGATCCACCTCTTGGTTTTTATCATAGGAAGAGTGTGAAGGGAGAAGAAACACCAAGCTCATAGCAAAACTGGGCACTATAACGGGTTACTGGAAATTCCCTAATTTTTTTTTCTATAGCAATGCAGTGCCCCTACCTGCCCAATGACACAGTCTATAGCGGCAAAAGCATTTCCTGACCATGTACCCTACTTGTCATATAGAAACTTGTTTGCTCATATTCCTTTATGCAGGTCTTTTTCATCTGATTCATCCACAGCAGATCTGGTAAGAGCTCTGTCGGCTTAAGCATGTGTCTTATCCTAACCCCTCTCAGAAAACCTCTTACTGCCTTTAGCACCATGGACAGCACCGAAATGTGGATTTCCAGCCAGCCAATCACATTGTCTGATCCAATCCCTTCACTATGTACTTGGGTCACACGAGACAGGCTGTGTCCCTGTGTCACCCCATGTTAGCTGGAATACCTTCCATATAGCTAACCGATTCAGTCAATAAATCTGGCAGCTTATGTTCTAAATGAGGCAGTTCATCTGATTTTCTTTAAGTTTAGATAACCCTTTAAGAAACATAATATCACATGTAGTGATGGAGGATCTACGGATAGCTGTGGGTATACTCAACTTACCTGCACGTTATGTTATTTTACACAGTCATAAACAAAGTTAATGTAGGTCCACTATCCATAACCACCCCCACCCAATAAGAGACATATAGGATGGAATCCAATAGTCCAGTACAAGCTACATGGTCAAATTATATTATGTGCTGATACATGACAAGATCTTGCTTGACTTTCAAGACAGCGGATAGACATTGCATACTGTTATTTAATCTATGGTCTACTAGTATAAACAGGTCCTTCTCAACAAGGGACTCAAACAGATTTACTCTCCATGGGACATATGTTGCATGTGGGTCCATTACATTAGATTATTGCACATTGATTTTCCAAGTGGATGCCTAAAAACTAAGCAGAGAACATTTTTGAGAAATGAAAAATCCCCGAAATAATTGCAATTCCAGGAATTGTTATTATTCCGCTCTTTACACCACCTCCACACCAAGTGGGCATGGATGGGCATAAGGGTGCATGGTTGGTGGGGGAGTGGGCTGGCACCCACTATGTCCACATCAGCCTGCACTATAATACACACTACGCGGTGTCATCTAGTTACAACTAGTAATGTTGAACTTTTAAAGTTTCACACATGGTCATGATGTCAGCTTTAGTAGCCATGGGGATAATTCAGACAACATACTCTTTGACCCACTTGCTAAAAATGGATATCAAGAACAGCTCATGGCACTATAGGTAGGTAAAAGTGGCATGTACCTATCTATTCCTCTAAGTTCCTCTAAATACAATTGTACAACTATGAGCTCCAAAGTAGAGATGCCCTTAAAGACATGAGATGTATCCTTTATAATGACAGCTGTTGTCAGTCAAGATAATTCTACCTCCACAAAGAGCAATACACGTGTCATCCTGTCATTGGATTTGTCACCCAGCAGGTGACAAAGGAACAGTCCATACTGATACACCTCTTGTTGCACTTGCAAGGAGATACTTGCAGTGTGGTGACATCATTCAGAAAATCAACTTTGAAGTGAGATGTAAATTGGTTGTATAAAGTCAAGGAGGCGGAGAGTTTAACACTGAAGTCAAGGCAGGGAGCTCTGAACGCCTCCTCCTCTGTGGTTGAGGTCATGAAGCGGACTTCAGGAGATCTGGATAGTGATGTCTCTGGATGCAGGCCATCAATAACAGTAATGGGGCTTTCTGAGGAAGAGAGAGCTAGACTTCAGTGTTAAAATCTCTGCCTCCCTGACTTTATATAACCAATTTACATCTCACTTCAAAGTTGATTTTCTGGTTGCTGCTTGGCAACATACTGGAAGTAGTTTATTAGGTCAATTTCTGCTGACAGGTTCCCTTTAAATATCTGTTCTTGCATTGTATTTGAGCCTACACTTTCTAAAAACTTCCATTCCCCTCCTGCCCCACTCCATAAACCAAACATGTATCTCGCCAGGAGGACTAAATTGAAGGTGACATTCAAGCTCCGTACCCCTTTTTAGCCTCTATTTGTCCAAGTACAGCATAACCTATGTGACAATATAGAGCTGCTCATAGACATTAGATTATTGCTGGATAATCCCAAATGTTCTCATCACAACCGTGTGTGATGTAAAAACCGCCCCATCACAGCTTCAGCCAAGTTTTACACAGTTCTACAGAATATCTGGATTTGCAGGACAGCCCATAACAGGAGAATAACATGCCTTGCTGTATGTCATAGACTTGGCCATGGTAAGTGAACTATCTTCTCCATTTGCTCCTACCTCTACATATACACCTTTTTGGATAGGACATGAAATTTTTCTGCTATGTCATTACACCTGTGCACTTGTTATGGGGCTCTTGTAGGGATCCACCTCTTGGTTTTTATCATAGGAAGAGTGTGAAGGGAGAAGAAACACCAAGCTCATAGCAAAACTGGGCACTATAACGGGTTACTGGAAATTCCCTAATTTTTTTTTCTATAGCAATGCAGTGCCCCTACCTGCCCAATGACACAGTCTATAGCGGCAAAAGCATTTCCTGACCATGTACCCTACTTGTCATATAGAAACTTGTTTGCTCATATTCCTTTATGCAGGTCTTTTTCATCTGATTCATCCACAGCAGATCTGGTAAGAGCTCTGTCGGCTTAAGCATGTGTCTTATCCTAACCCCTCTCAGAAAACCTCTTACTGCCTTTAGCACCATGGACAGCACCGAAATGTGGATTTCCAGCCAGCCAATCACATTGTCTGATCCAATCCCTTCACTATGTACTTGGGTCACACGAGACAGGCTGTGTCCCTGTGTCACCCCATGTTAGCTGGAATACCTTCCATATAGCTAACCGATTCAGTCAATAAATCTGGCAGCTTATGTTCTAAATGAGGCAGTTCATCTGATTTTCTTTAAGTTTAGATAACCCTTTAAGAAACATAATATCACATGTAGTGATGGAGGATCTACGGATAGCTGTGGGTATACTCAACTTACCTGCACGTTATGTTATTTTACACAGTCATAAACAAAGTTAATGTAGGTCCACTATCCATAACCACCCCCACCCAATAAGAGACATATAGGATGGAATCCAATAGTCCAGTACAAGCTACATGGTCAAATTATATTATGTGCTGATAAATTCTCCAATCTAGCATCATTTACCATTTAAACACCCAGAAAATCAGGCTTATATCTTTTATGGAAGCCATTGTAGTTGCTCATCCAACTACTACAAAAAACTACAATTTAACATAATCGAAGAACAAGACTTAAGAGCTTTACTATTTGTGCGAACTTGGAATAGCTAATTATAGATTGGATGACTTCTGGAGAGAGATTCTTATGCATATTAACAAGTTATTACCCACCACCCCTCTCTATAGGGCACAGGGTATCCCAGACTAGCCTTCTTTGACAGATGGTAGATAAGCCCCCACCTTCTCCCTCCTAATCTTATCCGGTCCTGAGAGGAGGATTAGCAAGACCTTCTGTAAAGTGGTATGGACTCTCAGGTTAGGGATGTAATATTACTACTTAAAGGGAATATGATTAATTTATATGAATACATAAATGGTCTGTAAAAAATATATTGTGCAACCCCTGGCACCCCCCATTACATTGCTGAAGGCTGTGGGAGTGACAGAGAGTTGTGCTTGATTCCAAGGAATTAAACTGGCAAGCAATGATAGATCTCCCTGCCGGCAGACACAACGTATGTGTGTAAGTGCAGGTCTCGTGATATGGAGCAGCAGGACCATATAGATCCTCCTAATGTAGCAACAGCCCGCTTATTAGGACGATCTATTTCGTCCCATGTTGCTAAGCAGTTATCCAGAGGTGATACGATACAGCAGTGACTTTTTTTTTAATTGGAACTGTGACTCTATGGAATAGCCTGCCTCAGGCGCTGGTCACAGCAGAGACTGCAGAAAGCTGCAGAAAGCTGTAAAAAGAGTCTAGATGCCTTTTTGCTGAAAAATAACATTGAGGGTTATGTAATTGTACAAAACTGTATTTTGTTACATGATCCCTTCCCTCAACTCCTTCCCTTGCCTTCCTTGGTTGAACATGAAGGACATATCGTATATATTCAAGTCTATTAAAAAAAGTGTACTCACCTTCCGACGCCCCTCCGACAGGTCCTCTGCTATACATCGATGTCCGGCATCAGCTCCGTGTTAGAGCGCTCTCAGTCGCGCGCATCATGTTGTCAGCCGCTCACTGACATTCTAGTGTGTGTGCCGCCATCGGCACACACTATGATATCAGGGAGCGGCTGACGTCATGGTTCTTGCGAGGGACCGCGCGGGGACATGGAGCTGATGCCGGAGCATCGATCTATAGTAGAGGACCTGCCAGAGGAGCGTCGGAAGTTGAGTACACAATAGGGGTTTCTAGCTATATACTGTGGGACAGGGGCTGCTGGACATATACTGGGGGCAAAGGGCTGGATTCATACTGAGGGCAAGGGGCTTCTGGCTATATACGGGGGGCATGAGCTGGCAGGCTATATACTGGGAGGGCTGTGACCAATGCATTTCCCAACCTTGGCTTATACTCGACTCAATATTTTTTCCCAGTTTTTTGTGCTAAAGTTAGTGGCCTCGGCTTATACTCGGGTTGGCTTATACTCGATTATATATGTATACTATGTATTTTTTTAACCGTATTAACTATGTAACTACATTTAACTATGTAACTATAGTTTAGGTGTGTGATAGATAGATTTAAGACCTCACCAATTAATCATACATATTCCCTACAGGTTTTATATTTCATGGATGGGCAGTTTCTTTCAGACCACAGGACTAATGTACGGCTGTTTTAGACCTTGAGCTACCGGAGGGAGGAGAACGACATTGGTGCCTGGAGACCATTCTCTCTTTTCTCACAATTCACTGAACACAGATGTGGCACAAAAAGCAGAACTCCAAATCACAACTTGAGTAGCTCCTGGCAGTATGTGTTTCTGGGACAGTAGGTGAATATCACTATTGTTCCCAGAGGGATTTTTAGCCAGGCTCCATTATAACATACCTAGACAGATTTGCTCAGTTCGAGCCATGCACTAGTAATATTGTTTGTCACTTTTATGTGCTATGCTACATGCATTCATGAACCATATTTACATGAGCAGCAGCGAAAAACATTTTTATTTTATTTTATTCTGATCAATAAAATAACCAATAACCAAATGTTGGCTATCATTATATAAACATAGTTTCTATCATTAGACCATGGGTTGTAGATAATGTTGTAGCACATCTTTATTTAGGACAATACCATGCCCCTTCCACCTGCAACCTTTTTGAGTTTTTTTTGTAAGAGCCTGTTTTGTGTAGGATGAAATACTGTATATTCAGGGAACCGTATATAGTGCCATCTTGAGAATTTATAAACAGCCAATCCCCCTGCTATATAGTGTCTCTTCATTACCGCATTTTCCGGGTCATAAGGCGCACCGGACTACAAGGCGCATTACTAAAAAAGGCCTTATATATGGAATAATTCCATATATAAGGCGCACCGAACTATAAGGCGCAGGGTCCGGGGGCGTGGAGGAGGTCCGGGGGCGTGGTGTGAAAACCAGCGGCTCTCCACAGACCCGGCAAGAGGTGAGCGGTCTCCCCAGGGAGATGGGGAAGGGGGTCCGTTCAGGTGGAGGAGGGCAGCGGACCATACATACATAGGTCCCCGCTACCGGAGACAGCAGATCTGCTGTCTCCGGTCTCCGGTAGCGGGGACCTATGTAAGTAGGGTCCGCTGCCCTCCTGTCTTGGAGTGCTGCCTATTTTCATGCATAGATTTTGGAGGACCTGAGGCCTGGTCCTATTGAGCCTGCACCCACCGTTATTTACCCATTTGTGTGCTGTTTGGACTTTCTTTGCGTATATATATATGTCTAGTCATCCAACAAAAATAAAGCAGCACTCCGAATAGTAGGTGTTAAAGGAGGGTGTGATTTATTCCAAGACAAGCCTGTCTGTCAAGTTATCTATCCCCTATAATTGTCTATTTCCTATCTAAATATGTGTCTATCTTCCCATTAATCTATCTATCCATCTGCAAAAAAAAGGAAAGAACTCCCAGTATCTAAACATTTTTGTGGAGATGGGGCACTCTGAAACTCAACTGAAATTTACTATCATAGATCATATACCCCCTCCCCCCTCCCCCACGTCGTGGTGGGAATAGAGAAATGATGCAACTCAAAAGAAAACTTAAATAGATATATGAATTTAACACTTTGGCACCACACGGTCTTAATGTGGATTATAATCTCAATATTGTTCTCTAGAAAACACATTACCCTACAAGTACGTTATCTTCTTTATGTACAGCCTTAAGATAGCAAAATGAAATATACAATTATGAGAAATATTTTTCTCTTCTTGATTTTAACTTTGTTTTCTTCTTTTCTCAGATCGCTTTTTAATACTCACCGGTCACTGGTATGAAAATCAATTAGGAAACTGACGTCTCGAAAATATTTTTCATTATGTGGCCGCTTCTGTTGAACCTTTGAGCAGTTGTAATTTTTTGTATGTAATTATATGGTATTCTTATGCCTACTATTTTCACAATATGGGAATATATGTCTCCTGTTACAAGTGGTGCATGCAGTCACTGGCATGAGCGACCGACCACATTTATTTGTGGTAAATGTCGCTCTGTAGTGTGTGCTGTGCTCTAGAACTGGGCTGGTTCTCAGACTGACCCAGTATCTGATTGCACACACCTGTGGGGTTGATAGCCCAATGGAGTCCATTCATAAATATCTCCGGGTTTTACTCACATAGTTGAGGTTTTTGTGTCACCTGGATGGTTCTTTATAATATTTAGCGGCAACGGCATTACAAGTCACTGCCCATAGTTCTAATGGCCGCTACAGCCTGTTTTCTATACTGCGGCCACGCAGTACCATGATCTCATTAATATACTGGCTGTCAAATGATCACATGGCATAATGCTGTTTTTTTATATGAATTTTGACACAAATTAATTTTTTTTATATATATGTCTCTGCACTTGCACTATACCATATGGCCTCCACAGCTGTGGATGTTAATGAGTAATGCTATTGGCCCTTAATATATATAGTATAGTCTAATTATATAGTATAATTAGCCACACCCGCTTTGGGTATATATATGTGCTTGTATCCATTTGCACTTTGCTTGAGAAGGGTGCACACCGCATCGAAACTTCACTTGTCTTGGAAAAAATCACACCCTCCTTTTACACCAACGAGTGCGGCTTCATTTTTGTTGGATATCTATCTATCTATCTATCTATCTATCTATCTATCTATCTATCTATCTATCTATCTATTTAACTATCTATCTATCTATCTATCTATCTAACTATCTATCTATCTATCTATCTATCTATTTATCTAGCTTTGTCTATATATAATCCACTTTATATTTATGCATCCATAAATCTATGAATCTGTATCGTCTTTCATATTTATTTTCTATCATCATCTGTCTATCTCCTATAAAATTTTCCTACAGCGGAGGGTGTTTGCTGTTCGGAGAACTCTCTATCCCCCTCTTTACGATGGTTTGCTAATAATAGAGAAGAGAATTCTTTCCTGGACACCTTTAAATGTAATCAGATAAGAGTAAGGGTTTGCCCAGAAGAGATGAAGATAAAAAATGAAAATGAATAAAAAATATCACCCAATTAAGGTCGAAAGGGTTTAATTCACACTGATCCAATGTTCATCTCATACACACTTTCTTGTAGCCTCTTCCTTTGAAAGCATTTACACAAGTACTTTTACCTGTACTCAAATCTGCACTAACATCCACACTTATAATCACAAGGGGTTTGTTACATTTGAAATTGGTTTTTGGGTATATTTTGAGTGCCAAAAACCTTTTCTGCTGAAATACATTCAGAATCTGCAGCACACAAAAAACATTTAAAACTTTATCTAATGGTCTATGCACACTAACGTGTGCCCGCCCGACCGTAGCCGTATGGAACAAGTCGGGCACGCTTGTAAGGAGGAGAATAGAGAATATTGAGCACACGTTGTTTACCGTACCAAGCCTGGGCACCATAGACAACTATGGGGGAAGTAAATGCGCCATATATATACGCCCCCCCCCCATACAGTGTGCATGGACCCTAAATGTTAAAAGATGTGTACGCTTTGAAGTGTGGAATCTGATGGAGTTTTGACCACATGGTAAGAAATTACTAATGTAAATGTACCCTGAGTTGTTTCATGGAGGCAGATGGAGAGGAGAAGAGCAGTAGTGCAACTAGTTATGGCTGGGTCCCATTGCAAAATTGTGTTATTAATATTACAGGCTGAAATTCATTATTTCATGTAAACAGCCTTTAGGTGCAAGTGCACATTATGCTCCTATCAGTTGAAAATACCTGACTATACCTGCAAATATAACCAGTACCCAGTATAGGAGCAGCCATAAGTCATGATTTACATGGGTATACCTCCATAAGGACCCATTTGGTAATAATATATTCTGGGGCCCTTAGAATGCTTTCTCCCTGATCGATTGCCCTTATTGAAACAATTACCTACCCTTTATTGAAACAATAAATAACATGAAATATTCATACATAACATGAAAACCAGCAATGATATCACATACAATGATGGGGGCAGAAAATAAAGGTGTATGAAAAAAACCCATGAATAGAAATCTGGAAAGAGTGGGTGTTTTGAGAGTTCTTGTGTGAATGATAGCCAGTGTCCCATTGATTGGACTACCAAGAGACGCTCGTCAACTGCCCAAGTCCATTGTAAACATAGTCCTGCTAATGTATAGTTGGTAGTAAAATCACAATACTCCAGATAACTTCTTGGGACGTAAATTCTGTTCCACTTTAACAAAGTAATTGAATTTCTATAATAACTTAACTATCATTAAGCATGTTGTGTACCTTCGTAACCAATGAGGTTGCTAATAATAGAGGCACAAAAGTGTAAAGGAAGGCTAGATGAAGATGGGAGGGAATGGACAGTTGCTTATCCAGAAGGGGAAATACAGCACCCTACCTGAGCCTGGTCATATGGTACCAAGAATGAGTTGGTGACACCTTTGTATCCAAATCCAAACACATAAAATATAAAAATCTAAGAAATTGTGGGATTTAATTCTAAGGTGGACATTTTTTTTCACTTTGCGGACCAGCACATGCTGTAAATATATTGTATGAGTTTCCCAGGTAGACATGTTTAACACAATAATAGATAGTAAAAGGATGTAACAGGGAGGGGATGGGAATTTCATTAGCAACTATAGCGAAAAAAAGGGGATGGTTAACGCTTTCATTGGCAGAGGGATGAAGAGCGTGCTAAGCAACGCACGCAGTAACAACGCCAGCTCTGAGTGCAAGGGGTTAATGGAGAAGAAAACCTGAGCAGTCAAGTAGGTAATTGCTTTGCTCAGGCCAATGAATATTGATGCAAGCTGGTCCATGCTCAGGGGATGCTGTGAGTGTATGGGGGGCTGCACGCGTTCCATATCATGCATGCCTTAACATCATCCTCAATGCTCATTCTGCAGCCAGGCCCTGCCAGCTACAAACGATTGGACCAAAATGCTCTACTTAAAATGCCATAGCAACCATTGGCTGGTTGCCTAGCAACCTGTTTTTTTTAATTTCCACTTACTATACTTGCCAAAGTGTGAACCATTAATCGAATGTCATGGAGAGGATGCAGGGAACATGTCAGTGAGGGGAGAGATGGAGGTGTGAGGGCAATGTCCAACCATTCCATTTGCACTTTCTGCAAGACATAATGTTGCATTAGTGGGTGCATTGTCTACCTAGGTCACCAGGATGTCATTATTATAAAGAAAACATTTGTCTGTAGTATTTATACCCAGATCACATGGTATTGTTAAAGCACTTTACCTATATTATTAAGTGGGATAGGCAATCCATGAGTGATTTGTCTTTGGCTTACCCAGGCTGCTTTCAGACGGTAAAGCAAGGTTTATCAAAGACATGAACCAAAGGCTATAGAGGCCACTAATTTTTTGGTACCAAATGACAGCATTAGAGGGTGGAAAGTACTATGCCAGCTCCGGCCTAGTGTTCCATAAAACAATCTCAGATCTAATCCCCTACAACCCAAGTAATAAGTAGAACAAAGAGATCAGGGTTTTGATGGAGCAGAGGTGCAATACCAAGCACTGTCACATGTTTGGAACTGTTCCTGTATTAGCACTGACGGTGGATTCTCTAGCCCATCCTGTTTACTCATATAGTCCCATGTTTAGAGATTCTAGGCTATTGAATATTTTTTTCCAGAATTGTACAATGGGTAAACAGTGTTCCTATTTGAAGATGATTTCCTAATATTTTGAAAGCTCAGAGATGATCTTCCAAGAAGGTTGTGAAACGATCAAAGTTGGTCTTCTCTCTAGTAGACAGACACCCAGAACTATCAGGAGGCCTTTTCTGCTATCAGCAAATTAGACGTTTCATAACAGCCACTCTAGGCCCAGAGACAGTCCTGACACCCTCCTCCTCCGAAATGTTGTGTGCCAGTGGCCCGTCCACCAAGGGCTTAATCTCTGGCATTTACAGCATCCTCAATTCTCCACTTACCCAAGATTTCCAGACACACAGAGGGGAGACCTGGTTAGGCAGAAAATTCACAAAGGAGAAATGGCAGATCATCTGGGCTAGGGCAAAGAAATCGTCAGTCAATATTTTCCCTATATAAGGAAAATCAAATTAAAATCCTTATGAATTGGTACCACACTCCAGATCTGCTTCACAAATTCAACACTGCATTCCCTGATGCATGCTGGTGCTGCGATGTAACTTTAGGCACCCTGATGCATATTTTTTGGGAATGCCCGGTTATACAACCTTTTTGGAACTCAGTTAAGCGGTTAGTCACGGAAGTGCTTGACCTAGACATCCCGCTAGACCCCGAAGTCCATTTGCTCAATTTACTACCTAAAGATATACGGGGTCCAAGGGCCAAGCTGCTCCTTCATGTCCTCACAGCTGCTAAGTGTCTAATTTCCCTATTCTGGAAAAAACATACCCCACCCACTACTTTGGATCTCCATGCCCGAATCAAGGATATGCGACTAATGGAACACTTGACAGCCCAGGTTAATAACCATATTGATACATTTGAAGCCGTTTGGTCGGCCTGGGATAGCTTCTGTGCAATGCAGATCACCAATTAATAGTGCCTAAACATAAAGGTTTATTATGGCAATAGAGTGGGTCTACATTTTTTATAAATAAATGTATTCTGATGTGAAATTAGCATGAAGTTTTTTGGTGCCTCCAAATATAAGGCCTGTCTTAATTGGTTAACTTCAGCAATCAACCCGTACCCAAACCAAATAAAAGTACATGTAGTTCCCGACTTAGGAACACCTGACTTACAATTCTATTGTTAAAGGGACAAAAAATACTTTGCTTGGAGTTACAATTACAAAATACACTAGTTCTGACTTACATACATATTAAACTTAAAAGGGTATTATCATCTGGGCATTCACATTCAGTTTTATTAATCTGCCATGTATATACATTTCTTTAATTAGATGTTGTTAAAGATGTTTTACCTGTGTGAAGATAATTTCTCATAAATGCAGTGATATGGTCCCTTGGATACGGCCACCTCTGCTGGAGGGATTGCACAAGGAAACAAAAGGTTTTTGTATATGAAATGTCCAGGAGTTACTCCATGTCCCACAGCCATCCTGTGGTAATGAATTCTGAAACCAGTTGGTCAGGCATGACTCAATGGTCCATGTCTGGCCACTACTGCCAGAGTGTGGGGTGGTTGTATCTAAGAAAGCTATCTTGTTTCTAAGGGACAGCATGGCTACATTTATGAGAAATTACATCTTCACAATCTTCACACAGGAACATTTTTTAATAACATTCAATTGAAGAAATATTTACATATGGCAAATGAATTGAATTAATTGTGAATGCCCAGATGGGAATACCCCTTTAAGAGCCTACAGAACTAATGTTCTACGCAACCCAAGGACTGTACTAGACTTTCCTAAATACTTCACTAAACTTTGGACCAATCATCTTTCCTAAAAGTTCAATATTCTATATTCTATAGATCTATATTGCCCGGTCAAAGTAAGACAGTGTTGGTCATACAGAACTGCACCATTGAGCCGGGGTATCTTGAGTGACAGCATTTGTCTAAACACTGTTTTGGGAATTTATCTGGACATCATGTTGTCATTGCAATCCTCTCGAACGCAATGTCACGTATGCACATCAGCAATACAAACCTAAGCTATAAGACAGATGAAATACATGGGAAGTGTTGGGATTATGAACAGTCTCTCAGTTGTGATGGCAGATGGAGTTTGCAGAATCTTGGCTGTTACTCCATGAGCTGGGCCTTCATGATGAGTACTGGCTATATAGCTCATGTAGGTGGACAGATAAAGAATTAACCATGAAGCTAAGGTCATTTCTATTTTGGGCCTAGCACCATCAGCTCCATTTTTACTACATCTGAAGCATCTGACAGGGCTATAGGTGTTGCTTGCCATTTCAAAAGAAAGACATCTAAGCAGAGGGCTGCTGTAAACCTTCTTCCATTCCACCAACCCGAAGCTCACATTTCATTCTGTTCTACAAAACCTGATTTCTTAAACAAAAACCTTACTGGGCCCGTTTCTGTCTCTAGGCAGTAGTACTCACCCTTTTTTCTGATTAGGGGCTTAATTGCTTGTAATGAATACCAATAACCTTACCCACCTCTTTGGTAACATATCCCTTATGCTGTTCAAACAAAGAATACCAACAAAGAGCATATGAGACCCTGAATCGTACTGCAAGTACCAAAAGTTAATTCAAAATATAAATCTTTATTAATACATATAGACAATCAAAAATTGGACGTTAAAAACATACACGTTAAAACCACAAAAACAAACAGCATGGTGGTGGTCAATCCATTAACCATAGTAAAGAGTAACACGTCATAACGATATACAAAATCAATCCATAAGTATAGAGATAAGGGCTATACCGAGCACAGAAAATAGGAAGCGACGGCGAAACGCGCGTCGGGGTGCTGTGGTGGTGGTCTGGGGCTAATTTAACCTGAGGCACAGGTATATTACTTTGACACTTGTGTTTTAACTGAGATGGAGTTTATATTTTCTGTGCTCGGTATAGCCCTTATCTCTATACTTATGGATTGATTTTGTATATCGTTATGACGTGTTACTCTTTACTATGGTTAATGGATTGACCACCACCATGCTGTTTGTTTTTGTGGTTTCAACGTGTATGTTTTCAATGTCCAATTTTTGATTATCTATATGTATTAATAATATTTTGAATTAACTTTTGGTACTTGCAGTACGATTCAGGGACTCATATGCTCTTTGTTGGTATTCTTTAATTGCTTGTAGTTTATATGTTGTTCCCCATCTCTGATTAAGACAACTGGTACTTGTATCACTCCTTTAGAAGTTTTCTATTTGTATCACTCCTTTAGAAGTTTTCTATTTGTATCATTCCTTTAGACGCTTTCTATTTGTATTACTCCTTTAGATGCTGTAATGTAATGGCAGTCATATAGATTTTTTTGTTTATGTCACCCAGGTCAACATCTGCAAAGAGTTTGAATGTTCTCTCCGTGTTTGCATGGGTTTCCTCAGGGTCCTCTGGTTTACTCCCACACTCCAAAACATATTAGTAGGTTGATTAGATTGTGAGCCCCATGGGGACAGGGACCGATCTGGCAAGCTCTGTGCAGCGCTGCATAATCTGTGTGCGCTATATAAATAAAGAATTATTATTATAAGACCAAACCTTTTGTTTTCCAACTCCAATGAGTTGATGTACACCAACTCATACACCTGAATGGCTTCCTGTTCCTCTTGGTGAGAAACTTGAAGCAGCTGCCGTGACGTGACACGTGTGGCTTACGTGTAGTTGCTGTCTTAGAAAACACACATTGCATTACAGAGACATCTTAGAACATGAAATACTGCCTGCTTAAAGGGGCTGGGATTGACTTGACAAATTGCCAGCTACTGAGCCCATTAAGAGACACTAAACTGGCATTGTGCCATCAGTGGGCTGCTTGCCACAACATAACATTCTTAGTTTCTTTCCGCCTGATTGGCATGAGGCAAATGGCATGAACAAGTCAAAAAAGAGCCAGTTAACCCCTTCAAATCAGGGCTGCCATGCTAAATTTGAGCAGATATTTCTGCAAATATATGTCAGATATTGTATGACAATATGCCATATATATTGTTATATACAAAAAGATGTATAGCTTATACCAGCTGAAAATATAAGATTATATTCAGATGTCACCCAGGTGATGATCCAGAAGATGATCAAATAAGACTTTATATAACATGTTAGCTGTGAGGAAGGCAGTATGTACGTAAAATGACCAGAGTATACTTGCATGCACAAGATGCTGTACAATTTGATCCAGATTTTTATATTTATTCATATGTCAGGAGATGACAAGGGCATACCAGCTTGGTCCAAATGAGTATATACAAGAAAAATAATAACTTAAAAGAGGTATACTTATATAAAGGTATACAAGAATATGACCAGGTTCATAAGCAATCGGATGATACTGTTACTAATGTGTTGTAAATTTATTGTGACCCATATATCACTTGGTTGTGGTTACAGTGCCAGTTGGGTATAGTCAGGTTGGCATTGTCTCAGGAGTCGGAGGGTTAATGGATTGTGGCCTGGTCCACAGATGCTGGCCCCGTCAGTGCCTCATTAACACCTGCCAGCAGTCCCACAACACACAAAGGGTATCTCAACGAGAAAAGAGATACACAAACAATAGAGGGTCACATTAAGCCCTAACTAATCAGAGGCAAACCCCCCTCGCTGCCACTAATCCCCTGTGTCTAACACGGAGCGTGCCGGCCAATACACCCCTCACATTGCCGGAGGTTACACACAGGGCACAAAATTGAAAGCCCTCACCCAAGACATTATATGTGACTGATTTACTAATGTTACTAATACACGAAAGACACAACAACGAATAAACCATCCCATGCCACAAAAACAAATAAAAAGTATCTGTCTTCTTAGCTTTCAGATATTATTCTGGACACCCACTTGACATCAATGAATGCAAACTCTCTTAACTTGTCTTGATTTTACATGGCTGGATGGAGGCTCCAGGTCATGGTTGTTGGTTCACATTGCTGTGTTTATTAGATGTAACACCAGATAATTAAGATCTTGGAAATCTGGATCCTGGGGACAATGTTCATGCTGGTTAAATGCAGATATCATACAGTCTGTATTTAACAAACTGAATATGCCTGTCTGAAGATGGGCTATCACTGTAGGTAGTAGTGGGTGGGTCTGAGCTGCCTTGTTATCTAATCCTGTATAGCTCCTTCCATTTGACCAATGGGATGGTCCACAGCAGTGATTTGCAGCATCTTGTTTTTGGAGCCTACTGGAATACCACATTGGACAAATTGCACTTCAAGGAGCCTAAATAGTTTCTAACCACTCAAGGTGTGATTTAGTAATAATAATAATTCTTCATTCATATAGAGCACACAGATTACGCAGTGATGCACAGAGCTGGCCAAATCAGTCCCTGTCCACAATGGGGCTCACAGTCTAATCAACCTACCAGTATGTTATTATGACAATCTATAGTAAGCGTCATTACTAAACACAGAACACTGCTTTTCACAATTGCATTATGCTATTTTATCAGGACACAGATCTGCTTCCAAAAACATCCACTTTAAAAAATATATATATTGTTTCCTTATGTTAATATACGCAAGATGGAACTGCTCTTTGTGTGTACTTCACTTGGCCTGATAAAAATAAATTTGCATCAGTAGTGATCAGTATTATGTGTGAGTATTTGGAATACAGAAATAAAACACATTTTTCCATTACTTTGTTTCCTGTGTCCTGACTTTGGCTTACAAAAACTGATGTACAACACTAAGCAGAATACGGTTGTGTGACAATGGCCTTAACATATGGTGCCCAGCGATTTATGGTTCAGAACCCAAGTTGGCATCTCCTCAAACTTATGGTCCCAGCATGGCAAAAAAGGGGTTAATAAGCGCTAAGCTGATGTGGGATTTCTATGAATGTGACTTGAAAGCAGTAACCTAATTATAACAGCTGAAAGATTCATTGCAAATTGGCCCCAGTTAAAACTGAAAATGCAGAGGGTGCTAATTATGCCCAACTTGTTAGCACCGCTCTTAGTTAATATTCCAGCAGCTGGTCTGGTGAGATAAGAGAGACGCTGAACAAATAGATTTTTAAATCACTAGTGAGGTTGTGCTAAAATCCTTCCCTTTCCGTTTATTTTTCATAGTCTCAAAAACGGGCCCTAGCGCCATATCTCATCACTTAACCCTTTCAGGGTTACTATTTCTGTGTCAATGAAATAATCCAATTACTACAAAGGATGGCACTTTGCCAGGCACCAAACATCTTATTTTTGATTCTGATAATATTTGTCTGCTAATACAGTATAAGGCCCTTTTAAGATTAAATCTACTAGTAGTTTAAAGGCAGAGGATAAAACATAATATTCAGTATGTTACTGCAGAGTTTTTCTATTTAAATGAAAAGATCAACTGATCAAAGAGCATTTTACCTACAGGGCAAAGGGTGCAACTGCATCAGGAGCAATGATATCATTTGGCCCCATGTAACTCTCAGCTTCAATTCTTACTGCATTCTCCCCCTGTGGGGGAGATGAGGAGATTTATCATAAATTTTCACTTGGCTGAGGCCTCCTGATAAATCCAGCGGATGCCGTGCCTGCTGTACAATTCTATGCCAGACAGTTCACCAGGAATTGCGACAATCCAAATTACATACGACCCTGCATGTCGAGGCCGTGCATGTGCGGACCCAGTTTGTATTTAGGGGTCGTTCTTATCTCAGATTGCTTGTATTGTGCTTCTCTGCACATGAAAAATAATAAGCTTATTCTTCATGCACATGGAAGCGCTGTACAAGCTGCTAGTATCGTACATCCTCGGCCTTAATGATACCAGCGGAGGGTGGACGTAACTAAGGACCCGTTCGCCCGACAACAGCTACATCCGACTTACAGACAAATTCAACATAAGTCTCAAATTGAGAAAAGAGGGTTCCACCTCAAATGAAATTCCATGCACTTCTTAGTCTTCTGATATATATGATACAAATATGTGCACAGTACAGTACTACTACTCATATCCGCCATATATTCGGAAACACAGTACTTATACTTCTATCCTGTATATATCCGTACAGTACAGGCGTACTACTCCTATCTGACATATATGGGCACAGCACAGTACTAATACTCCTATTCTATCCTAAATGCATACAGCACATTACTATTAATCCTATGCTGTATATAAAGCCACAGCACAGTGCTACTACTTCTATCCTACTATATGGACACAGCACTGTTTTTCAATTCTTATCCCGCAAATATTGTACTAGCACTTCTACCTTGCTATATATGGTTTTCTCTGGGGGACAATGTTTTCAACTTTTTAGCTGGGCCCTCCATCAGTCTAGAATTCATTGGCTGCTCTATGTTATCTAAGACCTGGTTATTACAGACACATTCTGTGTGACAGAGATATGAAAGTCCATATTCCAGGGATTCCACAGAGCTATAAAGCTTGCACAGCAAACTCATTGAAGATTCATTATTGTCATAGAAGCTGCTCCCCTATGTTATATCTATAGTAGGAGCAAAGGTTGGAGTCGCACTACTTGTGCCCAGGGGGCTACAAATCGTAAAGGTTTCTAAAATATTAATATCCAGTTGATTGTTAAGGAAAAGTTGTCATTTCTGGTAATCTAAAAGTTATGGGTATGTCATATGGGTATGTCATACCAACTCAAAATCTGTGTATCAACATTTCCATTATTATTCCTTGTAGCATACAATGGTAAAAACCAGGGCCAGCGTTAGGGAGCGGCAAACTGGGCATTTGCCCAGGGCCCCCTGTCCTAAAGGGGCCCCCTGCATGTGGACTTTTGTGGGCAGAGGATGTATTGTTCTTTTATTAACCCTTTAATACCGGGTGAAGATGCTTATCATCTATATCTTGTCTATATATCTATCATCAATCCGTCTAGTTATCCGTCTCCTATAATTTGTCTATTTCCTATCTATATATCTGTCTATCTAACCATCTATATATGTTCTATCTACCTATCTATCTATCTCCTATATATTATCTATCTATCCATCTGCAACACCCTCGCCGATGCAATGGCGAGAGAGGGTTTGCGAA
The DNA here is from genome assembly GCF_040894005.1 of Engystomops pustulosus. Lineage (NCBI taxonomy): Eukaryota > Metazoa > Chordata > Amphibia > Anura > Leptodactylidae > Engystomops > Engystomops pustulosus. The sequence goes on from NC_092416.1 coordinate 126,032,812, forward strand.
TACGTCCCACCTGCATGTAATCACCTTACACTACATGGTCCTGATAGGACATAGCGGTATTGCAGTGGTGAATCCTGCCTGGCAAGGCAGGAGTTAAGTATTTTGTATAATGCCAGATGCTGTTATCCAATGATATGTGTTACATCCTGTGCTCTGTAAGCTGAGATGTGATTGGAGGAGCAGCCACCACCTGACCAAAGGGAGGTAATAAAACCTCCTGGCCAGGAATGTTCTGGGTCTTTCCAGAGATCTTTTCAGAGAGATTCAAGTGTAGGAGAATCAGTGAGTGAGTGAGTAATCTCTGTCTAGCCCATACCAGAGCAGGAAGAGCCTAGCCCCTGCCTCTGAAGAGTGGAGCATTGGACTAGAGTTAGTGTAGTGAGGAAAAGGGGTATCATCTTACCTTTGAAGGTGATACCTGAAGCCCTACAGGACAAGCTGAAGCTTCCTACCAGGACACAGCTGCCTCCCAGCCTGCCCTCTACTTCCAGGCTGGTGAACTATCTCCTGAGGCTCCCTCCAACTCACATCTCAGCACCCTACCTACCTGTTAAAGGCACGTTTGCTGCGGTTCCTGCGGTTCAAATAAAGAACTGTAAGTTGTTTTCTTCAACTTCTGTCTCCGTCTGGTCCCTGCTAATACGGCTGCCTTCATCACCGGCACCCTGTCCATCACCCAGAGACTCACACTCGGGACATTAAGGGGTTGCCCCAGGGAGATCCGCTATAGCAGCCTCTCCCTCATCTTTTCTTGCCAACACCACCCTGCTGGAGACCTGCCAGGCTGTAGGACAGCCCTCCGGTTCCCCCGTACCAAGCACCGTGACAATAGCGTGCTTAGGCCGCAACCGCCAGCCACTCCGGTACCGCGGGCCCCGGCTGTCTCCAGGCCTCACCTCAAGGGCTAGGCCCCGGTGGGGGATGTTGCAAGTGGCGTCACGAACAGGATTGATACTTCTGTGCCTTATTACGGCATTAAAGACTTTCCTTTATTAAAAGACTGTGCTGCCTAACCCTGCTGCCATCCGGGTTTAGGCCCAAGGACTTGTGTGTTTCTGGAATGAACTGTGTTATACTGCTGCCATGTGCTGTCGAGCGCCGCTCCCGCACTCCAGAGGTTAATCCTGGCAAGAACTGTATCAGCTCTGCTACATCCGGCGCTGCCGCGCCTGAAGATTTTTACCTCAGAAACAGTGGCGCAGCAAATAATTCAAGCCCGCCAAAACCTTCACTGGCGGGAAACCCAGATGACGCATCAAGCTCCACCCACGCGCGAAGCGCGCGAACCCCGCCTCCTGTGGCGCAGGAAAAATTAGAGCCCGCCACAGCTCTTGGCGGGAAGGACTTGGACTCCTCCCACTGGCTAGAGGCGGACTTCCTGCCCTGCCTCAGAGAAACGCCAGAACTCGAGTGGACTTTGGACAGTGAGGACAACACCATGTGGGGTCCTCCGCCCTTCCCTCCTGTGGAGCGTCCGGAATTTTACGAGGTCCTAGAGACTATGGTGGTGGTCTCTGCGCAGCCCGTCCGAAGACCCTCCGCTGGACATCGGCTGCACCGAGGATTGACTCGGGACTTCGTCACCAGGACATGTTACCAAACGGTGACGCAGTACCAAATCCCACCCGGGCGGTTCCTCGTCCCTATCCCGGCTACCATCCCGGTACCGCGGGCCCATGTGGAGGCGCCACGTGGGGAGGCCCCGACTCCTGTCGAGCCAACGCCTGGGCATAGTGTTGCCGCTCCACCTGCTCCGAGGCCTACTACTCCTGCTTCGCGGCCTGCTAGCCCCGCTGTGGTGGTTCCTGATCCTCCGGTGGTTCCTGCTCCTGTTCCGGCACCTACCTGTCGCCCAAGGAGATCCGAGCCTGAACCGGAGCCACGAGCCCCAGCACCGAAACCTCCGCAGCCTCAAGGCCGAGGTGAGGCCGCCCGCCGGCGACTCCGAGACGCTGTCTCAGACCAGCGACGCCGAGAGAAGGAGGCCCAGCGGTATATGGCCGGCAGATCCACAGCGGGAGCTTGGGTCGAGAAGAACCGCACCACCGGCACGGTCCGGTTCTTCGACAAGCGGAAGGGCTATGGCTTCGCCACCCAGGACTACACCGGACGGGAGGTATTTATTCCCCGCCGGTCAGTCAAGAGGCCTGATCTGCCCGAGAGACTGCACAACCTGAAGCCGGGAGAGTGTATCGAGTTCTCCCTGCAGGAAGGACCTCGAGGACCCTGGGCGGCTGGTGTGATCCGGATCCCCGACTCCGATGAGGACCGTTACTTCCCACAGGACGACTGGTATGAGGACGACGAGTGGCCGGAATCTCCGAACACCTCTTCTTCCTCGGCTGCAAGTCCCCGGGCGGTGACCCACGTGAATGCCCCATCCACGGTAATCGTGAGTACGGGTCCCATCGCCATCCATGGGCCGGGCATGATCCAGGGCGCCACCCCCACCGGCTCCCCTGCCGGGAGCATTGCCAAGTCCCGCAGCTCTTCTGTGGGAGAAGACATCCCGGCTAGCGAACCTTGTCCGGAGGTTCCATCTAGGCCCACATCTCCCCTGGCTGGTTACCAATGGGGTGATGACCCGGCCCCGGAAGAACCGGAGCTGGAAGGAGCCGCGGCGCGGCCGCTGGGCTCTGTCTATTTCTTCATGGACCCCTCTGTGGTCCCTGGCTCTGTTGAGCCCCCGGCTGGAACAGCCGACACCCCGGGCGACAGCGCTCCTCCCCCTGAAGGTCCGGAGGATGTTGCTGCACCTGCAGTACCCACTACTGCCACCGGGTGTCCCCAGCCGGCACCTACTCCCGCTGAGGATGCACAGGATCCCCTGCTGACTTTGGATCCTGTCCCTGCTGAACCCAGCGAAGATGCAGAGTAACCCCTGAAGGGCTGTAGCCCACTTCAGGTACTGTACTGTGTATATATGTATATTTCTGTCCTTACCCCAAAGAGCCAGAGACTTTCCTGAGACTCTTACCCTTATTTATCTCAGTCAAGAGATTATACATTGTCTTGTGCTATGATAGCACCCTTCCTCTGCCACAGCAGAGATTTCTTCAAAGGACTCTGTCCCTCTCCAAATAGAGGAGACCCTTTGCTTCTTCATTGCACTTTTCCCCCACATCAAGGGCTGTACCCAGAAGATGGACTTTGTCAGTAGAGACCTTCTGAGAGACTTTTGCCAGATACTACCAAGGAAAAGTTGCTATGTCTATTGATTATTATATTGCACTTAATGCCTTCTTTTTTAGGTATGGACATTCTGTTTGCACTTTTTATGCCTTTTCTTTGCAGGAAAAGAGACATTTACCGTGCTACCCTGAGTAGCCTATCTACTTCTGTAACGTTGGTAACGTTCAAGATGTGTACCCATTGGGCTCCTAAGCCAATGTGAATTATTCTGTTTGCACACTGTCATATATGCCAGTAGTCTGCATTAACCCTTTCATAGGCTTTTCAGGTTGTAGAGTGGCTGTGTCGGACCGTCTCTATGTAGTACAATGTTTTATTGTGTCACATATGCCAATGTATGCATATATACACTATATAATTGCCGCCAGGGAAGAAGTGTTGATAAAACAAATATACAGGCCTTGGTGCAAGGAGTGGATTACAGGACATGACACCACACCTTTCCTACTGTACAGTTCGGTTTAATGGCGTCAGCGACCAACTGTCATACAGCTACATATTTTTGTCTTAGTCCGACACCAACCCAGGTGCCTGTCTCCAGGACCATGGGCGGTTTGTCCCTACACCTCACATAGCCTGCACTTCCTCGAAGTGCCCTTAGCCCCCTCTGTGCCCAAACCATCGGTAGTCGAGCCGAGGGCGGCTCTTTCAATTGCCCCCGGGGTATGCAACACCCTCGCCGATGCAATGGCGAGAGAGGGTTTGCGAATACGTCCCACCTGCATGTAATCACCTTACACTACATGGTCCTGATAGGACATAGCGGTATTGCAGTGGTGAATCCTGCCTGGCAAGGCAGGAGTTAAGTATTTTGTATAATGCCAGATGCTGTTATCCAATGATATGTGTTACATCCTGTGCTCTGTAAGCTGAGATGTGATTGGAGGAGCAGCCACCACCTGACCAAAGGGAGGTAATAAAACCTCCTGGCCAGGAATGTTCTGGGTCTTTCCAGAGATCTTTTCAGAGAGATTCAAGTGTAGGAGAATCAGTGAGTGAGTGAGTAATCTCTGTCTAGCCCATACCAGAGCAGGAAGAGCCTAGCCCCTGCCTCTGAAGAGTGGAGCATTGGACTAGAGTTAGTGTAGTGAGGAAAAGGGGTATCATCTTACCTTTGAAGGTGATACCTGAAGCCCTACAGGACAAGCTGAAGCTTCCTACCAGGACACAGCTGCCTCCCAGCCTGCCCTCTACTTCCAGGCTGGTGAACTATCTCCTGAGGCTCCCTCCAACTCACATCTCAGCACCCTACCTACCTGTTAAAGGCACGTTTGCTGCGGTTCCTGCGGTTCAAATAAAGAACTGTAAGTTGTTTTCTTCAACTTCTGTCTCCGTCTGGTCCCTGCTAATACGGCTGCCTTCATCACCGGCACCCTGTCCATCACCCAGAGACTCACACGCGGGACATTAAGGGGTTGCCCCAGGGAGATCCGCTATAGCAGCCTCTCCCTCATCTTTTCTTGCCAACACCACCCTGCTGGAGACCTGCCAGGCTGTAGGACAGCCCTCCGGTTCCCCCGTACCAAGCACCGTGACAATAGCGTGCTTAGGCCGCAACCGCCAGCCACTCCGGTACCGCGGGCCCCGGCTGTCTCCAGGCCTCACCTCAAGGGCTAGGCCCCGGTGGGGGATGTTGCACATCTATCAATCAATTGATCTTCTATCTCTCTTCTACTGTATATATCTATTTCTCATATATGTCTATTTTCCATTATCTATCTACCTATCTATATATAATCTACTTTCTATTTATGCATCTATAAATCTATTGCAACATCCCCCACCGGGGCCTAGCCTTTTTTCGGGGCCTGGAGTCAGCCGGGGCCCGCAGTACCTGAGTGGCTGGCGGTTGCGGCCTAGGCACGCTAGTGTCACGGTGCTTGGTACGGGGGAACCGGAGGGCTGTCCTGCAGCCTGGCAGGCCTCCAGCAGGGTGGTGTTGGCAAGAAATGATGAGGGAGAGGCGGCTATAGCGGATCTCCCTGGGGCAACCCTTTGGTGTCTAGAGTATGAGTCTGTATGGTGGACAGGGTGCCCGTGATGATGGCAGCCGTAGTAGCAGGGACCAGACGGAGGCAGAGGTTGAACAAAAGCAACTTACAGTTCTTTATTGGAACCGACAGGAACTTCAGCAACGTGCCTTTAACAGAGTGATGGAGTACTGAGATGCAGCTGGAGGAAGCCACAGGAGGTAGATCGCCAGCCTGGATGCAGAGGGCAGGCTGGGAGGTAGCTGTGTCCTAATAGGAAGCTTCAGCTTGTCCTGGAGTGCTTCAGGTATCACCCTTGAAGGTAGGATGATATCCCTTTCCTCACTAACTCTAATCTATTAGCTCCACTCTTCAGAGGCAGGGGCTAGGCTCTTCCTGCTCTTATCTGGTATGCTGGCTGAATAGAGTCTGGACTGGGGTAACCCAGTCTGCTTCTTCTGATCTGAGCTAGGCTAAAACTAAACTCTTCTGATGTCCTGCAGACCCTCAGGTCTGACCAGGACTGGTCTCTTCTCCCTCCTGGGAGAGACTGCCCTAGAACATTCCTGGCCAGGGGTTTTGTAACTCCTCTGGTCAGGTGGTGGCTGCTCCTCCAATCACATCTCAGCTTACAGAGGACAGGATGTAACACAGATCATTGGATAATAGAATCTTACATCATACACAGATTAACTTCTGCCTTGCCAGGCAGGATTCACCACTGCAATATCCCCTATGTCCTATAAGGACCATGTAGTGTAATGTGGCTACATGCAGGTGGGGCGTATTCGCAAACACTCCCTCGCTTTGCATCGGCGAGGGTGTTGCACTATCGTCTATCTATAAATCTATATCATCTTTCATATTTGTCTTCTATCATCAATCTACTTATAATCTGTCTATCTCCTATAACATTCTCCTACAGTCCCATATTACAGATTTCCTTACCATACTACTGTGTGTAACTACAACATGTTCAGAAAATAGTTTTAATTTGAGGCCCTACTTTTAGTTTTGCCCAGGGCCCAACTTTGTCTAAAAACGGCCCTGGTAATAGTCATCATGCCTGAGTTACAGCCCTACTTTCTATTGAAATGAAATTAATTTTAACAACATATTTGGAATTTTTATCTTATTGTCCCCTTTTCCAAATTATCTGTGTTGCCGATTGTTATGATGTCATTGTTAGGGCTCACTAACAATATCTTACTATCAGATCTTTAGGAAAACAAAAATGCTATATGCAAGATTGGGTTCTCTAATCTTCAGGAACACTCAATATCGTTCACAGGAGATTGTTGTAAGTATAAGCATTTAGAAAAGGTCTTCCCTCTTATCAAAGAGATGCAGCAGAGGCTCAAAGGATGGGCAGATGTCTCGCAGACAGTATCAGAGAGGCATCTGCTTGTCTAGGCCCAGCTTTATGAGTCATCAGAAGAAAAGAATAAATTAAATAAGGGGTGTTTATATGAGTTTTTGGGGGTCATTATTCTCTTCTGTCTTGATAAGAAAGCTGCTATAACTGATTTCCCTAAGTTTAACCATGTGGTCCCAGCCCATGCCCAAATCAGCTGGCATCCTTAAGTGACTTGATGCTACCAAGAACTTAGGTTAGGTTATAGCATCCCCTCGTATTAAGTTTTTGGCAGGTACCTATTTAAAGTGTACCTGAACTTTTGTCTGAAAACAGTGATTGTGGTCAGATGTTAACTCTTAAATTCATTGATGGACACATGCAATATGTTGATTTTTTAAAAAAATTTTAACCGTAAAAATATTTTGATTTATTTATTGTTTGTTTGTTACAAATTTGTAGCCATTGTTGTGCTTCAAATACAGCTGAAGTGTCTCCTTGTACTTAATTTCAATGGATGCACTAACTTAAGAGCTTGCACTCAACTGAAGTAAAAGACGCTTTCTGCTTTGTGTCCTTATGCAGCAGAAAATCTTTTGTTCTGTTCTTTTGGTCATTTGAGGAGGGGGTTAGCCCTTACATCCCAGTTATGCAGCTTTTGCAGAGGCAAGCTGCAGGGGAGGGGGGTGCTTTTTTAATCAGACCTTTGCCCAACTAACGATTGGAAGGTCATAAATAAAAAAAGAGAGAGGGAGAGGGAGACTGAGAATTTGCCAGCTGCTGCCAGCAAAGCTGAATGTGGGTGTCGAGACTGCAAAGGCGAGAAGATAAGTGAGCCCCCTGCGAGGATCCAGACACTCAGGTAATTCAAAATGTGTTGTCTTGGCCTTCACTGTGCCCAAACCCATCCAGAACACCACACTTCAGGCTTCTATGGCTAAATTATATCTTTGATGGCTTTATTGTATGATAACGGTTGCCACCTTTTTCATAGCGGAAAGATACATTTTATAGTGAAATAGGTGTCTCTTTTTGGCATTTGTAGTCTTGATTTCTTACGCCTCCTCCAATGAGATGGTTGGCCTTAAGTTACAACAGTATGCCTTTTCCTGCAGTATCATGTTTAATATCCATGATCTCTGCATTACACATAGCAACAGATGTGTTGGTGATGGCCAAAGCAGGCCTTAGTTGTAATGGCAACCCATATAGGGATATTTTACACATTTAAAAAAAAATCCCCCCCTAAAAACATTTTCCTTTTTTCCTAGTTTTGGAAGTGTCTTCAAAGGTCTCTGTGTACGCATAGGCTTATAGTCAATAACGGTGATTGTGGAAAAGACTGTGATTTTATAGTAAAAAGTATTGGTATAGCTGTTGTATGCTACATTATTCTTATCTAAATGGAAGCTGTGTTGCAGTTGCACTGAGGGGCCGCTATCTAGGGTAAGCAGCAATCTTCCTCTAACTCTATTGTTATCAATGCAGGGCCCATGTCACAGACCAAGATATCTCCAATTAAAACCTATAGAATAGGCCTTTAACTGTAACTCTTGGACAGCTCCTTTAAGAGTGCAAGCTGGTGTAGGGTATTTCATTTTAGCTTTCTGTATTTACTAGGTTCCTTTAACACCTGGAGACCAGTGACAAATCAGTAACAGTCCCCACCCACACCTACTATGATTCATTTCTAAACTGGTCTTGTCCTGGGAGCTTCATCTTGAGCCCATTTCATCTAATAGACATGCTTGATTGGCGACAATGGCCGTGAATATAAATTTGGGGTCAATAGTGATATCTGGAAGAACTATTAACACCTACTCCTGGGTCCAGCTTAGCAATGGCCAGAGGCACTCATTTATGCTGACCTAGGGCACCACTAGACATATTGCCCACACCCATCCATATAACATTCTCCATATGCAGCAGCTGGCACTCAAAAGGTATCCGCTCCTCCATGGGCATCAGTATAATCTATTAATTTGCTTTGCAGAGATCCTAAAAGGAACAAATATCAGTCTTAATGAGGGATCCGCATACAAGCAGCATAAACAAGACACAAGCACCTGCCACATCTAGAGACACAGAAGTTGCAGGCGCACACCTACACACGCAGTGCTGCCTGTCAGCTGCGGCCTGCCCTACACAATGTCCTGGGCCTTTGTTTGTGCAGGGCCTGGCTGGGTGACAGATGGCGAGGTTGTCCTGTTGAATTTGTTCCCTTGCCTGCAACATGCAATATGTCCTCTTAGTGACAACGCCAGAGAAGAAGCCCAGCTGTCCCCTCTCTGCAATCGGGCAGCAGTGGGGCAACGGAAGCTGATTAGCATCACACTAACCTTGTATGGCTATTGTTATGCCTTTTAAGCCCCCCCAACTAACGCCTACCAGCCTGGTTTAACAATTTGTTTTTTATCCTATCCCCCTATTCTTCTTAACCCCTTCAGTGACAGACTTTGAGAGATGAACAAATATATTCACCTCATTTATGCATTCATACCCAGAACCCAAAGAACAATCTGCCACATAGGAAAACACAATGATAATATTTGGCACATGGTAGCTCTGATACAGCTTGTACATTTTAGCCCAAGAGCTTCGTGTTATGCCTCTGCAGTACAGAATTCAATCAGTTATACTCGACTTTACCAAAAACATAACTATAACTTAAATTATGTGAAATGTAATATCCAATATCAGTGCCTAGTGAAACGATACCGTACTTGACAAGCGTTGAGGGAAAACATCAGGGAAATTCAGGGTGCTTCTTATACAAGGTGGTGGGTGCATCTTACTGTATGTGAATTACCATGACATGACAAGTACTGTATGTTACCGCCTTCATCACAATACCATAGGACAGATACAGTATGTGATTACTTGTTTCATAAAACTTAGGAACAGATAGAAACAAAAAGAATCAGATATAATACAAGTGGAAAAGTAGTGACCCCTTTCCTATTCACACCTACTCCTGGGTCCAGATTAGCAATGGCCAGAGGCACTTATTTATGCTGACCTAGGGCACCACTAGACACATTGCCCACACCCATCCATATAACATTCTCCATATGCAGCAGCTGGCACTCAAAAGGTATCCGCTCCTCCATGGGCATCAGTATAATCTATTAATTTGCTTTTTATGATGACTGCAATTTAAGATTGATAATAACTTATAAGCCAAATGTATCAACCACCAAACATAACAAATATTTAATTTTAACTTATAGGAATTTGGAGGTGAGAATTGTTAAATCTTTAATTATTGTGATATAGCTGTGACAAGTCAATAAAACATGAATTTAAAACGTGGAGGTCGGGGTTCAATTTGGGTCCAACATGTTTTTCCATGACAAACATCAATAAACCATTCATTTATGGGCATTGCTTTCTGTACTGGGAACAGTTGTGCTGAGGCAGCGCTTCAGAAATTTTGAAAGCATTTAATTGTCCAAATTATGTAATGTAAAGCTAAAAGATACAGTCACAATACAGTCAGGTAGGTAATGTTCTACTGGCATTCACAAGGTCCAGGTTTATCCACCAGACTGCCAATTACAGAAGAATTAGTTGTCACTCCACAGAAAACATTTCCACAGCTCTAGAGGCTAACTGTATATAGACAACCAGCATGTGCCCGCCAGTATTTAGCCAGATGCCCCTGCCCACCCCCCCAATATATTGCCAGCAGCCCATGCCCTCTAGTATATAGCCAGTAGCTCATGTCCACCAGTATATAGCCAGCAGCCCCCTAGTATACAGCCAGCCTGCCCCTGCCCCCTAGTTTATAGGCAGTAGCCCATGCCCTCTAATATATAGCCCACAGCCCCTACTAAATATCCAGCCCATGCCCCTTAGTATAGAGCCAGAAGCCAATGCCCCCTAGTATATAGCCAGCAGCCCCTCCCCCTAGTATGTAGCCAGAAGCCAGGTAGCATATATCCAGCTCCTGCCCCCTAGTATATCGCCAGCTCCTGCCCCTAGCATATAGCCAGTGCCTGCCCTCTAGTATATAGTCAGCACCTGACCCCTATTATATAGCCAGCAGCTCCCTGCCCCAATATATGCAGGTTCTCTTCTGTCTTCTTATGCTCTGGGTCCCTGCACTGCTGTCGCATATACCATGAGGTAAGCTGTTTGCTGACATCATAGTGTGTACTGATGGCGGCATACACACTACGATGACAGCAAGCAGCTGACGTCCCGGTGTGTGCAACACAGCACGCAGGGACCCAAAGATGGAGACGGAGCATCAGAAGACAGAAGAGGACCTGCAGGTGGCGTCGGAGAGGTGAGTAGAGAGTTTTTTTCCATAGACTCCAGTATAAGCCAAGTTAGGATTTTTCAGCACATTTTTTATATTATACTAGCGGTTGCTCCCAGCATTGCCCGGGATAGGAAATAACTTCTCTTAGCTATAACAACATAGAATAGGTTAACAAAAATATTTTATATGTATCTATCAATCTCGCTCTCTGACTGTCTCTCTCTTTGACGGTCTCTGTGTCTCTGACTGAGTGTCTCTGTCTCCCACTGTCTCTGTCACTGACCATCTCTATCTCATAGCCATCTCTTTCAATGACTGTCTCTGATCGTCATTCTGTCTGTCTGTCTCGGACTGTCTCTGTCCCTGACTGACTCTGTCTCTGACCGTTTCTGTATCTAAGTGTCTCTGTCTGTGTCTGTCTGCCTCTGACTGTTTCTATATCTGATTGTGACTGTCTCTGACCATCTCTGCATTTGTCTCTGACTGTCTCTGTCTGCAACTTTCTCTGTCTCTGGCTGTCTTTGTCGCCGACTGTCACTTTGTCTATGGGGAGATTTATCAGAAATGTCTAAAAGCAGAGCTGTTCTAGTTGCCCATGGCAACCAATCAGAGCTCAAGTTTCATTTTCCCACAGCTGTTTGTAAAATTACAACTGATTGGTTTACAAGGACAACTAGAACAGTTTTACCTCAGGCATTTCTGATAAATCTCTCCCTATCTCTGTATCCCTATACATCTTACCGCACACATAAGCTTATACTCATTGGAGGAGATTTATCATTAGGCTCCTCGGGACAGTTCTATGTGTGTCTTTTGAGCTCCGCTGCCTGTCAGATTCATTAAAGTTGCTTTGACCATTTAATAAATGTTCTTATGCTCTACATGTGTCTTGGATTTTTCTTTCATACAACTTGCGACTTGTCCACTAGCAGTAGTTCTATGTTTATGTGGTGCCAGAAATAGCCCTGTGCGACTATTTAGCAATGAATAGTCGCAAAAACCCTCCATTCAACTTTTTTGCAACTTATACACCAAAGAAGCCCTGCAAAACCAATAATAAATCTCCCCCTCTACCTATAGTAACCAATCAAAGCTCAGAGCTCATTTTAATGAACTGTGTCAGAGTAGCAACCAATCACAGCTCAGCTTGTAACTGCCACAGCTGGCAATGGAGCCAGTATATGGTGGTTAAAAAGTGTATTATGGAAAGCGTGGGGTGAAAATTTAAGAACAAAACCTAGTCTATGAGTCTCGGAGTCACAGAGAGCGGCTGTGCAAAATTTGGTGATTGTAAGCTTGAAGGTGCAGATTTCCTTATGGGACATACATACAAACATATACACATACATACACACATACATACACTAAGCTTTATATATTAGATATAATACATATATTATACATAATGGCCCACATTTACTAAGATAGTTGCGCCAGTTTTCTGGTGGACTTTGCACCTTTGTTCAGTACAAACTGCTTGCACTTGTATTTAAGAAATGTCCGCGCCATGTGGCACGGCTGCACTATTCTTCATGCGACACAAATTTCTACACTGCAATGGATGTTCTGGTGCTCAGTCTGACAGAAATGTGTTGCCCTATGTTAAAGGTGCACAAAAAAAAGGTCAAGCCAGTGTGGGGAGCGGCAGATGTGTATATATATATATATATATATATATATATATATATATATATATATGTATATATATATATATATATATATATATATAAAAAGAACAATAAGAAAGGTGTACTGCATAATAAAGTATAATGTATTATTCTGCCACTAATGATTTTTTTATGTGTAATCTACTGTAAATCAAGTGCTGTATTATATGTATAGGCCTGGGACAAGACATTTTGGATCCTTAGCAGACAAAGTTGAGCCCCCTCTCCCCCACCCCCACGTCTATAAAATTGCAGAAAAACTCCAGCAGAATGAGGGTCAATCCTGAGGGGAAAAAGTTAAATGGCTCCCCCCACATCAAAACTCATAAGAATAAATCTGAGAGTCCAATAGGATCATCCCCAGTTAGGCCTACCAGAAGTAAATACTGTATACCGCAAATAGAAAAATATGTCCCTCCAGTGAAAATACCTGAATTGTATATATCACAAATAGAAATATATACCTATACATTGAATATACTGAACAAATAGATACCAATGACTATGCCACAAATATAAATATTTACCAGCAAGTAATAAACAGCACACTTGAAAATATCCTGCACATATTAATACATACAAGTGCTTCTCAATAAAATAGGATATCAGCAAATTATTTTTACAGTAATTCAATTGAAACTCTTACACTATATAAATAGTGTTTAATTATGTTAATGTTGATTATTACGGCTTACAAACAAGGAAAACCCAAAAGTCATTAGGACACATTTACTAAAAAAAGTGCAAACTGCAGAGTGCTCCAGATTCAGAATTTCTGGTGCATGTTCTTCATGAATCTGGCGTCCCCTGCACAGCTCCGGCAGAGTGCACCACTTTTTTTTTTGTGCACCTTTAACAAGGGGCTTGCGACACATTTCTGTCGGACTTTGCATGTTAAATCTGGTGCATGGCCTGACTTAGCACTGGAACGTCCCCTTCAGTGCAGAAATTTGTGTCCCATGAAGCATAGTGCAGCCGCGCCACAAAATGGTTGTGTGCAAAAGTAATATGGTGCAATCAGCTAATGGTACTGCAGAGGTATTGTGGAAGCCCAGGTGACTTTGATAGCAGCCTTCAACTTGTCTGCATTGTCGGGTCTGGTGTCTCATAGTTTCTCTATGGGGTTAAGTTCAGGCGAGTTTGCTGGCCAATCACGCACAGTCACAATCAATACAGTAATAATTAAACCAGGTATTGGTACTTTTGGCAGTTTGGACAGATGCCAAGTACTGTTGGAAAATGGAAATTCTGTATCCAAAAAGCTCGTCGGCAGAAGGAGGCATGAAGTGCTCTAAAATTTCCTGGTAGACGGCTGCGCTGACTTTGGTTCTGATAAAACACACTGTACCTACACCAGCAGATGACATGGCTCCCCAAACCATCGCTGATTTGTGGAAACAACACCTTGGACCACTGAGACCAGTCCAATTCTTTTTCTCCTTGGCTCAGGTAAGGCCCTTTTGGTGACTATTGATCAGGAATGGCTTGACACATGGAATGTGAAACTTGTAGCCCACGTTTTGGAGACGTCTGTGTGTGATGGCTCTTAAAGCTGCAGCAGCAGTCCACCACATATGACTCTCCCCCAAATTTTTGAATGGCCTTTTCTTAACAATCCTATCAAGACTTAAGTTATCCCTGTTGCTAGTGCACCTTTTTCTATCCAACTTTCTTTCCTCCCACTCAACTTTGCAATGCTATGCTTAATAACAGCACTCTATGAACAGCCAGCTTCTTTAGAAATGATCTTTTGTGACTTACTCTCTTTGTCGAGTGTGTCAATAACTACATTCTGGACATCTGTCAAGTCAGCAGTCTTTCCCATGATTGTGTCGACTACTGAACCAGACTGGTGGGCACGGGCAGTGGGGATTGGGCCAGCGCGGGGTGTCCCCACGCCTGTGCACTCACTTCAGCCGGCGACTTTTCATATCTCTGCGTTTATGTATAGCCTCTGCATTAATATAACCTCTTGCATGACCCCACCGAAGGCCGAAGAGTCTTTAGGTATCCAGCTGCGCCAGAGCAGTGGCGTATAATAAATAACCCCCATAGAGCTGTCATAAGTAGCTGGTCTAATGATAAATTACCCCCAGTGACTTTTGGGTTTTCCTTGACTGCAAGACATAGTCATCAACATAAACATCTTTACCAGAAAATACAGCAACCTAAGGGTGCAGTCACACGTTCACGTTTTGATTCCTCTTTGTAATGGAATAAAAATGCATTAGGCTGGGCCATGGGTGATTGCATATACATTTGTTTGCATTTACACATTTAATACAAAACACTGGGTGCTAATTGCCAATTGTATGTGTTTGCATACAAACGCATATATGATCGGCCGCAGCCCGTCCCAGTCCGTAGGGTTTATTTCTGGATGTATCCAGCTCTGGCCTCTTGATGTATCTAGTGGAGGCCTGCAGAGCATCTATACCTACACAAGGCCCTGCCTGGCATAGAAATAAACGCAACTGGCGGATTTTCACCGGCTGCGGCGTACAGAGTGCAGAGGCAGGAACAGGGACATCCTCTCCCCTCCAGCCCCCTGGCGTGTAGGGCAAAATAATCGCAAGTGCTAGCAATAATCTAGGATTTGCGATTATTTCATCGCTTCTACTCCACTGACGTGGGCAGAAGCCCTGAGAATGTCTTTGCATGCACATTGAGCTTCATATGGAATTCTTTACTGATTATGTTACGATATACTGTATACAATGCGGTTTGTTTGCCCCAAAGAACTTACTGTAGACGTCAACATAGGAGTATTTTCGTAAAGCTTAGCTGAAACCACATATCCATGGTCATTTTTTGACTGCACATGGTGGAAGTGGTGCAGTATGCGTATAAATAATTACAGGCGATGGCGCAGTGTGTGACTGAACAGCCGTTCCCAGTAGGACAGTATACATAATGGACTTTTCTGTTGACAAAAGAGGCACGTGCGCCCGCTTTAACTCATTTACTGCCAGAGAGACAGACTCCCATTACTTCGGCCAGCGGGGGTGATGCCATACAACACTCCAAGGCTTCAATTAAGCCGTGGCTATCTAATTGAGGCACCAGTCAGTACAGTCTATGACCCAGGGCTTGATGAGAGGAGGGGTTTGGGGTCTAAAAGGGGTACGGTGTCTCACAATTCAGAAATCAAAGGTCTGCAGAAGGTTTGGTGAAGATGTATTTGCATACATTGTACATTCATGAGGTGGAGCCACAGGAAAGAATGACTATTTATCTTGTCTTTTCCCTGACACCGGGCCCATCACAAATCAGTTAGAGGTAAATCTGAGACCAATGCAGACACACCTGCTGTGGGGGGATGGGAGACCAGCAGACGCTCATCTCTCGGAGCTATCATTCTGCCCCCTGCACTGAGCCTACACTTTTGTCTACTGCTAAAGCAGAATATAGACATGCAATATAATATGGAGGGGGAAATTGTAGTGGAGGTTCTAAACACTTCTTTTTTCACAACTTTATAACTAGAAGCTCTTGAGTATCTATAGAAAATATGTGATAGGACTCTAGGTGTGGCAGAGGGGGCATTTGAAACAGCTACCTTTGCACTCCCTACAACCAGAATTGTCTGCTTTTGCCACTGATATTCTTTGGACCCAGGTTACCTTTGATGACTTCAAGAAAATTGCAAGCAGGTCATGTTTTTAGTTTTTGCCTAAAGTTATCATGCATGTACATATAAAGTCATACCATTACTAAACCAATTCCAATTTTGGTCCATGGCAAACCAAATACTGTTACCAAATACTAATACCACCATACTTTTACCAAATAATGTTACCACAATACTGTTACCGAGTAATGATACCACAATACTGTTACCGAATAATGTTACCACAATACTGTTACAAAATACTAATACCACCATACTGTTACCAAATAATGATACCACAATACCGTCACTGAATAATGATACCACAATACTGTTACCGAATAATGATACCACAATACCGTCACCGAATAATGATACCACAATACTGTTTCCAAATAATGTTACCACAATACTGTTACCAAATACTAATACTGCCATACTGTTACCAAATAATGATGCCACAATACTGTTTCCGAATAATGTTACCACAATACTGTTACCAAATACTAATACTGCCGTACTGTTACCAAATAATGATACCATGATGCTGTTACCGAATAATGTTACCACAAAACTGTTGCCAAATAAAACTACCATAACCCAATATTCCGAACAATAGCACTACAATTTTTAAATTATCCCTCAAAACTGTGACCCAGAGCATCACCACAACATGAAGAAAATACCAACATAGTGATAATGAACAGTAGACTGTATACACATAACAGTATTACCAATAAATATAAACACCATTTATTGATGATCTGTACCGCCATATACACACACCAACCAGCAAAGGCCAATATCACTAATGATACCTCTCTACAAGGCCCAAATAATAACCTTACATAACCATTACATAATGACTGAATATTATATACTATATACTACAGGGGGGCTGGCTATATAATACAGAGGGGGCAGGCTGGCTATATACTACAGTGAGGGCATGATGAGTATATACCACAGGGGGCAGGCTTTCTATAGACTACAGGGGGGGCAGACAGGAATTATAATAAAGGTGGAACAGGCTGGCTATATACTACAAGAGGGCCAGGCTGGCTATATATTATAGGTGAAGAGGCTGGCTTTATACTACAGGGGGGCAGGGTGGCTATATACTACCAGGGGGCATACTGGATGTATACTGGAGTGGACTCGCTGCCTATACTAGGGGGCTGGCTGGATATGTTCTGAGTAAGATCTTAAAGACTCATAGTGGAGACAGTGAGAGTCCTGCTTACCCAACCCACAAACAGTGATTGACAGTGAGAGTCATGCTTACCCCACCCACATTTACTGATTGACAGTGAAAGTCCTGCTTACCCCACCCACATACAGAGATTGATAGTGAGAGTCCTGCTCACCACACCCAGATACAGTGATTTATAGTGAGAATCCTGCTTACCACACCCACATACAGTGATTGACAGTGACAGACCTGCTTACCCCACCCACATACAGTGATTGACAGGGAGAGTCCTGCTCACCCCACCCACATACAGTAATTGATAGTGGGAGTCATGCTAACCCCACCCACATACAATAATTGACAGTGAGAGTCCTGCTCATCCCACCCACATAGTTATTGATAGTGAGAGTCCTTTTAAACCCACCCACATACAAAAATTGATAGTGAGAGTCCTGCTCACCCCACCCACATACAGTGATTGACAGTGAGAGTCATGCTTACCCCACCCACATAAAGTTATTGATAGTGAGAGTCCTGCTCACCTCACCCACATACAGTGATTGAAAGTGAAAGTCCTGTTCATCCCACCCACATACAGTGATTGACAGTGACAGTCCTGCTTACCCCACCCACATACAAAAATTGATAGTGAGAGTCCTGCTCACCCCACCCACATACAGTGATTGACAGTGAGAGTCCTGCTTACCCCACCCACATAAAGTTATTGATAGTGAGAGTCCTGCTCACCTCACCCACATACAGTGATTGAAAGTGAGAGTCCTGTTCATCCCACCCACATACAGTGATTGACAGTGACAGTCCTGCTTACCCCACCCACATACAGTGATTGACAGTGAGAGTCCTGCTTACCCCACCCACATACAGTGATTGACAGTGAGAGTCCTGCTCACCCCACCCACATACAGTGATTGACAGTGAGAGTTCTGCTCACCCCACCGACATACAGTAATTGATAGTGAGAGTCCTGCTCACCCCACCCACATACAGTGATTGACAGTGAGAGTCCTGCTCACCCCACCCACATACAGTTATTGATAGTGATTGACAGTGAGAGTCCTGCTCACCCCACCCACATACAGTAATTGATAGTGAGAGTCCTGTTGACCCCACCCACATACAGTAATTGATAGTGATTGACAGTGAGAGTCCTGCTCACCCCACCCACATACAGTAATTGATAGTGAGAGTCCTGTTGACCCCACCCACATACAGTAATTGATAGTAAGAGTCCTGCTCACCCCACTCACATACAGTAATTGATAGTGAGAGTCCTGCTCACCCCACCCACATACAGTGATTGACAGTGAGAGTCCTGCTCACCCCACTCACATACAGTAATTGATAGTGAGAGTCCTGCTCACCCCACCCACATACAGTGATTGACAGTGAGAGTCCTGTTCATCCCACCCACATACAGTGATTGACAGTGACAGTCCTGCTTACCCCACCCACATACAGTGATTGACAGTGAGAGTCCTGCTTACCCCACCCACATACAGTGATTGACAGTGAGAGTCCTGCTCACCCCACCCACATACAGTGATTGACAGTGAGAGTTCTGCTCACCCCACCCACATACAGTAATTGATAGTGAGAGTCCTGCTCACGCCACCCACATACAGTGATTGACAGTGAGAGTCCTGCTCACCCCACCCACATACATTAATTGATAGTGAGAGTCCTGTTGACCCCACCCACATACAGTAATTGATAGTGATTGACAGTGAGAGTCCTGCTCACCCCAC
The DNA here is from genome assembly GCF_040894005.1 of Engystomops pustulosus. NCBI lineage: Eukaryota > Metazoa > Chordata > Amphibia > Anura > Leptodactylidae > Engystomops > Engystomops pustulosus. The sequence goes on from NC_092416.1 coordinate 126,051,830, forward strand.
CCACATACAGTAATTGATAGTGAGAGTCCTGTTGACCCCACCCACATACAGTAATTGATAGTAAGAGTCCTGCTCACCCCACTCACATACAGTAATTGATAGTGAGAGTCCTGCTCACCCCACCCACATACAGTGATTGACAGTGAGAGTCCTGCTCACCCCACTCACATACAGTAATTGATAGTGAGAGTCCTGCTCACCCCACCCACATACAGTGATTGACAGTGAGAGTCCTGCTTACCCCACCCACATACAGCGATTGACAGTGAGAGTCCTGCTAACCTCACCCACATACAGTGATTGACAGTGAGAGTTAATAGATATGTGTAGGTAAGTTAGCAGGACTCTACTAGGATTGTTGTCATGAGTTACTCTGTTTTTCACTCTGAAATCCAGCTCGAAATGTTATAAACATTTATATAGCAGTGCACAGCTTCTTTCTTTTCAATCCTGCTGTCTGATAGGGACCAGAATAAGTCCTTACTGGTTATCAGGTTGTTTTTTTATGTCTATTTAAAAGTATGTCAAATTATACAAAGCACATAGTAGGGACTTTCAGGTAATCCTGGACTAGGATGGTCTTTTAACCTAACCTCCTTTGTTTTCTAAGAAAAACCTGGTACCCAGCTTTAAAACCAACATAGACTTCAAGTTTTCATAATTTGATTCAAGTAATTTGATCTGCTTTTTATTTGGTGTTTATTTTATTTCTATTATTTTGAATAAAATAAACTTGTTTTGTGTTCATTTAAAATTTTTAATTTGAAAATTTCTTTTTTGCATAATAACTTTAGAGTCAGAGAAGATTGATTGAGTTGGTATCCAGGCCAAATTCTTCCTTCACCAGGCGCACTGCACTGCTTTCAGGACATGACAAGCAAAGAAGGGATTTCTGCTAATTTTTTAATTGCTCTGTTAATTGATAGAACACAAAAAACTGCCCCAGATTACTCTCACAATTAGCAAATGTATTCATACCAATTAAACTAAAATAATGAGGGAATTATTCTGATGTAATTTGTTTAACTGACTCATTTACACATTATAAAAGAAACAACTTATTGGTTAATTTTACAGTTTTACAGATTGTGGATAGTTCTAATTTCTTTTGCTGCTTTCAATGTTTACATTTCTTGATTTTTTTATCAAATAAAAATGTAAAAACTGGCAATTGTGGATTATTTAAAATTGATGACTATTGGAAGTGATTTGAGGGGCATGCAGTCCACGAAAAACCAAAAGGTATAACTATACATAGTAAAAAGATGGCAGTCACCCTTGCCATCGACCCCCAAAAATGCATAGAACCATAGAACATTTGGGGCAATTTTCTGGTAATAGCAGTCAGAGACACTCTCACAAGCACTTACTAGATATGGTTAGTTGGATTTCTAGGGGTTGCCACTTGAATTTTCTCCAGAAGCAAACGTGTAAACACATGTTTAGCAGATTTGATCTAGCGAGGGTTCCTACCTGGCTAGAAAAACAGATTAGAAGAACTAAGCTACCATGAAGACTGAGGAACTTCCCCCTTATTTTTCAAAGTGGGCAACTGATTTAGGAATCACCTTCTCAGAATCGGACCTTAGAGCACATAGCTTCTCTAGATGTATAAGAGTGCAGGAAATCGCTTATAAGTTGTTAACACAATGGTACGAGACCCCAAATTCTGCAGATCATTACTTCGGAAGTTTACAATATTAATGCCCCTTATCTTACCCTGGACACAGGCTTGCTCCGATTATGCATACTAATGCACAAAAAGAAAATCTGCTAACATATCTGATGACTGCAGCTAAACTGCTAATCCCCCAACTGCGACTCTTAGACAAACCCCCTGTAAAGCGATGTGGGTGAAGGCAGTTAAAGAGTTATATCACATGGAGTAGTTAGTGCATTGGGATATCTTTATACATGATGAAAGACAAACTCCTGATTCATACACCTTTGGTCTCCTACACGGGAAGATTCCGCACCTCTAGCAGTCTGAAGTCTACACGCTCATGCTACTCTCCCATCTCCCATTTTTCCAATGTCCGTGTCATAAACTTTGGTTAGTTTTATCAGGCTTCAAGAGACAAATGCAACATATTACAATGTAACATCCTTTTTGATGCAGTAAGATTTGTGTTTAGTATACACAACTGCTAAATGTCCTAGTATATGTTGTTCTTTACGAACAATAAAAAAAGATTGAGAACAATAGATGGCAATCACATCCATGGCCCTGGTATATCTGGAGGATGCAATGAGCCCCTACAACATAAGAAGACAGTGGTATGTTATGTGCTGATTGGACTGGGGGTTCACTGCAGGAGTTTTATTGTAGCCACCGGTATGGGGAATGTCACCGGCTCTGATTAACAGCATGTTTCCAGACTCTATCATGTACTAGTGGGACATTGGCTAGGATTGTTATGAAGGTGCTGAGGGGCAGTTTCGTTTAAATGAGACAAAGCAGTGGTTAAAGCTAGCACTGTTATAAGGCTGCCATAAAGCTCAACCATGCCCTATCCGTCAAATAAGCCTGCCTTATATTCCTATCTGCACATGCTGGGAGGTATTTGCTACAAGTATCTTCTAAATGTATAAAATTTTAATGTTATGGTACCTCTACATATATGCAACGCACAAAACTTTCCTTGAGTTTTCCTATTTTTACTTTATTCTATTACTACAATATTTCTCTAGGTAATCCGTTTGGTGATGGAATTCCCTGAACTCCCTTCTCCAAACCCCACCTTTATTGGATGATGGGTACAAGTTCAGTACCCTAGGTAAAGGCAGGTGCTGTCACAAATCCCCTGCGATGCCTATTGTGGTACTGGGATGAGCCTCATTTTGGTGCCTGTTAGAGGGACATAAAAGGAAATAGAATCTGGTGCCCCCCTTCACCCACTACCTCCTATCAGACTGATGGGTATCCTGCTGAGCATACAAGAGTCTCATTACCATTTCTTAATTACATATCCCATTAATCCCGTTGGAAGCCACATGTGAGGACATGCAAATATTACACATATAGCTTGGCCAAGCACAAGTTATTGTGGCTTTTTCTGGCAGATTTTTTTCTAAGATTTTCCTATATCCTGCTTATATCACACTGGCATTAGGATATAGAAGGATCTGTCCAAAGGTGTAAACTAATGAAACATCTTTTTGATAAGCTTTAATTAGCTGCATCCTGGAGAAAAACTACTTTTAACAATATGTACAATGCGCATGCACGAGACTTCCTGAGATCTAGATGTCATCACCATCACGGTGCATGCACGGTGTAAATCAGGCAGCCGCACCTGACACCACCAGCAGATGGGTGGGAGGGAGAAAAGAATGGAGGTGTGCATAATTACTAGATGAAGAAACTCCGGGCTGCCTGTGTTACATGCACAGGAGCCCATGAGCTAATTAGCATATTCTTTAAAGTAGTTTTTCTCTGGGATGCCGTTATTTAAAGCCTAATGAAAAGGTGTTCCGTTACATAGAACTAAAGCCTGACCAGTAAATATAAATAGTTTAAATCATGACTAAAACTACTCAAGTGGTAGTTTTCCTTTAACGATAATTTGTCACAGGCCCCTTCTATACAATTTATAATATGGGTCTCTTGGTGAAGAGGACTCAGCTGGACCCAGATGTGAATCCTACCACTGCATACCCTACACTGCATACCGGAGATCAGCACGTAATGTGGGGTGTCATTTATGGCAGAACCACTGGAAAATAAGTGGGCAGGGGTACTGATCAAAATATATCCGCATTAACATTTACTAAGAATGTGGAAACTACAACAAAAAGTGCTCTGTCCGTGTATAATGCTGAGTGTAACCGATTCATTAAAAACGTGCAGCAGAAATCATGAATCTGTTGCTTCCCTGCACTGGCCTGTCAGAGTTCACCAACTTTTTTGTGATGCACCTTTACCATAAGGCGTGCGACAGACTTTGCATGTTAAATCAGGTGGGTGGTCTTTCTGAGTGCTGGAACACCCCCTAATTTCTGTTGCATGGAGGCTAGCGCAGCTGCGACCCAAAAAGGTTGTGTGTGACACATTGGTGGTGCAAACACTTCTTAAATACCTGTGCAAGCAGTTTACACCTAAGATAACATTTAAAGCCTGTCAGAAAACTGACACAGAGCCCTTAGTAAATGTGCCCCAGTATAGGTGGCTTTGCACATGTATGGTTCTCTTATCTTAATTCTAAGTAGTTACTGAGTCTGTCACCTCCTAAAATAAATCTCAAAACTTATTATCAAAACTTAGTATTTTAGTGGAAAGTGCCACATACATTCTCCTACATATACCTGTTATAAAAAGGTTCCCGGGAGTAGGGTAATTGATGCTTTATTTCTATGTAACACACTCTGGCACACATTTATTAAAGCATTTGCATCAGTTTACTGTCTGACTTTGCAATGGAGACAATGCGCCTTTTGATTAATTTGGCGCACACTCCACGGGCAAATTGCACAGCAGTTTGCCCTAGTTTTGATCAATGTGGGCCTTTGTCTTGTTTTCCAGTATATGAACCTAAAAGATTGCACCCCCTAGTCAAGGGCTCACGTAACCCCTTTCCACTAGATGAAAGAAAATACAATCTATGAATAAGTTCTACTTATGTTGCACATACTAAGCACCTTTGCTCTTAACGTCAGGAGCTGGGTTGTCTATTCCTGTGTAGTCTACTGAAAATGTAAGCCCAGTCCAAGACATAAGCTTCTTTGATAATAACATCACTATAGACAAGCTGAGGCATCACTTGATGTATCTCAACAAAATCAGAATTATATGTCTCGCTACAGTCTTCATTGTGTCCTACTAAACAAATACATGTTAAAAAAAACTAATTGAAATCCCTAATTGTTGTAAGGATCGATGAATCTATAGAAATTCCTCGCTTCCTCATGTGAAGGTCGTCTTGGGGGAGGCAAATCGGTTTACTTCAATCATATCTTCCCATCGTGTGAATCCACTCTTCGAGTTACTATGGAAACCACAGAAAACCAGTAAAGCTGATTTCAAATAGCAAAGCCAGAAGATTAAGTCTTCTCCTCCACCTTCCAATCTGTCTCACCCTCTGTATATCTGCTGGCAAGGCTTCCTGATACCACCATTGATAAAGAAGAAATCATGGAGATAATGCATTAAAAAATAGGTGCCCCTAACTACCATCAAGGAGCAAATAATATGGTATTCATTCATATGAACCACCATCAGTATGAGTCAGGTTTGAATTTAGAGTGTTGTATAGCTACTCCATCCATGTAGGAACTTATATCGGCTTCCAAGCAGAATAGAGACTGAATAGTTGACAGCCAATTGACTTCAATTGACAATTATCTCTGCGATGGACATTTGCTTGATAGACTGCAGCTTACCATTGGATGATTGCAAAGTGTCCAAAGTTGATAACTGTCTTAATTAAAATGCACCCTTAAAGTTTGCTGCCAAGCATGGGTAGATGACAACATTGGCCATAACTATCATATTCGGGTTACATTTACCCATTGGGGTTGATAAGTTTAGGTACAATCTAATGCTGTAGTAATAGAATTTCTTCAGAATTTATAAAATAACTCAATGCAAATGCAATAATCTATAACAATAAATAGAATATTCATATAGAGGAATCTTTCTAAAGGGACATTGGAGTTTCACATTATGCTTTTTCACTAATAACAATTAACAGAAGAGCAGTCCTTCCCCTCCTTCCTTCTCTCCCCCTAAACCTGACCAGATCAGGTGTTGTGGGTCTGCGCATGTGCAGGGTCCATGGGGAGAACTAGCGCTGCAGGGGAATTAGAAGGCAAACTTATTATCCTCATGTTTCTAATTAATTCCCAACTCGTTACATTTCCTCTGGCTAATTTCTACTAACCGCTGATTTCATTAAACTCATCTCTATGGTAATAATCCTCTTCTATGTTCGATTTCAGGCCAACAAAGATGAAAAAAAATATTGTGACAGAGAAAAAAGTCTAATGTGCCAAGTATGTATCTAGAATAATGCAGGAATGTGGAAAAATACTGAGAGAAGTTCGCCACTGGGAAAAGCAGGAATGAATCTTACAAAACGTGACTCTCCCCTCCCCCGACTGCCGCCTCCCCCAGAGAGACAGTGACCCAGATACAGTATCAGTATCCGTTCTATCGGATAAACATGGAGAGGAATTGTAACATGATGTCCTCTCCGTGTGTCCCACCACTGATAGATCCTGTATTAAGTAATTGAAAATGATTGCATTAATATGTGTTCATATTACTAGACACAGAATTAAATTACATTTCCATCACATTCATCTCCTTTTCAAATATATAGGAATTTTCCATAAGACCATTCATGTTAGAGAGAGAATATAGATAACTGATTAAAAAACTATTATGGGAACATGTAAATTAAAAGGACTCCAGCTCACATATAATCTTGTAGGTTAAATGCCCTGCATCATTCTGAAGCCTGAATGTAAAGAAATCTTCATTAGTAATTCTATTGTACTATGGGTGTAGCTGCATAGAAATAAAAATTGAGATTTTTCTCTATTATATTTATGATGCAGAAATTTTCACCAGATTTGCTATATAGAACAATTCCAAGGATCCTGTAGATTTAAGGGGTTGTCTAACATTAACAAATAATTGGCCAGTAGCAAAGGGTGTTATATAAAAAAAGAGAACTTGTAGCACCCAATGGAATAGCTTTATAATCTGCATTTATCTCTCTAATAGGGGGCACCCTTCACCAACTCTTTTATCCTTATAAATTAAAGCGTTATTTCAAAGGGCTGTCTGGGATTGCTTAAAGTTATCAGAGAGTTTTATAAAACAACAAAAGAACTATATTTGCCATTAACCTCCCCATTTTGTCCGTGCATACAGCTCCTGTTATTGCCAGTCTCTGTTTATGGGGGCTGCAGCAGAGATATGATTTCTACGACATGTGACTGCTGCAGCCCAATACTGACCTCAGTCGAGCTCCGTGGGGTATAGTGATGAGGTGGTCATATGCCACAAAGTGGATTTTATGGGGATGTAAGGGAAACCATTTTTAGCTAAAAGAAGAGTGTTGTTTACTTAATAGGGCTCTATATGAAAGTGTCACTAGTTGTAGTTGTAGACCTATAGAAGAAGAAGCTATTCCAGAAGGTGCCCCAAGCGTAAAGCTACTTTGAGATACTAAATGAACAATTCCAAGCTGCACACTGGAGGTATCCCAAAAATTATGGAAAAGATACAAGTCAGACAATCTAATGTTATACATTATTCTCCTATCTGAGTAAGACAGTAGTCAGGGCCCCTTTGTTCAACCTCTATGGCAAAGGTATCATACCTATGGCTCTTAATAGCGGGCTGTGTCCATTTAATAACTGTCACAGGCAGTAGTTTTGTGACTCTTTGATAGTAGTGTCAGATTTTATGATAGGATATCAGTTTTGTCTAGAGTTTCCCTTTTTGAGAGTGCTATGCTTGCTCTGTTATTGGAATGTATGCAATCTGCCCCTATGAATGATATAACCCGTAGACCCTATGTATTATATAAAGACTTGGCCTGGGACATAATTTAAAACCTTTTCTATCACCACTGTCCACTGGTATACCAATTATGAATGATCTAAGATTGCTGTTGCTAAGGCTTGCAGTTGCATCCATTATCATACATTCAGTGGCCTGATGATATTTCTCAGTAGTTAGCAACTCAATGAATTATAGCCAACCATTATCATCTCAATTAATTAACAATTCATCTTCAATTATTTATTAAAAATAACCACAATAAATGTAATGTAATTTAGTTTATATATTTAAATGAAATGTCAATTAATTTAAGACATTAATAATTATAAATCCCTTAAATTATAAATCATTTGAGTACATAGTAATGAGTACATTATTTATTTATTTTTTAATAACTAAATTCTTAAGTTACACATAGATTTACATTTAAAAAATATATATTCTTTAGATAATGTTTTTTTTAAAACCTGCAAAATGGTAACAACATTAACTCTTAACATATCAATAATCACAGAAACTCAGCACTCTGGCCCCAGTCTGTGATCTCCTTTCATACTGCCTGATCCTTGTGTATTATTTCATATTGACAACACTACATCACAATTACATATTTTTTTATCTTCTGAGGACATACTGGTACAGAGAGGGAGTCACATGTTGTTAAAGATGAGAAGGCCTGTATTCAAGATAGCAAAACAAAGCTATTTGTTTCTTTTTATTAAATGTTATGTAATTAGGTAATATTCCTTCTTGTATCTTGTTAGTTTTGCATTTTTAATGTATTTTGTTTTGAATTGATATGAATTTGATTTCTTTTTTTTTGCACTGTAATTGATGTCTTTTCTTTTGTACTTAATTACTAATATTTATATTGCTATAGCATAATTAAAATGCTCTTTTTAAATTTTATTTTTATTGTATTTGTTTAGTTTTCATGCCTTATTGTGTGTATTTCATTGTATATTTTAATTATATTTCATTTCAATTTTTATTTATGCATACAAAAATGCAATCATTTTCCTATGTTTTCATACAATTATTTAGCCTAAAAAATGATATTAAGCAGAATGAATTCACAGGGAGAAGCTGAACTGTCATGTGCAAGAAGTAAAGGCAACCTGGACCCTGTGGTGAAATGTGGATAGTTAGAGGGGCATCAGACATTACTTTAAGCCAAACCTCAACTGCAAATTATCTAAGAGAAGAGAATGGGAAAGTGAATCCTAGGGATTAGTCATTTATTTTGCAAGTTTCATTGGCTGCGATTTTGTTGGAGGGCAGGTCAAGGTCATTATGGACAAGGTACTAGACAAGTATCATTACACAGTTCAGACAATAGAAATTGAGGTTTGTTTTTATAAGGACTGTGGAATGAGTTTAACACAATATATAATCAGTCATGGTGAGCAGGTATTACATCACATCCCCTACTGTGATAGTTTCTAAGGCAAGGAAGGAAACATAACATGTCAAATCTGAAATGTACAGATCTGTAATATATGTGTACATGAGAGTTGAAAGGGGCTCCATTGTGGAACTGCATTACTGTAATGTGCTTGTCAACTACTCTTTTTTCTTATTACCTGATTCCATGTTTGGATATGAATTTATATATTCTGTCCATCAAAATGAGAGTTAAATTTAAAAAAATCTCTGTTCCGAGGGAATTACCCCATTAAAACAGATGTTCAGCTAAGTTTACACCACCGTTCAAACCTCCGTTCCTTTTACTGATTTAACATTATCAGTAAAAAAAAATCACATTGACATCTATGTAAATTTTATGTCATCCATTAAGTTCAGTTTGGCAGGTATCCGTTATCCATGCATTTTTTGTAAAGTACTGGAGCCGCTGTGATTTTTTTTTGTGTCTGAAAAACAGACGTATAACAGATACTTGCCAAACTGAATATAACAGACAACATAAAATTTACATTGCTGTCAATTGGATTTTTAATTAAAACATAAAATCTCCACTCTTTACTTTTTTCTAACGGAGGTAAGGAATGTAGGTTTAAACAGTAGTATAAACTTAGCCTCACTTAAATGAGGAACCCAGGAGCGTAACTACAGCGGTAGCAGTCATAGTTGTTGCTATGGGGCCTGCAGTGTTAGGGGGTCCCGGGGACAGATCTGTGTAAGTGTATAAATGTATATATCAGTGAATAAATGGGTCGGGGGCCCATTCAGAAGTCTGCTATGGAGTCTTGCTGGTTCAGGAGTGTACAATTGAATACATTTTTTTGTATGCTGGCTGTATATATATAAATATATATATATATATATATATATATATATATACACACACATATGTATATTTACATGTATATATTTGTGATCCTGTATTTTACATGCTCATATATTTCATACATAGTGTGTGTACATTGATATGGTTATTGATGTAATGCTTATATTACTTAATAAAGATATATGTGACCTGGGATCAGTTCATTGTGTAAAATAAATTGTTTTTAAACTATTGCACCATATATTTCACCATATAGGTCTAAACATGTACATCTCAATAAATGTATAGCATTCCTTATATAGTTATTGGCATGTTGCAAGGGTCCCCATGGATCACTCAAGAAGGGGGTTGGGGTGCCTGGGGATCAAGGCATGAATTGGGCAATCCTGAGGCTGGAATATTGGATGAAACAACATTATCGATGAGGAGAATAGGGTGATTTGCATCCCAAATGACTATGGGGACACAGTTGCTCCAAGGTCAGTAGAAAGGTCAATGAAGCTAGAAGATGGGGGTAGGGGAAGGGAGGAGGGGATGCTATAAAAGAGGCTGGGGGTGAAGGATGTGTAAGAAAAAGGCAGAAGATGTTCATATTATGTTCCTTCAGAACTGGAAGCCACATTCTGCCATTGTGTGTATAATTAGTCTTATGGCACAATCAACATGAGATGAGGGTCTTTCTTTGCTTTGACACCTGCTTTGAAGTGGTGCCACCTGGTTCACAAAATGATACTAGCCAAGCACTTTAGCAGCATCATGTCACATGCATACAAGCCACCAATGACATTTATATGTATAAAATAAAATAAAAAAGCATTGGGCCTAATAGCTGAAAATAGTTATTATTATAATGCTACCACAAAATGAATTATCTGTAAAAATGTGTTTACTATAGGTATATGTACTGAGGAAAGTATATACAATCAGTCTCACTCATCTTATATTAGTAGAAATTAGTACACCTCAAGTTATCTTATTTTATGGAATTAATATATATGTTCAAGACATTTACTTGATGTTTACAAGATTGTTTATAAAAAAATGTTTGACGTTAAATAATATTTGAATGAATGTGTTGTATTATTTAAACTTCATCAATTTATTTTTACTAAGGAAGGGAACACAAGATATTATTATTATTATTATTATTATGATGTATTGTTGTTCAAGTTGAATCAGCACAACATTTTCTGACATTTCCAGGATTAAAATGGAAAGTGAAACTAATCCATGCATAATATGTAGCTTAATAACAATAAAAATATATGATACTAATATAAATCATACAATATTATAAAATGAAATATTAATTTAAATGAGATAGGTATAAAAGTTAAGAAATAAATAATAATGATAATATATATAATGAATATATATATATATATGTGTGTGTGTGTGTGTGTATATATATATATATATATATATATATATATATATATATATATATATATATATGTATATATATATATATGGTGTTTTGATGAAAGGATAAGTGGTTAAATACACCAGAAGGGAAACTCTGCTTAAGTAAAATGTGTTTTGGGTTTAATATTAGAGACATACTGTAGCTAATCCTCTCTGCTTTTCATGACTATGAAGGTCCCACCATCCTCCAATCAGTATGATTCTGGGACTTGTAAGGAAAAAAACTGGGTCATCTGTACTTGAAGGGTTAAAGACTGAATGTCAGTCCTACACAGCTAAGGGAGAATCTGCTGTATAAAGTGACAACATTGGATCACAACATTAATGTAACCATGTAATTACGAGGTAAAGACACACATGCTACATTTTTTTCACTTTATACAGACTTATCTATTAAATCTTATTTTTTATTTCCTTGCTATTATCTCCTTATTCTCCTTTTTATATTTTGTATAATAGTTTAACTCTGTTTTTAAAACATTATCTTATGTTATCATTATTGGGATCACTTTAGTTCTTGGGTTTCAAGACTTCTTTATGACGTAGCCTGTTCTTCATTTCTATCATTATCTCTGTCGATTTGTCATGGTTTTTTTCTGCTTTATGGTGAACATAGTTAACTCAACAAATGACCTGGGTTGTCTGATAATATGCCAAAAAAACAATAAGACAAACCCTAATTCTGTATTTTTTGTGGTTCAAGAAAATTCTGTTTATCTGAATAAATATGTGTATCTATAGGACATGGGACAAACTAAATGATCAGGAGCCAAGTGAACTATATATGACCTTATATGTAAGGATGTAATTTTATATATAATACACATATGACACATACTCCATGCGTGCTATATTTTACAAAATGTAATTCAGCCAAATACAACATAATGTATCATGTAAAATTATTACAATATATAACAAAACATAACATAATATAATATGAGATATCATATTAAGTAATCATGACAATATTACAATATATATATATATATATACACACACAATACTATGCCATGATTTGTTGCATTATATAATAACATTAAGTACAATTTATCGAGTACAATACAACATTATATCATATGATAGAATACAATACTTACAGGCATTATATACAATACTCATAATACTAGATATATAACTTATAGTAAGAAAAGATAAATGGTATAATACAATAAGTGAAATAAAACAAATATTTCACACCTTTACAATGCAGCAGGAATAATTATAAAATACATATAAAAATGCATACACAACATGAAATGATATGGATATGACCCTGAACATGTTGTATCATGAAATTATATAACATCATTTCATAATATAAAATAATATAATTCTATCATTTTACGGTGGTCATACAAAACAAAATTTCACAAATCTCTGCAATTTTTTGTAAACCAATCTGAATGAAAGCAAATAGAGGTCATGTACCCTGCCCATGCATCATCCTTGTGGCAGCTACTCCCCTGCTGCGCATTATTTATCTAGGCCGTAGTTTTACCATATCTCCTGACACAATTTTATAGGAGATCATATTGTAAATTATAGACTGATTATCCAATGGTGAAGTAAAAGGGGTCCTATATGTTATGTACAGATAGCAGAGTAGAACAGAGTATCATTTTGTATGTTATGTGTAGGTCCTGCAGGTAAATGTAGGATTGCATTATACAATATATACAGATATCACAAAGGGGATTTTATGGGCTAGTAACAAGTTTATTTATCATTATAGGAGTTATAATATACAATAATAGCGTGAGGGTATATAGGACCTTATTTTGAAGGAAGGTTTTCTTTGGCTCAATATTTTGTGTAGGTTAAGCAGTCAATGCTGTGTCATCATGTTGAATGGAACAGCGTAAAAATCTATAGCCAGCGCTTCAACCTCCAGCGATGACATTTTGTGGTGTGAGAGGCTGATCATAAACAAGATGGGAGGGACTCTACCCATGATATTTCCACTGTTGTCTTCACTATGACAAACAATAGACCATGGTATACACAGAGCACTGTAAATGCCAATATGTATACAGGCTAACTACCATTTTCTACATGTTATCATGTAAAGTGAGTGGTGTATAATTTACATGTGCTACTTTTGGCTCAATTAGACATTAAAAATGGAAATATTGGTTTGGATGAAGTAGAGCTGAATTTGTATCAACCCACTGTATAATAATATAATTGAGGCAAACACTGCAACACTGCCTCTATATCTGTTCTTATGAATTCATTGTAGGCGCGGTCTATATGTCACTCATATTTTTCAATGTAATTGATCAATGGTTGTAAAAGAATCCCCTTTGGATGTAACAGTTGGACATTATAAAGGACATTGGATTATCCCATGACATCAAGGGCATCAGGGAAGGAATTTCCTAGCACATATAGAGAACAGATTAAACAATTCACTATATAAATATTGCAATTATGCAATACAGTATACCTGCTTGCTCATGTAAACCACACTTTGCACTTTTTAGTGTGACTGTGAGTTGAGCCATGATTTATCATCAGCAATTTAGTCTATATCTATATACATATGCAGACAAAAATATAACCTTCTAGACACATGAGGTGCCAGATTATTATCAGATATCCCAAAATATCACATAATACCAGACACTTACCCCTATTATATACTGAAGTGTAACACAACCTGCTTACACTTGCAATTCAACATCAAAATTATGATGATCCAGTAATGGTTCTTGAATATGCTGGATTACATTTGGATTCTGTATGGAATTGCCACTGTACATTAGAAAGATAGCTAACCACAATAAAGATAGACAAATAAAAATGAGATCAATGGATATATATATATATATATATATATATATATATATATATATAGATATAGATATTTTATCATATTATGAATATTAAGTAAAAGAGAAGCAGAAATGACAAGATATGAGGAAAATCACAAACATCACGAAGAGGCCTGAAAATCCCAAGAGAAAAGTGGATATTCTGGAGAGGTAATGATTATATTCATATAATAATTTGAATTATATTATTGTTAGAATTAATAATAAATAAGTGCAGTTAAAACTGGTTACAGAGAATTATCGACATGACAGGGTTAACAGGGTAGACAGATTAATTGCTTTCTGTCTTGCAGATTATGTTTGCAGGATTTGGGGATGAGTAAGGGGGGTAGGGGCGGTGGTGACACACTTTACCCTCTCACCCAGGACAGTTGCTTACACTGCAGTACAAGCAGCGATTACCTCATTGCCTGTGAGTGGGCACCGCCCCTGACACGCTTCGGGAGGGAGGCTGACACCTAGGCCCTGCTCTAGCACAAGACCTTGTACATGTCTGCATCGTGATATAACTTACAATATATTGAGCTGGAACTCCACACATTCCAAATGTTCCGGAAATTAAAAGAGGGCAAAATGTTACTTGTAAGAAGGGACACTAACATAGAAGAATGTTCTCAATTTGTAATGTCATTAAACGCAAACTATTTTCTCATGTTACCAGAAATTTTAGAAAATGAAAAATGAGTGACCATGTAAGGTGTTTTATTTCACAGTCAACCTAAAAGAGTTGCCTCACCAATACTTGTCATAGTCATTACATTATTTTGTTTGTATATGTATCCAATCAAATGTAAAGTGTTTCTGAACAGGATACATACAACCAAATATTTGATTATTATTATAATAACATAGATCATGGATAGCAATGTACACATTTATCTACTGAGATGAATGCTGCTGCTGAATACTAAAATCCAGGCCTCCGACTGTAATATATTATTTACACCATGGTTTCCCAAAATGTGGATTGCAACATTCAAGCAGCATTGTACTTGGTTGCTGATTGTGCCAATTACTGCAGGTCTTGCCTGATGCCTGTGCACCTTGGCATAAGAATGCCACATACCCACACATGTTTTTGCCTTAATCCTCCTCTTCCACAAATCTACTAGTGGTCCTTATTGTAAAGCTAACTATTGATCAGTATTAAAGGTAAAGAAAAGAAATAAAAAAACCTTAAAAACACTATACATGTTTCCTATGCCTTAAAATATCCAGGAATGGCACCTTTTTCCCATGTATTTTCAGATTGAGTATTATAAATACTATGTAAGTGGCTATTTCTACATGCACAATGTTGGCACTTTGTCTCCAGTTTATACTATATAATATAAAAGCTCGTACAAATCCTAAAAATATAAAAAAGTACATATTACTTTTGGTCCCCCATCCCAATCATTACCTCTGAATTACCCTAAGCAGTAATTATGGAAATGTTATTCAGTTACAAGTATACTAAATGGTTTTCAGATCCTATTAACCCCTTCAGCATTCTTTTTTTCATTCATTTTTTCACTCTCCACCTTCAAAATTCTATAACTTTTAAATTTTTCTGTGTAGAGAGTTGTGTGAGAGCTTATTTTCTGTATAATCAATTTTACTTCTCAGTGGCATTATTTATTTTCCCATGCCCTATACTGGGAAGATGGAAAGAATTCCAAATGCAGTGAAATAGGTAAAAACACGAATTTGCATCACTTCCTTGTGGGCTCAGTTTTTATGAATTTCAATGTGTACTCCAAATGATACATCTATTTTATTCTCTGGTTAGGTACGATCACAGTGATACCAAATGTATATAGGTTTTATTGTGTCTTAATACATTTTCAAAAATTAAGTCAATGTGTACAAAAAGAAAAAAAATTGTTTCACCATCTTCTGACTCTAAAAACTTTTTCATACTAAAGTACTCAGAGCTGTTTGTGGTGTAATTTTTTGCAAGGTGAGCTGATGTTTTCATTGCTACCATTTTGAGGACTGTGCAACCTTTGATTACTTTTTATTATAATTTTTATGTAATGTAAAATGGTGTTTTTTTGGAAATTTGGGCACTATTTTCCGTTATGGGGTTTAGCGCCGGGAATAACATTTTTTATATTTTGATAGATGTTGTTACATGTTGTTATTTTTGCTGTTTTTTAAACTTTTTTTTACATTTTTTTTTTACTATTTTTCTAGACCATATAGGGTTTTTTAACCATAGATGGTCTGATCGTTCCTACCATATACTCCTGTATGGCAGTCAATGGCATTTTTACATAGGATTTATAAGAGTGGATGAGAGGCAATAAAGAGGAGAGGAGTAGAGAAATAAAATAGAGAGGAGCAGAGGAATTGAAAAGACAGTAGAGGAGAGACAATAAAGAGGAGTGGCGAAGAGGCAGAAAAAGAGGAGTAGAGGCATAAAAGTAGAAAAGAGGAAAGGAATGAAAGATGAGAAGGAAAGAGGCATAAAGAGTACAAGAAGAGAGACAAAAAAGATGAAAAGAGTGGAGGCAGAAGTCAGGGAAGGCAGATAAAGGTTACATTTTTATTTTTAAAATGTGCCAAAATACTGTATTGAAGGTTCTTGAAGGATCTTGACTTCATTAAATGTAGGAATCACTGATACCCTATGGCAGTGATGGCGAACCTTTTAGCAGCCGAGCGCCCAAAAATACACCCAAAGTCCCCCTTATTTATTGCGAGGTGCCAACCAAAAATAAACTTACAGATCCCTGTTCTTCAACAATCATATTGGCCTCCTGAGTACAGCAACACAGTAGAAAGATGGAAAATTGCATCATTTTAGCTTCTTTCCAGTGTCCCTCTGTAGATCTGTAGGGGCCAGCAGGAGGTCCTCCAAAGATAATTCTGCCCTGTCTATTTATTCTCCCTCTTCCTACAGTCCGAAGTAGTGAAGTAAGTATCAAAATATGACTGAAAGCAGCATCTTTTAAGTTGCTTGGAACTGCAGGAAGATTCCTCGAGTCCTGTCTGATGTGCGGGGGCCATGGCCCGGGTGCCCACAGAAAGGGCTCTGAGTGCCACCTCTGGCACCCGTGCCATAGGTTCGCCACCACTGCCCTATGGGAAAGAGACAGCTTGTCTTCCACTGAAATTTTTTTTAACAGCATGAAATATAGGATGTAGTTTAGTATGTATAAATATATAAAAGGTCAGTACAGAGAACTCTTCCATGATCTATCCATGTCTGGGACTCTCCTACCTATCTTTACCATATCTTCATGCAAGGAGGTAGTAAATGGTGCCACCTTCTACATCTATACATTTCTTCAGCCCTGGATACTGCAGACCCCTCACTATCACTACAACTAGACAAACCAACTGGAAACCCTGGCACAACAACCACTCAAAACACCTTAGGCAAAATGCCAGGAGTGCATGTAGTCTTTACCTAAAAATCAGTTTTCTCTGCTGAGAACTTCACCTCACACTTGAAAAACAAAATAGACTGAATTAGGATTAGTTTTAACTTTCAATCCCTGCAACCCAGCCAGGTTACTCAATGTATCTCCTTTCAACTAAATTCTCTACCCTTTCTGATGAGGAAGATTGCTCCATGCTGTCCAGCTCTAAACTCACTACTTGTGTACTTGACCCAATTCCAAAACACTTTATCCCCAAGCTCAGCACTGTGCTTATCCCAGCTCTAACACACCTCTTTAACCTTTCACTATCCACTGGCATTGTTCCATCTTCATGTAAATGTGCAACATCCTTAACCCCTTCCCGCCGCGGCCCTTTTTCGATTTTGCGTTTTCATTTTTCACTCCACACATTCAAAAATCTGTAACTTTTTTACGCGTCTTTTTGAAGCCGCCAGCACCTTTGCCGGCGGCGATCAGCGGTAAAACAAAAAAAAGTTGGTGCACACTTTCTGGGCAGTGCAGGGAGCGCCAGATTCATCAAGAACTTGCGCCAGAAATCGTGACTATGTCGCACCCTGCACTATACACAGGCAAACTTCATTTCGTGCTGTTTGCCCTGTTCTTAGTAAATGTGCCCCACCATTTCTGAACCTGTCTTCTATGCTGAACTATTGCCCTATTTCACAACTCCCATTTGCTTTGAAACTCTTGGAACAACATGTCCATATAGAACAGTGGTTCTCAACCTTTCTAATGCTGTGACCCCGCAATACAGTTCCTCATGCTGTGGTGACCCCAAACCATGCAACTCGCAGTAAAAACACAGTAAAATTTCTGCTCCGATGGCTTTAGGCGACCCCCTGTTTTGGTCGTTCGACCCCCGCTGGGGTCCCGACCCACAGGTTGAGAACCACTGATCTAGAATCACCAAAGACATTATGTTCTCTTACCATCACTGATCTGGCCAATTCCTGGATCTACTCATACCTCTCCAACTAAACTTTCAGTGTCCATCACGCTGATACCAAATCTCCACCTCACTCCCTATCTGTTGGTATACTGCAAGGCTTTATCCTGGGGCCTCTACTCTTCTTCATCTACATCTCTGTCCTAAAACAGCTCACTGAAATCCATGGCTTTCAATACAACTTCTATGCTGATTACATGCAGATCTTTATCTCTTGCCCAGACATGACCTCTCTGCTAGCCAGAATTCAACAGTGTCTATTTGCACACCTTCTTCTCTTCCCATTTTCTAAAACTTAACATGGACAAAATGGAAGTCATAGGCCCAAATTTACTATGCAGTCTGCGCCAGAATTGTGGCGTAGACTGCACATAAATACGTATGCAAACTGGTTACACATGTATTTATGAAGTGTTTGGGCTAGTATTGTGATGCCGTTGCACTATGAATGAGCTAACACAATACTGTGCAAAGAAAGGGGAGTTCCAGTATGTATTCAGTTTGCCTCACTAATAGTAAATCTGCCCCATAACCTTTCTTTCACCTAACGCATCCCTCCCACCAGACCTAATAGTAACAATTCATGGCTCCACACTCTTCGGTCCCAAAAGTTCATTACCTTTGAGTCATCTATGCCTTATCCTTTAAGCCCTTACTACAACCTGCCATCTGCAGCTAAAGAACATCTCTCACATCCGTCCCTTGATCAACCCGGAGTCTACAAAATTGCTAGTTCATGCCCTCATCATCTCCCACTTGGACTACTGCAATATTCTTCTCCGGGGTATCCCAGCTGGCTCTCTAACGTCCCTTCAATCCTTAAGGCTTCTGCCCGCAAAATCAGTCTCCTCACTTCACCTATGCCTCTCCTCTTTGTCAGTCTCTCCGCTGGTTACCCATTGTTCAGTTTAAAATATTAACAATGACTTACATAACTGGTCACAACCTGTCCACCCCATATATCTCTGAACTAATCACATGTAAACTTTAATTCTCACAAGACTTTCTGTTTCACTTTATTTCCATCTGCTCTTCGCACAACTGTCTCCAGGACTTCTCATGTACATCCCCCTTACTATGGAACTCTTTAACCTGTCCGGGAAAGCCTACAACAGGAATGCTCTTTCACTGTGTGTCTCCATCTTCCCTCCCATATAGGTTTTAAGCCCTCATGGGTACTGTCCTCCTTCCACTTGTTTCAGGTATTATTAATGGTGCTCTATAAATAATAATCCATACCAAGGACTATAACTATAAGGCATCTGCTTCATCCAGAGGTAACATAATACAACAGTTTTGTTCCCAAATATGTAATGCCAGTTCTAAACTGTAATGAGTTAGTAAAAGTGATGTATGCCTGGTGGTGGAGGAAGCATATGTAAAACATACACATGATTCATATATTTCTTACCGAACCCTAATGTTTAAAATCATATAATTGTGGGTAGGCACATAGGCCAACATTTATGAAGCAATCTGGCGTAGATTGCACATAAGTATATGTGAGAACTGGTTGCACATGTATTTATGAAGTGCCTGTGCACAGATGTCTGACCAGTGGCGTAACTAGGAGAGGCAGAACCCCATATCAGACTTCTGAATGGGGCCCCCCTTACCCCTAAAAAAAATATACATATTTATATACGAGTATATGAGTTACAGTTGCAGGGTATACACAGTACATATATAGAGTATAATGCAGTATACAGCACATCACAGATACAGCATATATACATCACAGATACAGCTTATATACATCAAATATATGTACAATGTATATGTATATAATGGTGTACATAATGGTGTCCATTCTTTTGTCAGGTTGGATGATGGGGCCCCCTGACACTGTGGGCCCCATAGAAGCTGCTGGCTGCTACCACTGTAGTTACGCCCCTGTGTCTGACATAAATGTGTTGCACGCCCCTAAAACTGAGTGCACCAGAAAAAAAACTGTTGCACTCAGTTTATGCACTTTGGCCAAGTGCAGCGCATGCCACATTCACGAAGACCATGCTCTGGTCAATCGTCTTTATGAATGTGGTGCACGTTGCACATTCTTGAGGCAGTTTGTCACACTAATAATAAATGTGTGACATAGGATTTGTATTATGTCCCATACCTCCAAAGATATGAATTCACAACATTTTTTAAACATTTTATACCCCTTGCTACAAGAGGCTGAGGAACTTCCAAAATGATCAAATATTGTGCATAATTGTATAAATGATGTATATGAGATATTATTATGCAGCAGGATTTTGAGGTAGTAGTTAATCTTTATACCACTAGATGGCGCTGTAATACCTTTGCTTTAAATAACTGAAGAATAACCATATAATTCCAGAAGTATACGGAGCATAGACACTATGGTCCCCAATTCATGTATATAAGTTGCAGTGCCCCTAGCATAATGCGTCAGGAAACAGGCGTGTTTATGGCGTGTGCGGCTTAGTCACGTGCCTCAGCATCCTTACAGCAGCCAGCAGGGAAGAAATGGTGTCAGCATCTTTATCCATTATTGGCATGGTTACCATGGCAATCGAGTCTGCTCAGGATCCCGGGTACCAAGCAGACATAAAGCTTTGAAGCTGCAGCTCACAACTCAGCAGCAATATATATCACAAAGGCTAAAGCGGTGGCCACGGTCAGCATCCTCCAGCCCCATAGAACCTGCGTCACAATGAGCTTCACAATCCACTGTCATTAAGAAAGAGTGTGCTGTGCTAATAAACATAATATTATATGCTGCATCTGTATTACAAACAGAAAAAAACTATAGAGGTAGATAGATTTATAGATCATGCAGATGTATACTACTATATAATATGGATGTATATAGTAGTAGACAGATCTGGTTGGGTGTTCCTGTATAGGCAGGCCCGGCGTCAGCACCCGGCTGACCCGGGCAAGTGCCGGGGCCCCAGAGCTCCAATGGGAGCATAGGAGGTGGGCAGAGAGGTAGTGGGACGGCTGCTGCTGAAGGTCCTTGGCAGCCCTGCCCTGCCCTACCCACCTCACCTGTGGCCGCCCCGCCTTGCGCTCCCCGGCCCGCCCTGCGTCCTCCATCTGACTGCGGCCGAGCCCGGCCTGCGCGCCTTCTGTCTGACTGCGGCCAAACCCGGCCTGCGCGCCTTCTGTCTGAGTGCGGCCGAGCCCGGCCTGTGCGCCTTCTGTCTGACCCAGCCGAGCGCCTCACGGCCTGACCGCCCTCTTCTACGCGGTCCACTTCACCTGCCACCACGTCCCGACCGAGCAACATCCAGCTGGTGTTAGTATGATTGCTACATATGTAAATGCATGTATTTGTGTGTGTATGTACGCTGTGTATACTGGTTGTGTGTGTATATATGCTGTGTATGGTGTATATATGCTGTATATCTGTGTGTATGGTGTATATATGCTGTATATCTGTGCGTATGTGCTGTATATACTGGATGCGTGTGTATATATGCTGTATATCTGTGCGTATGTGCTGTATGTACTGGAAGTGTGTGTATATATGCTGTATATCTGTGTGTATGTGCTGTATATACTGGAAGTGTGTGTATATATGCTGTATATCTGTGCATATGTGTTGTGTATATATTGGATGTGTGTGTATATATGCTGTATATCTGTGCATATGTGCTGTATATACTGGAAGTGTGTGTATATATGCTGTATATTTGTGTGTATGTGCTGTATATACTGGATGTGTATGCATATACGCTGTATATCAGTGCGTATGTGCTGTATATACTGGATGTGTATGTATATATGCTGTAAAGCTGTGGGTATGTGTTTTGGTATTTTAAATTTCTATTTTTTAATGTTGCTACATAAGTTTACTGTTAAGGGGCCCACTGAGTCTTTATCGCCCAGGGGCCCACTGACACCTGGAGCCGGCCCTGTGTATAGGGCTCTGTTTTGGGTGTTCCTGGTCCATCATGACCCTCTTATCTGTAGAATTTGTACTGTACTTGTAGAATTACTGGACGGGAGAGCTCCTCTACAATATAAACCACTGGATGTATGTGAATCACAGAAAAGTTAAGATTAATTATACTAAAACCAGTGCCAGAATAAAAATATATTAATTACTTTGTATAATACCTGACTTGCGCCTCTTGGTGCTCTCTCTAGTCAGGAGGACATTACATGTCTATAAAACTCTATACATTGGGGGACATGTGTCACACAAAACCCTATGGTACTAAAAGTTTAAAACTGTTTCTCAGTCACTGTGGGTACCAGACTGCAAAGTGTCACATGACAGTTACAAAATACATACAATGTAAACTATTCAATCATTTAGCGCCTCCTGCTGTATTAATGAGGAATAACAAAAACATTTTTTTATAAATTTTATACAAATTCTGGATATTTTCAGTTGTACCGCTGTCATTAGACAAATTTTCTAATAAGTTTCAATCATTTTTGATTTATTAGATTATTAATTTTATAATTGATGATTATCTACACTATAGGGGTTATTAATCATTAGGCGGGCTCCTTGTGATAGTTCTGTTCTTGGAGCTGTGTTGCCCATGAAATTAGTTAAAGTGGCTTTGGCACTTGAATAAATGTCTTTCTGCTCTACTTGCTGTCTGGGTTGTTTTGTTTCAAAAAGTTGCAAAAAAGTCACAAAATGCATCAAAAGTTCTGGCACATATGTCAGCAGGGGATTGGAGGAACTATGAGACTTAAAAAAGTCATGAATCTTGTTTTGCACAGTGTTGTTTATGCTAGATTAATTAAGTTGCGGAAATAGTCTTCTGCAACTTTTTGCTGTGAAAAGTCTCAAAAAAGCTCAATGCAACTTTTGCTGATTTTTTTTACTTAAAAAAAAGCTGAGGAAAACCAATGCATTTTAAAATTTCCTTTTGCAATGCAATTATTTTTTTAAACTTTTTTTTCACATCTGTTTTTTTCCAACCTGACCAACTAAGAACAGATAATAGCAAATAAGATCACTTATTTCAAGACAATGGGGGTTATTTATCATACACCAGCAGGCATTTGTCGCAGCCGGATTATCCGGGGGAGGTCCTGCGCAGAAATAAACACAGCCACAGGGACAGAAATGCACCATGCTGGCCCACACCCCCCACCCGCTCCCACCCCCAGGCTGGCTGCTTCCCCCTTAACACCCCTCCATGTTCCCCTGGCGTGGAGGTGGTGTAAAGGGGGGAATAGTTTCAAGTGCTAGCAATAAGCCAGCATTTGTGATTATTTCAGGGCTTCTATGCCACTGACGTGGTGCAGAAGCAGGGCCAGTACTATGGGTAGGCAAAGTGGGCATTTGCCCAGAATCTAGAATTGTGTTTCTAGGTGCCAGGGATCCAGAGATATTCAGATTTAAAGTGAGAATTTCAGGTGCGATTTTTATATATAAAAATCACTACCAACGGCATTTTAACAGTTAATATCTCAGTTTTCCTGACACTTAGAAACAAATTTAGATTCATATAAAAGAGGAGACTCTCTTCTTTCATAGGAAAAAATAAGTGAGGTTCTATGTGTCACAGAGCCAGAGATACAGCCCCCTGAAGTGTGACCCTCCAGATTCTTAGCTACAGGGAGAATTTGCTGCACACAGGAGCTGCTGCACCTCACAGATAATGGAAATATTCACTTTATATGTTACTACATTTTGATAAGGAATAATATCAACTAATATTCATGTTTTAACCCTCTCCTATCGAGAACTATCAAAGGACACACTTTCTCTTTTGTTGCCTTTTATTTCGTGATAGTTTTTTTTTGCGAAAATTGAGTGAAACCATGAACATTCCACACTCTCGTCTAATGTGGTTATTGTTAACACTGCCACCAGAACATGTCCATAAAGCTGTATGTAACACCAAAAACACACAAATGTTCCTGAATACATTTTTCATTTCCCACCATCCTCCATTATTTACACCTATGTTATGACGTTCTCCCTCAAATTCTTATGAAGCGCGGAGGGTTCTGTTATTGTGCGGCTAATACAATGGTGCATATCTAAAAGTGACTTTTATCTTTTTAGCTCGGTTTATGGATATATAGTTATTTAATTGGGATACTATTGTATATGGGAGTATACAATGATAGATCTGTGTGATGCGCAGTGCAATTTTCTGCAAAAATAGTTTGGTGTCCCCTGTGGATTCAACGTTCCCTTTGCTGCATATTTTGGTGAATATACACATGTAGGGTCTGTATGATCTCCTCACATCTTGCTGTTTTAGGAAAGTATGTTTTCTTTATATAAGTATCTGGATTTGTACATATTTTAGAGGAAAATTTTAATTTTCATGCAGTTTTTGCATTCATGCAAAGTTGCATGAAGGTGGTAGTGTGTATGAATTTAAAAGTTTTTCTTGTTGATGTGGTGATTTCTTGAAAAATTTGATTTTGACAGAATACGAGATTTTTTTGTGTGTTATATATTTTTTAACACATTTGTGGATAGCAACCAAATATGTCACTTTTTTTTTTAGCATATTAGGGAGTGTAAATTCTTGATGTTGTGTATTGCGGTATATAGAAATTTGCTCACTTTGTGTTATTATTTTTAAATCCCTCTTCGATCCACTTCGATGTGCGATAATGTAAAAAGCCACATTATCAAGGCATTTTCAATGCACTTTGGCCCACACGTGTCATAGTTTGGCCTCTCTGAGGTTAATTTTAGAGACATTTGGCGGCTCTTTTTTGCACCTTATGTATGATCCTGTCTTTTACTTGTGATTCATGTTCAGCTTTTCCTATCCTGGCAGGCGCAAATTTCTTCTTTTTAAGACTTTTTGTTGCAAATGTCTCAAATCCACATGGACACAAGCCACATGAAGAGTTATATGCAGGAGTGGAAACAAGCCATGTGAGGGGGTTATATGCAGGAGTGGACACAAGCCATGTGAGGGGGTTATATACAGGAGAGGATACAAGCCATGTGAGGGGGTTATATACAGGAGAGGACACAAACCATGTGAGGGGGTTATATACAGGAGAGGATACAAGCCATGTGAGGGCGTATATACAGGAGAGGACACAAGCCATGTGAGGGGGGTTATATACAGGAGAGGATACAAGCCATGTGAGGGGGGTTATATACAGGAGAGGACACAAGCCATGTGGGGGTTATATACAGGAGAGGACACAAGCCATGTGAGGGGGTTATATAAAGGAGTGGACACAAGCCATGTGAGGGGGTTATATACAGGAGAGGATGCAAGCCATGTGAGGGGGTTATATACAGGAGAGGACACAAGCCATGTGGGCGTTATATACAGGAGAGGACACAAGCCATGTGGGGGTTATATACAGGAGAGGACACAAGCCATGTGAGGGGGTTATATAAAGGAGTGGACACAAGCCATGTGAGGGGGTTATATACAGGAGAGGACACAAGCCATGTGAGGGGGATATATACAGGAGTGGACACAAGCCATGTGAGGGGGCTATATACAGGAGAGGACACAAACCATGTGAGGGGGTTATATATAGGAGAGGACACAAACCATGTGAGGGGGTTATATATTGGAGAGTATACAAGCCATGTGAGGGGGTTATATACAGGAGAGGACACAAGCCATGTGAGGGGTTATATACAGGAGAGGACACAAGCCATGTGAGGGGTTATATACAGGAGAGGACATAAGCCATGTGAGGGGGTTATATACAGGAGTGGACACAAGCCATGTGAGGGGTTATATACCTGAGAGGATACAAGCCATGTGAGGGGCTTATATACAGGAGAGGACATAAGCCATGTGAGGGGGTTATATACAGGAGAGGACACAAGCCACATGAAGAGTTATATACAGGAGAGGACACAAACCATGTGAGGGGGTTATATACAGGAGAGGATGCAAGCCATGTGAGGGGGTTATATACAGGAGAGGACACAAGAAATGTGAGGGGTTATATACAGGAGAGGATACAAGCCATGTGAGGGGCTTATATACAGGAGAGGACATAAGCCATGTGAGGGGGTTATATACAGGAGAGGACACAAGCCACATGAAGAGTTATATACAGGAGAGGACACAAACCATGTGAGGGGGTTATATACAGGAGAGGACATAAGCCATGTGAGGGGGTTATATACAGGAGTGGACACAAGCCATGTGAGGGGTTATATACAGGAGAGGATACAAGCCATGTGAGGGGCTTATATACAGGAGAGGACATAAGCCATGTGAGGGGGTTATATACAGGAGAGGACACAAGCCACATGAAGAGTTATATACAGGAGAGGACACAAACCATGTGAGGGGGTTATATACAGGAGAGGATGCAAGCCATGTGAGGGGGTTATATACAGGAGAGGACACAAGCCATGTGAGGAGGTTATATACAGGAGAGGACATAAGCCATGTGAGGGGGTTATATACAGGAGTGGACACAAGCCATGTGAGGGGTTATATACAGGAGAGGACACAAGCCATGTGAGGGGTTATATACAGGAGAGGACACAAGCCATGTGAGGGGGTTATATACAGGAGAGGATACAAGCCACGTGAGGGGGTTATATGCAGGAGAGGATTCAAGCCATGTTAGGGGTTATATACAGGAGTGGACACTACTGTTAATTTGGGATGTAACATGCTGCATTTTTAATGCATTTTGAAACTTATTTCAACAGCTGAGGAGAGGTGATTTTCCTAATTACATTACTGTAAACATTTGAATTTACAAACTGCATAGTAAACGCACATGGCGTTTATATTGCATTTTGTAAACATGATAACAGTAATGAAATAAGGCAAATCACCTCTCCACAGCTGTTGTAATTAGTTTCAAAATGTATTAAAAACACAATTAAAGAATTGACAAAAAAGGTTACTATGAAAAAGTTAAAGCATGTGAAATAATTCCAATTTACATGTTAAAATTTGGTCCATGAAAAAAACTTCCTTTGCACCTGCCCAGAGTTGCACCTGAACAGAGTTAAAAGTCGCAAAAATGGCAAAAGTCGCTAAAATTTGACAATTTGCCTAGCTGAAACTATGATTCATGTGCCCCTTTGTGTTTAATAATTTGTGTTTGTCACAAAGTAACATGAGGGTGGTTAAATGTTGATTTCTAAATCCATCGCCTGGTTGTTTGCTTTCAAAAATATATAGGTTTTATGGGTGCCTTTACTTTTTAATCTGTTTTATTGATATATTTTGCAGGTTGGGAATGTCTTTACATTTCTAAAAGCATTTATTTATTTATTTTTAGTTTTATCGATGTTATGATGCTTTATTCATGTGAACATATCAATATGAGGCATTTGTGAACTCTACACATGTCCATCTATTACATTTCAGACATGTGAAGGTAAATATTTTCTGCTTAGAGCACATTTTTTGCCATCAAAGTCAAATTTTAAGTATTTTTTATAAAATGTTTCCGTTTGAATAAAAATTGCATGAAGGCGCCTATGTCTAAAATATCTTTAATGCAATTTTGAAAATGGGGGAAATGTCAGAAAATATGTGGTTTGCTGCGGTTTACTTTAATTCTTTTTGCTTTTATTTGTAAACTTCAAAATTGTAAAAATTGCTCTCGCCAATAACGCAACAAAATATACAGAAATTCCGGACACTGAAAGGGTTAATACCCCTAGTTGAATTACCAGGTGAAGATGCTTATCATCTGTCTATGTCTATCTGTCTACTTATCTATCTCCTATAATCTGACCATTTATATATCCCGCTTTTTCTCTATCTATTTATCAATCTTCTCTCTTCTACTGTATTTATCTCTCATATCTATCTACTCTATATATCATCTACTTTATAGTGCTGCATCTAGAAATCTCTATCATCTTTCATATTTATCTTCTATCATAATAATTATAGTTAATAATTCCTTCATTTATATAGCGCACACAGATTACAAACATACAAACTCTTTGCAGATGTTGACCAGCGTTGCAAGGCTGTAGTGCTAACCACCGAGCCCTTCAATCTTCCTATTATTTATCTCCGATAAAATTCTCCCATATTACAGATGTTTTACCATACTTAAGGAGCCTCTTAATGACTGTGACTGGTCATAAAATAGTTTTATTTTGGGGCCCCACTTTTAGTTTTGCCCAGGGCCCCAATTTGTCTAGAACCGGCCCTGTGCAGAAGCCCTGATAAACACTCCCCAATTTATGTACATTATGAGGGTTATTTATTATTGGTTTTGCAGGCAGACAACAAGTAGTGCATAATAACATTTATTAAATGGCACTTTAATGAATCTGATGGACAGCAGAGCTCCAAAGACAGGCATAGATTTGTCCCTAGGAGCTGGTCTACAAGACATACAATATAGTATTTATAACTACTAATATTATGGGGACATTTATCTTTTCTTTCCACTGGTGTTTTTGTGCCTATTTTGCACTTTTTTGGAATGTTACCCCTCAATTCGCCACATGTTTTTGCGCCCTATTTGTCATTACATTGCGCCTTTTTACAGATGTTTGCATCTTATTTAACCTTCATTTGTGTCAATATAGCGCAAATAATTGCGCAATAACATGCAAGCCAACAAATTGCGCCTTTTTTAAAAATTTGTGCAAAAAAAAATATTAGTACTAAATATTGTACTAAATTGGTAAATATGACAAAAGTGTACTTATATAACGGTATATACACATATATATACTTATATCATAGTCTGTACACAACAGATAGTTGAGGAAGAGATGGCTAAACAGTACCTCTTTACATATCTAAAGAATATTTTACTTTATATTTCAGCTCTGTAAGAAGTTAAGACTATTCAGTGTCTCTTAAGGGTTAAATGGGTTGGTTCATGCTTCATGTTTTTGGTAATGTGTGTGAAATTTGGGGTGTTAGGTAATTTTCCAATTTATGTCTTTTACCTCCTCAGTCAGACATTCATGGACACAAACTGGGTTCAGTTTCCCATGAGTAGAGATGAGAAGACCTGAAGATAGGGTTCGGCCACCTGACCCAGACATATGCCCTGATTGGAGGTCAAACAGTCAGTGTGGCAAATTGGCACCTTTAACAACCAGCCATTGCTATGATTGGTCAGATTCTGTCATCTTGCCAATCATAACTATGGCTAGTTGTTAGGGGTGTCAATTTGCCAGGTCAGATGGCCGAACTCGGATCCACTCATTTCTACCCACGAGCAATGTTCCTGCCAGGATCTTAATCTTTTATTGGTGAATACTGTCATAAGGTCCTGGCAGGGGGATTGGTCATGGACAGTTAGGATCCCATGACCATCAACAGGAATATCTGGCTGATGAGGTAAAAGACAGAAAGTTTCATTTTACAAATATTCTGCCTCTCCCACTTACAAATGCATTACAAAATACATGAGGTAAAGTGGCAAACACATTTAAGTCATTAGAAAGTTTATCAGCTTTTTCTCATCTATCAGACATTTAGAATTCTACATAGAACGTATCTGTGCAACTTATCTCAGCTTTCAATGTTACCAGCCAACAAGAAGTTTCGAATTATGTGCTTCCATATGTGTGAAAGAATGGTTTGGAGTCTTAACTCCAGTCTTAAATACCACAACATCAAAGGCCCCCTCAGCCACCATCATGGACATTACCACAGAGAGAGCCCTGGAGGAACTATCAGCATGTTACTGCACCCAGGGATTGGGAAGCCACGGTGCCATCATGAAAGTTGAGCCCAGCCACGGCTCAGGGAACTCTAGGGACACAGCCTCATGAACGCTGAAATCTACTGCAGAAAAGTTTATCTATTTTTGTTCTTTGTTTCTAGAAAATTTTGCCAAAAAGCTCAGCATCAACCCATCCAACTTCCATGGGTTAGCATTTTGGGTGCCCTAAGTAAAGTTATTCCTTCAATGACCTCCACTTCTAAACTCCACTTCTAAAATATGGCACTGGTTATGTCATGATCTCTGTTCTCTGTTATGATATGTCTACTTTTTCCTTTCTTACCGTAGGAAGAAACAAAGCCGAGGGGAGCAGAAGTCGCTGATCCAGTGAAGATCATCCCACCAATCTGTGCTCCCACCGATTTTGTTTGGGATGCTTTATAAGAGATTTATTCTGTAGTGACATTTGTGAATTTCTATGCTTCGTTACATTCTGAATACCTTTTGACTTACACCACAAATGCATGAATGAATATCATGACTCCTTATGACCCAGATTTACTCGAGAAGACAGTGCTATCTCAGTGGCCCAGTTTACAGAGGAGCAGATCTGCGTGGCCTCCCTGCCCAAGTCATAGTCACCATATACAACCTCTTGTGGAATTTTATAAAAGCCCTTAGTCTTTATGAGCTGTAAAGCAGGATTTATCTAACAGATACTGGTGGATCTCAAAATCAGTTAAGGATCCTGCATTATATTAGTCTTATAGGCCCATAAGACTTTGGCCAAATGTTGGCCAAAGTCCTGGCACACCAGGTTCATTCTGTGATCTACCATGACCAGGATGGATTTATGTCCATCTCCATAGTGTTACTTTGCTACAGTTTATAACTAATTGCATCCTTGATGAAACTCATTTAAAACTTTATTTCTGGGGGAATTTAGCTTGAAACAGTTGAGAAACATTGTTCCATCAGACTGGAGATACAGGCAGTTCAAGACAAAGTGGGTAAAGTAAGCGGCAGGTAAAGATTCAAGGTACACCCAAGGTAGTAGCATCTAAGGTGATGCTCCCCTTCCAACCTCTAAATATGACTCATCCCAGGCAAAAAAGTGACCCCATTCAGGTCAAAACTCATTAATATGTGAAGGCGATGTTTTTTTTTGATGAACAGTAAGATATAATGTTAAAAAGGATATTTCACATCCAACCTGACACTGTTGTTAGTTTAGGCCCCTTTCCGAAAAAGTATGGCTGTAGCTAGGCCGAGCATACAGCAGTGCACTGAAGAGAGAAGGGGTCAGCTCTGCTCAACACTCTTATCTCCATAGGGAGGAGTACGGCATGGCTGTAAGTGCAGGGAAAGATAAAGCAATCTACGATATGGTATGGTACGGTGGGCAATATGTTCATTCATTCATATGAATGGTTGTATTCCCATTGAAATGCATGTGTCTGTATGCTATCCGTGCTGGAATGGTATGGTATAGGTAGCATACAACAGAAAAATAACATTAGCATGAAAGGGACCTTAGTGGTATAAACTGGTGACAGAATCCCTTAGCAAGAAAAAGGCCACTAGATGGCACACTTACAACACAAATACATGGATTGGCCTAAGATTTTTTTACAAACTGTGCATATATATATATATACACAAATTTTTTTTAAAGATATTTAAATATTAAGATGTCATTACCAAGAATGGATATGTATTGATGGAGCCTCCACAAGTGAATAATTGTTACTTCAAAGATAAGTAAGAGAAATAAAATGTTCTAAAACCTGGCAGAGTTGAGTATGGTAAAGAATGATGACAATTCATCAGATGATGACAGTAGTGGTGTCCTCCCTTTTTTGCAGTATTCCTACTGTCCTGTAAGTGGCAGTAGATACATACCAGTACTCCGTTATCTTATGTTAACAGCTATAAACCTACAAGCCTGAAGCACCATCAACCTGTATTGTAAACCTATTATACACTTTGTATGTGCCATTACATCCACCCCCTCCCTCCAACAAAATTTTACAATGGCAGCAAAGGGATTATAACAGAGACAATGTATCACCACAGCAGAGGTATTTTTCTTAATTAGCTAGAAAATGACTGCTCTGTGCTCAGCTGCCAAAGGGTTAAGCAGATAGCAAGGTAGTGATTGGCCAGGGCTGTCCAGTCCCTGAGGACACTTTATTCTCATATAAGCAGTGAGTGAAGCTTCTGTTCCACAGGCTGGCAGGTAGATGGTAGCAATGTGCACAGCTGTGTGACCCTGGCTGGCAAGGGCTGTGCCTGGTGAATTTGGCACACATCAGCTGCTTTCCACAGAGGACTTTTTGCAGAAAAGAGAACAGACTGGCACAGTCATAGGTTTGCATAGAAGTATCATCAGAACCTAGTGCTGGTGGATAGTGAAACACATGATGCATGGTGAGGCTGGCACTGGATATAGCAGATGAGGGTGAAGCTGGCAGTGGGCAGAACCGTGCATTGTGACGCCGGCAGTGGGCAGAGCAGCTCAAGGTGAGAGTGGCAGTGACTGGTAGTGGAGCTGGCACAGTGCAGGGTCACATACTTGTGCTCCATGTATTTATGAGCGTCGGGGAGGGAGCTGCTCACTTGGCTGGACAAGGAATGGCTGATCTGAAATCTGTCCCGGCTGATGCCTACATGTCCCTGGCACAGTCCTATGGGCAGACCTTCTATGGAGCTCTCCGTGGTGCTGAAGGACCTCCAGCTCTAGACTTCCACCCAAGCTCCAGGGACAGGTCTGGGGAGAGCAGTGATGACCAGACTGGGGATGATGAGGACAGCTTCGATCCTACCAAGAGCAGCTCCTCCTATGACAATGAGGGCAAACTTACCGGCAAGAAACCCAAGGAGCAGCGCTCACTGAGACTAAGCATCAATGCCAGGGAGAGGAGGAGGATGCACGACCTCAATGATGCCCTGGATGGACTGAGATCTGTTATCCCTTATGCCCACAGCCCATCAGTCAGGAAACTCTCCAAAATTGCCACCCTGCTCCTTGCCAAGAACTACATCCTCATGCAGGCCCAGGCTCTGGAGGAGATGAGGAGACTGGTTGCTTATCTAAACCAAGGACAGAGCCTTAGCAGCTCCTTGGCTCCTTTTGGACAATCTTCTGTGTACCCCTACCCTGGAACAAATGTGCCCAGCTCCTCTGACAAGTGCACAGCCTTCCCAGCTGGCACCTCCAACCTCTGCAAACACTGCACAGACAAACCTTGATGGACCTTCTTATGTAGACTATGCCCAGGACTGCAGCCCCCATCATTGTCCCATCATCTTCTCAGGACTCTCGGTAATATTTCACTCTACATTAAGCTGTGGCCGGGGACTTTGAGGTGGGGGGGGGGGTCATTTTTATCATCATTTCTACAATCCATGAGCAGAACAGTCCATGCAGAACCATTTACAAGATCGGGCATATCAGGAAGCATCTTCTGATATGAATGGAAAAAAAAATCGCTAATAAACCGGATGTCAATGAATGAAACCTTTGGATGGGTGCTTTCTTCTATGTTTCATTGCGTTTAGGTGAAGTTCATATAAGTTCTGTGATGCTGGTGATGATGGTAGTGATGATCATGGTGATGATGGTAGTGATGATCATAGTGATGTTGAGTACATAAATGGTACTACTGGTGGTACTAATGGTACTACTCATGATATATTCACAAGTTCTGTTAATCCTGACTGAAATAAATGAACACTACCTGATTTTTCTGAATTATATGCCCATTTAACCAAATAGAAGGTGCTTTGGTTTCCTGTTCTCCATAAATCCTGGTAATTTTAAAGAATTTTCTTACAAATTAACAATTAGTAATGCTATTTTTCCCTATCTTATCCAAGTACAATTAAAGTTCTTTTTCATATGCAGTATCAATACTATGTCTAATTTTA
Organism: Engystomops pustulosus; assembly: GCF_040894005.1. Classification (NCBI taxonomy): domain Eukaryota; kingdom Metazoa; phylum Chordata; class Amphibia; order Anura; family Leptodactylidae; genus Engystomops; species Engystomops pustulosus. The sequence continues at coordinate 126,085,680 of NC_092416.1, forward strand.
CAGAAACGAGAAGTTTTATTATGTTAGCAAAAAGTTGTATAATTGAAATATCTATATTGAATAGTTATGTAGCTATGTACATGGCAAAATTCACCACTGCAAGATCTACTGATGATCTTCCATACAGGACATTCAGATGTAAGTTATATGACAGCAGAGGAGTAGTAAGATTGCCTCATGTCCCATTGCTGTATCTGAAAGGAAACATGAACAGTACAAAGTCAGCACTACTACATTTGTTATCTTAGTCAGTACTATTTATTAAAGGGATTGCTCTTTTGGTTTCAGTAGGCAGTGCTTTTCATTTACCTTACAAGTGTTTAGTGCATATGCAAATTCAACATGAATGGGTCACTTCTCATTGAGATATAACATTGTTACCAGTGGTTTTCCATAGGACTGTAGGTAATAAAGAATATGAGAAAGAAGGAAAAAAGTTAAGTTAAAAATTAATAAGGTAAAAAACATTAAGCTATGCTGAATCTGTACAAAGATATTGTAATAGCACAGTGGAGCTAGGTTTGTCAGACATGTTTAGTTTGAGTTAGGGCTTATTCACACAGACGTGTCTGTTGCCCACCCATTAAAAATTGATCAGTTCTGCATCCATTTTGTATCTACATCATTTTGCAAAGATAGCTTGGTAGTTTAACATTAGTTAGAAAGCATAACACCTGGTTCCCCAGCGTCATTACTGAAAAAAATGACTGCCCCTCACTTTTTGTGTAGCCATAGGGTGTCATTTATTCTTAGTCTGGACATTTGGAGAGTTTGGAGAGTTTGTCCATGTCTTTTTTGCTTTTTCTGGGTTTTGGACATGTTTCATTTATCAGGCATGGCTGATACATCAGGCACACGTGTCTGTTGTTTTTTTGCGCCTTTTTTTATAATGAAATTCTTCTGCAATCCCCTTTTAAACTTTAGTCTACTCCTACTTTGGATTGGAGTTTTTGTGCATCAAAATTGTACCATGATTTTTGCCAAAATATTGATTCTTTTATACATCCACATGTGGATTTTAAAGATATATTTGGTGCAACACTGAAAAATTCTTGCGTGGCTAATTTTGCTTTGCTAAATGACCCCCATAGACTTCTATTGTCATTCGTGAACCACAAACGTGAAAAAATGAGACAGGTTTTAATTCTTTTTAATGGACCACAGATCTGTTTAAAAAACTGACATGTTAAGAAACAGATTGAAAGAAACATGAAATCAGGGAAAGCATACTGAGGGAAAAAACAATGTGTGAATAAGCCCTCAAAAACAGGAAGTTATGTGCATGTTATGAAAGGTGCAATGGATTCAGGGAGACTACAATGTGTAAATAGGATATACAGACAGATGGAGGAAAGCTAAGTTTGTCATGTGGTTTCTTATCACTGCCATGCGCTATTTCTGGTTTTCCAAAGGACTGCAGGTAAGCTTACTGTATAATGTATGTGAGTCGTCACTGAAACACTTTGGATTATCTACATTTGTATTATTATAAGTATATAGGTACTATAAAATGTATGTGGTATATCATACCGGAAATAGAGCATGCACAGTATATGTTGGGAATTTTAGTTTGGGTGACTTCAGTGTACAAATCACAGTAAAATTGCAGGTTTGTAACACTCTTAAAAAGAAATTCTAGAAAAAAGTGATTTGACCATGGCATATGGACAGACCCTTAGTGTTGTAAATGTTTTCCATGATGAGAGTTTATTCTGAAACATTTCAAATCTTGCACTTGTGACATTTGGTACAAAAAAGTTATATGATAAAACAGAAATCTTGATTAGATGATAATAGATAAATAAAAATGGAATTGATAAATAAAAGATAGATTTAAAAGATATATAATGGATGATACAAATTACATAAATAAATAAAATATAGATGATTGATAGAGTGCAGAAGATTAATCAGAACTGGTGCATGTTCTTCATGAATCTGGCGCCCCCTGCACTGCTCTAGAGGTAGCATTTTATTTTGGCACATTTTGTTCATGCTGCAGAATTGTGGCGCAGATAGAATTGTGGCTCACGTTAGTAATAAATGTGGACCAAACTCCTACTAAGCAGTAACACGGCCCTAGGTGCACATTTTTTCTGGTGCAGACACTTTATAATTACATGTGCAAGCAGTTTGGCGCAAATGCTTTAATAAATGTGAGCCAATGTCATAAAAACCTCTCAGAAGAACCAGCTTTACGAATATAGGGGCACTTTTTATAAGAACAGTGCAGTTTACCTGTGTTGTGTACAGGGTGCGCCAGATTCTGGATTTATGGCGCCCATTCTTTATGAATCTTATGCCCTCTGCAATCCCTTCAGTGCATAAATTTGTGTCGCATGAAGTATAGTACACACAAAAGGGTGCCGTACAACACATATATGACGTGGACCCTTCTTAAATACCTTTACAAGCAGTTTGCACTAGAAAGAACGTGCAAAGTCTGTCAGAAAACTGGCACACGGAGCTTAGTAAATGTGCCCCTTAGAGTCATCCTTTCAACAGTTATTATTATGATCATTATGTATTTGTAGAGCACCATTCATTCCATAGTGCTTGTACATCCAATTGAGACTTTAATACACCTAATGTTTTCAGCTACAGAATAGAACAAAATATAAGCATATGTAGAAGAAGTGAATATGCCATTTGGTGAAATATCACAAGATAAAACCTTTACTATTCCATCCTTACAAGACCAGCTGAATCCACCATGAATCTTTTTGTTCTACTTAAGATGACATTACAGACACAGGAGAAGCACTGGAGTCCATTCTGTGTTCATTAGCGGCTTCCTCATTGTGTCTAGGGCCCAGGGCAGGAACACGTCTTAATAGATCTGTCACACACCCAGGGTGGGACCAGTTAAGATTATTAAATCGATTTCCAGAGCTGTCTTCTATCCTGTGCTAATTGGAAGAAGGAGGATTTTGTCCGGTTACCCAGCCCATTTCTGTTATTTAATAATCATGATGTTACTGAGGCATCTTGTGCTTACAAAGGAGACAATGTTCATTGTAACCATTCCTGACATATTCCAAGCCTTATTCTTTGACCTTCTTTATAATAAGGGTCATAACCTAGGCACCAAGGAATCATCCTTAGATACTGTGCAGCTACTCTACTATTGAATTAATGTGGAAAGTTTGTTACAGGATGAGATCACTTCGTGCTATTACATTCCATGCTATAGAAATTCTCAGATAGTTGTTCCAATATTCCATGTCATGGGCATACTAATTTTTATGATATGGACAGTTTAATGGTCTATGCTATGGACATTTGCATTCACAGTCATGAACCTTCTCACATTCCGTACTATGAAATTCATACATGATTGTCTCTATGTTCTATGCCATATTTAATACTATGGACATTCAATGCTTTGAACATGCTTGATTCAATGCTCTCTCACTCTCTCTCTATCCATTCCTCTTAAATGCATATCTGTATCTGAAAAACATAGAGGAAAAATTAGTGATTCCCTTTGTCAATTCCAGCTGATATATCTCCTGTATAAGGACCTTCTCTCTCCTACTTACAGAAAAATTTTTCCATTGTTACCTTTTTTCCTTAAGAAAATACTTTCTTGTTAAACCTTGTTAAACACATGATAGGAGCTTCCATTCATGAAGTTCTATTTTCCAGAACTTGGTTTCTAGCTTCTTTCCACTACTCAACTTCCTTCTCCAGAATTCTACTATATCACTATATATGTGTTCTCTGTTTTATATGTTTTCTTCTACTTCTTTTCTATTTTTTGACATACTGTGGGCCATTTATCAATTGTGGCGTAGTGTCCGTGTTTCTGGTGCACAAATCGTGCCATAATTTTCACTGGGTTGTTAGATTGTGGCGCAAGTACCAAAAAGGTTTAGAACTGCCTCACATTCATGAAGGTGAAATAGAACTACGTAGACCAGTTTACTGCAGTTCTAAGTGTGTGCCAAAAATTGTTTCAGAAAAGTAGATGCATAGGAAAAGTCCAGAGTCCCACACAAATTGTGTACCCAAAAAAAGAACAAAAATTGGCAATTTAAATTTTTGTGTACATTTTATATTTGGCCTCATAGTCCCTCTCCACAATACAGGATAAAATTGTACAGACAGTCCCTGGGTTAAGTACAAGATAAGTTCTTTAGGTTTGTTTTTAAGTTCTATTTGTAGTTACTGGTATATTTTATAATTGTAACTCAAGACAAAAAAAATTATTTTTGTCCCAGTGACAATTGAATATTTAATATTTTATGCTGTTGTGGACACAAGGATTAACAATGAAGCTTCATTACAGACACCTTACAGCTGATCATTGCAGCCTGGGACTAAAGTAAAGCATCCAGAGAGCTTCACCAGCGGTCACATTGGGAAGAGAGGTCCATCTGTAACTAGGGGTTGTCTGTAAGTCGATTGTCCTTAAGTCAGGGACCACTTTTATATGCTTATGCTGCAATTTTTTCCACTGCACATAGAACAAAAATATAGTTGTGTAAATTAGGCCTCTGAGTATCAATAAACCAATACCAGACCCAAAATAGGACAGCACAATGGCTTAGCCTTGCAGCACTTGGGACCTGGGTTCAAATCCCAGGGTCAACATCTCCAAAGAGTTTTTCTCTTCGTGTTTGCGTGGGTGTCCTCTGGGTCCTCCGGTTTCCTCCCACACTCCAAAACATACTGGTAGGTTGATTAGATTGTGAGCCCCATTGGGGACAAGGAACTATTTGGCAATCTCCTTGCAGCGCTGCGTAATCTGGGCACGCTATATAAATAAAGGAATTATTATAATTATACATCAGTTTGTTGGTGTTTTCCAATTGGAGACAAGGGATTTCTTTTGAAATATACCATAAACTGAAATGCAAAAATGAATTGCAAATAATAAAATAGTGGAAGCTTTTCTGATGCATTCGACACAATGGTTAGATGCATGAAAAGAAATTGATGAAATAAATATGTAAGGGAAAAACAATGTATTATAAAGGGATCATCATCACATCAATAATAAAGTACCAATATTGTAAAATTCAGCAAATCATTACAATAACAAATAATACAAAAAACACATATTATTATATTAATTATTACTCTATAATTGGTGTTAGTCCTAGTTTAGAATTATTGTAGTCAAATGTAACTGACAGTATTTCAGATGTACATTCACAAACCAAGACCGTCCCTTACCAACAACAGAGTCACAAAGGATCAGCAGAACCAGAATATGGACTATTTTACAGCATACAGTCACAATGAGATTGGTTTTGCAGATATTGCAGTAACAATGTAAAGGTAATATTTTTTATATATTTCTTGTGTTATTAGAGTTATGCTTTTAGAACATTTTATTTCATTATTATAGTTATGTTAATGATTGTTATCTTTATTTTTTTTACAGTAAAACTGTAGTCAATGTTCTGCAGTTTGTTGTGTATACATTGCCTGGAGATGTCTTCCTCATATTGTGCCTCAATCTGTGTTGTTTGCCAGTGAGCAGCGTGACATGTGGATGGGTAAAATCCACAGCTTCAGGGCCTACAAGCAAGTGAGGAGTTCAAGAATGTTCTCACTGATATGCACAAAATTTTTGCATTGGGGAAGGATTAGAAAATTACATAGCCTCGTTAGTAGAGAGTGGTTAAGATCATAAGATAATTCACAAAATAAGAAAAAAAAGAAGGATATATATATATATATATGTATATGAGGCTCGTCTTTAGATGCACACATTGCTGATCACTGGACGCCGGCAGTGATACTACCACGACCCTGCATCATTTGTCCGACCCATAACATATGCTACATTAATTGTGTGGAATAGGTCCCTTTTAGGTTTCTTGGAGGTTCATTCAGATTGTTCTATATGCCCTGTAAAAAGGTACTGTAATTGTTAATGCACAGGGAAGTTCTATTCACAAGTACTGTGTGAATTGGTCTCTAGAAATGGTTCACATCTGTTTTTTATATTCTGTCATTTGTGCCATACCAAATTAAAGTAAGACTGACATCAAATGATTTGAATTTGTGTAGACAGTATAATGATAAATATAATGGTAAAATGTGATTTTTTTTCTACTGGTGACATGAAGTGGCCTGTGCTGTGGTTTGTATATTCAGAAACTTGTATAGTATGTCCCAATGTACTTGAGATTTTTTTGTTTTTAAAACAAGTATCTAAACAACCTAACAGTATGTTTTGGAGTGTGGGAGGAAACCGGAGTACCTGGAGAAAACCCATGCAAACACAGAGGGAACATATATAAGAATAACTGGAAGGGTGCGTGGAGCCAGTTATTCACAATTATTACCTGCTGCATGGGTTCAGACAATTTCCATCATCATTATTATTGTTTGTACTGTATTGTAGTCTGCTCTGGGTTCTATGTTACTTGTTGTACAATTGCAGTAGTGGTTTCTGGGGGCATTTGCGCTGTACTGTGGTTTCTGGCACATCTAGAGTTTTGCTTAATAGGCTGCCAAAAGGCACAACTGCTTATTAAAACGTTACTAGATTTTACTCCCATTAAACCACTAGCCCCCTCTGAAAGGGTATGAAATGGCATTTTTAGATTCCCTCTTTTATGGGAAATTTCTCCCATTTACCTATAGCAAATCACCTACAAAGTCATGTAAAAAGACAAGCGTCATATATTGCCTGAGAGGAGTCAAATTTAGAGGCTACAGTTGGGGTATCACTTTAGACAGTTCCATAGTACCTTCGAATCTCATCTTTCAGAATGCAAGGCTTGTGGTTCTGTGAGCTATGGAAAATGTAGTCAGTTAAAGACATCATTGTAAATGCAATCTGTAGATAAAAATCCAGATAAAAATCCTAAATATGACACCAAAAGCATGTTTCTAGGTACCATGGTACCAAAGATTGGGGCTTTTGAAGTGACGTTCCCCCTCCAGACTCAAAATTTGACTTTGGAGGTGAGTTTTTTATAGGTTAACAAGAGAGATTTCATTTAAAAGAGCGAATTCTAGAAAGGACATGTCATACCCTACCTGAGGGGGCTAGTAGTTTAATGGGGTAAAATCTGCTGACAGATTCCCTTTAAGGAGTGCTTCCTTTGCTTTTACGCACCTTGATAAAACATCTGAAAATAGAAACTTGTTAAACACATGTTTAACCTCACCCCATTATTACCTTCCCTAGTTATTCTCCAACCAAAGATAAAAAGACCGGAAGGCGATGGATACCTGAATTTTCGGCCAGATTTCAAAGAGACTCTACTTCTACATTTAAATGTTTCATTTATTTTTTTTTTACTGTTTGCATTCTGATAATCACATATTCAAATTGGGTTAATGCAAGCATGTAGAAGTTACTACATATCTGATGTAAGGTTCCACAGTGACCACCTGCTGTCCTCATAATGTTGAGGTTGTCAATTTCCCAGCCAGAAAAGGATTAAAGTAAAACATTGCGGAGAGCACAATCCACAAATATACATGATTAAATGTCTGCTAATCCGCAAAATTCACTCTTCTAAAAGAACCAATCACATAGCATCAATGAGCTGTCCACCAGGACCTGTAATTACAGAAAGTGCGCAGACCTGATACAATTATATGGTGGATTGTATTGTCTGGAGATTAGGACATGTTGTGTGCCAGCAGAGAGTTAGCCTCTATTATATAGAAAATGCTGGCTGGGACAGATAGATAAATAAAGATAGATAGATGAAAATTTAAAGACAGCTCAACCGCCAAAAACAGTTCCTCACTCAGCCAAAACGTTACTATCAAGATGATGGAATAAAAGTTCACCTTTTTTCATTACAACTCTTGGTTTGCTGCCATTTCTTTGAAGATAGATAAATAGATGGATATTTCGATTTTCGAGTCGTGGTAAAAAAAAAATGTGGTCTTCTTTATTCCATAAGTGACGTTTAGGTGGACATACACAAATAATGGTCACATGACCATACAAGTCCACTTGCATCTGGTGATCCATCCTCACCCTACATCAATAAAGAAGCAATGCAAGTCACAGCTGTCTTCAAAAGTGTTGCCCAAGAATATTGAATGGCCCGCCCTGGGACAAAAAATGCACAAAAAAAAAACAAACTCGGCTAATACTTGAGTAAAAAAAGAAATTGAAAACTCACCTTCCTGGCTCCTCCCACTGGTCTTCTGTTCGATCTGTCCGGCAGTGGCAGGTCCATGTGACGTCACAGGCTCTGATGTCATAGTGTGCCAGATAGATCGAACAGAAGACCTGAGGGGGACACTGGAAAGGTGACATTTCAATTTCTTTTTTTTATGAATTGGGCAAACTGTTCCAATTAACAAAAATTTAAAAAAATTTAAAAACTGAATAATTTTTAAACTTTAAAAGGGGTATTCACACAAAGACAAGATTTATTAAATACACTCAGGATAACAAAATAACATATTTTCTTGTTCACTGTTTTAAACAAAAATACAGCATTTCACAGATATAATTCTAACCTGTCCCTATGAGTCCTGGTGTTTTCAATTTTGGTTGTCCCTGGATAAGACGGTAAGTCTGACTATGGTCGGATTCTTCTCATGAATAGCTTCTCTTGTATGCACACTGCGGTGCTCTGTGCTTCCTGCCCCTTCCCCCTAGCACTTTGAAAAACAAGGCAGAAACAAAATGCCTGCATGTAAGCATAAAGATGGGGGAGATTTATCAGAAGTGTCTGAGATCAGAACTGTTCTAGTTACTCATGTCTACCAATCAGGATTGAACCTGATTTTTATATATTAAACAAGAAATAAGACAATTGGGAGAAGGAGTAGCAGGATAGCGTCTGAGAGGGAAGGAAGAGGGAAAGCAAATAAGGAGACACAAGAAAAGGAAAAGAGAAAAAAAGCATGAGGTCACCTATAATTTCTTCAATTTAATTGAAAAACAAGCTGGAATCTATTAGGGTGGAAAAATAAAAATACAGAACTTAACTGGAATTTAGGACAACATTGAGTGTTTTCGGGCAGGAATCTATTAGCATGGCACATTTAGACTTGGTAATCTTTGCCCACTTAACTAGTAAAAGCACTCCCAATCTGTTAGATTAAGAGGGCATCTCCTACATCTTCTACATGTAACCCTCTCCAGGTCAACCCAAAGGTTTTCAACTGGAATCAGGTCCGGGCTCTGGATGTGCCATTCCATAACGTAAATTTTGTTCAGCCAAATCCATTCTGCATGTATTTAAATAGAAAAAGTTATTTTTTTAAATGGCCACAATACCTTATACAAGCGACTATATAAAATAAGCTCTGATATCATTCATGGATATGTAAATGTTCATGCTGGTTCTCACCGTCCTTTATAGTCTTGGTGTTTGTAGTCTCCTCTCATCTGTGCGGTCTGCCTTGACCTTCTTATCTACCTGCACCCTATCCTTTCTCTTTTACTTCCACAGAGACTTGTTCTTGTGCTGGATGCTTTTTGTACAAGATACCAGAAGGCACAAGTCCAGGGGCTATAAAACTTCACATTTACTCTGAATGCTTAATGACACCATGGGAAGAACCTAGGGCAGAGCAGAGGACAGCTGCCCAGCGTCACAGATGCACCACATTGCTTTGAATTGGCTGCTGCTACCTTCTTTATTGTATACTTTATGCTCTGTAGTATTTCTACACTTTTCTGGATCTAGTAATTCAATGCAATACATGAAATAGATCCCTAAATGAAAATCTACCTTGTAATATGGGAACCAGAGTACATTACACTAGACAAAATTAATAGTCACATTCAAGATCTATGGAAACCTGAGTGATATCCTCTATATGACCATCATTATCCTGCTATGCTGGACATAAACAGGCTTTCTGACAGTCTTGTGAAGTCCAAGTTGTCAATTTGAGCTGCAGATAAAGATTCAATTCCCACCTTTTTCTTGAACCCACTGTATTTCTGATCATGCGGTTCCCAGAACCATCTGGCCTGTGGCTCTGTGAGCTCTAGAAACTGAGATAAAGCAGTTAAACGCATTTAATTGGAAAACAGGCTGCTGATGAAGATCCAGGACCAGGTCCTTTTCGTTTTTACATCTTTATTTTTCACTCCCCACCTTCAAAAATCTATAACTTTTTTTTATTTTTCCATGTAAAGAGCTGTGTGATGGCTTGTTTTCTGCATAACAAATTGCACTTCATAGTGATAGTATTCAATATTCTATGCCGTATACTGGAAAGCGGGGAGAAAAATTCTAAATGCAGTGAAAATGATGAAAAACACATTTGCACCATTTCTTGTGGGCTTGGATTTTACAGCTTTCACTGTGTGCCCCAAATGACATGTCTACTTCATTCATTAGGTCAATACGATCACGGGAATACCAAATTTCTATAGGTTTTATAATGTTTTCATACATTTAAAAAAAATTAAAACCTTCTGTAAAAAAAAAATTCTTCATTTTGCCGTCTTTGACGCTAATAATTTTTTCATAGTTCGGTGTACGGAGCTGTGGGTGGTATAATTTTTTTGCGACTTTTGATGGCTTTTTCAATCCTTCTATTTTTAGGACTGTACAACCTTTTGATCACTTTTGATTGAATTTTTTATATTTTTCAAAATGGCAAAAAAAATGCCATTTGCGACTTTGGGCGCTATTTTCCGTTACAGGGTTAAACGCAGTGTGTTATTATATTTTGATAGGTTGGGCATTTTCGGACGTGGTGATATCTAATGTGTTTATGATTTTTACTGTTTATTTATATTTATATGACTTCTAGGGAAAGGGAGGTGATTTGAGTTTTTGGGTTTTTTTAATATAATTTTTTTATTTACTTTTTTTAATTTATTTTATTTTTACTGTTTTTCAGACTCCCTAGGGTACTTTAACCCTAGGTTGTCTGATTGATCCTATCATATAATGCCATACTACAGAAGTGTTGTTATTGTTACTAGCATAAATATAACAGCAAGAAAAGTATTTTGTGTAAAATAGGCTGTGTACTGTGTTATCCACCTCACTGTGTTTTTCATTTTCAGTACTATTGATGGCAAACTAAAAACTTGAATTAAAACACACAAGGAACATATAAACAACAAAAGAATCTACTAAAATAGTCCACCCCTGTTTTCACTGCGTGTGAAATTTCCTTTAAGTTTCCAGGTACATTCCATAAAATATTACGTGTTGCTGATAGAAAGTACAATTTCTCCCACAGAAAACAGCTCTGTAGATAGAAAAATAATAATTTGGGAAAAATAAAAAATGTTATGTCTTTTGGAGGTCCAGGGGATAATTGATAGAAAAGAAAAAGGGATGTAATGTAAAGGAGTAAAATATCTATATAAATAAACCTTTTTATGTTAAACCCCTTAAAGGAGAACAGGGAATTGAAGGAAACAAGAACGGGAGACCCTTTCCCTCGATTCACACACAGCAATGAACACATTTTCCTTCTAAATACAAGGCTGGTAGACAGACCCGCCTGAAGTCAGATATCCACACAGAGCTGCTGCACTCCCTCCACTTCATAACTACACAGATCCTTTGTGACGCTCCGTTGCCTTGTCGCTCTTTATAACACTCGCTTTATGGGGGGGTTGGTTACTATCTCAATAGCTTACATTTTGGGTAGTAGAATTGGATGATATCCTTGTAAACTGCCACCAGGATTTTGACTTTAACTATGAACTAACCTCAACCATCTCCTCTGTCCTTTTTTATGACCAAAATTACCTTTAGATTCTCTATAATAAACCAGCCAGTTCCCTTTCTAATAATACAACCAATACCATATGGTAGGATACAACCAGCCCCATTGTCCACATATTATATTCACGATGGTTCAACTTTTGAAACCCCTTAGTGACCAAGATCAGTTTAGTCACAATTAACCAGACCTATTTTCCAAAATGGACAAGTGTTACTTTTTCCAGTAATGACTTTGTCAAAAATCAAGCAGATAGTCTTATTAACTCCTTAAGGGCGCAGCCATTTTACAGCTTAAGGCTCAGTCCCATTTTTTGGATTCTGACATGCGTCGCTTTATATGGTTATAACTTCTGAACGCTGTTACTTATTAAAGCGATTCTGAGATTGTTTTTTCCTCACATGTTGTACTTCATTTTAGTGGTAAATTTTGGCTGATAAGTTTTGCGTTTATTTCCAAAAAAAAAAGAAAATATGATGAATTTTTTGAAAAATTTGCCATTTTTGAAATTCGAAATCGTTACATTTTCAGGCAGATAGATTTACCACCTAAATAAGTTGCTGAATAACATTTCCCATATGTCTACTTTACATTTTCACCATTTTTGAAATGTCTGGATAATTTATTTTGATGTCACGCGGCTTACAAATCGAATAGCGCTTTTCCGGATTTTCAGAATTGACTATTTTGGCGATAAATACAGTTTTGAATGAAATTTTACATATTTACCATCAAAACCCCCCTATATAACCAAACCATTTTCAAATCTGCACCCCTCAAGCTATCAGAAACAGCTTTCACGTAGATTGTTAACCCCTTGAGATCTTCATAGTAATTACATCAAAATGGAGGCGAAATTTAGAATGGTCAAATTGTGCCAGTTATACGTTAATTTAGCCTTAAAATGTACACATTTCCAAAAGATAAAAATACAAACCCCACAATACAATTTGTTCTACAGAGACCCCCCACATGTGGCCATTACTTGTTTTATGGGTGCACAGCGAGGCGCAGAAGGGAAGGAGCGCCCTGCAGCTGCCAGGATTTTAATTTCCTCATTGGCCCCTTTTGTAGGCTATAAAATTTTCGCTTTTGCGTTATTGGGGCCATGTGATGGCATTTTTTTTGCGGGACGAGATGTTTTTTCCAGTGTTATTATTTTGGGGTTGGTATCACCTATTGTTGAAAATTTAGGAACTTCTTTTTGAGAGCAGGAGTAGAAAAGCATCAATTCTGTACTGGATTTTTACTTTTTTTTTTCCGGTGTTCACCGTATAGCCTAATAATCATGTTATCTTTATTCTATGGGTCGATACGATTACGGGGATACCAGACATGAATATATTTTCTTACGTTTTACTAAATTTGTCAAATAAAACCCTAATGTGGGGAAGAAATCTATCATTTTTGCCGTCTTCAAAGTGGCATAACATTGTTACGTTTTTGGCTACAGAGCTGGTTGCTGACTTGTTTTTTGCGGGACATGTTGTACTTTGCACCAGTATCATTCAAGATTACATATGTTTTTTTGATCACTTTTTATAGCATTTTTTGTGGGATTGAATAGGTAAAAATCATAATTTTTGGAGGGTTTATAACAGTTTTCTTTTACGGCGTTCATCTTGCGGGTTCAATAATTATTTATTTTTATTCTACGGGTCGTTACGGATGCGGTGATACTATGTATGTGGGGTTTGTGTTATGATTTAGACTTTAGACTTTTTTTTGAGTTATATGTCTCTTTATATGTATATCTCTTTATATATCTCTTTTTGTCATTTTTATTGATTTATTACTTTATTTTTTTATTGAATAGTTTTTTTTTTTACTTTTTCACTTTTTTTTACCATGGGACAAGAACAAGCAATCATCTGATTCGGGGGGGACGAGCGTGGGGGAAAGACCCCCCCAGATGCATGTTAGATCGGGGCGACCGCGGCATTTAACGGGTTAAGTTGTCTCCGATCACGGGTGTTACACTGGGGTGAAGGCTATCAGTCACAGCCGGCACCCTGTGTTTCCCGATTCCGGTTTTGCTCAAATCTTGAGCTGAACCGGCATTGGTTTAGATATATAGCGCTAAGTCACTGAGCTCAGCGTCCATATATCGGACGCTGAGCATTAACAGGTTAAAAAATCGGTTACTACCACTGAACATAACTTTGTGTTGTGTCACTTTATTGGTTTTATTATGATGCTTAGGAGGTCTGGCAGGATGCATAGATGGCTTAAAGGACACCTGTCATCAGGTCTTTGTCACTAGTCATGTCACTACTACCTGTTGGAGCAGTTCACAAGGATCCCATCCCAGCCTGAATCTAGTCATTTCATACATTAATCATTGTAAAATCATCATTTCTTTATTATGTAAATAAGGCTGGTCACATGGTCAGAGGCAGTGATGTCACTCCTGTTATCCCTCCCCTCTCCTCCCCCTGCTCATGTCTGTGTGTAATGAATAGTAAAGCATTGCTAGTGTGTGTGCTGCATCTCCTGACATGCTGCATCCTCCTAATACACATGTGTGAGACACAGACATCAGCTACACAAGTACCTAACATGTTCTGCTATAACATGGCTGCCAGGAGCTGTTGTATCTCTCCTATACACACACACAAGCTGCAGGGGGTGTGGCCACCAGCAAGCACATTGACAGCCTGTATAAAGCTGTGATGGCTGCTATGTCAAGCACTGGGGGTGTGTCTGTGCCTCCCACTCATGAATAAGCTGGACAGCTGAATATGCTAATGACTCATTGGACATTTCACAGGTCATTTGCATACAGCTTTAGGACCTCATTGCTTAAGTTTACAGGCATGTATAGGGGCAATCAAGGGGTAGGAGCAATGCTTTCTAATGGCAGTTTATGAAAATATATTTAGTTTAGGGGGGTTATTTTGCATGACTGGTTCTCTTTAAGAAACAGGCCTGGCAGCCTTGGAAAATAGGCAAAATTGGATATTTGCCACAAATTTTGTGGACTATAATGTCCTAGGTCTACCCAGGTTCCATGATTATTCTCCTGGACTCTGCACTCAAGGTGGGAGCTGCCCAGTTCAAGGTGGGAGGCAATAATTTGATCCAAATCTGTGAAGGCGACATATGGAAGGCATGAAATGATGGACACTGTGGAGGGAATTTATCAAGAGCTGGCGCATTGTTCTCGGTTTAGCCCTTCCCCACACTAGCACATGTGGCCATGGGTATGTATATATATATATGAGTTCTATATATTAGGGCCGCATTAAGGTTGGTGGGGGCTCCTGGACGCAAAATATGGTGGGGCCCCCATTGAATGTAGTCCAGACAGAGAACAGTGCTCCTCCCCACTGCTCCGGTCCCGGTCCCACTTCCCCGGCGAGTCCCTTACCTCGCCGCGTTCCCACGATGTGTCCGGCGGCGCGGTGAGCGCGTCCCCACATCCTAGAGCGTGCGTGTCCCTTCATTAAATTTAAAGGGCCAGCGCACCATTAATTGGCGCTGGCCAATTTCAGGAAATTACTTAAGCCTGCCTCTCCCTACACTCCCTGCCAGATCTTTGTGCCTCACAGCCCGAGAGAAAGCTCTATAGCAATTTTCCTGCATTCCAGTGTCTCCTGCATTCCTTTGCTTCCTGCGTTCCTGTGTCTCCTGCATTCCTGAGTCCCTCCATGTTCCTGTGTCTACCTGAGCCCCTCCGTGTTCCTGTGTACCAGTGTTCCTCCATGCTGCTGTTCCTGTGTACCAGTGTTCCTCCTGTGCTGCTGTTCTGTGTGCAGATCGGCGAGGGGAGGAGATATAAGAAAAATTATTAAAAAGAGAATCCTACTTGATGTTCTTGTTGAATACAAGACATCCAGCTGGGTTAAACTTGAGACAGGACTTAATTTTTACATTTAGATTATTGTCTTTAATGCTAGACTCTAATGTATTTATGTAAGGTTATCCCCTACAGTCTCATTTCCAACCCGGATCTGCTCCTAATTCGTAACTCACCAGGTAGTGGTGTGAACAGGGTGCTAAAACAGATGAGCATAATGGATTAGATCTGGCATACAAAGGGTTTCACATGAAACCAGCAGAAAGCACACGCCCACCACAGGAAAGAGTGGTGCTTACTGTGTTTTAAATGGAATCTTGTTCAATAGATCATGACTAAGGCCGTCTAGGCAGAAACGCCTAGATCTTTTCACGTGTAACTTGGGATATCATGTTGTGTATGCCCTATTCAGCTTTTTACTTTACTGTTTAAATAAAGGAAAATCCATTTTTAACTCCACCGGAACCTGTGCTGAACTAAAGTTTTTTCCTTCCTTGGTACGAAGTCCGGAGTCTCGGGATCGTCCGTGCACGACAGGTGGAGGACAAGCCAGGATTGGTGAGCTGAATTTACCTTTCTTCTAGTCCTGTGTGCTGTGTTCTCATACCCATCTGCTTGGACCTCCTGTTGCTGACCCCGGACCTGTCCTCGAGATTGTCTGCCGTTCCTGTACCTCAACCTTGGCCGCCACTGCAGACAAGTCACGCCTGAGGAACGACCTGATGGTACCACGCCGCAGTTTGTCTAACCCGCTTTGCGGCGGGCTCTGGTGAAAACCGGGTACCACTTAGACTCCGGTCCCAGGTAGTGGCTTGTGCCATCATCTGCAGTGGTCCAGTGGATCCTCAAGCCTGACAAACAGCAATCGCTATATACTGCTCCCCAGCAATAAATATGTACAGCGTCCCCAGTAATAACTATATACAGCCCCCAAAAATCACTATATACAGCCCCCAGACATTAGTATATATAGTTTCCAGCAACCACTATATACAGCTCCCACAACAACCCCTATATACTGCTCCCCCAGGAACTGCTATATACTGCTCCCCGGGGAACCACTATATACAGCACTCCCAGTAACCGCTATATACGCCCCCACAGAAATCGCTATATACGGCTCCCCCAGCAACCAATATATATAGCTCCCCCAGCAATCACTATATACAGCCCCCAGTAATCACTATATACAGCCCCCCAGTAATCAATGTGTATAGCCCCCCAGCAATAACTATATACAGCCCACCAACATTACCTATATACAGTCCCACAGTATTAACTATATGCAGCTCCCTATAATAACTATATACAGCCTCCCTATAACTATATACACCACCTATAATAACTATATACAGCCCCCTATAATATCTATATACAGCCCCCTATAATAACTACATACAGCCTACTTATAACAATATACAGTCCCCTATAGTAATTATATGCACCCCCTTTAACTATATACAGTCCCCCTATAATAACTATACAGGCAGTCCCCGGGTTACGTACAAAATAGGTTCTGTAGGTTTGTTCTTAAATTGAATTTGTATGTAAGTTGGAACTGTATATTTTAAAATTGTAGCCCCATCCAAAATTTTTTTGGTCTCTGTGACAATTGGATTTTAAAAATGTTGGATTGTCACAAGACACATTCCATAAACTTTTTAGCTGTTTATTGTAGCCTAAGGCAAAAATGCATCAAATTACATTAAACATCCAGAGGTCCGTTTGTAACTAGGGGTCGTATGTAAGTCGGGTGTTCTTAAGTAGGGGACCGCCTGTATACACCCCCTGTGATAACTAAATATACCCCCTATAATAACTATATGCACCCCTATAACTATATACAGTCCCCCTATAATAACTATATACACCCCCTTTAATAACTATATACACCCCCTATAACTAAATACAGTCCCCCTATAATAACTATATACACCCCCTATAACTACATAGTCCCCATATAACTCTATACAGTCCCCATATAATAATTATATACAGCTCCCTATAACTACTATATACACCCCCTATAATAACTATATACACCCCCTATAACTATATACAGTCGCCCTATAATAACTATACACCTCCTATAATAACTATATACAGCCTCCCTATAATAACTAACTACATACAGTCCCCCTATAACAACTATATACCCTCCCCCATAATAAATATATACAATCCCCCTATAATAAATATATACAGTCTTAGGTAAAACAATAAAATTGTACTCACCTTCTATCGTCCCCCCAATGCACGCCGTCCTTATCTTCCCTCAGGGTGTCAGGGTGGATATCGGATGTAAACAAAGATGGCGGTGCCCTGATACAGCAGGGAACTTATTGTTCCCTCGCTCTGCCAACGACTGATCGGCGGGACATCGGCGGGATATTAGCTCCCACATTTGGTGGGGGCACCCTTTAAGGAGAAAGTGGTGCGGCCCAGGTACTCGCGCCCCGTGCGCCCAACCTATAATCCTGCCCTGTATATATGGTTAGCCGAAGGGGAAATTAAGCTATTGATGGACAGTATCTATTCTGATTGTACATTGTCAGGGTCCATGAAATTCTTTAACATATATTCACAAAAGGATCCGTCCCACACGGATATGAACATGTTACTTTTGGAGGTAGCCAAATAAGTTTAGGGATCTTTCTGTCAGTATGATGGCTATGGACTAACATAGTGTCACCATCCTATGCTATTTTACATTACAATACCCTATGATATCCATATGAGGATATTCCAATGATCATTGTTTGTGGACCTCCATAAAAATCTCCCCTTAGCTTTATAATTGGTCATCTCTATATAACATAGATCACCCCTTTTGTCCTGACCTTATACAATCAAAATGCTGGAGAGAGCCTTTGACAACAGTTCTGACTATACCTGTATCACACTTCTGGCTTCTTCCTACCCTGAGATATAGGGCTAATAGATATATGAGGGCTGCATTTAGCACAGGATTTTGGTGCACATCACGAATTTTGGCGCATCAGCTCTGGCTTTCATTCGACACAAATTGGGGGAGGGACGGACAATTGATTCGGACTAAGCGCAGGATTTAACTTTGAAATTATGTCACAAGCCAAGCACTTACATGCAATGGGAAGAAGAAGGTGAACTCCGGCAGACCTGAGCGGGGAAGTGACACATGCAGGATATCGCGCACGCGATCTACGTGAATCGTGGCAAAGTTCATCCTCGTTGGACATTTCAGATCGGGGATCGCGCAGGGACCGGGTAAGCAAATGTGCCCCTATATGTAAAATGCTCTCAGCTTTTCCTGAAGTGATCGGGACTTCCTGGTTGTGACATCAGTTATAAGCAATGATGCCACTAGCACTCAGGACATCCATGCACAAACCGCTCAGCCAATCAGGATAAAGAATCAGAGTTACTGCTTGTACTGAGATCTAGTGCACAGCGAGACACAAAGCAGTGGAGCGCTGCATCATACAGTAATCTACTACATCGCAAATCTCCTCTACTTAGGTGTTCTGATACGTTACTGCCACATGTGAACGCCCCCTGAAACCTCTCTAGAAGACCACTTCTTTGAGAGGATCCCCTCTCTAAAAAACTGCTTTTTAATTCAATCACTGATTTTTTTTAATTTTTTTGACATTATACTCTATGGAAGCTACTTCCTACCACCACCACTTTTCTGTACAAGGATTTGCAACACCCTCGCCGATGCAAGGCAGAGGAGTGGTTGCGAATACGTCCCACCATGTAGCTTGCAGCCTGTGTAGGGTCAAGTCAGCCCCACAGCATGTCACTACATCACAGTCAATAGTCCTACTAGGACACAGGGGAACATTGCAGTGGTAGATCCTGCCTGGCAAGGCAGGAGTTAAGTGTTTTGTGTGATGTAAGATGTGTCATCCAATCACATGTATTACACTCTGTCTTCTATAAGCTGAGATGTAATTGGAGGAGCAGCCACCACCTGACCAGTGGGGAGTAACAAAACCCCTGGCCAGGAATGTTCTAGAGACCAGTTCTAGCCAGACCTAGGAGTCTGCAGAAGCATCCTTTTAGGACACAGCTACCTCCCAGCCTGCCCTCTGCATCCAGGCTGGCGCTCTACCTCCTGTGGCTCCCTCCAACTGCATCTCAGCACTCCACCATTCTGTTAAAGGCACATTGCTGCAGTTCCTGTCGGTTCCAATAAAGAACTGTAAGTTGTTTTTGTTCAACCTCTGCCTCCGTCTGGTCCCTGCTACTACGGCTGCCATCATCACAGGCACCCTGTCCACTACACAGAGACTCATACTCTAGACACCAAAGGGTTGCCCCAGGGAGAACCGCTATAGCAGCCTCTCCCTCATCATTTCTTGCCAACACCACCCTACTGGAGACCTGCCAGGCTGTAGGACAGCCCTACGGTTCCCCATACCAAGCACCGTGACACTAGCGTGCCTAGGCCGAAACCACCAGCCACTCAGGTACTGCGGGCCCCAGCTGACTCCAGGCCCCGAGAAAAGGCTAGGCCCCGGTGGGGGATGTTGCAGATTGTTGTATTTTACACCGATACAATACTGAAGTCCATACATTTTCTATCACATTTTATTGTATTTTATGTGGGACAAAACATCATAATATTTGTTGGATGTTTACATTTTTTAAGGTGTTCACCATGCAGGTTCAACAATGATTTGATTCATTATAAGCTTTGTTATGGACACAGTGATACCAAAAATGTATCCATTTATCATTATATGTAACTTTTATACGTTTTGGGGCATTTTTATTAATTTATTTATTTATTTTTTATTTAAAAAAGGTTTTTTCTTAGTATTAGTTTCTGATGTATTGCCAGCAGCAGCCTATGCAGTTTTTTCCAGGCATTTAATGATGGCAACCGAGGTTCCTAAAACAGCCCCGGGGTTGCAATGATCAGCACCCTCCAAGAACGGCACAGGAGGGTGTCGATCATTGGGAGAATACACCAGCAGGCAGTTTGAATGCTATGTTTGCGCTGACCACAACATTTAATGAGATAACACCCCCCCCCCCCAAGTTCCCAAAAATATTTAATGGAGATACAATTGCCTTGTCTAGTTTCCTGATGCATTGGTTTCAGGAGTGGCATCCGGCAGCAAGTTCAGAGGGGGTAGCTTAGGGACCTGGTTGAGGGGCATTCTGGAAGGTGGTCTAACAGTCAGTTTCTGTCACAACATAGAAAATTTATGAGAACATTGGAGGTTTGGAGCAGGTTTGCCAGCCATCATTGAAGTTTATTTTCCCAAGCGTAAAGTTGAGTTGTGGGTGCTGGAGATATTTCAGTTCAGAAAGGGGATTTCTGAATTTGTGTGTGCAATGGCTCCCCTTTGTCTCATTTTCAATTTTGTCAATGTCCGAGGCCCTTCTGCCTAGGGCTCTTTACCCATTTCAGATGAAGGCCACTACAGAGGCGCATTTTGAGTGTTTCATGTATATAGGACTTTATAGCTCGTATGACTTGGTGGGGTGCTTTGTCCCTGTTGGCAGTCTCCTTATAAATTTAGGAATCTAAATTTGTTAGCTCTGTGGGTGGTATTGCAGGTAGGCAAAGAATGCTTGAAGGGATAATAATGTTGCCTGATTGAGTGCATTTGAATGAAATATGAAATGTTTTTCTTTCTGGGTTGCAAGATGGGGTCAAGACTGCACTGGAATTTTTGGTGGAGGGTCGTCTCAGCTCTCGGCAGAGTTGCCCTATACCAACCCATGAATACAAAAGATTATGTGTTAACTGCATAGGTCCAGAAGGTAGTACACATACTGCCAAAACCAAGTTAAATACAGCCCCAGAGCCAAGATCATACCATAAATACAGCCTCATAACCAAGTTCTATACATATATAGCACCAGAACAAAGCCCAATACTAACAGTAATTATAGCATTAGAACTAGAGATGAGCGAACATGCTCGTCCGAGCTTGATGCTCGGTCGAGCATTAGGGTACTCGAAACTGCTCGTTGCTCGGACGAATACTTCGCCCGCTCGAGAAAATGGCAGCTCCCGCCGTTTTGCTTTTTGGCGGCCAGAAACAGAGCCAATCACAAGCCAGGAGACTCTGCACTCCACCCAGCATGACGTGGTACCCTTACACGTCGATAGCAGTGGTTGGCTGGCCAGATCAGGTGACC